>NC_092631.1:10887581-11561542 GCF_039555335.1 Amphiura filiformis
TTTTCATTGAATCTGTCAAAAATAGCCCTCGTAATCAAAAAAGTATTTTGAGGCCTGATGATGGCACACCAATATGGCTTGCATGTGTGTCTCGAATTTGTAACTGGAGAAGAAAATTTGTTTTAATAAAACCTGTCTAAATTTTTTAATTTGATTTGAAATATGAAAGAAGCTAAAACTGTTTATACCCCCCTAAAACAGAAAGAATATAGTTCTTGAAACAACATGTTGTTTTCATATTGTTTGCAGCCATTGTTGCATCAGGTATTTCAGGAATATATGTAAATTATGTAAAGCTTTCAAAACCTTCCCAATGGTATAAATAATTAAATAGCAGGTTAGTGTTTATAAGACACTGATAAGAGCTCTTCAAGATATTAGTTAAAGTGTGTTAATGTATCATTTGAAAATCCAATTAGGTAAAGTGCTCATTGCTGGCAGGTCATTGCTTTTCTTGGAAATAAAATTGAAGGCTGCTTATCAATATCATGATTTTTATCATGTTTAATGTGCCGATTTTAAGGTATACTTTTTAAGTCTGTACTGTATGATGTATGTTTTTGCTGTTAAACACTTCCACTTTTTGGTAAGACACTGAATAAATGCTACTTTTTTTATTTAGTGTTATCCCCCTGAGCCAGGCACAGAAAGAAATTTAAAAAACTAGCTCAAATATGGTGGTTTCATTATGTGTCTCTACTCACCTGTTATCAGTGGACCTAAATATTATAAATGAAGCTATACCACAAGGGGAATATATCTGCACCATGAGGGGATATATATAGGCACTGTATTTGTATTAGCATACTGTATGGAACAGTAAGGAATAGTACTTATGCTCAAATGTAAGGATGTTAAAAAACCCATTATTTTCTGTAAACTTATTGAATGGATATCAATGGTCCTAAATATTAAGAAAGAAAGAAAGAAAGAAAGGAAGAAAGAAAGAAAGAAAGAAAGAAAGAAAGAAAGAAAGAAAGAAAGAAAGAAAGAAAGAAAGAAAGAAAGAAAGAAAGAAAGAAAGAAAGAAAGAAAGAAAGAAAGAAAGAAAGAAAGAAAGAAAGAAAGAAAGAAAGAAAGAAAGAAAGAAAGAAAGAAAGAAAGAAAGAAAGAAAGAAAGAAAGAAAGAAAGAAAGAAAGAAAGAAAGAAAGAAAGAAAGAAAGAAAGAAAGAAAGAAAGAAAGAAAGAAAGAAAGAAAGAAAGAAAGAAAGAAAGAAAGAAAGAAAGGAAGGAAGGAAGGAAGGAAGGAAAAAAAATCTCTTCTGTCAGTGGTAAATTGCAAATGCACCAAACCATGTGTACTGTATTTTTTTAAATTAATTTTTAAAACCTTAAAAGGTTGGTCTGAACCCTGGAATTATGGAAACTTACAGGCCTCATAACTGCTAAATTGTTGGTCTAAAGTATACATATTTAGAATGACAACAACTTGATAAGTTCATCTGTGAGGTCAAATTTTGCCCAAAATGCTCATTGTTGGCCCAAAGTCCCAAAAAACGGTTTTTGGCCCAGTTCTTTTCGTGCAATAATAAAAAAAAAATTCTTGGGCCAAATTTTTTTTTTTTATTAATTTTTAAGAACTAGATAAAAATATCTAGGAGCCATTTTTTGAATTTTTTTGAATTTTGACCAACTTCCCCAAAAATATTAGAAATTTGGGTGAAAATCAGACTTCTTTATGATTTTTTTGAAAATTCAGCATTTTTTTACCATTTTTGGTGTGAATTTCTCGAAGTTGGTCGAAATTTAAAAAAATGAAAAAAACGGCTCCTAGATATTTTTATCTAGTTTTTAAAAATTAATAAAAAAAAAAATTTAGACCAACAATTTAGCAGTTATGAGGCCCAAAAGTTTCCATAATTCCAGGGTTCAGACCAACCTTAAGGTAGCTGTGTACTCTCAGACATGCATGTAGTAAAAGTGCAATAACTTTGTAATTATTCGCGCAAGACATATGTGACATGATCAAGGAGAATGAGTCACATGTCGGCAATTTTCAATTAGAAGATTTTACATCAATTTCTGTCAGTTTATGAATGCTACATTTTGATGCAAACCCCACCAAAATCAGACATCTGGTTACCGAGTTTTGAGCAATTTATCAAAGGCTGACAACAATATAAAACAAAAGAATTTGAACACTGTTTTTACCAATATCTAAAAAACAATATTAGCGACATCCGACTCATTCCTCTTGATCATGTCACATATATGAGTATACATTTTTATAAAGGCAAGACATCAATGAATCTTAATATAAATATAGATTTGGTGTAAAAACAACAGTTATGAAGAAAATCACAAAAAAGTGAGTTTTTGGCAATATTTGTTCGGTACATCATAACAAAAACATCTTTCCAAAATATTTTATTTTGTTTTTATCTCAATCTTGAGGCTCCATTCCAAAAACATTTTTTTTATAGTTTTTTGATATTGGCCTTATTTTTTGAGATATTGACCATATAAGGCATCAAAATGAACTTTTTAAAATTCACAAACGCTTATTTGCACAAAATGATGCCTAAAATCGGAAATAGGCCAAAATATAAAAAAATGGGAAAACCTTTTCTTGAGTCGATCATGCTTCTTACGATGATCATATTCGCTTACCTATAGATGCTGTATTTATTGAGTTATCGTGTACCTAAATCGTCATTTTACCGAGAAAATGAACATTGAAATAATGGCCGTTAAAGTTTAAAGTGGTCACATTTTGTACTTTCATCGAATCTCACAAGAGAATGTGGCAGTTTTCGTTTTTCTACCTTACATTACATGAACATCGGGTAAATCCACGGCCCCTTGAGAAGTTTGAGCGAAATCCATTCACAACTTGATATTTAAATCGGGGGAAAGAACTTGAAAAAACCCACATTTTATCAGCTAAAACGGATCCATTTGACCACTAGGTTTTTGTGAAATCAGTGCTTCCGTGGTGTTTCCATAAGATGCGTCGCGCATGCAGATAAGCATCGCGTATGCGTAGCGTATTTGTGCGTTGTTACGCGCGTGTACCCTGCTGGTACAACAAAGATTTTCTTTCCTTTTCAATTTCAAACACGAGTGGAATAGTGAAATCAAATCTTTAAAATATTGCAGTTGGAGTTTACAAATCTGGATTTTCATTCCTTGGATTAATAAAAAACACAACAAAGTACAAACATATCAAAAAAACTCAATTTTTGCGAAAGAAACAATGTCTAGAGTACACAGCCGTGTTAATTAAGCAATGTACACTATACGATACATATTGTGCTATCAGGGGTATATAGCAACACACACTGTACCATACATACTGTGCTATCAGGGTAGATAGCAACATACACTGTATCATACATGTACATACTGTGTTATCATCAGAGGTAGATAGCAATGTATACTGTACCATACATGGTGTGCTATCAGCAGGGGGATAGATAGCAATGCACATCAGTGGTAGATAGCAAAACTCTCTTTACCATGAATACTCTGCTTTCAGGGGTAGTTAGCAGTGCTCACTGTACCATATATACTGTGCTATCGGGGTAGATAGCAACAGACACTTATCATGCATACTGTGCTATCAGAGGTAGATAGCAACATACACTGTACCATACATACTGTGCTATCAGGGGTAGATAGCAACAGACACTTATCATGCATACTGTGCTATCAGAGGTAGATAGCAACATACACTGTACCATACATACTGTGCTATCAGAGGTCAACACACACTTATCATGCATAGTGTGCTATCAGAGGTAGCTAGCAACATAAACTGTACCATACATACTGTGCTACCAGGGGTAGATAGCAACATACACTTATCATGCGTACTCTGCTATCGCAGAGGTAGATAGCAACACACACTGTACCATACATATTGTGTTATCAGGGGTAGATAGCAACACATGCTTATCATGCATACTTTGCTATCAGGGGTAGATAACAACACACACTTATGCATAATGTGCTATCAGGGGTAGATAGCAACACATGCTGTACCATACATACTGTGCTATCAGGGGTAGATAGCAACACACGCTGTACATGTACCATACATACTGTGCTATCAGGGGTAGATAGCAACACACGCTGTACCATACATACTGTGCTATCAGGGGTAGATAGCAACACACGCTGTACCATACATACTGTGCTATCAGGGGTAGATAGCAACACAGACTTATCATGCATATTGTGCTATCATGGGTAGATAGCATCACATACTGTACCATCAGGGGGTAGATAGCAACACACACTGCACCATGCATAGTATGCGATCTGGGGTATGTATGCTAGTCAAAAATCAAAATATGACATTCCTGATTTCCATTCTTTAAATTGCTTTTTAAAAGAGTGTAGCTGCTAAACACCATGTGTACTATTTTGTGTATACCAAAATCATTTACTGAGCCATGCCCATAAAATATCCAAACATTCACCAAAGACTTCCACCATAAAAGAATTTCAACATAATTTATTATGATGATGTAATTACTTTGTCCAAGGGGAATTCAGGTGATGAGCTTTGATGTATAAATTGCTCATCTATGCCTGTAGTGAATGATGATCACTTGCAACATATATTTAGATAGGTTTAATATGTCCAGTGTTAAGAGCATGCTATATCAAATTCACATGTAAGCGATAGCACTTGCCATCAGTAATAATAATAGCGTGTCAAATCAGTGTGGCCAAGCTATAAATTAAAGTGTCCTGCTATATTGTCATTGCCCATCTTATGAATCAAACATCACTTATACCTGTATTGATTTACTTATTATAGTATGACTTTATGCAGGGGGAGGCAATGGAAGGCAAAATAAAGTGTCAAGCTACAATACATGTACTCTACAACCCAACAATAACAATCTCTAATGTCCCCATAAGAGGTCCTATTAATTTTTGATAGGTCAAAATCCCAGAGAAAAACAACCAACAAGCATCAATTTTTTGTGTCCCAGGGTGTCCCTGAAAGAACTGTATTGTCAGAAACTTTTTGGGTATTTTAATGCCTGAACAAAACAAAACTAAATAGCTGATGTGGTTGGGAAATAAAAAGCTATAAGAAAAATATAAGAATTTCACAAAACTATTTTACTGATTCAAATAGTCACTATTTGAAAATTTTGAAAATGAAAATGAGATATTTTCATAAAATTCTTATATTTCAAGAACTGGTGGTCAATTGTCAAAATTCATAAAGTATGTTATCTATTTTAATTCTCAAGCGCATCAATTATTTAGTTCAGGCATTCAAATACCCGAAAATTTAAGTTTCTGATGACACAGTTCTTTCAGGTACACCCTGTATGAGTTGCAAAACACACAACCAGTTCAAAGTACATGTAGGCTTTTATTCATTGTAAATTGGCTGTGAAAGACCCAGGTCTGTAATGTCCATGACAGATCCGGGTCTGTAATGGCCTTAGACCTGGGTCTGTAATGGCTGTAATACTAATAGACCCAGGTCTGTAATGGCCTTGATAGACCAGGGTCTGTAATGACTGTGACTGACCCAGATCTGTAATGGCTGTGCTTGATCTGGGTCTGTAATGGCCTTGATAGACCCGGGTCTGATATGGCTGTGATAGACTCGGATCTGTAATGGCTGTGATATATAGACCCGAGTCTGTAATGACTGATAGATCCGGGTCTGTAATGGCCGTAACAGACCCAGGTCTGTAATGGCCGTGATTGACCGATTGACCTGGGTCTGTAATGGGTGTCATAGACCCAGGTCTGTAATGTCTGTGATAGACCCAGATCTGTAATGGCCTTGATAGACCCAGTACTGTTATGGCTGTGATAGACTCAGATCTGTATTGGCTGTGATAGACCTAGGTCTGTAATGACTGATAGATCCGGGTCTGTAATGGCCGTAACAGACCCAGGTCTGTAATGGCCGTAACAGACCCAGGTCTGTAATGGCCGTGATTGACCTGGGTCTGTAATGGGTGTCATAGACCCAGGTCTGTAATGTCTGTGATAGACCCAGATCTGTAATGGCCTTGATAGACCCAGTACTGTTATGGCTGTGATAGACTCAGATCTGTATTGGCTGTGATAGACCTAGGTCTGTAATGACTGATAGATCCGGGTCTGTAATGGCCATAACAGACCCAGGTCTGTAATGGCCGTGATTGACCTGGGTCTGTAATGGGTGTCATAGACCCAGGTCTGTAATGTCTGTGATAGACCCAGATCTGTAATGGCCTTGATAGACCCGGTACTGTTATGGCTGTGATAGACTCAGATCTGTATTGGCTGTGATAGACCTAGGTCTGTAATGACTGATAGATCCAGGTCTGTAATGGCCATAACAGACCCAGGTCTGTAATGACTGTGATTGACCTGGGTCTGTAATGGGTGTCATAGACCCAGGTCTGTAATGTCTGTGATAGACCCAGATCTGTAATGGCCTTGATAGACCCGGTACTGTTATGGCTGTGATAGACTCAGATCTGTATTGGCTGTGATAGACCCGGGTCTGTTATGACTGATAGATCCGGGTCTGTAATGGCCATAACAGACCCAGGTCTGTAATGGCCGTGATTGACCTGGGGTCTGTAATGGCTTAGATAGTCCCGAGTCTGTAATGACTGATAGACCCGGGTCTGTCTGTAATGGCTGTGATAGACCCGGGCCAGTAACACCCAAAGGCTAGGATTGAGCATGAGTATGAGTTACTGTGATGAAACATAACCATCTTGTTCTGTAATCTGCAGGTTACCATCTCTTAGTGATAAGGTTGTGGCCTTGCAGGTGATTTTGTCAGATTAACTAATCCTTCAAAGTTTCAATGCCATTGAGATTAGCTATAATTATTGTGAGCCAGAAGTCCAATATGTCTGTTGTTACATATATG
This sequence comes from Amphiura filiformis, assembly GCF_039555335.1. Taxonomy (NCBI): domain Eukaryota; kingdom Metazoa; phylum Echinodermata; class Ophiuroidea; order Amphilepidida; family Amphiuridae; genus Amphiura; species Amphiura filiformis. Next base: position 10,894,433 of record NC_092631.1, read on the forward strand.
GATAATATTGTCTATTGATTACAATGCTATAAATCAATCAAGGGCAACACTATAATACTCTGCACTTATAGCTTTGCTTGGTGATGCAAGCAGTGGTGTACCTGTCAAATGTGAAAAGTTGGCTTCCTGGCCTGCTCTCAAAATGAATGTATTGAGACAAATGCATACACAACATGTGAGAAATTGCAATTAAGCTTGTCATTACTACTGAACCTGATTTTGATCTTAAACCAGCCTAAAGGAAGAGATGCACATTGCAAATTGATGTCAATCTAGTCAATTTGTGCTTGCTGGGAATTCCACAAAAGAGAATGTTATATAAAAAAGGTGCATTTACTTAAATCTAACTTATAGGAATATGGTGTTACACCATCGAGATAAAATAGATAGTTTATCTCAATTGTATAAGGAAAAAAAATATTATGCCAATTTATTATCTCAGTACCGGGAAGGGCATTGTCATTTGAATGACTAAAGCAGGTTTATTTTACACTGGATGAAATGCAGTTTCAACGGTATCAGTGTCTTGCATTGAATATGTTTTACGGATTGACCACTCGCATGTAAAAACTAGATGTAAAGACCAGCTGATATTCATAAAACCACGCTAGGCCTAGTTGACAGCTAAAATTGACTTTAGCAAGCTGCTAAGCCTAGCTGATTGCTAATTCTTATTCATAAAACCCAGTTAGAGTTAGCAACATTCTAAAATTTTGCCAAAACTTAGAGTTGATCTGGGGCAGCGCTAAGTCACTAGTTGACAACTAGTCTTAATGATTTTGAACTAAGTTTGACATGATTTATTGTTTTAATTTCATATTAACTGTTGTCAATTATGAAAAATAATGTTCTCAGAATATTCTGTTTCTGAGGTCTTCAGTGTGTTTTACACATAAGAAACTGTCTTAAAACACACAACAAATTTAGGGTGAATGAATAAACATTGAACTAAGCCAGTATTGTTTAACCAAATTTGCACAAGAAAAATGATTATGATATAGCAAGTAATCTTTAGTTAAGCAGATATGTTCAATCGAAGCAATTCTGTTCAATTGTTTGATACGTAAAATATATATTTTGGAGACATGTTACCAATGTTCTCTTTGGTAAAGATGCATGACTTATTTTCAATAACAAATTATATGTCAATTTGATAAAGATAAATCATGCTTGGCTTTTGTCAGGACAACAAGCAAGATATATCATATGCTATTAAATTATCTAATATTATTTACACAGTGTTGCTCATGAAGCTAAATGAGCAGCGTTAAGTGGATGCATGTTGTTTTCTATTTGATGAAGCAATATAGTATGTATAGTATGTTTTTACAACAAACCAAGGACTTAACATGTATATGAACTTTACTTGTTCAGAGTATCTTTTTTAATTTAATTTGCCGTAACAACCTTGTAGGCCTATATAGCTTACAAAATACACATGTAATTTTATTAACGAAATCTCAATAAAGACCATCAGCAATGAGTCATTACATTTTGATCATTTTGACTGTGGTTCAGAGCTCAAGTATAATAGACATGTATTATATAAGATGTATTAGATGTTACACAACTGTTGAAGGCCATATCACCCAAAACACCCAAATAAGTTATCAGCTAAATATTTCTAGTTGATAGCTAGTTAGCAAAGTGTTTAGCAAGGTTTTATGAATAAGAAATTAGTTGATTGCTACGTAGCTATCAACTAGTGGATTTAGCATCTTGCTAAGCACTAGTTGGTTGCTAATTTAGCAAGGCTTTATGAATATCGGCCCTGCACTTTTACAAATAAGTATGCCATTGGCTTACACCAATATTATAAATTTTTCAATAACAAATTATATGTCAATTTGATAAAGATAAATCATGCTTGGCTTTTGTCAGGACAACAAGCAAGATATATCATATGCTATTAAATTATCTAATATTATTTACACAGTGTTGCTCATGAAGCTAAATGAGCAGCGTTAAGTGGATGCATGTTGTTTTCTATTTGATGAAGCAATATAGTATGTATAGTATGTTTTTACAACAAACCAAGGACTTAACATGTATATGAACTTTACTTGTTCAGAGTATCTTTTTTAATTTAATTTGCCGTAACAACCTTGTAGGCCTATATAGCTTACAAAATACACATGTAATTTTATTAACGAAATCTCAATAAAGACCATCAGCAATGAGTCATTACATTTTGATCATTTTGACTGTGGTTCAGAGCTCAAGTATAATAGACATGTATTATATAAGATGTATTAGATGTTACACAACTGTTGAAGGCCATATCACCCAAAACACCCAAATAAGTTATCAGCTAAATATTTCTAGTTGATAGCTAGTTAGCAAAGTGTTTAGCAAGGTTTTATGAATAAGAAATTAGTTGATTGCTACGTAGCTATCAACTAGTGGATTTAGCATCTTGCTAAGCACTAGTTGGTTGCTAATTTAGCAAGGCTTTATGAATATCGGCCCTGCACTTTTACAAATAAGTATGCCATTGGCTTACACCAATATTATAAAGTTTACACACACCTGACAGAGCAGGAGCCCATTGTTTGGAGCTGCGAATACATCCGATTGGTTTGATAAGGTGACTCCCACAACAACCCAGTTAACTTAACTCACTTCTAAATAGATGTGAATTTTGATAGATGAACCTATAATTGATACAGACATAGGATAAATAATGGTGGTTGGTCATGGTACATTGGAAGCCCTAGGATTCCTTCCATCAGAGATATTAATGATATCATCAACTGATGACTTGCTAAGGTGTGGCTTCTTTAATTTCATGCTGGCCAGCAGAATATAAATTCTCATGCATATTTAAAATGACTAATATTGCATTTTGGTGGTTGGTGACAAAAAATGGAAAAATAAATTACTTTTGTTGCCTAGATAAAACACCTTTCATATTTGATTGTAATAGTTGATGTAACATTGCCCTTTGAATATATCCAGCAGTAGTGTTATTTGGAAGGTGTCAAGTAGGCCCACAGTGTTTATTCCTTGACACTTTCACAGTGGTGTCCAAATGCTTTTATAGAACTCTCATCTCTATAGCCTACTAAAGTCTCACACAAAAAATTGACAAGAGGATTGATGTTTAGGGAAGTACAGTGACAGCACCAGGAATTTTTCGGGGGCAAAGTGGAAATGTACGTAATTTTGGGGTTTACCTCAAAAGTGGAGGGAGGAAAACTGAGGGGGCAAGAAAAATATTTGGGGGACAAATGCCCCTCCCCTTAGCGCCACCACTGGGGACGTAAAGTGTTTCTTTCTCCTTTTTCTCTCCCTTCTTCATTCCTTTCTTTTCATTTTCTCCATGTTTCTTCTGTCATTTCCCCTCTTTTTAGGAAATTTTAGGGTGAAGGGCATGCTATGTGGTTCTGACATCCTGCACATAATTGTAAAATTATATCGGATGAAGACATGTGTATATTGATCAGAAAAACTTATCTGCCAATTTTAATATTTTGTACAAAACAGGTGTAGGGGTGGGGTGTGCATGCGTGTGTGTGTTAATTTTTCGGTTATGGTTTCTAATCTGGCCCCCTTTTCCTGAGTATAATCCATTTATCAATGTAACTTGGACATGGGTGTAGCAAGCTATCGTGTAAGTTATTTTCTAGGTCAAAGGCAACAGATCTGAGGTCCATCTAATGTCTTTTTCCAAAAATTGTTCAAAATGCTCCTTTATTTGTCCACAAATTCTGATAGATTTTCTAACATACTTTTGCCAACCATACCTGCATGGTGATAATAATCTTTAGGTAGTGGACATCAACCAGTGGTCAAAGATCATACAGGGGTCAAATTTTTAAATTGTTCTGATTGGGCTGAAAGTCTGTGAACAAGAACCTAGTGAGGATTAAAATGTTTGTCTCCTTTGTAGCCATTGGATAGAAGTGAGTTTTGTTTCATTTTGCTGCCAATATATGTCACTGAATAATACAAAATAGTTTCACTCTAACATGGGTGGTACTGAAGGATTATGTCTTATGTTATGTCATATCTCCTATACTTTACTTGGAACTGCAATACCCTACTGACACAAATGTATGACTAATTCACACCATGATGCGTATTGAATATTAATAGAAGTATTTGTATAAAACATGTGGAAACCATTTCAATAAAACTTTGGCCCTAGAAAATGTACTAAACATGGCAAAAAAATATTTGTTTAAATATGCATATATTCAGACTTGAAACGGTATTAGATGCAGCTTGCCTCGGCAGCCTGTATATTGAATGTTAATAGAAAACATTTGGAAACCATTTTAATAATGTGTACTTAGAAAATACATGAACATGGCATACAGTATGTTGAGCTTGGATCCATCTCTATATATCTGGTATAAAGCGTAATATTGGGATATTGTAATGCCGTCAGTGCAGCCAAGCAGTACGCATTCACCAATCTACACAAGATGTAATAAAGAGGACAGGTTAATTTGCTCGCTTCATTGAATGAACGCACAATCAATCAAGCAGTCAATCAATCAATGAGAACCTTGCATGATTCAAGCTGTTCCCAATACACCAACCAAACCTATTTTGTAAAATACAACATTTTTACGCAATCTTAATTTCCATGATAGATTTTAGTTATCTATTTGTAGCAAATTCAAACGTTTAAACGTTTAAAGTTTAATAGGTGCCACAATATTGCTCATGAAAAACAAGCATCTTTTCATGTGAAAATAAACTGCTTATAGTAAAAGTATCAATTTAAACTATTGAAACCAAATTTAACTTGTCATACAGTGTTGGAGATTTTGGTGGAAGGGGGAAGAAGTATGATGTGAATCCAACAGCGTGATCCCAACCAGGGCCAATTGTAGGGCCAATGGTGATGGTTAGTTCAATGATAATATATCATTATACTGAATTAAATTTGTACAATGGTCAAAATATAATTACTTGGTGAAAGATGCATTTTGTTCCATTCTACATGATATACATGTAGAGGTTAATGACTGCACATCAGTTTTTTTTAGGGTATTGGGAAAATCTGAACATTTTGCTTTGGAACAAAGGAATATCCTGAGGGGCGGAGCCCCAAAGGATATTCCGAGGTCCAAACATAATGTTTAGATTTTTCACAATACCAAAAAAAAGTCATTAACCTCATTCATAACCATCACTTTTCATCTTTTTATTTTAATTCCATCTAAGTCACATTTTCTTCCTTTAAATTTGAAAACAAACCACAATCTTAACTTTCTATTTCATTTTACCTGTAAAAGAATTGAATAATCGATCAGGCCCATAGCCGGGGGGGGGGTGTTAAAGGCCCAAAAAGTCCCATTTGCGAGCATTGCGAGTGAAAAAATAGAGGTTTTTAATGCCTCTTTGGTCCAAAAATGTCCAAATCTGCCCCCAGTCCAAAAAGGTCCAAAGTTAAAAAAAAGGTCCATTTTTTCAAAATCAGCCCCCCCCCCCCCAAAATAAATCCTGGCTATGGGCCTGTAACCGATAATTACCGCTAGCAACCAATCACATTGCAATCATGCGATGTCCAAATATGGCGGTCAGTGCCCACATAAATTGTTCGAACACATTAAATACGTCACACAACATGGTCATTCATTGTAACACATACTTTAATATGGACTACGTCACAAGACGCAGTCATTATACTTTTTCATCAACCTGCATTTGCGTCCGCGTATTTAACATTTATTATGTGTGATTGGATTAAAAACATCGCACGAGGTTATGAATATATTTTGACCATACACACGCAATAGGGAGTAAATACATGTATGTGCTTACTGTCTCACTGTGTACATACCATAATAATGTCTTTTCAAATTATTAAAAAATTATTGTTTTTTCAAGAAAAATATAATATCACCAATTTTTTAATTAATTCAATTTAAAATTCAGACAGGGCAAATGTGGTATGTCCTACTGGCCTGTTGTAACATGGTGTTTAATAAATGTTTACATCAGATTTACACCATGACACTTTTATACATGTAGTATAGGCTGCAGAGCCCACTAGTAAAATTTGGCATTTAAACTATATTGGAATTTGCTTTAGTAATTAGTATTTAAGTGAAATGTCCAAGGTAGTTATCTAAGTATTCAATAACTTGATGACATCATCATTGCTGAATTGATAGTAAGATGGGTGCCTACGCATCTCTAGGATCTCTCCCAATCACATCTAGGATCTCTCATAATCATGCTTCAATAACATCTATCAAAATCATCAAAATGTCCAAAAAACAATTCTGTAGTGTGTATTTTTATGTTTTCTGCACAGTTTTGTATGACATGTGCATGCTACTATTATTGTTATGATTTGCAACAAAATAAAAGCCCAGTTTGGGGCATGAAATGCAACAACAACAAAAAATGCAATAAACAACAACACACATTTTTAAAAATAAAATTGCAGATTCATAATCATACGTAGTGGGAATAAAATGAAAGTAGAAATTAAACTTTACTTGTTTATTTCGCTACCGGGAGCGCTTTCAACAAACTTCCTAATCGTCAGACGATGTTATTAGCTCATGTCTTTCTTGGAAAATCAGGTTGGTCATGTTGGTATCTAGCCATTTCCAAGCTAACAACATCGGCTGATGACGAGGAAGTTCCTCAAAAGCACTCCAGTAAGCGAAATAAACAAGTAGTGTTGAAATGTAATTTTAATTACTTTCATATTTTTTGTTTACTTGAATTATTTACATGTATGTAGTTCTCAATGAAATTTTCTGGTGCAATTAACCAATCACGTTCACAAGATGCAACCTTTAAATCATTGCAAACATTATGCTATAACTAATAACAATTATTATGTTTTAATCACTATACATCGTAAATACTGAACAAACCATTTATGTGTGTTCTATTATTGCATTTTATATTATGACATTCAGAATGTGCATAATTTTTTATAAGCCAAACAGTATAGAGATACCCTTGCCTCTACTAATTCATAATAATATCCATATGACAAATCAGTCTATCATATATAAAAATAATACAAGCTATCCTATATATGGCTTATAAGGGGTTGGCAACCTTTTTTGCTCTGTGGGCAAGAAGAAACAAATACAAAATTACTTGGGCCATAGACACAACTTTGTGATAAAGAGAACTTTTTTGCTTTATCAACCAATCTATTTCCAAAGTTTTATTAATTTGCAACAATCAAGAAATAACATTTTGATTAACCTCAAACTTGGTATGGTGATAGTATATTGTGGCCTCATGTGATGTATACTTTTGTGTCATGTTATGGTGACTGGCCTGATGTGCTGAATAGGAAAAGGTCAACTGTCTGATTTTGATCAAAATTGGTTTTAAAATATTTAAACAAAGAATGGTTTGCTGTATCTCATGTGCTTTGTTACCTGGCCCATCCATTGAGCCCTCAAGTGTTGGCCATGATCTATTTTGTGATGTTAAATATGTAACAAAACATCCAAACAAAGCAACTTGTCTCATTTTGTGGAATAGGCTTTTACGACGGGAATTCATAACAATTAGTGGGTTTTTAGCGAGTTCTCTGTCGGACAAGTTCTAAACTTGTCCGACAGCGAACCCGCTAAAAACCCACTAATTGTTGTCTCACTTTGATCTATTTTTATCAAAGAAACAATTTGAGACCAGTTTGATTAAAATCAGCATATTTCAAGTGCAGATGCATGCAGATCCCAAAATGTGACTTTTGACCTTTTGCCCATTACTTGAAAACTGTATGTGAGAGATAGTTCAAGCTATACTTTTTGTGAATCCTTATGATGAGAGGAATACTTTTCCATTTTAACCAACTTTGAAATTTAACACTTGCAAAAGCAGCCATTTTGGGTTCATGCAAATTTGCACTATTCCATACTTGGATTTTGGGGGACTTTTGATGTCATTTAATAATATGCTTTTCTGAAATGAATGGGGAATGAATGGATTTTGTTGCAATTATTTGTGGGTTAATCCCTTATTTTGCATAATTTGACTGGGTTAGTTGATTAGCGAATGTCAATCTCCTTCAAACAAGCTACTAAATTACTATTTTGTTTCAAATTTATGACACCTTCAACTTGTCAAGGCTTAATGCACTGTTTCATTCTTCTTATATACTTTAAAAGGTGTGTATATAATGAAGAAAGGGCACTTAAGAATTTATGATGAACCATCACGTGTGTTTGACACCTGAGACTAGCTGACATGATCTTCCATATCTGTATCGCACGCCTGTCAACCAATCATGCATGCTTGGTACGTGTTGCATTCAAGCACCATTTCACATACAAGCTCTCAGTCCCTTTTAAGGTGGTATTGGAGGCATTTTCTAGAAATTAGGGAATGCTTTGAGCATGTTTTGAGTAGGGTAAAGTACACTGATCAATACGCCTTTTGTTTGGAGCAAATCGGACATACGGTTTCCATAATACATCAATTTCTATTTTCTTTGTATCCTATTGTTTGGTCAATAATCAATATAATTAATGAGCTAAAAGGACTGGAAAGGCTCATTAATATGTAATTTTTGCTAATATTTTGCTAAAATTCAATTCATAAATGTTCAGGGTATTTTTATTTTGCATACTTTTGCCCTGAAACTTGGTCAAAGTGTTTCTAATATGTTCCAATGTATTATATAGTGAAGCAGCCCTCTAATTTGCATATTTGCATAATTAATGAGCTAATTTGCATAAATGCTAATTAATTATGCAAATATACAAATATACAAATTAGGGGGCGACTTCACTATATAATACATTCGAACATATTAGAAACACTTCAACCAAGTTTCAAGGCAAAAGTATATGCAAAATAAAAGTACCCTGAACATTTATGCATGGATTTTTAGCAAAATATTGGCAAAAACTAAGTTAATGAGCTTCTCCAGTCATTTTAGCTCATTAACTTTATTGATTATTTATAAAAACAATAAGATACAAAAAATATAAATTGATATAGTTTGAAAACCGTATGTCCAATTTGCTTCAAACAAAAGGCATATTGATAAGTGTGCTCTACTCAATTCGTCGGGTGCATCACATACTGGTCTATCTTGAATTTTTGACTTTTTGGCTCTGAGCGAAGCTAAAAGGGCCTAACTGATCGCAAGAATTAGATAGCCAATTCGGGTGTTGGTTTTTATGCTAAGGATGTTTGTCTGTTTGATATTTGGTCTTGAAATTTGTTTCTAAATTTTGCTTATTTATTATTTAATCGATTGCACTCCAGGTAGATTTCAAATACTGTCGATAAAATGTGATTTTTTGGTAAAAAAGCCACGATGAAGCGAAAGTTGTTTTGTGGTACCCGTGTGTGCTAGAGATTATTTTGGTCTGTATAATTTAAGTTGCGTAAAAGTGACGGAAACCAACGGAGGGTATAAATTTCTTAAGATTCAGTTCAGATTCGGAAGTTATTTACTATTTCATAACTTTTTAAAACTATTTCTTTACAATTTAAATAAAGAAATAGTTGAGGAATGTCAAAAAATGGTCAAGAACATGTCTGAATCTTGAATAAATCTGAACTAATGAATCGGGTAAATGAATTTCCTAGTGGACTATTTTTCCTTGCGCAAGTGCACATATTTTTGTGACCTCAATTTTTGTGCAAAACACGGACCGAAAGTCATGAAAAATGTTCGTATTTCATCACACTCATTGTAGTTTTGTTAGAATATAGTTTTAAAAAGTCAATTTAATCATTGTGGACATGATTCTGAGGGAAAATTATAATATATTTTCAATGAGATTTTACTTTACCCCACTTCGCAATATTGAACAATTTCCGTATTTTTCCATAGCAAAAACAGTCTAAATAAATGATGTTCCACTTTGCACAACAATTTTATAATTCAGAATATTAAAGATTGATATGTTTTCTCTTGAAAAACAACATGTTTTTTAGGCCAGGACTTCTTAAGAAATTCAAGACCAAGGTTTATTTGATCGATGTTACGTAGATGGTCCCCGATCTCGCCATGATTTTGGACTGCAGCAGCTTGCTTGTTTACAATCAGGAGGTCATGACCTATGGCGTATTGATCGATTCTGATCTGTTCTGATTGGATGGTCTCAAGGTCGTCACAGTTATGAATGAATAATTCACAAGGTCATTAGGGGGGGGGCAGTAATAGAAAAGGTCAAAATAATGTTGGATAATGAACATAATAATGTACATAATAATAATAATAATTGAAATCAAATGTGACTGAAATTAGTGGTTTCAGAAATCATTGATTGCAAGTTGCAAAGTTTCATCTTTTAGGCTCAAAAATAGGCTGGATACAGTCGACATTGGAGTCAAATTTTTGGAAGGTCATTTCGGGGTCATCTGCGGTCAAATTAGTAAAAACTGTCATATGGGCATGAAACTTGGTAGGTTCAGTCGGCGCAAAATATGGTAATTAAGTACCTAATTTGCATAATTTATGCGTAATAAGCAAAATACCTTGTGAACAGATTATCTGGAGATCCGTATGGGGTACAGTGACGTAACTTGGGGAGTAGCGTGGCCAGATGTTCTCGACCTGATTAGATTATCAGCGCAAAATATGCTAATTAAGTTCCTAATTTGCATAATTTATGCGTATTTGATGCGTATCAAGCAAAAAACCCTTGTGAACAGCTTATCTGGAGATCCGTATGGGGTACAGTGACGTAACTTGGTGCGGAGAAGCGTGGCCAGATGTTCTCGACCTGATTAGATTTTCAGCGCAAAATATGCTAATTAAGTACCTAATTTGCATAATTTTGCGTATTTGATGCGTATCAAGCAAAAAACCCTTGTGAACAGCTTATCTGGAGATCCTTATGGGCTACAGTGACGTAACTTGGTGGGGAGTAGCGTGGCCAGATGTTCTCGACCTGATTAGATTTTCAGCGCAAAATATGCTAATTAAGTACCTAATTTGCATAATTTTAAATGCGTATTTGATGCATATCAAGCAGAAAACCCTTGTGAACACCTTATCTGGAGATCCGTATGGGGTACAGTGACGTAACTTGGTGAGGAGTAGCGGGGCCAGAGGTTCTTGACCTGATTAGATTTTCAGCGCAACATTCTTTATCCAATTTCGTGAGGTCAAAGGTCACATAAAAGGTCAAAGGTCAACTGAGGTCACCAAATCTTTTAATAATTAATTTTCAACTGTGCATCACATATCCAAATAACAGCTTGATCGGTAATGAAAATAAGGAAATATGATGACTTTAAGATAGTCGCTTTCCATGTAAAGTATAGCAAAGTAGCACTTTCAATGAGTGATAACTCGTAAAGGAAGCATCTTTTTGTTTTGATTTATTACTTTGATGAAAGTTCTTTGGTATTGCCAAATTTGATTGCAAATTTGTAAGGTGGGCCCTGAACCCGGCTGGCTATTTAAAGCCAAATTTTGGAAGGTCATTTTGGGGTCACCAGGGTCATCTGAGGTCAAATTAGTAAAAACTGTCGTATGGGCATGAAACTTGGTGGGTACAGTCAACATTTCAAGCCACATTTTTGGAAGGTCATTTTGAGGCCACCAGGGGTCATCTGAGGTCAAATTAGTAAAAACTGTCATATGGGCATGAAACTTAGCACGGGGGTACAGTCAACATTTAGAGCCAAATTTTTAGAAGGTCATTTCAGGGCCACCAGGGTCATCTGAGGTCATATTAGTAAAAACTGTTGCATGGGCATGAAACTTGGTGGGTACAGTTACCATCAGCCAGATAATCGTGCCCAGCCGATAACCGCCAAATTCATTTACCTCTCTACCAAAAGTTATCGCAAAAGCAGGGCGGTCACAAAAGCAAACGAGACTTGTGGTTCGAGAACCGCCTTGTTACCCTCTGAAATGGCCTTTCCTGTGGTGCTAAATGTGCAAAAACCATCTGGACATAAAAGGTCAAAGGTCAACTGAGATCACCAAATCTTTTAATAATTACTTTTCAACTGTGCATCACATATCCAAATAACAGCTTGATCGGTCATGTAATTAAGGAAATATGACGACTTTAAGATAGTCGCTTTCCATGTAAAGTATAGCAAAGTAGCACTTTCAATGAGTGATAACTCGTAAAGGAAGCATCTTTTTGTTTTGATTTATTACTTTGATGAAATAGTTCTTTGGTATTGCCAAATTTGATTGCAAATTTGTAAGGTGGGCCCCTGAACCTCGGCTATTTAAAGCCAAATTTTTCGAAGGTCATTTTGGGGTCACCAGGGGTCATCTGAGGTCAAATTAGTAAAAACTGTCGTATGGGCATGAAACTTGGTGGGTACAGTCAACATTTCAAGCCAAATTTTTGGAAGGTCATTTCGGGGTCATCTGAGGTCAAATTAGTAAAAACTGTCGGATGGGCATGAAACTTGGTGGGTACAGTCAACATTTAAAGCCAAATTTTTGGAAGGTCATTTTGAGGTTACCAGGGGTCATCTGAGGTCAAATTAGTAAAAGCTGTCGGATGGGCATGAAACTTGGTGGGTATAGTCAACATTTAAAGCCAAATTTTTGGAAGGTCATGTCGAGGTCACCAGGGGTCATCTGAGGTCAAATTAGTAAAAACTGCCGTATATGCGTGAAACTTGGTGGGTACAGTCAACATTTAAAACCAAATATTTGGAAGGTCATTTCGGAGTCACCAGGGGTCATCTGAGGTCAACTGTCGTATGGGCATGAAACTTGGTGGGTACAGTCAACATTTCAAGCCACATTTTGGAAAGTCATTTTTGAGGCCACCTGGGGTCATCTGAGGTCAAATTAGTAAAAACTGTCATATGGGCATGAAACTTAGCACAGGGGGTACAGTCAACATTTAGAGCCACATTTTTAGAAGGTCATTTCAGGGCCACCAGGGGTCATCTGAGGTCATATTAGTAAAAACTGTTGCATGGGCATGAAACTTGGTGGGTACAGTTACCATCAGCCAGATAATCGTGCCCAGCCGATAACCGCCAAATTCATTTACCTCTCTACCAAAGTTATCGCAAAAGCAGGCGGTCACAAAAGCAAACGAGACTCGTGGTTCGAGAACCGCCTTGTTACCCTCTGAAATGGCCTTTCCTGTGGTGCTAAATGTGCAAAACCATCTGGACCCCACCGGTGACCCTTAAGGGGACCCCCGGCCGTGCTGGGCAAGAGTTCCGCTTCGCTATGCTTAGCAAGTTCAGGATTTTTTTGGGTCAGCTTGTGACATCTCTGACTGTTGTATTTAGTCTGAAACTTGGTGGGTAGTCACCAATTAGAGCCAAATCCTTATTCAGACTAACACTATTCTTGACATATAGGCCTATTTTGATACATTTTCATTAGTTTAGACCCATTTGGACCCTTTTCCATCCAATTCCACCCGTTTCGATTCATGTGGCTAAATAGTAATTCCCAAAATTGATTGATGTATCATTGTATGCTCTGCACATGAGATAGCTACCAACCGACCAGATGTACCCATTGAATGTAATATATGTCACATATACTCAAATGATTTCACCTGTTGCACATTCGACTTTCACTGTCACCATAAAGCACAGAGCCACAGCGCCATTGGTGCTCTTGTTTGAGAAAATTGGTATATAGTTCTTTTTTACGGAGCTCTTCCAATACAACAAATTACAGACCTCAATTTTTCCTAGATAATTAGTTATAAAATGTTAAATTTAAACTATCTATGATTTTTTCAAAATACGAATTTCACATACTGAACTATCTCGAAAAAACACGTATTTCTAGAAAATTGCAATTGAAAATCTTTGTTTTAAGTTTACATTTCTATAATTTAATTAGACTATGGATTTTCATAAAAGTGGTTTTAAATTAAAGCATATACTTAACAGATTTATTTAAGTGGAATCTTTAATTATATTTACGTATGTAATATTGCTTAAAACTACACTTAAGTTGTAGTTCTGTATGTGAAATCGTTAATTTCCCGATATCGTATTGAAAGTGCATCACATACTGGTCTATCTCGAGATAGACCAGTATGTGATAAATCTAAAGTCACGCCATTGTTCGCGAAATCGAGATAGCCCCCAAGATAGACCAGTATGAAACGCACTTTAAATATGATATCGGGAAATTAACTATTTCACATACTGAACTACAACTTTAGTGTAGTTTTAAGCAATATTGCATACGTAAATATAATTCAAGATTCCACTTAAATAAATCTGTTAAGTATATGCTTTAATTTAAAACTACTTTCATTACAATCCATAGTCTAATTAAATTATAGAAAGGTTAACTTAATACAAAGATTTTCAATTGCGATTTTCTCGAAATACGTGTTTTTCGAGATAGACCAGTATGTGATGCGTCCGACGAATTAATCTGTTTGAAACATGCTTTGAGCACTTGCATAATGCCTCCAATACTACCTTAAGACTTTGTATATATTGACATGATATTTGGACAATTACAGGTCATTTGAGCTTGTTTTAAACAGAAAAACAGGATGACAGTATTAAGTACAACATAGAAATAATAAGCCAATATGAGAATTAAGTGTAGCAAGGATAGGAACTACAGTTTTCAGCACAGTACTTCAGCGGTCTGCCAATACATGTATAACATTTTAGCAAACAATGACACCTATAAATTAGAATTGAGAATTTTTATGTATAAGTACAGTATTAATGAATTACTGAGCTTATTTAACAGTTTATTTACCCTATGATCTAATATTCATGATTACCAAACAAGAAACGCTAATAACTATAACTTAACTAAAAATAGCAGGGTATTCACCGAACACGCTGTCCGTACAGCTGGTCCTATATTATGGAACTCATTGCAAAAATCTTTAAGAGCATCTTATTCAGTGAAACATTTCCGGAACGTGTACAAAAGACACTTAATATCAAAATATGATTAATTGCCGAGCATTGTAGATTTTTTGGTTCTTGTTTGTTTGTTTGTTGTTTTTAATTTTAATTTTTTGCTGTTATTTGTGTTTTGTGTTTGGTAACTCTTCTGTTAAAGGGGATGGCTACCTCTGGCCTTACTGGCCTTTCGGCCATCTCCTCCATGATTCTTTGATGGTATTTTGATGTAATGATATTTTAATGTGTATTTGTATTTTTATGTGAATTGTAAATGTGGAAATGAATGAAAATGAATGAATATGGCACAGTTTATGGCGTATATGGAAGCGGGGTTCTGATTGGCTAATTGAATCACGTCATCATCACTTCGGTACCTCATTCGCTAGTCAAACAGCGTAGCAACGTGTGACCTAGTTCTTTTTACGCAATAATCAGACAGAGCAGATGGATACTGCTGAAGTAATTTGCTGAATAGTATAGCACAAGCTATTATACAAGAGAGTTACCTGCCAATCAACATTGTTGTAACACATTTGAATCAATGATAGAATAGCCATAAATTGTTGTAAACAAATTAAAGACAATACGCCGGCTATTACATTTTAAAAGCATAAAACTCTGATTTGTATTAATTTGTGTGCAATTGCAGACCTGAAACTTTTCCTCTTTTCAACTGATTTCCTCTTTTTTTATTCCTGAAATTTACGCATTTTCTTTTATTTTCAGCTGAAAAAAGTTTTTCAGCGTTTTTTGAAGATTTTCAGGTTTTTTCCTCTTTTTTTTATAAAGACCCTGTTTCAGGTCTGCATTTGATATATTTTTACATCTGATCTTTTCAGTCACCATACATTGTACTTCCTCTGTTTGTTAGCTTCCCAATTGGACTACTTAGTACTTGTAACTTAAGATTCTTAACACAGGGCTCTATGTAAAGATAGGCCAATTTCTGGCCTACTAAATGGATCTGGCTCGTGATTGGTCGCCCAGATCTCGCTATGGTTTTAATCCTCCTGGTACGTGCCATTACCATTCGCTACATCATACACAACAATCTGTGGAATTTGCGGTGCTTTGTCTCACTTGTGCATGGGATGTACATTTAGGCTCATTCAGTGATTTGATCTTCGCAGGAGAATCATAAAAATCATCAAAATTCAGATTTTGGCACATGTGTTATGAATCTGCAATTTCTCTACAGAAATTAATTAGATGTATTTGAATGGGGCTTCAACTTTGTCAATACTGCTGTTCTCCTGATTTAAAAATTCCCAATGTTAATGAAGTATCCTTCACTTTTAGGCAATTTATACACAGTTTTAATTTGTGTACACTTTCGCTGTGATGATCACTGAATGGGCCTTTTAAAAAATAATGAGGACATGTTGCATCAAATATTCTATGTCTCATCTTCAGAGTCTGTATACACTCTGTATGGTCACTTTACGTTCATTCCCTGGATGGTCGTTGCTTTTCTCACACTCCTGAGGCAGGGCTCATAAATTGTTTAGTAAGGGAGTTCCATTTTGAACATTTTCATCCAATTCATAAGGTCCAATGGGATGGGATGAATAAACTAATAAAGACCTCATCAATCAAAGTATGGACTGTGCTGGTTGTTATTACATGCTTGTGTATCATGTATACCATTATTTATGGTGTGAGATGTAAAAGGGATGGATTATTAATCTAAAAGCCTTCAGGAGCAATGTGGGAATGCTCAAAAACACATCCAGTGTGATTTGTAAGTATACCAATAGATGTCACCATCAGAAATTAAGAATGGGTATGGACGTAAAACCCACAAACCTTGAACCAATTGTTCTTATGACACATATAAAGTCTTTGGATGGCACCAAGCAAATAAAATAGTACCAAAATAAGAGGTCTTTTGGAGTGACTTTGTTAAAAATATTCTGGAAAAAAGTCTATCTTCATATTATGTAATTTTCCTCCCAATTTGCTTGTTTGTTTGAAATAACTTTTGGTCCTTTGACACAGTGGTGTAACTAAGGGGCGGGGGCAGCATGCCCCGGGCGCCACCCTGAAGGGGGCCCCAAATTGACCAATTCAGCATCGATTCTGCACCCCTCCAAGCGATGAAAGTCAAAATTTTTGTGCGCGATTGACAGAACATTTTAAGACCGAATTTAATCTAGTAAACAAAATTAATTAGTTGTAGGTCTTATTTGTCCAAAATTTTGTGCACAATTGTTTCATGTCTAAGATATTCTTGGGAGGGGGGTAGGAGTGCCAATTTTGTTTCTTGCCCCGGGCGCTACCAACCCTAGTTACGCCACTGCTTTGACAAATAAACCAGTAGATATGTTTCTCTTGGATTTCTTCATCTGCATAATCAGACATCTGCATAATCATAATCAGTGTAAAATACTTTAGTCATAAACTATGCCGCATTGGGAAAACACGGAAACTGACCCAAATATTTTCCTTAATATTGAACAGTTTGTTATAAAATATTCATAATTTTATGCATCATCCCATAACACACACCGACATCGCCTGGCTAATAATTACTTGGTGCATCAGAGATACTAAAATAAATACCCGGGATCGATATACGTGAATGTGCTATACACGAGTTTGATATGAGACGAAAATCTTTGGATACCGGGGTAGAAAATGATGAATATCTTCCGTAAATGATTTCGTATAAAGAAACCAGATGTGGTTCCTTGCACTTGAATATATGTTTTTGAATAGATATGATAGTCGTCTTGAGAAAGAAGCTTGTGTCTTGAACTCAAAAACTGACAATAATTCTGATTTTATATGTGCCGACTATGTAGCGCAGTGTATAGGCCAATCGTGGAGGTAGTCTAAAAGCAGATGACATATGGCGTATCATGGTCAGTTGGTCACTCACACACCAGCGAGGTCAGTCACCCATGGTCACCGGTCGGAACAAAATGGCCATGCATGGCGGTGGATTCAACCTACCATGGCGATTTCTGCCATGAAGATATGGGGGCGTTGACACTGTGTAACATCACTTAGTAACAAGGTCTGTGTCAAAAATGACAATTGATAATCCTTCATGCATCACAGTTAAAAGTGTGAAATAGTATGACTAGTTGATAAGAAATTTGACTTGGGTCATAAAATAACATATAATTTTTGTCACCTGTTGCTGTATCTACTGTAGATAGCAAAGATTGCCATCTACTTTGAAATGATGATGCATGTAAGACTGATGTCAATGTGACCCAATTCAGTCCACTTATGCTAAAGTCACATTTTTTCAAAATTGAGTTATGATCAGGTTTACATAATATAAAAAATTCCCTTTATCAGTCAAACCCCATGCTTATAGCTGATTTTGTTGCAAAGTTATACATTTATACAGAATTAATGCACAAGGAGACACAAGTTTGGTATTTATTTTAACTCTTTTTACAGTCCTTTTTCAACAACTCATTTTCTCTCCATACTAATAGAGGGTTAAAAGTGAGGTATAGTAATGAAACTTGGCAAGTATGTTGACCAGGCATGATATTTTTATCTGTGAGTACTGTTCGTACATTTAAACACCATTCATTAGGGTATGAATTTGGCATTTGTTGTATTTTGGTCAATTTTCTTGATATTCTGTAACTGCATGACTTCAGAAAAATACTTTAATTCCTGGAATTAGGCTAGATATGAAAAAAATTTCGCACATATATACATTTATAGATAAAAATGACCCCAAAAAGGCTAATTTTTCTAATGATCTAATTTAAAAATAGCTAAAAATATATCTGTATATTAGTGTGATAACTGTTGGTATTGTAAAGATCTAGAATTGAAAATTGTGTAATGTTTTGTTAGAAACATTGATAAATGATCACATCAAACAACCGTGATATATTATTAATAAACTCCTGGGAAAAATGATTTCCGCCTGCTCACTGCAATAATACATATTGCAACTTTTTCAATCATACCAAAATCAATAAAATCTGGATGATCTAGTTAACTCTTTTCACACATGACACTAAATTGAGTTGGTTTCATCTCTCTAACCTAACCCTATCTGTCATTCTGTCTTAGAAAATAAATACCAGTAAAAATCAGAAAATTACACCGATACTCGAACTACTGACATATACATATTTGGAGACCAACTCATATACCACTACACCATGTAGTTGGATTCTGCAGAAGCTTATTCTTTTACTATATTGAAATGAATAAATAACACCACTATAAGGTACACAAGCTATACAGTACATTGTAATAAAGCTCAATGTTAAGGATAATGAACTGAGTGCAATGCATTAGTCAAGATAATCGCATGCGCCGTGGAGTTATTGCATTTAGCTCGAGAGCCGATAGGCTCGAGAGCTAAATATGCAATAACTCCATGGCAAGTGCGATTATCTTGAATGCATTTGCACGAGTACATTATCCGTCATATACTTTGAGTGTATTAAAACAATAGGCAATATTAATTGCTGCATTCATTATATTAGTTTGAATATTAGGGAAAATATCTTAAATTTTAAAAACACCCTCAGGCCATTGACCAGGTAGTATTTAACTGGTCAAGAAAATCAATCACTATATAAGTTAGCTATCAATGGTATCGATTATGCCATACGTCATACTTTAGTAACTTATTCACGCATGGTTTGTGATCATTTAATATCGTGGTTCCGAACACAGAGAGCACTGAACCAGTTGACCTGGAAACGATCGATTTTGACGTCCCACTAGTACTACGGTGAATGGAGATGAGAGAATAAACTTATATATCAATATCAACTGGACTTAGTTCTATAATTTGAACTTTAAAATCTACTTATTATTAAAACACACGACAGTGGAATTTTACAATTTGTTCAGTATTATAAAGCATGATCATGATATTATGCGCTAGTGTGTGTTTCCCGGGCGTGTTTATGTTATTTTAAATATAGGCCTATATGTATTTCATTCGTAAAATGCTGAATATTTTGTAATGGTGTCATCTTGTATAATTATGGTCCACCTGTTTTAAGCCCTTTTTAATTAATAGAAGCTGGATTATTCTCATTTGATGTTTGATTTATTTGAGTTCATTAATGATAATTTATCATGGCAATGATAGTTGCAAAATAGAACACAGTTTGTAACCTATGATTTACATCGTGGGCATGAAAAAATACCATAACCTATAACTATTTTAACACCACAGAATGTATATTCATACTTTTTGATGGTATATATATCGTACAGACAAGTTATATAGTTATGTGAAAGTAGTATTTCTAGTATTTGAGCGTGCATGTATTATCTAAAATCTATTGTTTAGCGTGCAGGTTTTAGATAATGTATTGTTTAGCGTGCAGGTTTATATAATTTGGGCTATGAAGGGTAGTTTGCGAAAATAATGCACGGGAGAAGAATACATAATGATGAATAAAAACGGGCACTAGAAGTATATAAATAGATAGCATGTCCATAGGCGATTGGATTTCTATGGTTCAGGACCATAAGTGGTGGTCAAAAACTAATAAAAGCGAGGTGGGAGACATTGCTCCCTAAAAGGGTTGATTTTGTCCTTGCTTGGTTATTTCATCATCTTCTCTTATTGAATTTCAAAGCAGTTGATGTGTTTTACTTTTGGACTGATTCAAAACAATCGAACATACATTGTATATTATGCATTCCAAATCAAATAGCATTCAGCTATGTACTTGTAGATAGACCAATGCATTTTACTTTGAGAAGCTGATTGGTTCATCTGCTTCCCTGCCACCCTCCTCCCTGCCTCCCTCCTCCTTCCCTGCCTGCCTCCCCCTCCTCTCTCCTCCCCCTCCCCTCAGACATTATCAGCGATATTACTTTATTAACAGATACTGCTTATATTATAAATCCTTCCAAAACATTCATGTTACAGAGTATTCTTACAAATGTCATCATGCATCTTCATTATCATCATTGTACTTAGCTTGTCAGTGCTCTGGTTTATATTAAGCCTGGTGAGAGAGCTGTGACAATCACTGATGTAGTATTTTAAGAAGAGAACATTTTCTTGACTTCCAGCCTGAGGGCAAGATATGAATGTGTGAGAATAATTGCTAGAATGTTAAGTGATGTTTGTTACATTTGGGACAATATATTAATACCAAAAATGTCTTTGTACACTGTTAGAACCCTGGATATATTTTGCCCAATATTGGTTGGTGTGAACCAAAACATGGTGAATTGTGGTAACCACAACTGGAGGTATGTACTTTACTATATATGGGCACTGTTATACACATTTTTGCTTTTCATATTTCAAAACCGCTGGAGCAATACAACTCAAACTGTGGAAACATGTTATTTTGAAGGTAGGCCTCCCTGTAAGATACATGTACAAAATAGAAATGAAAAATTGGACCACACCTTACAAGTATAATGATACTTTTGTGAGCAGTAAGTTTACCACATTGTCATACTTTTGGAAACTGACATTCATTTTGCATCTGTGATTAACATATATGAAACATACAAGGTCATATAAAAATAATAGAAATGTCCAACTTCTCAATTATGTTCACAATATTCATCATCCATTTCATTACATTCTACTGTGGAGCAGGCGACTACAAAGTTTTTAGCAATGCTGTTCAACTTCATTATTCCTGGCATTGTTATAGTGTGTTTCTTCTCAAGTTGAGAGTAACGCCATGTTGGATTCTGTAGTGTGCCAGATTCGAATCAGTGTATTTACATAGTTGCGTCCGCCAGCGTGTACAAATTTCACTGAATGTGTATACACCTTGTGGAGTAGGTTAGAGGGCGCGATTTGAATCTGCCACTGCGAAATTCAACATGGCGTTACTCTCAACTTGAGATGAGACAGACTATAGATAAGTTTAATGCATGTAGGTTTATGACATAAGTTAGAAACAGTATTTCAAGGTCTGCTTTCAACAAATTTGTTGTAGAGAAAATGCCACCACAATTATGGCAGAGGTCTGACCTTTACAAAAGTACAGCAGATGTGTTTGACTTTTCTATTGGCAAGTGTTATTTACTAGGTGATGAACTAAGTGTTGATCACAACATTCAAGCCTAATGGCAGTTATTTGTTGCATTTTGTATGCTGTTTATATGTTTGTGTATGATGTTGGAATACAGGTGCTATTTAAAGGTACTATCAGTGATTCCAGTGAAAGAGTAAAAAAATAAAATATGTAGGAATTAAAAGCGATTGAAAATTCAATAAAATTGTCATTAGCATTTGTTTTCTTACAAACATTTTGACAAAAACAAAAGAAAACAGTAGTGTTAATTAATATAAAGTTCCATTCAAATATAACAAAGGCCAAAACAATACCTATTGTCATTCTTTTACACTTTTATTCAAATTACTTTATTCAAAAAATAAACGCTTGATTTTTCCCATGGATTATACCTGAACTTTTGATCAATCAGATCTGTTGTCACTTTGTATAAAAGCATTGTTTTGAGCAGACCACAATGAGCATCATGTCTATGTGCATGTTGCTTCAAGGCCAGGAACCACTGTAATTACAAATTCTTTACAAGCTTTTGTGGTTACAAAAATGAAAACACATTTATGAACAGTGTTTGAGTTTCAATTTCAAACACTTTCATTTGTTTATGGTATGTTTACACCCTCTTTTAGCTTCTGGTCGCAATTCCGAAGCTGACTTGGGCAAAATTTGAGGATTTCTAGTAGTGTGGACATGCACTTTCCTCACCCGAACGAGGCTTATGATGCATAAAATGACTGCAAAGAAGGTGAAGCATAATACATGGTCTAGACATGGCTACACATAATAAAGAATGACGTCATAGTGAAAATGAGAACAATGCTTTTTTGATGAAAATTAATTAGTGCATGATCCCAGCGGCATGATCACACTGACTGGGAATGCATCACATATTATTGTTCCAAATCAGGTCCTTGTAGACAATCTGGGCAGTTTTATATCTCTGATGGTAGTTTGTTGAAACCCTCACTTGTGTAACGGATATGTCCTTGTGTGAGTGTTTAATTAGTTGCATCTCATTTTACAGGACACTTTTATTTTTAGCATGACGTTTTTATATTTGCTATTTCCAATATTTCTATATAAAAAAGATGTACTAGTTCAAGTTGTATATGGAAATAATTTAAGTAATTCAGTGACCATGCTTATGTTCACTGTCATTACAAGCAAGGCATACGTTCAGGCCCGTACACAGGGGGTGGCTGATTTTGAAAACCCCGTTTTTGGGGTGGCTGATTTTGAAAAAGTGGACATTTTTCAAAATGTGGACCTTTTTGGACTGGGGGAGGCGGATTTGATTCTTTCTTGACCAAAAATGCATACAAATTTCTATAATTAGCTCGCTGCGCTCGCAAATGGGACTTTTTGGGTCAAGAAAAGGGGACTTTTTGGCCCTTTGGCATTTTATTTTGTGGCTCTGCCTACATTGTCTACGCTTTCCGGCTATGTTGCCATTAAGCATGCTACTATACTGCTCTCCAGGCTTTTCTCTCTTGGGTCTGTGTCTGCGCCACCCACGTAGGTTTTGATCACCCGACTGGGTATTTAGTTTTTCGTTTAAATTCAGCTAGGGCCTGACATGCTGGAGTTTCTTCTATAGTCTGTATAGATGACCTACCCAGTTTAGTTTTGTTCTTTTAATGGTTTCGCTCCATGGTTTAGTATTTGTGTTTATGTATAGATGACCATTTGTCATTTTGTCTGATTTTGTAATGGCTTTTGTAAAATGCTTTTTTGATAGAACCACTAGGCTGAATATATAAGGTATATGTAGGTTGGGAGGGAGGTTTATATAATTTGTATTTTATTACATTTAGACATTGAAATAATGTCACTGTCTGCATGAAGCCAAAAAGCACTACAGTTTGGAGTTCAGCTTTTAGAATTAATTAAGGGTAAAAATGAGGTTCCTGTTTTTCCCCCAATTCTGGATTTGCACCTGTCCATACAGGGGAAATATGGCACTGGTTCAGTGTATCCTTTGTGTGGTGAAAATGTGAACTTTGGCATAAGATGAGATACAGATTGGCAAGGGACACAGGTGCAAGCATGTCATAGTGATAATAGCTATAATATATCAATTAATAAATAATGACATCCGCTGGTTATAATTAGTCTCATTGTATTCATTAAATAGCAGAATGCATAAGTAAAAGTAGGCTAATGGAAACCCCAGATAGGAACCTGGACAGGAATTGCTAATTTTGTGACAAAAATGGTAACAATTACTTGTTTAATTTCATCATGCTCAGTCCATTCCATCTCATCACATCTCACCTCATATCATCTTATAGCATCCATGGGCATAGCCAAGGGGTCAGTTGGCCCCCTCCTGGAACATCTCCCCCCCCCCTCTTTTTCCCCTCTGGGATGCTGGCTGTCATTATATTTATTTTAGATTTTAGGCCTTCTTGTTATCATTTTTGTCAAATTGTACACTAAAGTCACCTTGTCCCCCCCCCATGCCCTCCCCCTGGGATCTCATCATTTCACCTCGTTTCATCTAGTCATTTCATCTCAGCTCAGCTGATCTCATCTCATTTCATCTTGGGGCAAACTTTGAAAGAGTGAAAACCAGGCCAAGCGTGGTGATTGTGAAACTGAAATACAAGCAAACATCAAGAAGAAAACAACAAAATGCAGAAGAAAATGATGTATTATAAAGACTCATAACTTGGCAATCAAGTATGCTATGGATATAAGGATTTTAGCATTTGTATGTGTTGTTACTGGGTAGTATAAGCTTTTGATGATAATAATTCAATGTTCAAAATTGCTTTCATTGGCATGGTCAGATCAGGAAAAAGAATGATATAAATGGTTCTCATCCGTCAAACTTGTTATCTGGCTTCTGTTGACATGGCCATGTGAGGAACATGGTATGCATCTGGGAATCGTTGTGATCTATGTACAATTTACTAGAATTTAAAGTCTACCTACTTTATGTGTGGCTTTGCCATTTATGTGCTATATTCAAAACAAATCTTTATTTTTTTTTGTGAAATTTAAATTGACAATTGAAACTTTAATACATTATATAGACATTTCCCCGTATTTTGTGAACAAACAGAAGGTAACTAATGGTATTCCGATTTGAATGCTATCTACTCAAGATAGCAATATTCCTATTTGAATGCTATCTACTCAAGATGGTAATAAATTATTCAATTCAATTCAAAAAACATTTATAGCAATATATTCCTATTTGAATGCTATCTACTGAAGATAGCATATGTTCCTTTTTGAATGCTATCTACTGAAGATAGCAATATATTCCTATTTGAATGCTTTCTACTCAAGATAGTAATATTCCTATTTGAATGCTATCTACTGAAGATAGCAATATATTCCTATTTGGATGCTATCTACTGAAGATAGCAATATATTCCTATATTAATGCTATCTACTGAAGATAGTAATATATTCCTATTTGAATGCTATCTACTGAAGATAGCAATATTCCTATTTGAATGCTATCTACTGAAGATAGTAATAAATATTCAATTTAATATTCAATTCAATTCAAGAAACATTTATAGCAATATGTTCCTATTTGAATGCTATCTACTCAAGATAGTAATATATTATTATTTGAATGCTCTCTACTGAAGATAGCAATATATTTATATTTGGATGCTATCTACTGAAGATAGCAATATATTATTATTTGAATGCTATCTACTGAAGATAGCAATATATTCCTATTTGAATGCTATCTACTGAAGATAGCAATATATTCCTATTTGAATGCTATCTACTGAAGATAGCAATATATTCCTATTTGAATGCTATCTACTGAAGATAGCAATATACTTATATTTGGATGCTATCTACTGAAGATAACAATATATTATTATTTGAATGCTATCTACTGAAGAGAGCAATATATTCCTATTTGAATGCTATCTACTGAAGATAGCAATATATTCATATGTGGGTGCAGATAGCAATATATTCCTATTTGGATGCTATCTACTGAAGATAGCAATATATTCATATTTTAATGCTATCTACTGAAGATAGCAATATATTCCTATTTGAATGCTATCTACTGAAGATAGCAATATATTCCTATTTGAATGCTATCTACTGAAGATAGCAATATATTTATATTTGGATGCTATCTACTGAAGATAGCAATATATTATTATTTGAATGCTATCTACTGAAGATAGCAATATATTCCTATTTGAATGCTATCTACTGAAGATAGCATTATTCATATGTGGGTGCAGATAGCAATATATTCCTATTTGGATGCTATCTACTGAAGATAGCAATATATTCCTATTTGAATGCTATCTACTGAAGATAGCAATATATTCCTATTTGAATGCTATCTACTGAAGATAGCAATATATTCCTATTTGAATGCTATCTACTGAAGATAGCAATATATTTATATTTGGATGCTATCTACTGAAGACAGCAATATATTATTATTTGAATGCTATCTACTGAAGATAGCAATATATTCCTATTTGAATGATATCTACTGAAGATAGCAATATATTCATATGTGGGTGCAGATAGCAATATATTCCTATTTGGATGCTATCTACTGAAGATAGCAATATATTCATATTTTAATGCTATCTACTGAAGATATAGCAATATATTCCTATTTGAATGCTATCTACTGAAGATAGCAATATATTTATATTTGGATGCTATCTACTGAAGATAGCAATATATTATTATTTGAATGCTATCTACTGAAGATAGCAATATATTCCTATTTGAATGCTATCTACTAAAGATAGCAATATATTCATATGTGGGTGCAGATAGCAATATATTCCTATTTGGATGCTATCTACTGAAGATAGCAATATATTCCTATTTGAATGCTATCTACTGAAGATAGCAATATATTCATATGTGGGTGCAGATAGCAATATATTCCTATTTGGATGCTATCTACTGAAGACAGCAATATATTATTATTTGAATGCTATCTACTGAAGATAGCAATATATTCCTATTTGAATGATATCTACTGAAGATAGCAATATATTCATATGTGGGTGCAGATAGCAATATATTCCTATTTGGATGCTATCTACTGAAGATAGCAATATATTCATATTTTAATGCTATCTACTGAAGATAGCAATATATTCCTATTTGAATGCTATCTACTGAAGATAGCAATATATTTATATTTGGATGCTATCTACTGAAGATAGCAATATATTATTATTTGAATGCTATCTACTGAAGATAGCAATATATTCCTATTTGAATGCTATCTACTGAAGATAGCAATATATTCATATGTGGGTGCAGATAGCAATATATTCCTATTTGGATGCTATCTACTGAAGATAGCAATATATTCCTATTTGAATGCTATCTACTGAAGATAGCAATATATTCCTATTTGAATGCTATCTACTGAAGATAGCAATATATTTATATTTGGATGCTATCTACTGAAGACAGCAATATATTATTATTTGAATGCTATCTACTGAAGATAGCAATATATTCCTATTTGAATGCTATCTACTCAAGATAGTAATATATTATTATTTGAATGCTATCTACTGAAGATAGCAATATGTTCCTTTTTGAATGCTATCTACTGAAGATAGCAATATATTTATATTTGGATGCTATCTACTGAAGATAGCAATATATTATTATTTGAATGCTATCTACTGAAGATAGCAATATATTCCTATTTGAATGCTATCTACTGAAGATAGCAATATATTCATATGTGGGTGCAGATAGCAATATATTCCTATTTGGATGCTATCTACTGAAGATAGCAATATATTCCTATTTGAATGCTATCTACTGAAGATAGCAATATATTCCTATTTGAATGCTATCTACTGAAGATAGCAATATATTTATATTTGGATGCTATCTACTGAAGACAGCAATATATTATTATTTGAATGCTATCTACTGAAGATAGCAATATATTCCTATTTGAATGCTATCTACTCAAGATAGTAATATATTATTATTTGAATGCTATCTACTGAAGATAGCAATATGTTCCTTTTTGAATGCTATCTACTCAAGATAGCAATATATTATTATTTGAATGCTATCTACTGAAGATAGCAATATATTCCTAGTTGAATGCTATCTACTGAAGATAGCAATATATTTATATTTGGATGCAGATAGCAATATATTCCTATTTGGATGCTATCTACTGAAGATAGCAATATATTCATATTTTAATGCTATCTACTGAAGATAGTAATATATTCCTATTTTAATGCTATCTACTGAAGATACTGACCATGTTCTTTGTTATTTCACTGTCAATATTAAGATACTGTGCGTCTGCTTGTGTGCTTCACAAGACAACTACACATTAATTATTTAATACCCTGAAACCAGTACTGAAATCCTGCGTATGTGGTGAGTTGCATCAACCACTAGGAACTGTGATGCGGGGAAATAGTACTTGAATAGTACCCCGTTCCCTCATCAGTCGGCTTTTTGACTGCTTTGCAAAATAGTTAAAACTATTGTTTAGTCACATGATTCTTTTTAACCAATTAATGAACAAGAATATATTAATGAAGGATATAATAATATATTCCTATTTGGATGCATTCTACTGAAGATAGTAATATATTCCTATTTGAATGCTATCTACTGAAGATAGTAATATATTCCTATTTGGATGCTATCTACTCAAGATAGTAATATATTCCGATTTGAATGCTATCTACTGAAGATAGTAATATATTCCGATTTGGATGCTATCTACTCAAGATAGTAATATATTCCGATTTGAATGCTATCAAATTTATATCAAGATAACATTATATTTCTATTTGAATGGTATCTACTCAAGATAACATTATATTTCTATTTGAATGCTGTCAAGATTGTTAATATACTTGATAATCATTACAATACCTACATCTATAATACTATTCATAATTTTCCAATGTAAAACATGAATGAATGGTGCAAAGACTTTACCATTACAAATACGTCAATAGCTTCAGAACTATTTAATTGTATTACCAATATTTTAACATAGTAAGACAGGTGGTTTATATACACACATTTTAATACCCCATTTGACCAATTTCATTCAATATTAACAACATAGCAGTATTTTTTAAAGCAAACACCCTGAATTTAAATGTTGCAAAGATTGTATTGATTTTGAATTCAGCGTGAAGATAATGGTGGCTTTTACATGCCACAATGCTTGCATCAAATAACCATTGATTGCTGTAAGTGCAACTTTTAAATTCAAGTTTTTTTCTTTAAAAATACTGCTGTGTTATTAATATTGAACAAAATTGGGTGAATAGGGTATTTTATTAAAATATGTGCGTACATAAACTGCCATTCTTTCTATATGAAAATATTGGGAATATGATTTATAGTTTTGAAGCTATTGACATAATGTAACAACTGCTTTACTTTTAAGACTTTTTATTACAATGTTTTGTTGAAATGAAGTAGAAAATAGTATAAAATTGACTACCATATACCTGAAAGTGTTCTTATTTTGCCCATCTTTCCTTGCTATCCCAACCATGCTCTTTGTATAATAGGTTGTCTGGATGAATTACACTACATACTTACATTGGTGTAATCTATCTAGAAATAGTCATGTATTTTTGGCTCTCTATGAATCTCCCATGCATCATTCTACATCAATATTAACCCCATATATATGCACTATTGCCTTTCTTACACAACTTCTGATTGGTCATTTACATGATATAATCATCTGAGTAACCAATCAAAATGGAGCTTTTAGATCTCTTGAAGTTTAATCCTGATCAGTCCTCCTACTAACTATTCTTACTGTATTTCTGATTGGCTAAATACATAATATAGGCCTCTTTGTATCAAATCAAAATAGTTCTTAGAGCGCAATAATTTGGCTGGTAGTGCCCATGGGGTTAAGCTTTAAAGGATTCCACTATAATTCTTAAATATGCTGATGCATAGTAACATGTCAAACTATGACAACATCTTCACATTCATTGACTTCAGAAAAGCCTTTGACACTATTCACCAAGGCAAGATGCTACAGATCCTTATAACCGATGGGATACCAAAGCAAATTGTGGATGTTATTGGAAGGTCATTGAAGAAAACCAGCCATATTTGTTTGACATCCAAGCTGGTGTTCTACAAGATGGTACCCTTGACTATGCCTTGAGAATGGCTGTTGATGGCAAGGAAGAAGTACTTGCATTAAATCTAGAAAGGAGAAAAATACAATGCAAACTGAACTCATTGAGTCTTGCATTTGAGCAGCAATCAAATTATATATGAAAAGTGTGAAAATATTGATAAATGTTCATCATTTGTTTTATAGGCAACAATAGTAGCAACTACAGCAAAAAACAGCAAGCTTTGCTTGTAAAATGCTTTTACACAGAAGTGTTGTAGTACTTTATCAAAGGAGTAATGTAACAAAAAAGAACATAGCATTTGATAGCAATAATCAGCACATCAAGAGAGAGCGAGAGGAGATTGAAATTGGGAGGGTGTGTGTGTTTTTTGTGGGGTGTGTTGGGTAAAGGGCAACTGACTTGAGCATGTTAATCCATATATGAAGCGTTAATGAATTAATGGATGCATGCATTTTTTATATTAAACTGTCATTTTGAGTTAATTAAGCTCCAGAAAGAATGAAGTGAGTCGTGACACTGGTTAGCTTTACTCGGATACCAGTTAGCGGTTGACTCTGAGTTATTACTATGGTGGGTTGACTGGACAAGTGATATGGGTAAGGTCAATGTTTGGTAAGTCCTGCCACTGATGCTCTTGGAATTTAAAAAAATCTTAACTAGTACTAGCAGTTGCCGAAAATTACTTTTTCCAAATATTTTGTTATCAAGAGTGACTGAAATTTGAATAAGTAGTCAATCATGTAGTAAGATAGTGTATAACAGTGACAAGGAAAACTTTCATTCCAAACTGATTATTGTTTGTTATGAAAGAGAAAATATTTTTTTAAATGTATAATTTGTTTTATGATAAACACAAGCCATTTACATCTCAGAAATCAAGCTTTGAATTTGCTCACCGATAGCTTCACATTCAAGGCTAGAGTCCAATGCTATCAAAGTCTAGTAGAAATTGATGAAGCATGATACCATGCATGTAATGCAATGGAAGTTTGGAAGTATTTAACACTACCGATCAGGATAGGCGATCACATCAAATGTTGTAAAAATGGCACTTAAACTCAATTTTAGACTCTTTAAAATAGGCAATTTTTTGCTCTATTAAGATACAGTTGATTCATCAAAACACTATCGTCCAAATTTAAACATCAATAGAATATTTAACATACATTGCAAATAATAACAATGCTGATCTATCAAAAAACAATAGACTCTAGCCTCAAATGCGTAACAATTGTGTTGAATTTGAAGTTAAGTGTTCTTGAATAATATCTAGCATGCGATTTTTTGGGGTACATAGCTTCCAGAGCTTCTTAATGTTATAGAACCAGTATGGAGTCTTCCCAGAGTCTTATGAGATGTCACACATTTTCCATTGAAGAACTCCCTATGGAATATGCATCTTAACAATTGATGAACACTCATAAATCATATGCCAATTGTCATGCCCATAACATATTAATAAGTTCTTTGTCCATGGTGCATCGCAAAATCCCGCCTCAATTCAGTGTCAGGTTATTGATTGCTTTGATAAACACACTTTCAGATCCGTTAACAGTTATAGACTCCTATGCTACAGGCAGTATGTATGTATTTTCTACCATTATTATAAAATCAATTATGCCATTTGGCTTGATAGGGTGAGCGACTAAACAGTAATGTTTACTAATTGGCTCTTTGCTCCATTTGGAACTGAGTTGCTACACAGTGCCTCAAGAAGCACAATTGGGTGGCTAGCTCACATTGGCAAGCACCTGCTACAGTTTAATTTCTTGTTAATTGTCAGGTGAAAAAAACCCCAACACTTGGGTTCTGTTGGATAATTTGTTTTGATAGATTTGGACTCAGTCAGGTTTGAATTTAAAAGTTGCCAGATATATTTTTCACTGGTGGATGTGTGTAGGTCTACCATCTGATCCACTCTTAAAGTCAGAAATGTTGACAATTGAGTTACTAGCTTTTACTAACTTGCTCAGTATATTGCCTACAATTACTGATGTGGAATCCTCAGGTCTCTTGAATACTTTGTTGCAAAGTTATGAACCTTTTATATGTTCATTTTCTTATGGTTTTTATTGTTTATATTCTCCTCACTTTTTGCTTATATCTCAGTTTCATTATTGCCGACTTTAGCCTGATTGGATCAGATCTGGTCACAATTTATTGTATATGGCATAATATACAATACAACTAAGCTTAAATGCTGGTAGTTCTGATAAACGGATGCATCAAGCAGGGCCCCATTTAGGTACCCACTTTGGTGGATTTTACTGTCAAAACTAATGCAATGCAATGATCAATGAATGATGACTGTTTTTCTTTGTCTGAGCACTGACAACATGTCTTTCAGTGTGTTCCATGGGTATGCTTGACGAAAGACCACTTAGATGTTCTTGTTATGTTCACATCTCAACTCCCCTAGTGGGGAAGACGAGTCATGTTTGGTGTTCATGTGCAAATTCTGTATTTGATGGTGAAGTGGCCTTGTTGCTGGTTCTTGAAGCTTTATGTTGGTTTCATACTTTCTGCCGCTTGCCGCTGAGCGGCATGACACTTCATCATGCCGCTTGTACTTTTCTGCAAGCAGAGCGGCACACCGCTGAGCGGCAGCGGCATGACTCTGAAAGCCACCCTTGCTGCTCAGCACTGCTCCAAAATCGTATTTTGTTCTCATACGTCAGAGCGGCACCGCTCCGAGTTGACTTGAATTCAACTCCCAGTGGTGCTGCCGCGGCGGCAAAGCAGTGAAGTGATCGATATATCGGCTTGCCGCTGGTCACCGCTAGCGTTTTTGGCGAGATTGCGCAGTGAAGTAAAATCATCTTCAGAGCGGCAAAGCGGCAAGCGGTAGGAAAGTATGAAACCAGCATTAGCTTAATCTCTTGTGGTAGGTTGTTCTAGTCTATGTGGGTTTGTGGAATGAATGAATACATTTAGCAGTCTTTCCTGGGTTACTATGATGGATTGTACTGTATGTGTTTTCTGGGGTATTTTGGCATTGAACTGAGCACAGCAACATTAGTATAGAGAGGTAACCATTACCATGGGCCTTGATTGTGCCTTTACTTGCTTATTCCATGATAACTTTTTAAAGAAAAAGTTTATATGCCTTTCCAAAACACAGGAGAGAACATTCAAGAATCTTAGTGTCCTTTTTTTTATATACTAACTGGCCAGACATTATGATTACTTTTACAGACATGTGGGTGGGTACTTTTGAAAGTTATCTACCTGGTAGCAAACATGTGCAAGCCACTGGCAGGTTAGTGGCTGTTAACCTACAACCTGGATTGGGCTGCATAAAGGGCAACACTATGTTTGGATGAGTATGCACATACCGCTGGCATGACATGGCTATAATAAAGCAGTTTGCTCAGACAATTGACCTGATAATTGATTCATTAGGATATTTAGTCATTACTTACAGAAAGTTAAACACTTAATGGGAGCCAGTTAGTAGCTATCAATGCAGAGCCCATTTGGCAATCAGAATAGTTAGCTTGATATTAAAATATTAATAGATTAACTTCCTATGCATATTTAAATGGATACTCAAAATCTTGAGAATAGGCTAAGAGTTAGCTAATAATTTTAATATTTTATGTTATTTTTGATAATTAGGTGTGAAAAAGATTAGAAAATGTGTTTTAAAATATTAAAATTCATAGTTTGCCATATAAGTGAATGATGTAACAGGATTAACTACCATAGCAATAGATGGATAAAATTTTTGAATATATTGCCCTGCATTACAATTTTCACACGGTACATAGATGTCAAAGAACAGGGATAAAGACCTGGATCGTAAGTCTATAGAATATTCATATCATGCTGATCACTCGCAACTGTAAAATTAGTATCTTTGAAAAGAGCGGTATTGTATTCAATCTATGATTGCAGACATACACAGGTGATGAGTGCAACCTGCTAGTAGTGCAGGGCGATATATTAAAAAATTGTATTCATCTATTGCTATCATAGTTTATCCTGTTACATCATCACTTCTACGGTAAATTTGAAATAAGTCTTTGCACAAGTCTTTAGGCTTGATTGTCATATCATATGAACAAAAATACCCTTAAAATGCATCTTTTTGGCCCTTATTTCCCCCTCCAAAAAATGACCAAAAATTAAAATTTGACTTTTATTGCCAGTTAGAACTAACTAAAAGGATTAGGATTGATGTTTCATTTGGCAAAACCTGGTACATTTTTTTAATCCAAAAGATTTAGTGCTGAATTATTCTGGAATCGGGAGTAGATATAACATTAGCCTACATTTTGGGCTTCAGTTCTTTTTTCTCAATACCAAATGACATTTCACACCTATTTTCTGAGACTAATATACCTAGGTATAGGCCTATTAGTCTAAAATGGCAAGTTTTCCATGTCGTCGAAAAACGGACAAATCCACAGAATTTAAGAAAAAACAGAAAACACAGAAATGTGAACACTGAATTAAAATTACATCACAGAAAATCACGGAATTTAGTATTTTTTTAAATCCACCCACATAAAATTGCAGAATTTGGTGTTTTAAATCACAGAAAACTTGCCACTTTATATTAGTCCACAGATTAGTCTCAGCTATTTAGTAAACAGGTGAGTCATTTAATGGTCAAGTTAATTTAAATTTATTATCATAGTAATAGCAAATTAGGTACATCTCTGTGCACATAGTGCATTGCACTCAATGTATGACAAGCAATGTTATAAAGACATTAGATAATATCCTTTCAGACTAATAACACTTCAGTACCGTAATTAGTGGAGTCCAAACAGTAACGCAACATGATATGGCTATTTGAAAATAAGGAATAGAAAATGGGATTTTTATTGCTCTGAAATGTAGTTTTTGTGTGATCTAAAAAATCCAACCTGATCTATGGGCCCAACCGACCCATATTGTTTGTTTATGGGATTTTTTTAAAACTTAAAAAAAGTGGATTAATATTGACTGAAATTTTCTGTTTTTTAATTCAGAAATTTTCAAAATGTGTTTGCAAAACAATATCTGTTTTTGTTCAGGTTTTTCAACCTTTTTGTAATTTTTCAGGGTGAGAGCCCCGGGGTGAGCCTCTTCCCTAATTTTTTTAATCCCAACTGACGACCCAATTTGGCAAGTTCATTTGTCCATAGAATTGGTAGGTGTTGTTTATTTGTTACCTTTGATGTTTTTGGGTTAAATCATTTGTCACTGCAACATTCAACTCATTTATATGGTTGAATATTTTTTGGTGATTTATACAAAATTTTGCAATCACCTTGATGACATGAGAATTTCAACTATAGACTAACACATACTATTTACAGGGGGATGTCATTTTATTCGGAAGGGGGGTCATAAATATGATGGTGACCGGAATCAATTCTGTTATGACCCCCACTATCACTGGATGAATTTTTTTATGACCCCCCTATTATGAGCCACCTGTTAGTAAATCTTTGCAAGTATGAATATCACTTCAATGATCAACCATAAGCCTGTAACTGATGGATATATGCAAACCCGATTTGGGGCAAAATATTCAATGCAATCTCCAAATTTGACAATTTGTCAGCTTAGTAGAAACCAAGCAATATAGTGCCCACACTTTTAATGCATTTTTCCAGGATCATATGTAATATGATGCGCGTATGTGACACTCCATAAAACTTGATGCGTTAAAATCAACAACATTATATGGAGCAAATTGAAATTGAAAAAATCCAGGGATTTGCAGTGTTTACATTGTTGGCATCTCAGTAAATGTCACTAGTCCTAAAAAAGAAGTCACCGCGGTGTGTGGGGGTTTATTGATAGGTGTAAGTTGTTATTATACTACGAAAACAGACCATGCTTAAGTATCATTTATATTATTACCAATAATGAGCCTGTCATGTGTACTAAAGGTTTCATACTTTCAAAACTGAAGTTTGTGCTGCGTATTTTGATACTGCTGCCTAGGTTTTTTTTATCTTTGCAGTTTTTGTTTCTGTTTTCGTTCTCGGTTCTAGATCTCATTGATATTTTGAAGTGTTAGCATAGTAGGTGTGAACATTCCTTTTATTCTAGTCTTTTGATGCTCACTAGAAAGATTTGTTTTCAGTTTGGTGAGTTATGTTAATTTCTGACATGAAAACTTGAGATGAGAGGGTTGGTGCTAATCTAGACAAAGGAAGCGTCTAAATTTTACGGTCTTAAATTTGCGATAAGTTGTACGGCTTCAATTGACTTGCGTTTGGTGTATAGGCACTTATGCCTATGTGTGAGTGGCTCGTACAAATAGACTAGTATCGAAATATATACCAACCATGTTGCCAAGAAGTACGCAAAAGTCGGTCCAATTGGCGACAAAATATCTCCCAATTGGGGCGTGCAAGTGGCGATTTGATATTAACATTATCTTGATATACAACACAAAAGAATTGCATTAGAGCAAGGGTAATTTATTCTATTCAATTTTCACAATAGCAATTGCTAATCTGATAATTGGCCCTACATGTATATGCAAGACCTGAGTTTATTTAAATTTTTAATTTTTACAGAGCTGATCATACTGATAAATTTGATACTTGAGACTGACAGACTGAACAAGTGAGAGTGTGAGGGGTGAGGGAGAGAGAGAGAGAGAGATGGAGAGACTAGAAAGAGAAGAACACAAGAGAAATAAGGGGCGGGGGAGGGAGATGGGAGACTTATTCAGAGGGCGGATGACGGGAGCGAAATAGGAAGAGCTACATTGATATGAAAAATATGGAAGTAGAGGGAATGGTGACACTGTGGCCCTGCACAGGCTTGTTAAAGTAAGGATTTATTGGGGTGTGATCGGGGTGCGATCGGCTCAAAAGTGGACCTTTTGTGATTTATGGGCTGATTTTCAATGCTTTTACAGAAAAAAGTGGACCTTTTCATTCGGATTGCCATTTTGTCACATTAATGTGAACCAGTTTAACAACATCAAAGGCCTATACATGTAGGTATTAGAGGACATAAGCAAGAGGGGTGCTAGACCACTAAAAACACCAGTTTTCCACACACTGTGCACAGTGTGCAGGGGTGTTCCTTAATCTTGTCTTATCCAGCCTTCATTAATGTATAGACAAGGTATTGTTGGTCGAAGCAGCCAATAAATTGATTTTCATTATCTAAATCAATATATTACTGAAAAATGACACTGGGGAAAGGAAAAAAGTGAAAAAAAATGAAACAAAATGTGATCAGCTTTTCAGCTTTGCTGTAAATTTTAAATATGAATGACAAATATTATGCATGAATGTTACAGCAAACAACAGCAGTACAGC
Organism: Amphiura filiformis; assembly: GCF_039555335.1. NCBI lineage: Eukaryota > Metazoa > Echinodermata > Ophiuroidea > Amphilepidida > Amphiuridae > Amphiura > Amphiura filiformis. Next base: position 10,931,627 of record NC_092631.1, read on the forward strand.
ACTTAATAGCAGCAGCACAACAACAAGGGACTGTGCAATAATTATGAGCCAGGGGTAAAATTGGGGAAAAAGATTTTTGGCAGGCCGGGGGGGGGGGGGGGGAATTTTTGGCGGGCCAAAGGGGGAGGAAATTTATACATGTTTCAAGTATAGAATTTCAATTTTAACTGAATTTGTTTATATTTGCTTTTAAATTGTGTGAGCAAAGCATTGATTTAAAGAACTTGGCCAAAATTACTACTGGGCTTGTTTCCTTAGTGTAGGCTCTAATCTTGAAAAATTCATCTTAGTTAACCCTAACACTGGACCCTGCTTTTTGGGATCGGAAGTCAAAGAAGATCCGAAAAAGTCAAGGAGAAGAAGAATTTTGACTTGGCACCCCGGATTGAACCTTTGACCCCTCGCATGCCAAGCACACGATCACGGACCGGTAGCTACACGGGTTATTGCTGCCCGCCAGCAATTCCGTCCGCATATAACACTTGGGGTGATTGCGTCATCGAGACCCTGGGATTCATGCATGCGCAGATTTTTTCATCGTAAGATTTTGTAAGATTTTTGGGGTTAGGGTTAGTGTAGGCTCTAATCTGGAAAAATTCATCTTAGTTAACCCTAACACTGGACCCTGCTTTTGGGATCGGAAGTCAAAGAAGATCCGAAAAAGTCAAGGAGAAGAAGAATTTTGACTTGGCACCCCGGGATTGAACCTTTGACCCTCGCATGCCAAGCACACGATCACGGACCGGTAGCTACACGGGTTATTGCTGCCCGGCCAGCAATTCCGTCCGCATATAACACTTGGGGTGATTGCGTCATCGCAGACCCTGGGATTCATGCATGCGCAGATTTTTTCATCGTAAGATTTTGTAAGATTTTTGGGGGTTAGGGTTGCTTTAGTGGGTGGGCTTATAGTAGAAGGTGGGCTTATTATACCTGCATGGTTACGGTATGAGCAAGAACTGTTATTGGACCTCTGCTGCAGGACATGCTCACTCTCTCCATCAGAGAAGCCGTTTCTCTTATTGTTTTCAAAAAACCGTTAAAAACACAGCTTTTTATGTAATTGTTCCTTTCCTTTTGTATTTTTTGTTTGTTTCTAATCCAGCCTTGGCTGTAGTTTGTAAAGGCGCTTAGACCTTTCATAAGATTATGCACGGTATAAATTGTATATGTATGTATGTATGTTAGTGTTAATTGTAGATCTGAGAAAAGAATTAGTGCAATATGTGACAGTAATGACTGAAATTTATCATGTTTGGGAAGTAGTGAGATGACAGAATAGGAAAGAAAACTCAGAAATGAGAGGAATTTTAATTAAAATCATTGTCATCTCATGATAGTGATGATACACTTCTCAATACTTAATTAATTAGAGGGTATATACATTAAGGTTTTAAGGTTGTACTACACCCCCTGATAACTCAAAAAATAATTATACACTTGTAACAAAAGTTATGTATATAGGGACAAGTAATCCAATTAATTACTTCACTGAAATTTCAGTGATTCAAGACAAGTGGTTCATTATAATATACGAGGAAATGAGGTACATTTTAGCGGTACCTCTTTTCTTATCATCAATAACGTACCGCTTGTCTTGGGTCACTGAAATTCCAGTGTACTTATAACTGGATTCCTTGCCCCTATAATATACATAACTTTTGTAACCTGTGTGTTATTATTTTTTGAGAAAAATAGTCACAAATTTATAAAGAGGTGTAGTACCTTAACAGGTTACTGATTTGTGTGGTTCTACCAATTTTGTAACATTTTGAATTCCCAGTTTTTACAATTAGTGAAATGCATTCAATGTGGCTGAAAACTGGTTCTTGAATAAAGAGATATGGTGAGTCATTCTTAGTGGGAGTGATTTAGTATAATCATGTCCCACTGCAGTGCACCCAGTACAGGGTGTCCCAGAAAAAAATACCGAGTAAATACAGTTGAACGTAAGTCAAGAAATAGACATATCAGAATCAAAAAATTTAAAATGTAGCGCATAGCCTATTTTATTATGCATCACATACTAAAATTTTATTTGATTCAGTTGACTGGTTGCGAAGAAATAACCGATTACATAAATCGCGCACCAATGCAGTTCATTCCAAGTTTGATCAACAGGCGCTTTTTTCATACTCACTCACCACTCCTAAAGGTTGTGTATCTCATTAAATTTAGTGCACATTATCTATTTTACAATCCAACGGTGTTATGTTATTCATGCTTTCACTGAAGATGAATAACAATTTGTCCGAGAAAACTTTGAGTTCTGCAATTGGAAGCTTTACAACTTTAATTCTTTAGGTTGTGCAAATATGTTATATTTTAACTTTTCAAAGAACATTTGAGCCGAGAATGACAATGATAAAGTGCTTACAGCTTTACGTGTGATATTTTGATACCATGCAACATTAATGTTGAAGTTTTTTAAAAAGATTTAAACTTTGCATTACAATTTCTTGGAAACATTCGAAAAACATTAATGTGTGTGAGAAACTTTTTTAAGCCAACTGGAATTCTTTGTGCAACATTTATATCAACATTAACGAAAAAAGATATTTACAAGTACCGAGCATCATCTTATGTGCAAGCTTTCATTTTTAATATTATGCAGGATTTCCAATTGAACAAAACCTAATTAAATGTTTTGCAAGAAACAGATTCTTAAAAATGAACGAAAGGGATTCCACAGAACAAAAGCCCATTGATAGTTAACCTCTAGTGCGTATTGTGTTGAATGATCTAACTTGGAATGAAGTGGATTGACGCATGCGTTATGGAATCGCTGATTTCTTCGCAATCAGTCAACCGATTCCAGTAAAATTGGCGTATAAGATGTAGAATAAGATGGGCTACACATTGATGTTTAGATATTTGGATTCTGATGTTTCTTTTTCGACTTACGTCCAAATTCATTTGGCCGGTAATTTTTTCTGGGACACCCTGTATGTTAAAGGCTCAGTGATCCTAGTGAAAGTGTAAAAAAAAAAAAATTTTTTTGGCAAAACACAAGAAAAAACAGCAGTACTGACAAAGCTGAATTCCCATTCAAATACATGTATGGCTAATTTCTCTACTGAAATAGAGAAATTACAGATTCATGTAAAATTTTTTATTTTGTCGTAATACAGGACTTTTGGCTTTACCAATCAGGCTATGTTTGCACATCTATGCCCGGGGGAGGGGGGGGGGTGGCACTCATATATAAAAGTTGTAAGCATCCGCATGAATTGACTTTAAAAAATGACCCCAAGCTAGGATGTCGAAAATATGTCAAACTAACCCTAAACAAGGATTTTACTCAAATAAAAACACCCTAAGTGATGAATTTGTTTGAAATTTACCCCTAAACAAGGACAGACAATATAAAAACACCATAAGTGAGGAATTGGTTTGAAATTTCCCCCCATTCATTGCGTGTGTCGGTAGAGTGCCATTCAGTGACAGTGATGATATCTGTAAGCTTAAAATTGGCGCTGTTGAAGTCGGCTCCGATTTGTTAAAAATCTGGTTAGCAAAATTGCTCAGAAACCACTCTTTTGTGCCGAATAACTTGATAAATATGTCATCACTGAATGCCCGTTAATTGGGTAATTTTAAAAACCTGCCCTAAGCGAGGATCGTCCTTAAAAAAACCACCCCTTCTTTTAGTCAAATGAGTGTTTTGAGACCCTAATCGCGGATCCGTGTGGATCCTCGTTTTGCTTTTCAAAACCACCCTAAATCCGTGTTTTCTTCATATATGAGTGATCCCCCCGGGCATCTATGACACTAACACAGTGCCAAAATCTGCCAAAATGAATATTCCTTTAATACCATAGCTATAGCATTAAGAAGATATAGGTCATATAATGATAATATGGTTAATTAGTCTTGATGGTGTGCGCTTGATTGCATTAAGTGAATTACTATACTATAGCAAAATTATTTAATACTTGTACATCGTGGAACATACTCTTTGCGTGGCTGTGCATAGTAAGCTGTTGTATGCAGATAACCTCACCAACATGGACGCGTAGAGTAGCATTGTACGCTCCTTTGATATTAGCATGTTAGTCGCAGCGTAACAAGCGTACTTAAATGTAACACAATGTACATGAATTAAATAATTTTTCTATAGCAACAAGAGATACAGTGCACAAAAGAATGAAGGTACCAGTTATGTTCAGCCCTGTATATTCTAAATAAGGACAGATATGTCATAATTGGAACCAGCAGCCAATAGAGGCCATCAGCGGCTTTTTAATGGTGACTCATCATGACAATAGTGTTTGTATACATGATTCGTACCCACAAGCTCCTCATTCACTTGATTGACCTCTATAGATTGAATAACTGCTACTATTGCTCTATACCTAATTCACCGGTTGTTCATGTTCTGAAACTTTGAACAGTTTACTAGTACCCACAAGGTGGCTATTGTGACATCACTGATGGCCTCTTTAGCTGCATCTTTTAACTCGGATTTAAAACGCCATTCTTTGAAATTGTTTAAGAAATAAAGACACAATGATCCAAAAACCCAAGGAAGTTGAAGTTTGCTCCATTGCATGCCCTATTGATTTGTACACAAGCCATTATCACTGATTAGAACATAAAAGTGCAACTTTTGATTTTGTTCCTTCCTTAGATTTTAGATCTCCATTTCTTTAATTCTCAACTAATTTCAACAAATGAGGTCTTAAATCTTAGATCTTAATCTTAAAGAGCACAGTATTGGCTGAGTATCAGCATAATGCATAATGTATCAAACTGATTTGTGATATGCAGGCATGTGCCCATGGGGGAGCTTTGGGGGCTGCCAGCCGCCGGGTCTTATAAAGAAAAATTTAAAAAAGAAGAGGGAGAAAGAGAGAGAGACAGAGAAGGGAGAAGGAAGAGAGAGAGAGTGAGAGAGTGAGAGTGGCATAGGCAGGGGGTATAGTACCCCCTAAAATCAAAATAGGGAGAAAAAAGCGCTCCAAAAGTGGATCTATAGGCCTATTTCACACATTTTGAAGGAACTTGAATGCATTTTATAGCCACTCTTTTGGTCAAATTTCCCAAGAATGGAGCTGAATGGAAAATATTTCTATAAATAGATGCTGATAGGCATATGCTCCAAAATAACCAATAATAATGTAAAAATGTTGTACCAAATGCGTACATTGAGGCTTTGATTGCGAGTTATTGAGCATGCGTGTTCATATAAAACTAAAAATTCACGGCTCAGTTGGAAATCTGTTAAAATATATGCTCTGAAAATAACAAATATTATTGTTTGTTTGTTTGTTTACCCAGGTTGGTCCGTGAGGGACACATGCTAATCCATGTGAAATCCATGGACCGTTCCAAGCTCATACTATAAAACAGCACAAGCCTGGATAGCCAGTGTAGGCTAATAAAATGCATGCTGTGTAAAAATGTTACACCAAATGGCCCCATTAGGGCTTTCACTTTCAAAAACTTTCTAATTCTATGAGGGGGGCACATCTCCTCAGACACCCCCCTGTCGGGCAAGTGCGACTTGGCGCTGACGCGCCGATGTTAAACCTTTCAACATTTTTCGTTCAGACTTTAGCCCCCTGGGGATCCCGGTTTCTGGGCACGCCCGTGATATGCTATGAAATGAAGCGGTATTATGGACTTTAATAGCTAGTGGCAGGGACTCCTTGAAAGTTACTAGTGAAATTATGAAATTAACATGTTTAAGTGAGTGATTGACCGATTGTTTACTTTATGTACAAGCAAGCAGTTGAATTAATAATTGGATCAAGTTGTGTTCATGTATAAAGCAATTATGGAAATGACAGAAAGAATACAAAACAAAGGTTAAAACAACACTCTTGTTTGTTTGACTATATAAGTTACAGCTCTTAAGAAAACAAACAAGAATATATTGACTGATTTCATAGCATTTTGCAAGCTAAATTTGGTCTACATAATTTATAAGGTTAAATTTTTCACTCTGATATGTGGCATATTTGTTATGCTCTAAATCCTGAATTCGTATTTTGTTTTAACACTTTACCTCATCAAAGTAACTAAAAAACTTTGTAATCCAAACATGAAATTAAGATGATTTTTCATATGTCCACTTCTCTTTTTTTATTAACTGTTACAACACAGGTGTACCCCATGATGTTAGTTAGTGGTGTATCATTTGTGTGTACCAGTTGTATCATCTTTGAAAAAAATCTTTTCCATGAATTTTGCGGAAATCACTGTATTCCTAAACAAATAAATGTTTATTATGATTTTACTTTCTGGGTGTTTGGGTGTCAGTTTGAATATTTATTCTTGCATGTAAGCAAAGGAACAAACCCAACTACATTGTAGCTCTGGTACAAATCTTGCAGAAACACCCCATATCCAAAATTCATGTTTGCTGGCTTGATAACCTCTTTAGATGGGGTATTTATGGACTGATCAATATTTTAATGCCAGGGGAAATGGGAGAAATCACAAGTTTACTAGTAATGTCATTGAAATACTTTTTTCTTTTTGATATGTCAAATTTTTTTTATTGACATGTTGATAACATGTCGACATCATAGTATGTCCTATGCACGACATAAGCTTAAGTACAAGTTAGTGAAGCTACTTACTAAACGTAAGATATCATGGTTATTTGAAAGATTTTTAGTTAATTTTTTTGTAATTTTGTAAGTACCATTTGTCATAAACAATGTTGATAAATGTTGTAATCCAAATTTTATGTTGACATCTGCAACTTTTTCTGATGTCGACAACATGTCGACATAGAGGAAGACAATTTGCCACTGCCTTGTGTTTGCTAAAAAGATTGTGTTACAAAATTGGATCACCCATAAATTGTATATTTAATATTCAGTATGTGTGTGTAATTAGGGATTCAATCATGTTTCACCGTTGTTCATCATCGATTAACAACGATGCATCTGCGTCGTCTGCATAGTTTAACCACGCAGACGCCCGGACGCGAGTTGTTAATCGGTGATGAACAACGGTGAAACATGATTGAATCCCTTTCAACAACGAAAACAAGCTAAATATCTATATTCTCATGATGCCTCCATTCGGAATATCCGTTTGTTATTGCCACTCAACCCTAACATCGGTGATTTCTATGTTGATAGCCTATCAGCAATTAACAAAAGAATGAAGCGGTAATGTTTAGCTGCTACTTGAAAATAACATTAAGAAAGTGTTTACACATAAGTTCCAGTCATGACGAATTTTACACGCTCACGGGTAATGCGTAATGCGTACGTGTAATCCTGCGTTCACGTATACGCTACTGGAAAAGTGTGGATTTATCATGGATTAACAATTCTTGACGCCTGTATAAAGGAATAGGAAGAGTTGTTGAATATTCCAGACACAACGTAGCAAAAGTTGCAAAAAAGTAAGTTCCAGTAATTACTAGATTTAATTCCAAAACTCAGTTGTTGAATATAGTTTGTAGAAATTAATTAAATCTTTTTTGTTTTCTTTCTTTTGTATGTGAAACCATTATCTGACTTGACTTGCATCATATTAGGTAAGTATGTTTAATGTAATCATTATTATCAATAGGGTTGGTGTTTCCTGATACGAATGACCTGCTTTTTCAGGTGTTTGATGCTTCAGTGAAAGAATACTGTATACACCAATATTTTTGCATACAGATAAAAGGAAGGTTTTTATTTCAAACTCTAATGGTGGCCCGCAGGTCAAATTGCTAGAATTGTACATTAAACACAACTAAACAGACACAATGCAATTTGCAGGCAGCAGCTTAATCAGCGCCAATATTGCAACATTGAAACAAACAACTATACAAACATCCAATCCAACCCAACCCCATCCCCCAGTAGGCAATGAGGATAAAGTGCCTTGCCCAAGGACACAACACGTTGGCACGAGCGGGGCTCGAACTCGACAACCTATGGATTATGAGTCGGGCGCCTTATCCACTCGGCCACACATGCTCCCACAGATAATTTTGCGGTTTCAAGTATCACTGAAAATTTCACGAGTTGTTAGAAAATTGGTGGTTGTTGGCAACTTATATAATAAAAAACATAAGAAATTTCTTCATTTTAACGTATTCGTTGTTTATTATTTTCACGGGCACATATTAATACGCGAAATTCGTGAAAATAAAACCACCGCGAAAATTTCAGTGTATACAGTATGTTAATTGTTTTTTAACCTGCATTTTATCTATCAATTGACTCAGAACAAAAGAATTGAACAGGTGTGCTACACCGGTGTCAGGTCCATTCAGTCTCTAGTTTGTGGCGCAATATCTTAATTAGAAGTCTCAATTTTTTCTTTAAAACTTCTATGTCAACAAAATGGAAGTTTTCTGATTTCTCCATGGGCCACTTTTCAGGGAAGGCTCACCAGCATTGGTCACCAGCAAACCTGATATCATGAAGGTAGGACTCAAAATTCTAAAATAGGTTTCACTAACTGGAGGCCATGCATGCCTGGACCACAATATGTTTGCTACCTCTGCTGTCAATGGCAGTTTGACAAACTGAGAATAGGGTACAGAACACAATCATAGAACAGTCCCACTCCTGTCACCAACCTTCTTCACTTGAAGGCGTGCCTCAATTTTGCTACTAAAATTGTATGATATATGCCTACGTTTGTACTTTCATTTGGCAAAATTAATGATCTGTCATCAAGACTCTCCATGAATCTCAGAAACCAGTGATGAAGACCTTACACTATGGTGACTGAGCGATGATTAAGTGTGGCCCTTTGATCTCAGACGAGTCCACATCCTCCACTGTGGTCTTCCTTGAGCCTGATGTTCAGCTTCCTTTAGTGGCATCCATATGTCATGTTGTACTTGGTGACCTAGGAGGGGAGATGGTGGTTGGGCATCTGGACAATGTGGCCAATCCATTTTATCCATTGATGGGATACTTCTTCAAGTATTGTCTTGTTATGTCCAGCCTGATCTCCTCATTCCTTATCTTGTCCATTAGCCGGACACCAAGGATAGACTGAAGACATCTCATCTCAAACACTAGGAGCTTGCTTTGTCTCTATATGCAATATTCAGCTCCATAGTTATCCAGACAGAATGAGGGCTCTATAGATCCTCCACAATTTTGCATGTGGTATTTTCTAAATTTTTCCAATCAATTTGGGGCATGTGCTCCCCACCTCCCCTATGACACTACGCCACTGACATAATACAAAACAAGGCCACTGAGGTACAAATATGATTATAAAGATTTATAATCTACATTGAAAATAGCTTTAAAAGTTACCTTTTTCAAAGTTTCGGTTTAAAAGCGACGTAGCTTACAACACCATCTTCATTCAGCATAGTGTTTACAATCCTCAGGGATGGTGACGTAAACTACATGGCTGCTAAACAAAGACTCAGAAAAGGGTAACTTTTTAAGCTAATGTCAGAAATGACAAGAGTCTAATTTACATGCTGCTATATTGGAATTAAGTGAAATGTTTTTAAACTAAAGTCTGCACAAAAAGTAATGCAGCTGTTTTAAATACACCTATACTTCAGAACTAATAATTGTTTCCACAATATTTCTACATAGAAAGAAGGATGATTTATTTAAGCGCATTTTGATACCTATTTGTCAAATGTTGTTCAATATTAACAACACAATAGTGCTTTTAAAGAAAAATACCTGAATTTAAAAGTTGTAGTTCACAGCGATCAATTATGGCACGTTAAACCCTCCATTTATCTTTGCGGTGACTTCAAATCAATACAAATAGCTGCAACTTTTAAATTCTGGTATTTTTCTTTTAAAACACTACTGTGTTGTTAATATTGAACGAAATTAGACAAATGGGGTATCAAAATGTTGAAATACTGTAAAACCTTTTAATTTCGCGAGGTATTTAATTTCGCGAATTTTGCGAGGGCTTTTGATTCGCGAAATTAAATACTCGCAAATTTTATCACAGACAATTTGCACACTGGTTCCGAATTTGACAACCCAACTCTAGCAACTTCCATTACAGAATTCACCTCAAAAGTTATTTTGTGACTGTCTATGTGACATAATTTTCATTAGTAGATTATTTATTTACCTTGAAACATCATCAAAATAGCTTCATATATCATTATAAAGATCATATAAATTCCACAAAGCATTGAACCTCCACATAAAACTTGCTAGAAAATCGTGAAATTGATATCTATTTTTATTTATCCATTTGCTGCATAGAAATTAATGACCAATTATGCCCGTCCTCGTTCAATCAGAACATTTTATTTTTGTTTTGAAGTTTGTTTTCTCACGTTATAACACTCTAAACAAAGCTCCAAAATATTTGATAACATATTATGAGACAGAAATTAAAGTTTGTGAAACAAAATGGCCGCCCCCATGATGGGCTATGATAATGGCGTGGGTTGATTAGGAAAAAGTATTTCGTAATTTTATCATAGTTTGCATGTTATTTCCTACAATGGCCATATTTCATTTTAGAGATATCCCAACAGTCAATTTAGGGAAGGTAAGGTGGAAATACCCAGCAAAGTAAGGCTAATGTTCACTTAAGCTTCTGGCCATGATAAGAATTTGAAAGCTTTGACGTGAAATACAAAATCCTGGATTCGCGAAATTAAGTACCCAGCGAAAATGGCAAATATCGGCGATTTTGAAATAAAGTACCCTTGAAATTAAAGTGTTTTACAGTATTGTGAACACAATAATTAGTTTTGACGCTATAGGTGTGTTTATAACAGCTGTGTTACTTTTTGTGCAGTCTTTATTTCGTTAAGAGCCAGTTGATTCCATCATCACTCGTTCAAATATATACTAACTTCTGTCTAATTGTTAGGCTTTTAGTACTACCCTGAGAAGTAGTTTGTTGCTTGAAGCAAATAAATGAAACTGTAATGGCAAAGTAAAATAATTAATGTAAAGTAAAAATCAATGTTTTCATAATTTTGAATCATAATATTTTTGTTACTAGTAAAGATTTCAAAAACTGAATGAAAAACATTTGTGATGCCTATGGCTCCAGCACCTACCAATTAAAACCAGCATTATAATTTGGTCTATTGCACCCTGAACCATGCAACTCGCACAACTGATTTTAATCTGTAATTTACTCTAAACAATTATTCTGCTCTGGATTTTCAATTGAATAAATTTGCATTACAAGGGCACTTTATTAAAGATGCTAAGCTGTGCATTAATATTTAAAGCTTGATTTCCCCTGCATTTAAAAAACAGTGATAGCAAGACGTGATAATAAGTTATAAGCATTGTGCATTATTTGATTGCTTAATTCATTGACAAAAGTGGGCCCTTAAAACAGTAGTTACTCCAATGATGAAATGCTTTTTACATTAGCCACATTAAGGTAAAAACATTGTTTATTTTAAGCGAATTTAGTAGATTTTCACAGAAATGTTTGAACATGTCAGAAAAGCTGACAGAATCACTTGTATTTATATGTTATAAGATGATTTATGAATAAAAGTGTTCTTTCCTCTTGAAAGAAGAACCTGATGATGTAGAAATACAAAGATGAAAGTTGTCTACTTGTCTGATGATGAACCTGTTCCCTTGAATGAATCATGTACAGTTTGCGCATGCGTTTTACAAGAGAACGGTTAAGTATCAATCATACCAATATAGAAACATGTGAAAATATAATTTGTGTCATGAACCTGAGAATTAAAATTTGTTGTAATGTTCTGAACTGTGTGAACAATAACCCTTGCAAAAATATCAGCATACAGTAAGCAGTTGTGTCTTTACAATTCTATTGCAAAAGTGACAGGCTTTTTATGACAGAAGTGACAACCTTTCATTGCCGGTACAAAGGGTTTCTTGGACAATAAGTTTAAGCAAACAACCTGCTCAAAAATCTTGCATAATTTGTAATTTGCTGTCTTCAGTAGATAACAAGTAAAATCAAAAACAATTTGCTGTCTTCAGTAGATAGCATGTAACATCAATACAATTTGCTGTCTTCAGTAGATAACATGTAACATCAAGACAATTTGCTGTCTTCAGTAGATAGCATTTATAACATCAATATAATGTGTTGCCTTCAGTAGATAGCATATAGCATCAAGACTATTTGATTTCTTCAGTAGATAGCATGTAACAATTTAAGACAATTTGCTGTCTTCAGTAGATAGCATCAAGCCTATTTGCTTTCTTCAGTAGATAGCATCAAGCCTATTTGCTTTCTTCAGTAAATAGCATCAAGGCTATTTGCTGTCTTCAGTAGATGTCATTTAGCATATTGAACACAAGCTGCAGTAAATAGCATCTTGCCTGTTCTCATAAATACAGTGTAAAAACCCTTCATCATTATGTGGTCATTGTGTTTTACAACAGCTATTTGTTTTAATGGTCAAATTATAAAGCCATTAGTACACACATCAGTTATTATGATGACATTATATAGTACAATGAACTTTAAAGGCCATGATAAACTAGGATAGAGTGGCAAGTTTTCCATTTCTGAATGTCAAATCCCATGTTTTTTCCAATATCTAAAACTTGAAGATTCTAGGGAAATTCAACCATTATTTAGGTTTATGTTATTTCCAATTTTAGACATCCAACCTACCTTACAACTTGTTCTTGGAAAGAACACAGGTGCTTTTTCCATGAAAATAACCAGCTTGGTCATTCCGAGTGAAGGAAATCCCTGTCACTGAGGTCTTTGTTCTGGTTGGAAGGCAAACATGATCCAAAAAAAGGCTGATTTTAACATTAAATGTTCATTCCTTTCATCCAATTTTACCTCAAAATATTTTTATAGGGACCATCCTCTGATTACATCTCTGGCTTTTCCAAAACTTACGCAGTCTACCCCATGTTACTTATTTTTTTTGTTGGGTCATTAGGTAGCGAGCCAGTATTGTGAAAATGCTTTCAATGGAATTTTTATTTCGAAAACTATAAAATACCTTACACGTACCTCATACCTCTCACATCGTCCAGACTAATTGTGGATAAAGAACAATTTTAATTTATCAGAACAAGTCTTTACTTTCTCATTTCTGATATTTTTTACCTTTAATCTGTACCCAGTGGCTGCTCCAGGAATTCTTTTTGGGGGGCATTGGGGAGGCAAAGTAGGGTAGGGGGGGAAATCAAAATATTTTGTGCAAAATTGCTGCAAAAAGTAGACATTTTTGTGCCGCTGTTGCATGTAGCCTGTTATTTATGGGGATAAAAACCACTCTAATAAGACAATGATTAAGTCTGTATGATTCAATAACAGCAATGCAAACATCTGCAGATACATTTTGTAGATGCAACAGTTTCACACTTTTCCTGTCCTCAACGTGTAAAATAGGCAATGATAAACAGCGCGCAAACCAAGGGGACTTTGTTGCATATTGTGTTAACTATAAACAGGTAAAATAGAGTGACAACACCTTAATGTAAATAACTGAATCCGACATAATATGATAATCTTATGTCTTTACATGCAATATGCAGTCTTACATGTACCTAATAGGTCTGTCACACTACACGAATAGGTCTTCCGTACAAGAAACGGATGGTATTTTAGTAAATCCGTTGTTATTCGTCAATGATCGTTTTATGTTCTTTTTATGTCCTGCTATCATCCGCCAAATGCGTTTCGTGTTAGGTGATGTTCGTTAGAATCCGTCGGCAAGTTTGTGCATGCACAAAACTTGAACGGAGTGTACCGAATACACATGTTCGGTATTTATCCGATGTGTGTTCGAATGGTGCTGCATATTGCCGGAGTTTGTTCGCTCTCCTTTCGTTCATGTTCGTTCTTTGTTCGTTGCACTCGGCCCGTGTTCGTTGCAAACACGTTCCTGTGAGGCCTTCACCCCCCCAAATATTCGGTGTGATGTACGTGGACCCAGTCCATCTTAGTGTCACACTACACCGGATCGGTCTTCCGTACAAGAAACGGACGGTATTTTAGCAAATCCGTTAGTGTTCGTCAATGTTCGTTTTATGTTCTTCATATGTCCTGCTATTATCCGCCAAATGCGTTTCGTGTTAGGTGATGTTTTTTAGTCGTCGACACTCCGTTTCAAGTTTTGTGCATGCACAAAACTTGAAACGGAGTGTGCCGGATACACATGTTCGGAAGTTGTCTGATGTGTGTTCGTACGATCCTGTATATATTCAATTGGTTTGTTCGTTATTCTTTCGTTTATATACCGCAGGTGTTTGGGAGGTTTCGCAGGTTTTTGTGCCGGATGTAGGCCTATGGAGAACATGTGCATTGAGCATAGGGGGCTTTCTGAAGGGTGTGTAACGAAATATCATATTTTCCCCAGTAGTTTTAGTAGTGACTGACAAGTAGAAAAAAGGGGGAAAGGTGAGAAAAAAAAGAATAGAAAGTGAGAAAAATTGAACAGAGAAGAGAAAAAGTTAAATTGCACGTAATAAGTAGGTCCATGCATGTAAGTAGTATTGGGGGAGGGGCACTTTCTGAAGGGTAGAGGACGCGATATCAAATTCCTACCAGTTTTAGTGATTGACAAGAAAGAAAAAAGAAGAGAAAAGGTTAAATTGTACGTTATTGAGTAGGCCCAGGATAGCAGTAAGCCTAAGTATAGGCCTGTGATTATTATAGGCAGTGCTTAAAGGTGGGTCCTTGGCCCAAAAGCCTGTGAAAATTACTGCCGGCCCGTCGATATGTAGGGCCCGTGACATTTTGTCACCAAAGTCAGTATTTAAGACGGACTTAGGTCTATTACTGACTTTAACATATCAATCCATGCATGCTTTACCTGAAATTACGAGTCTGAAGTCTTATATCTAAGTGTCAGTGGACCAGTGTTACATTTTAAATTTTGCAAATTCAGTTCGGGCCTTCTTTGTTTTTTGTTTAACATGTTTAAGGCAATAATAGTGTAAAAATGATGCACCAAAAACAATTTTCCAAATTTTCCATTTTTAAAACTAAATTTTTACACAATAGGCCTATATAGGCCTAATAATGTAAATAGGCCCTACAGTCCCCATGCAAATGGCTTCAATTGGACCTTCATTTTGAAAAATGGACAAGTCTTCCTTTTTGCTTCTGCTATGGACATCCACGTGTTATTTTTAAAACAATATTGTTTATCTTATACAATAATGGTGAAAAATTTTCAATGGCTTCAATTAGGCTTTCGTTTCACCAATTTGCGGCTGTTTCAAACTAAAATAGTACCCAATAATAAGTGCTAAAATTGATCCCAAAAAAAGACAAATGGCTTCAATTGGGCCTTCATTGTCCAAAGGTTTCTCACCTCTATTGCCCTGGACGCTGGTTGTCCTGATATATAAGATTTGTAGCCCTTTTGTACTTATTAGCCAATATTTGACCATTTTCGTCAAAGTTTTCCCCCTTAAAAGTTGTCTTTCCCCACTTTGTTCACCCTCTGAAAAAGTGCTTGCTACGTCACTGCCTCTAAGGGGTCAAAAACCCTCTCAAACACCCTCTCCTCCCCCACTTTTCTGATAGAGTGGACGTCCCTGTTAGTGCCACATGCGACGGATTCGCTGGTCATTAGTCGGACGTTGAACGATTGAATATAAGACGCCTGCAGGATTATTAGCGGCCACAACGCATAGAGAGACGAACGGAATCGGACCCTAAATCCGGTCATTTGTCGGACGTTGACCCCAAATCCGGTCATTTGTCGGACGTTGAACGATCGAATATAAGACGCCTGCAGGATTATTAGCGGCCACAACGCATAGAGAAACGAACGGAATCGGACCCCAAATCCGGTCATTTGTCGGACGTTGAACGATCAGATATAAGACGCCTGCAGGATTATTAGCGGCCACAACACATAGAGAGACGAACGGGAATCAGACCCAAAATCCCACCGAATCTTCTGCCGGACTGGTGATTTTTCCACCGAATAAAATATTTTTGTATTCGGTGATGTACGTTGATCCAGTCCGTCGTAGTGTGACACACCTATAACACTGATATATGTGGGCTGTTGCTGATATCCAACTTAATACAGAGTGGTATCATATATGTCATTTCCATTTCATGAGTTGAAGTCTATAGGCAAATCCTGATGTGTGATCCTGTGTGAATAAATATTGTTATGTAGGTGTAACAAAGATAAAGCTGCCTTATAGTAAAACAAATGTTGACAGCACAAATTGTGTTTTCTCTCAGGCACGACAATTTCAGGTTTAAACAGGGATTCGGGTTCTGTTCTGAAAAAGTGTTTGAAATTGAGCAATAACACACCAAAACAGACTGAAAATAAATACTAAATTGCACACATTTCTTATTTATTTTCAGTTTTGGTGTGTTATTGCTCAATTTCAAACACTTTTTCAGGTTTTCCACCATATTCACGTTTTCCTATGAAAGGTAGTTCATTCTCATTCTCATTTCCATTAGAATAAGATTCCATAATAATAATTATGAACAGTACATGACTTATTTATAACCCAGCTTATTGATTAAGATTTACTTATGGTAAAATAGTATGATTGCAATTTATTGGTTCCCTTGAGAGAGTTTGGCAATCATCCTCTACTGAGATTTAAACATTAGACATCTGGTTTTGTAGATTAGCACTCTTACAAACCGAGCAATCAAGGAATATTATAGCATCAAGGCACAAATGAGATATGAACTACACAGAGAGGCAAATTATTGAAGGAATCGACAATAAGAAAGTCAAAAGACTCCAAAGATGGATACATTTGTTCTCTGCATAAACATCTAAAAAAAAGTAACTAACCCCCCTTAAATAATGGCCGTTATTCAAAAATGGCCGATTGTATATTTACAAATCTGGAAAATGTGTTAGAAGCAGAATTTATTTCTGCACATTTTGACACCTCATTTGTAGCAATTGAATAAATATTGATGTCACAGCGTACATTTAAATCAATGTAACCCAAGATTTGAAAGTTGCAGTAAACTCTATTGATTTGTATTCAGTATAATGGATGGAAATGTGTGTAATGATATCTGAGTGTTTTTGTATTGTTGTAAGTGCAACTTTTAAATCTGGACCTCATTACATTAAATTGACTGGTGTTTTATTGTTTTCTGGGCTATCATCATATCAAATGAGGTGTCAAAATGTGCAGAAATAAATTCTGCTTCAAACGCATAATTTACAGATTAATTTGTCATTTTTGAAATTTAACCCTTATTCATGCAAATCATGGTAGCTTGTTGAAATCAAGTCTTGTTGATAATCTGTAGAACCTTCTGATTTTCCTATTGAGCAGTTTAATATTCAATTGTAATGATACTTTTATAATGTTTATTATTATGATAAGGAGCTAATTTGATTTTTTTTTCCTATTTTCAATTTGTTTTTTCGAAACAAATTTTTTCGAAAATATTTTTTGCATATTTGTTATTATAATAATAATTTGCATACTTATTTTTTTCACTTTTTTTACAAATAATTTTTCAAAAATAATTTCTTTCAAATGTTTTTTTTTAAATATTTGTTTACAAATTTTTACAACAGTATGTGTCAATGTGGAGGCATTATGATTGATGCATTGCACAAACTCCATGCAAACCAAGAAGCGGAAAAAATTCCAGGTAATTTAGACATGATTAAGCTTTAGCACTTCACTTGATCTAAAATTAGTGCTATAATTGCTAATTAAGCTAATGAATTTTCTATTTTTGTGCATTTCTGAGTTTGCGTTATTGCATTCTGATTCATGTTACCAGGATAAAAATGATTGTAGCTTAGAAAATTGACATAAAGAGACGATAGATAATCTCAGCGGGACTGCTTTATAACTGATAAATGTCAGCGACAATGTTTGTGCAGAAATTGCCATTTTAAAGCCATATTATAACATTTGCTGAGGAGAACGCCCACAAAAATTTAAATTCTGCTTTTTACACGAATGTAATGTACTTTAGTCAATAATACTCTGCAAAAATCAAGACTTCAGGTGCTGTAGTTTGGTCAAAATCCGAGATTTTGAATAAAACGATGGAACCATCGTTTTATTATTACGATGGAAATATTAGTCGAACACGTATGCACAGTACGTACACGGCTTGCGGGATACACATACACACACACCCAGAGGATCGTACCGTATTACAACCGCGGGAGTAACATGCATGGGCGCTAGTAGTAAATTCCAATTTTCTATGCTTTACCTCACTTGTTCGGCTCAAAATTAAAAGGGGACATATCTGACAGTAAAAGCTAACATTTTATGGAAAATAAATACTAATCTATTTTTACAGAAATGTTATAATATGGCTTTAACTTCATTACACATAATTGAAATTAGCATGACAAAAGCACTAATTATAAAATGTGAATAATATGAATTCATTGGCTCTTTGAATGAATTTGGAATAGATAGAGATAATTTTTTTGTTGAAATATGCCAGAGGCTAAGTAACAATGTCAAAATGAATCAGGTTATTAATGCATGTGGATGTGTTGTGATTAGCGATATTTGCACACTAGCAGGCATTTTGTGGTGTACAGATTGTTGTGCCTGCATTTTAGGCACAGTTATTGAAAATAAATGGTAGCCTAATGCAAAGTACAAAATTGACCAAATTTGAACATGCCAAGTTGTGAGTTGGTGGAAACTCATGATTCGCAGGTTATCCATGATTACACTAATAAGCTGCTGTATGTCATCCATAAATTCTAAAACATGTACAATAGTGGTAACTTGGTAATCTATACACAGTGTATATTATTCAAATGTCTCTTTTTATCTCATGATAATTATTAATTTGTATGTTTTGGACACATTCCGTTGAAGAATCTTGCATGAAATATTTCTATAGTATAAGAGTAGAGTTTTCTATATGGTTTCATGTGTTTATAATAAAATTATGTTTGTGATCAGTCCATTCCGCTTGGCCACTGTGCTCCCTATGAATGGATGTTGTCGTATGTGTTTAACCTTCATTGTAGACTTACATTGGTATGTAGTTACGCAAGATTTTTGTGTGGGCTAGTGTTTAGGATTCTTGATTTCACCCACTTTGCTTTGCATCGATTCCTGGAATGGATGTTTTGTGTCTGTTGTTTTTTTCTACATTTGTTGCAATTTATGTTTTTTAACAACCTACGACTGAAAAAGGAATTTCTTCCTTTTTGCTTTTATTTTTGTTTTTCTTCATTTTTTCTTCGTCACAATTTGTGGGTTTTCAACTTAGAGCTGAATAAAACTTTTTTGTTTGGGTGCACTTGTAAATTTCTTCATCCGACTTTGGGAAAGATTTGTGATAACTCTTTATGTTTTTTATTGTTTGTTGGCTGTTTTATGTTTTTTTAATTTATTTGCTTGCTTGCTTGTTTTTTATTTGAAAAGACAATAATTCAAATAATCATTGCACATTATTTGTATTTTCCATCAGCTTTCTAGGCAATGCATGTAGTAAAACAACAGAACCATGAACTAGATTTTAAAAAGCCATCACCGAGGTTAATGCTTGTGACTCACATGCACTGCCTCAAATTATAAATACCACAATCTGTCATTGGACTGGCATAGTTGACTGACTGATGCCCAAGAGTTACAGACCAGTTCTTGTTTTCCCGTTACATTTGTGGTAAGCGTGGGATGAGATGTCTTTCAATGTCTGTGCAATTATTCACAAAGATAGGCTAGGTACAGTGGTTACAAGTTAAAATCATTTTGGATTTTGCTGAAAATGAACATGTTCTACTATTTGAATTTAAGTGCATGGCTAAACTGTATTAGCCATATATGATGTACTTTAGACATGTCAGCACATATAAAAATATTCTAGGAAAATTGGTAAAACACATTGATTTCATGAAAACTAAGTTATTACAGCGTATTAAAGGTGGTGATCCAATATTCATACACTCTTAGATAGCGAGAACCAATCAGAGCAAGCATTAGAAAAATCCAAACCATGCATTGATTGTGTCTATTGTGCACTCTGCGTACTACGCGCAGTGCTTTCGCATGCGTACACGTCATGTAGACTTGATTTTCGGGCGGGTTGATGCATGATATTTGGTTCTATTTTCCAACCTTTTTAGTGATAATTTTGTTATAAAAACAGCAAAAATCACATGTTTTTTTCCTTCTCATGCATAGGTTTCGGGGGGAGTGCATTAGACGAATCAACATCAGCGCACATGCATTATTTTGTATAATTTCTCTCCCAACAAGTAATACGCGTTCATTAACCTATAATTGTTTGGATTTTACAAGAACAATGTGTATCACAATGCATAAGCACTATGATGAGATGGGGATGAGATAACCATTTTTTACCAATATCACAGTCAGGCCTAAAACTATATTGGGGCTATGATCAAATATGAGCTTTTGTCAGATGCCAGAATCTCAACTTTGGAGTAAATTGGGTGTTTATCCACCTTTAAAGACAATGTATGATGAGGATCTTAAACTGGTGGCTTATGCATGGGTGTGCGAGTCTGCATTCCAAATGGTGTACGGCAGCTAGTAAGGGGAAAACAGGTTTTTGTACTTGGATTAAACAAGAAACCATTTACAATTAGAAAATCCTTAAATCCAGGAGCTTATGAGGGCGTTTCCCCTGTAAGCCCCATTCCAAAAATAAGTTGCCCCCAGACCCCACCATGCACCACCCGTTAGTCAATCTGCTCTCATTCATAATTCTTTACATTTTAAAGTGGCACTTCACAGAATTTAGTTGATTAACTTCTAAATAGAACCTTCATGTTTGAGCAAGAAAGCAACACTTTGAAACACATCAAGATATTTTTGCGTAATTATTCAAACTACATTAATGTTTATTTATAACATGTAATTTCATAACAGAAAATGAAAATTGGTAAAATAAAAACAAAGCAAATAAGTTTGAATGGTCAGCTATGCAAAGAATTAATGATTCAAAAGATACCATGCACCTAGAAGTTGTGTGGAGAGGCTTAATATTCAGTGTGTAATACAACACCTATAAAGTATGTGAGACTAGAGTCGTGTTCACATTTTGAGTTACACCTGGCGTAAACCTACACTAACATTGATAAAATTCCACAAATATTTTTGTTACTCTACCACATGTTCATACCTAGACTACTCTACGCCGACCATGCAGTTCCACCAAGCATTTTGAGCAAATTCCCGGAAAGTTTCCGGGAATTTTGAAGGGCCCGGGAATATTGGGAATTTTGGGAATTTTCAATTATTGGCTTTTATTATGTTTTTAACTTGTATTTTAATATCTAATCATTCAGAAAGCAAATTGAAAGCAAATTTAATCTTTTCACAACATTATATATGATGTTTACAATCAGATAAGTGCTACCAATGAAGAATAGGCCTTGTTTATATGTTCTTTTACCACAGATTTTCAGTATTAAAAAGATTTTTTCACGTGGGATTTTCTAAGTCCAGCATCTTGCATACTTTCATCCTTAAATGTTGCATATTTTGGGCATTCCCAATTACCATTATAAATAGCCAATTGCTATATTTCTTAACCAAAAATGTATGCAGTTGGGATTTATTCAATAGCTTTGAGTCACTGAGACAAACATTCCTATTTATTTTGCCTTTAGAATATGGTAGTCATTTTGATTGACGATGTAACTTGCCATGTCATATAATGGACTTCCTCAATCAAACTTTAAATTGCTATGAAAATGGACAATATTCTTATCATTTTCAGAAATCATTTGTTAAATAATTTAACAGCACAAGTGATACTATACTTCTTGAATCATCAGGGTTGGCGATTTTTTAATATAAAAAAAATTCGATTTATTTGATTTAAATCAGATTTTTCTTTTCATCGATTTTTTTAATCTTTTTTAATTCCAAGAACTGCTATACCCAATGATAAAACCAAAAGAGTTCAGTGGAATGATAGACATGTACAATCCTATTAGGTATTTACAAAAAAATCAAAACATGTTTTAACATACCGTATGAAAATTTCAAAGAAAAAAATTGGTAAAATCATGGGAATAAACCTGTTGAATTCTGCACCTTGAAGATGATGAATTTGTAGCAATAGAGCTGACATCATAGAGGTATTTAATTGCATCCAAAAGTTTAAGAAGCATTAGGAATGGAGAAAAACAGTCAATTTAAGAAAGAAATTAACTTACATCAAAAATGGTAAAATATGAAAGACTTGATTTAAGGTGGAATCCCCCCGGTTGTGGTCAAAAAAATTAACTTAAAAATTGGAATTAAGGAAAAAAATACCTTTCTTTTGCTCTTTGTTTGACAACAGCTTCCATTCAAAAGTTATATTAAAAAATGTAACTTAGTGAGGCAATTTTTTAAAAATTAATTCTTATGTATTTTATTGTTTTCTCAAGCTGCGATATTTAAAGTTTTTCCATTTAAAAATTCATATCTCAAATAATAATCAAGATTTTGACCTCTAATCTTCACTATCATTTGTGATAATTCAATTGTGTCTTTTCTAAATCAAAATAAAAGTAAAACAGTCTTTCTAAAATATAAAAAATCCTAAAAACAGTGTTTCTAGACTAAAATTCACTAAATTGCTGATATCTCGAACATATGTCCACACGGTGCGCAATATCTTAAAAAGTATTTGAGGTATGGACTTCAAATTTGAACTGAGTGTTGCTGATATGCAGGGCTATAAATTAGACTAGAAGTTTTTAATTCCAATCTTGGGAACTATGTTGTTGCTATGGCAGCATCAAAATAGCATACAGCAATAATTATTAAATTTTGAATTTGACCTTTGACCTCCCGGTAGATCCTCAAGACATCACATGATTATCATATTCATAATTCTAGTTCAGATTCGAGTCCTACCTATGAAGAACACATTTTCAAAATTCCATTTCTATTGATAAAATACTTTTTGAGATATCATGTTCCAAAGGTCTCTACCTTTGAAATTCACCAAATCCATGGCAACGGGTGATATGACCAACAATCAGAGTATTGGATTTGAATAAAAATTGTTTAAGGTATACATGCCACCTAGTTTTGGGAAGTTTCATTCACTAAGTTTACCCATACAAGCTTTAGATTCCAGATCACCCAAACCGGGGGATTCCACCTTAAATTGGTGATTAAAAGAAAATCATTTGATTTAAATCGCACCAACCCTGTTGAATATGAATGCTGTAAAATTTGTGTTTTGGCATCGAAACATAATTGGTGATTATGAAAAACAATTGGTGATTATTTGTATTTTCATTTTCAAAAGTCCAACCAAACGCAAAAAATGTGTATGTAGGCCTTTATCATGGTACATGTGCATTTTGGTACTGAACAGACGATGTTAACTCCTGTGCATTATCTCATGCAAGATCTTTGTAGTTCACATCTTATGAGCTACATGTAGCACTTAATGAGAGTTTAAATTTAATATTCAAGATCAATTAGCTGGTAGCTGGTAACAAAAATGTTGATAGTGCTAAAGTATTCTATTACTAAAATAATAGTTCAAGTCTTTATGTAATAAGATTTAAGATAATGATTATCCCTTCAGAGTTTGTGGTTATTGTTCAAAAACTCATTGTACTAGCTAGTGTAAGATGTTTTACAGAACAAAAACATAACGCAGTAAGATCTGGTCATGCTTGTTGTTTTCTTTGATAAAAATGGTTATTGATCATTCTTGAAGTTCTTTATTATGATTGTATGCTCTTATAAATTACTCCAATACCCTAATCTACACAGTGATTCCCCTGTTTAAACTTTGATTTTTAGATTTGAATGAAAATTCCCGAAAATTCCTGAAAATTCCTGTTAATTCCTGTTAATTCCAAAAATTGCCGGTGGAAATTTTCCACTCCGAAAATTCCCGGGAATTTTACAACCCTATTTTGGAGGTAAAATATAGTGGTTGTCCAGGGGATAAGTACATAGCTCAATATGGTTGTCCCCAGTGATTTTTGGACAAGAGGATAAGTGCTTATTTCGAACACTGCTTTTAGGACGAGGACCTGCCTTCAAGCAATGCCTAAAATAATCGCAGGCCTATATATTATATAGGACCTACATCCGATCGACCAAACTGTGCTGTTTTTAGGCATGGGCCTACTCAATCACGCACAATTTAACCTTTTCTCTCCTCGTTTCCTCCCTTTTCTCTTCTCTTTTCTCCTTTTTTCCCCTTTCTCTTCTCTTCTCTCCTTTCCTCTTTTTTTTTTGTTGGGGGGAGGGGGCCTGGGCCCACCGCCCCCCTGAATCTGCGCCTGAATGTCTTAGTTCTGACCAATAAAAGGTCAAACTTACACCGGGTGCCAGGAGTAACAGTGTTCACATTGCAACTTACGCCTGGTGGAGGTTATACATCCAGCTCGCTACTCCTGACTTTTGTCAAGAGTAAATTGTTGGACGTACGCCTAGCGGAACTTACGCTGACCATCGTTCACACTGCCACTACTCCTGGCAGCGCCTACCGCTACTCCTAGCAACTTACGCCAACCAAGTTCCGCCGGGCGTACATCCGACAATGTGAACACAACTTAGGTATTTTAGGTTTAGATAGCTGAAGGTCCCTATTAACTCCCTGCTGGAGACTAGGATATTTATATCAAGTTGTTATCATTACCTGACACTCTGTGCTACTAATGATCATTGCCAGACACCTTGCTAACTTTGTGCATTGGAATGAGTATCATATTCAACCTAATTAGCATCACAGGCACTTAGGGGTACTACACCCTGTGGTAAATTTGTGACTATTTTGCATTTTCTCAAAAATAATAACACACTGGTAACAAAAGTTATGTATATTATTGGGGGAATCAATTACACACTGAAATTTCAGTGACTCAAGACAAGCGGTTCAGTATATATAGGAAATGAGGTACATTCTAGCGGTACCTCTTTTCTTATCATAAATAATGAATCGCTTGTCCTGGGTCACTGAAATTCCAGTGTAGTAATTGGATTCCTTGCCCCTATAATATATATAACTTTTGTTCCCATTGTGTTATTAGTTTTTGAAAAAATGCAAAAATAGGAACAAATTTATCGAGGGTGTAGTACCCCCTTAACCAAATCATTTCAAAGGGGCACTTATTATGTATCATGTTTTGTAAAACAATGATGCATGTAGCTATTTAAAAGGAGTTTTGATAAACAAAATTATAAATGTGTTATAAACACATTTTGGTTTTATTCAAAATGTATTGATTACATTTAAATGTTGGGTTATATAGAGGTTGTGCGTGAAATTATTGATTGGCTCCAAACAAAGGACTTGAACCAGTGTCCCGTATCATGTCGCAGTGCAGTCCATTCAATCAAATGTTGTCATCAACCTATTTTATTGTATAGTGCATTTGTTATGTGTGTGAGACGAACTGTCGTGGTAGATCATGCTTTTGTTGAATGCATTTGAGTAGTCTGCCATATTTATGGTATGATACGTCGTCATATGCACAACCTCTATAAAGGGCATGACATTTTTTTAAAGGGTTTATATGAAAAGGCACTAAAACAACATTTTCAAAATGTTGTCGAAATTTTATTGTAAAATATTTGTGGTCAAACATTGTTGTCAAATATTTTGTCAACAGTTAAATAACATTATGCTAGAATGTTTTGCATCAAGTTTTCAAAAATGTCTTTTGAATGTTATTTAACATTTTTTACCCTTTTTCACTGTTTATATAACCCAAAATGTAAACGTTTTCTGTAAAATGTTTTGTGTTTGCTGGGTTCGCTAAAAGTCCACAAAACGCTGTAAAACTTTTGGTCAGTTTGTGAAATTAGGAAAGTATTTCTGTTTTATTAGTTGCAGGATGCAGACCGTGCATCATGTAATTGATTAATTTAATCAACCTAGACATCATGCTAATGTTTACTTTGAGTTAAAGATGGATCCTGTTATCAAAGTTGTGATACATTAGAGTAAAGTGGCAAGTTTTCCGTGTCACGGAAAAACAAACAAATCCACAGAATTTAAGAAAAAATCGGGAAAATCACGGAAAACATGTTTTTCTTTGAAAAAAAGAAAAATGAAGAAAAAATAATGAGAATGTGAGGTAAAAATAATGAAAATGAAATCTTCCAAGACAACCTTAAAACAACTAGACATAGAGTAGATATATGCTTATATTTAATTTGATTTGTGAAATATGATTTTTAAACATGGAATGTGAACACAGAATTGAAATTACATCACAGAAAGTCACATAATTTAGTATTTAAAACCACACAGAGAAAATTGCGGAATTCTGTGTTTTAAATCACAGAAAACTTGACACTCTACATTAGAGGTACTTCATGTTTTCAAAGCTTGAATTAAAATACAGGACTGCAAAATAAAGAAAATAATGTGAAAAGTACAGCTTTGCTTTTTCATGTCATCTTTAAAAGAGACACAGAAGTAGCTTCTGATGTGAGACATTATTAGTTAGCCGCTATGAATCAGAAACATTAACCATAAACAAAATTCATGGCTATTCCTGAGCACTGAACCAAATGAGAGGATCGTGTGTGATGTGAGGCTATAGATCAGAAGGAAATATTAGGAATATTAATATCTACATTTATTAATGTTATCAAATGTCTGCTGAAAAGGTTTGGTTAATGACTTATGATGCATGGTGGTCTGTATGGGCACAATACTTCATAATCCTTGTAGCTTTGTAAAAATATTGAGCAGATAGGATCAAATGACTGTTATTTTATATTAGCAAATGTGAAAGAAGTGATGCACTGACATTTATTAGCTATTCTTATTCAATGGGTGCGTCTTGTAAAGAATTCACGTAATTTGATTGGTTTTCTGGTGTATAATATCTCACAATAGTTGATAGTGATATGAGTCGGGGCGCGTGTCGCCACGCAACGGCGGCACACTTGTTGCTCCTCAATGATCGTGTGATAATGCGTTCGCGTAATACACGGGCGAGAACTAGGAACGCGATTCGACGGCTAGATGTTCGTGATGGTTTCGTTCATTTAAAACAACGGGATGTCCTCACAAAAGTAACTTTATTTTTTTCTGAAAAAGGGCAGTTTTTCTCGCAAAAATTACATTAAAACTGAATAAGAATGAGAATAAATGATAGGATTTTGTCTTTTGCCTATCAATATCGTGTCATAATGGATGGGCTGGCCAATATTTTTATCGTAGTGGATACCGCTGCGCCGGCATCCACTACTCAAAATATTGGCCAGCCCATCCATTATGACACGATATTGATAGGCAAAAGACAAAATCCTATCATTTATTCTCTAACTCTAAAAAAGTGATCTAAATGAAATCATTATATTTCTTATTCATTAACAATGCAGTGGCTATACTTGGTATTGACTATCATACACAGCCTGATGTCTGCTACAGCCAGATTATGTATCATATAGCAATGTGCTATCTTCTGAAGATAGCAGACTGTGTCTCAGATTGTATTGTAAACAATGCACTATCAGCTGAAGATAACAGGCTGTGTTCAAGGCTGTATTGTAAGCAATGTGCTATCTGCTGAAGATAGCAGGCTGTGTTCAAGGCTGTATTGTAAGCAATGTGCTATCTGCTAGAGATAGCAGGCTGTGTTCAAGGCTGTATTGTAAACAATGCACTATCAGCTGAAGATAGCAGGCTGTGGTCAAGGCTGTATTGTAAGCAATGTGCTATCTGCTGAAGATAGCAGGCTGTGTTCAAGGCTGTATTGTAAGCAATGCACTATCAGCTGAAGGTAGCTGGCTGTGTCTTAGGCTGTATTGTTAACAATACACTATCATCTGAAAACAGCTCGATGTGTCCCAGGCTGTATTGTAAACAATGCGCTATCAGCTGAAATTAGGTGGCTGTGTCTCAGGCTGTATTTTTAACAATACACTATCTTCTAAAAACAGCTGGCTGTGTCTCAGGCTGTATTGTAAGCAATGCGCTATCAGCTGAAATTAGCTGGCGGTGTCTCAGGCTGTATTTTTAACAATACACTATCTTCTAAAAACAGCTCGATGTGTCTCAGGCTGTATTGTAAGCAATGTGCTATCAGCTGTGTTTGAGGCTGTATTGTAAGCAATGTGCTATCTGCTGAAGATAGCAAGCTGTTTTCAAGGCTGTATTGTAAACAATGTGTTATCAGCTGAAGATAGCAGGCTGTGTTCAAGGCTGTATTGTAAACAATGTGTTATCAGCTGAAGATAGCAGGCTGTGTTCAAGGCTGTATTGTAAACAATGCACTATCAGCTGAAGATAGCAGGATGTGTTCAAGGCTGTATTGTAAGCAATGCGCTATCAGCTGAAGATAGCAGGCTGTGTTCAAGGCTGTATTGTAAGCAATGTGCTATCTGCTGAAGATAGCAGGCTGTGTTCAAGGCTGTATTGTAAGCAATGCACTATCAGCTGAAGGTAGCTGGCTGTGTCTTAGGCTGTATTGTTAACAATACACTATCATCTGAAAACAGCTCGATGTGTCCCAGGCTGTATTGTAAACAATGCGCTATCAGCTGAAATTAGGTGGCTGTGTCTCAGGCTGTATTTTTAACAATACACTATCTTCTAAAAAAAGCTGGCTGTGTCTCAGGCTGTATTGTAAGCAATGCGCTATCAGCTGAAATTAGCTGGCTGTGTCTCAGGCTGTATTTTTAACAATACACTATCTTCTAAAAACAGCTCGATGTGTCTCAGGCTGTATTGTAAGCAATGTGCTATCAGCTGTGTTTGAGGCTGTATTGTAAGCAATATGCTATCTGCTGAAGATAGCAGGCTGTGTTCGAGGCTGTATTGTAAGCAATGTGCTATCTGCTGATGATAGCAGGCTGTTTTCAAGGCTGTATTGTAAGCAATGCACTATCAGCTGAAGATAGCAGGCTGTTTTCAAGGCTGTATTGTAAGCAATGCGCTATCAGCTGAAGATAACAGGCTGTGTTCAAGGCTGTATTGTAAGCAATGTGCTATCTGCTGAAGATAGCAGGCTGTGTTCAAGGCTGTATTGTAAGCAATGTGCTATCTGCTAATTAGCAGTTCATGTATTGTAAGAAATGAAATACAGATTTATTAATCTGTGAACGAAATGTGTTCTTATTAACAATGTTCTGTCTATTGATGATAAGATTTTTGAGTATTGTAAGCAATGCTGTCTAATGAAGATAGCTATTTGTTTATAAACAACACACTATGTATTAAAGATAACAATTAATGTAATGCTTGTAAACACCTATCTATTGGTGATAACAGGGCAATGTGTTGGTGAATATGTGCTATCTAATGGAGACATAGATTTTTAATGATAAGTGTGTTATCTGGATAGCAAGCAGTGTATCGTAAACCATCTGCTGAAGGTAGCCTGGAAAGACAAGAAAACAAATTCCTGGATCAAAGACAGGATAGGTATAAGTTTATTCATCAGAAATGGCAGAATGGAGAGAAAGATGAAGTACTTTAGCCATATTGTCACTTTGTCAGGAAACATGGAGGAGTATAGACAAAATAGATTTTGCAAGGAGCTATGGAAGGCTGATGTGGTAGGGGCCATCCATCAACATCTTGGACTAATGACGTGAAGCTGGTTTCTACATGTAACCAGGGAATGGGCTAACGAAGGAATGCATGGTGCGACAACTTGGCATCAGATCAAGCAAGATGGCGTACTTTTGTGAAGATTACTGCAGCACTTCATAGTGCCACCTGACAGAGAGACAGAGAAAGGGAAAGACATAGAAGGTAGCAGGTTATGCATGTATGTCATGAATAATGTGCTATCTACTGAAGATAGCAAGTTGCCTATTGGAAACAGTGTGTCATCTACTCTAGATTAAAACAGACCTATTAAAACATATGGCAGACATAGCAAACATTCATGTCATCATCCCTATGTGTAGTGCCATTTGCCATTTGACTATCTTTAACTTCTAAGGGAGCTTTTTAAGGGGGCACACAGGATCACTCAAAATCGGAAATTTTAAAGATTATTTTGTATTGTATCTTTAAAAGTAATGATGATAAGTACATAAAAGTATACATTTTCAGAAAGGGAATGACACAAGGAATCCAACTAGCATGGCAGATTTCTTCAAAAATGAGGAGTTTTTGAGAAAAGCGCAAAAAATTTTCCATGCCAATTTTCTTTTTGACACTTTCTAAAGACACGCATCTAGAAAGGGTTTTCTTAAATTTTTGATTTTTATCTTTGTTTTAAAAATATGGGTCAGAAAAGATCAAAATTTGACCTTTTTTCAATTTTGACCAAAATTTGAGATAATTTAAGGTATATTTTCAAAATGAAGAAAAAATTCAAAAATTTGAGAAAACGCTTTCTAGATTTGTGTCTTTAGAACACAGATATGCCATTTTTGTCAATTTTGATATTTAGGGTAAGTTGTTATGGCTGACCGAAAAAAATTGGCATGGAAAGTCTAGATGGATTGCTAGTTGGATTCCTTGCATACATACAATACAAAACAATATCTAAAATTTCCTACTTTGAGTGATCCTGCATGCCACCTTAAAACAAATCACACTAATCAAGAATAACATACAATGCAGTGTAAAATTATAAGTGAGTGAATTAAAACAGTACTTTTGTTCTTCAGTCATTGTGCCTGCAATTGTGTCCAAACTATGAATAGATAAATATATCATACAAATGGTGAACAACCATTGCTTGAAACTTGGTACTCTGTTAGTTGCAGTATGTCAGTGGAGTCAGTGATTAATTACATGTAGTGCACAGCAATTGATGGCCCTGTGCCAGAATTCTTTCATTTGCTTGGCAAAAGTCAAGATTGATTGATTGATTGATTGATTGATTGATTGATTGATTGATTGATTGATTGATTGATTGACTATAATTAATATTGAATATGGTTGACACACATTAAGTGTTTTTAGAGCAGTTCAATGAAGCTCAAGGAGACAAAAAAACATTTCAAGAAAGAATCACATTACCTTAAAACTTTTGCAACCTCTTTTACTACAAAAATATTCTCTCTATCACACTATTTTTTTTATAATTGAAAGAGACCAATCAAGAAAGTCCTATACCAATCAGTAGAGGCTAGCCCAATATTTGTTGGATAGATCTTTCAAATGGACAAATCATATATCAAAATGTTCAGAAGAGTCTGAATCTTTTCTGCTATGTTGTCAAATTTGTCATATTTTAACTACCTATGACCTCTTGAAATTCACAAGTCGGCATTTTGGCCAAAAACTGGGCCCTGTTTCATAATTTTGAACAATTTCTTGCACTACAAAAGTTTGTATTACACTTTATATTATCAATATAAATGGCTTCTTTAACTATAAGCTATTATTAATATTCCAAGAAAAGGCAGTTTCCATGGTAATGGTCACATATACTAATTTTGAAGCAAATTTCCCAATAAAATTGATATATGATTTGTCCATTTAAAACATCTGTCCTACGAAATCATTAAATAGAGCACTTTTTGGCTGCATGGCCTCAATACTGTATTGAAGACATGACCTTAATCTCCCACACATGCAGGGGGTGTATATTTCAAATGGAATCACCCATTCAGGTAACCCCATTTGAAATTCATACTCCCTGTGTGGGAGATTAAGGTCCTGTCTTCCACAGGGTGTATGGATTTCAACTGGAATAGCCCAATTAACCATTGTTTAATTATTAGACACATATTTTTACATATTATTGGGATTTTCTTTTGTAAACAACATTGTTCTTGCTTGGCTTATAGATTAGTGTATTGCATACAATCAGCAATATTATTTTTCATTATGAATGACCAAAATGTAATCTAAAGAATATATTGACAGGTGAAATATGTTGAGGCCCATAGCACTATGAATGACTTGCTGTCTGGGGTCATAGTATTAATGTCACTGACTAGCCATATGGCTTGTGACTTGTCAATCATGTGTGATATTTTGAATACTTAGGTCATGGGTCCTCTAATTGCTGTCATTATCAATTGATCATAATAAGGGTGAATTCTCTTGAAACATTTTTGTTATTTTTTGTGTAAGCAGGGATGTGAGAGTAGATGGGGTATGGGAACAAATTCCCCCAGTCAAACCCACCTTGAAATTCACTTTTACCCCCAATGCCCCTCCCCCTCCAAAAATATTCTGGTGCTACCACTGGACTCATAACTTTTTTGCATGTTGATATTGATCAAAAGAGGTTAATTTGAATGATGACTTCAGCTTATAAGGCTGACATTGTTTAGTATTGTACCCACTCATAAACACAATATACAAAATGTCAACAATCATAGCGATCTATGTACTTCATTCTGGTAAATTCATCTCTGGACATTTTGATCATCTATCATCTATTGTGGTATACAAGTGAGCCCTTGTATGTAGACCGACCTGTCATATCATATTTGTATTTAATTTCAATATAAAATTAATGTTCTTTACACTGTTACAGCTCACATCTATAGCTAGACTTCACGTACCTTCTTAATATATTATCAAAATTCACTTGGAGAATCTATCTTATATTACCGTATTATCTGTAATAAACGCTCCCCCTCTAATAAACACCCCCTCTAATTTTTCTGTGAAAAAATTGACAAAAATGCAAACATTTCCATGCTATATCTTGTGAGTAAGCTTAAAACTTGCATAAGTCACATGTGTCAGTTTTGTCAGTGACGATTGCTAAATTGCATGGATCAAACCTATTATGACTCAAACTTCCATCCATTCCATTGCCTAATTATTGTAGAATTTCACCAGATTCTTGCTTGATGATGCACTTACGGGTGTAATTTTGTTCATCAAAACAAAGGAACCATTGGAAATGGAAATGAAAATGGCAGACATGGACATTTTGAAGAAAAAATTAAATATAGTTGTTAATAGTTAATATCAATTGCTGTTTGATTGAATAGATGAGTTTACACATGAAGTTTTTTTTGGGGGGGGGGGGCTGGAGCCCCCCATTTTGAACCCTTGCACCCTGTTTGCCCCCCCAAATGAAAAAAGTCAAAGTAGGCCTACTTTTGAGAGTTATTAATTAACCTGATATCTTGTCATTTTAACCTAAAAAAACACAAATTTTTGCGCGCTTCTCGCGCATTTATTCCACTTTTTTACCATATGTCACCAGTTTAGCTTCAATATGCCAAAAATTGTCGCGCATTCCGCGCGCATTTGTACCATAAACTTCTTTTGTCGCCCAAAGGTGCTGGATTCCTGCCCCCTCATTTATTATGTTTGCCCCCGCTTGTCCCCCCAAATGAAAATGTCTAGTTACGCCACTGACCCTCGTCATGGTTGAGTGAGTTCTTGCCTTTCTTTCTGATTTGGATGGCCTCCTTGACTCTCCTGCGTGGTGGCCTAGTGGTTAGAGCGTCCGCCTCACGATCGGGAGGTCGCGGGTTCGAATCCCGGCCGGGCCATACCAAACTGCCTTCTTGCCAGGCGTTCGGCATTGAAAGAATGGAGTAGGGAAAGCAGGGGTAGCACGAGCACAAAAAAATCAAGGGGTCCAATTTAATTTTTCTGGACCCTTTGGTACCTGCAAAACCAACATTTAAGGGGTCCGATGAGAATTTAAGAAGTCCATCTGTCCGAAATTCTAAACTTCAGAACTTGTCAAATATTCCAGTGAAATTATTAGTGTTGTTGGCCTATGGTGTTTCAAAAGATTTACTGATCTTTTTTTTTTTTTTCTGCCGAAAGCAGTATGTATTCGAATTGGAACATGAAACACGACTATTAGGCGAAATAATGGCCGGATTGCCATGACAAATCATTCTGTCAAGTACATTTGGGCTACGTTTTCCATGTTGCCACGAAGTTCTTACAGTACAAAATGCTCAATAAGTCTGCATTTCGGGCTAATGAATTATGCATTAGAAAAAAAAAAATGGCAGGGACGGTCATAAATTCTTTATATGGGGTTGTAGTAAAATGTTTGCCTTGAAGAGTGATTATAAAATATTTGACTTGATTCTGGAATTTGAAAAGAATATAAAGCTTTGAATGTGTGAAGTTTGTATTGTTTTAAAGAAGTTAATCTGAAATAAGGTATCTGTGAAGGATTTTACGGATATTTAGAGGGCCTGCACCCCGTCTTACAAAAATGTCGAATTATTTTGTGACCGGCACCTAAATAGTTCAGCCTGATACGAATATTTAGGGAGACCAGGGCAAAAGTGGAACACGGGCAAAGCGGAATCATCAGTCGGCTGCATGGAGCAGTGACTACAAGCTACTCTCTTTGGCTGCATCCTTTTTTGTACTTTGTGTACTTAACCCTCTATCTTTTAACCAAATATCCCACAGAGTCGTGCGATATGTCAAACTTTTCCTCTGGTCATAAGGAACAAAAATGTCAGTGGTCACATCTCTGTAGGATCAGGACTCCCGCAAATATAGTCACTTTTTCTACTTTCTGTACTTAACTCTCTATCTTTTTAACCAAATATCCCACAGAGTCGTGCGATATGTCAACCTTTTCCTCTGGTCATAAGGAACAAAAAAGTCAGTGGTCACATCTCTGTAGGATCATTGGTTAATGAGATATAGTCACTTTTTTTGTACTTTGTGTACTTAACGCTCTATCTTTTTAACCAAATATCCCACAGAGTGCGTGCGATATGTCAAACTTTTCCTCTGGTCATAAGGAACAAAAAGTCAGTGGTCACATCTCTGTAGGATCATTGGTTAATGAGATATAGTCACTTTTTTGTACTTTGTGTACTTAACGCTCTATCTTTTTAACCAAATATCCCACAGAGTCGTGCGATATGTCAAACTTTTCCTCTGGTCATAAGGAACAAAAAAGTCAGTGGTCACATCTCTGTAGGATCATTGGTTAATGAGATATAGTCACTTTTTTGTACTTTGTGTACTTAACCCTCTATCTTTTAACCAAATATCCCACAGAGTCGTGCGATATGTCAAACTTTTCCTCTGGTCATAAGGAACAAAAAGTCAGTGGTCACATCTCTGTAGGATCATTGGTTAATGAGATATAGTCACTTTTTGTACTTTGTGTACTTAACGCTCTATCTTTTTAACAAATATCCCACAGAGTCGCATGCGATATGTCAAACTTTTCCTCTGGTCATAAGGAACAAAAAGTCAGTGGTCACATCTCTGTAGGATCATTGGTTAATGAGATATAGTCACTTTTTTGTACTTTGTGTACTTAACCCTCTATCTTTTTAACCAAATATCCCACAGAGTCGTGCGATATGTCAAACTTTTCCTCTGGTCATAAGGAACAAAAAGGTCAGTGGTCACATCTCTGTAGGATTATTGGTTAATGAGATATAGTCACTTTTTTCTACTTTCTGTACTTAACCCTCTATCTTTTTAACCAAATATCCCACAGAGTCGTGCCATATGTCAACCTTTTCCTCTGGTCATAAGGAACAAAAAGTCAGTGGTCACATCTCTGTAGGATCATTGGTTAATGAGATATAGTCACTTTTTTCTACTTTCTGTACTTAACCCTCTATCTTTTAAACCAAATATCCCACAGAGTCGTGCGATATGTCGAACTTTACCTCTGGTACGTGAAGACGGCCCGATTGGCGCGAGGTTCATATTGGTGCGTATGCACTAAATATGTATCTTGTAAACCTTAAGTTTTGCCTTGCCTTCCTTCGTAATCCTGATTGGGCTGGATAAAAAAATGTGTCCCACTTTGCCCAGGTCTCTCCTAGCCTAGGTATATTCGTCTCAGGTCAAGGATTCTCGAGTACTGCTCAGTTTAAGCATCGCTCGATGGGTAAGCTTACTGATTTTCTTATTTTATTACTAGTATATTGTGAAAAACCAAGTAGCTATGGTGTTAGCTCAATATGCTAGGAAAATATTATAACCGATGACTTCATGTTCACTTTTGCTAAATCAGCTGTATTTTTGCCGATAAGGGTGCGTAAATTAGCATTCGATGATGTTGGAGAAACCGCGTCAACTGTTTCACTATTGACATGATTGAAGTAGTAGCACTGACAACGTTCACGCCGATATTACACTGACGAAATGATTGCAAATTTACACATTTGTAATCATTTTGACCACAAAATATGATGTGAAAATACAGGTAAGCAACTCGGGGTAAGCAATGAGAACAAGTCCTCAAACATTTGAAATTTGTTGCTTCTTACTATAGGTATGCCAGGCAAACCTTAGTTAACACATTTGCTAGTCAGCCAAATTCGCGCCTTGAACACAATACATATATTTACATGGAAATATAAAAGAACTGGCCGGTCAAGGAAACCTACATAAATATGTTGTCTATACCTCACTTAACCCAAATATATGATTTTTATGGTGATAAGTTACTCGCACATGGAATTTTAGAGGATTTTGATAGCAGTTCCATTAAAAAAGCTGCTATCAACATGAGGTCTAAGACCTAGAAACACCACCGAAATGCTGTTTTGGAGGAATTTTGCTAGCTGAATCTTTGTGATGAAAGTCTATCTGTTACAAGATGTAACTTAGCTATGGAAAGTGCTATGAAAAAAGGTTTTCAGTTTTGGCTTTCTTTACTCAAGGGCTTTAATCAATTTGAACCTACATAAATATGTTGTCTATACCTCACTTAACCCAAATATATGATTTTTTATGGTGATAAGTTACTCGCACATGGAATTCTCCTGGTTGATAGCAGTTCCATTAAAAAAGCTGCTATCAACATGAGGTCTAAGACCTAGAAACACCACCGAAATGCTGTTTTGGGGGAATTTTGCTAGCTGAATCTTTTTGATGAAAGTCAATCTTTGACAAGATGTAACTTAGCTATGGAAAGTGCTATGAAAAAAAGGTTTTCAGTTTTGGCTTTCTTTACTCAAGGGCTTTAATCAATTTGATATATAAAATGATGCAGTTTGATGGCAAATTTGAATTCACCTGGCATACCTACTTACTGTACAAGCTGAGACTATTGAATGAACGCAGGTTTCAACAGCTGCACTCGATCCAACCGCGATCGTATATCGCATATTTCAAACTACAGCGTGAACGCATACGACCTTGGATACAATGCTAACCAATCACAAGTGTGTTCCCAGACAAACGAGCACCTAGACCAGTGACTTTGACTCGCGTAGTGAAGCTGACACTGCTTAGCAAACGACTTTGACAAGGACGAATACCTGGGCGCAAGCAAGCAGATATGTTCGCGTCTCACGGAACATGTTGTATTTGATCGCGGCGATAATGGCGCAGGAATCGCACAAACCAGCGCGTCTTTCTCTCCAGTCGCGTCTACGGAACATGTTGCATTTGACGCGAGCGATAATGGCGTAGCAATCATGCAAAGCGCGTCTTTCTCTCCAGATATGAACGCTTTTTTCTCCGCGTCCGACCAACCGACCAAAATACGTGGATACGTGGCTTCACCTACTGCCATGGTTAGGGATGGGCACTCATATTTATTTTATTTATTTATTTATTTATTTGAACAGACGCTTTTGAATCAGCGGCACACGCCTAAATTGGCGGTGCGTGTTAGGTCTAGGTGGTATGTCTATGAGTGCGTTGGCATGGTTGGATTCACTTTCGCGATACTCACGCACAATCGCACACGCTGGCGTATATCGCGCAATGTACGCAAAAAATTTCACGCTATTGAAAGTTGCGTTCATTCAATTGGAATTCCCTCCGCCGAATCCTACTGAAGACATAAATCATATACACATGTCAGATGTATATTGTATTGGCAAATATCCACACAAGCGTTCATTATAAATTTATTTTGATAAGGCTAGTGAAAGTCGATTCCGAGTTTATCGTCCCCTGCCCGCGTCACTTTTTGGAAACCAAAAACACCCGCGTCAAAAATTAAAAAATGCCAAAATAATTCATTATTTTCAAAGTATCAGTGTTTTCACCAGTTTTAGCAATTGGAAACATATATTTGTGTTTGTAAAACATATAAATTCATAACTTGGAAGCAAAACCAGGCTCTTTTCTAACTTTTCTAGTCCCTACCCATATAAAAACATGTTTATAAATAACATGTATGAGTGTGGCTTTAAATCAACACGCATTTTAGGTCAATAATGAAATCTGATGAAATAATGAAAAATGAAAAATGAAAAAGTCACCTCACCAACCTGGGAAAAAAAAGGGACGATAAACTCGGAATTAACTTTCATTAGCCTAAATTGTCATATTTTATGCCATGTATTATATCCTTAAAACTAACCGGTGGATTTGCGAACAATTTGTCGACATAAATGACGTTATTTTTGGTAATATGCAGACGAATGGCCAAATTAATAGAAAAATACCTGTTGTGATAAATTTATCTGTACAAATTGTCACACTCCAAGTGACATATAGAAAATTTGCAACCCTGCTGTGGATTTGCGAACAATTTGTCGACATAAATGACGCTTATGGAGAAATTATTAGAAAAAAGGGTTTTTTGCCTAGGCCTATGCTAGGTATGATCATCAAATTTCCAAGTAGCCTTTATCTGTACAAATTGTCACACTCCGAAAGTGACATATGGTATATTTGCAACCCTACTGTGGATTTGCGAACAATTTGTCGACATAAATGACGCTATGGAGAAATTATTAGAAAAAAAAAGTTTTTTTTTGCCTAGGCCTGTCTAGGCCTAGGCTCATGATACGTGATTATAGCCTAGTTTCCTTGTGTGTAGCCTTCTTCACTCAGTACGAAGGCTACAGCATCAATGTATTGGAAATGCAGGGTCCATCGATCATGTCAGTAAATGAATAGGGCCTTATTTTGTTTTGGGACTGATTATTCGGACTACCACCGGCATGCAGGTATTCCTGCATTAAATACAACAGAATTATTACCATTGCAAGATGGCTTAAAGCTAGCATTTCAAGTATCTCTTATAAGCTAATAACAAATGGTGCCCGCTGGAATCTCTTGAGGCATTGTCTTTTTTAAAGACATTTCTTGTTTTAATTGATGATTTATGCCTCCGTGCATCATGAAATTAAGGAGTCCATACAGTTTTTATCGGACCCTTTGGTCACATTCAACTTGAGATTTAAGGAGTCCAAAATGGGCAAAATTAAAAAATAAGGAGTCCCTGGACGCGCAAACTCGATCAAAAATGCGACCCCTGAGGGAAAGTTAAATACATGGCTACCATTGGACTAGCCCCCTGCTGTAGCTTTTCTGCTTGCAGACATGTGGCCTAGGCCGGGTTATAAACGGAGATAGGCACCGCTCAATGGGCCGAAAGGCTTGGGAAGGATTTAACTTAACTAACTAACTTGACTCTCCTTGAGTAATTTGGCCCCTCCCAGTCAATGACATGATTATCTTGTGCTATGTACTAAGTTTTTAGTTGCAATCTTTTCCACGTCTTTCTGATGCTGCTTCTTTCGTACCCCAAATGGTGTACCAGTCTCTCCTATATAGGATTTATTACAACCTTTGCACAGGATGTCATACACGCTGGTGTGATCAATGTCCTTTTTGTCTTTCATCAGTGATCAAGCCATCAGCCAAGATGGTGAAAGCTCAGATTCGTGAGTAGTATTTTTTGGATTTGGCTAACAAAAGTATTAAGTTATGATCTCTCTTAATTTATGAATCTCTTTATTTTTATTATCGTATAAAGTAACACATTGTATTGTCAAGAGTAAGAAATCTTTTCCAATGTTTTCCAGGCAACTGATAAAATGTACCCCAGATATGTAGTAGCAGACAACCTTATCAATCACAAGAATGATCTACATACTGATATGATGATCAAATACCAATATGCATATATCATATACCACTATAAATGAACTCACACATTAATGTGACTTGTTTCAGTAATTCATATACAACAAAGGTCACATACTAATTTAATATTTATTAGTTGCTCTAGAACTTGGGCTAAGGGGATTGTACTTTATAAAACTAAATCTTTGCACCAAGTGTCTTTCACAAATATCGAATATTTCTGAAAGTGATCTATGGACAAGCAAACACATTTTTCTTGGCCTTATTTAAAAAACATCAGCATCAGCACAGTGAAAGCTATCACCCACAAACCAGCAAATTAAAATGCTTGCCAAATAACAGTGTAGCATGAATGTATGTCAAGTATGTGTGTCATTCCTGCCTGGGGCCACTTGTAGCGCTATAATCTGAATGGTCATGTGACAAAGTTGACCTAGTTTTAGGTCAAATCAAATAATGTGTACTGATTAAGAAAATGAAAAGTGATTGTTTTGAATCAAATTATATTTATATTTGTCTTCTTCTTATTGCTGGCATTTTGGTTGGAATTGGAACAAACTGGAGCAGATGAACTGTTCTAATCACATCATGTAGTCATTCCATTGTTTGGATCACAGATGATAATTACTGGAGAGAAAGATCGACTTTTTGAGACATTGACTTGTTATGTTTACAAACAGAAGCTATAAATTGGACAATGCTTTAAAATCACAAGGTTGCAGATTCTAACCACAACATTGCCAATAATATGGTCAGAGGTGCTGTTTGTGCTGCCCGTCCCCACTGTACTAAGCTGTAGGGTTTTGGTAGGGGGAGGTGATAATCAAATTTTTTTTGTTGCAAGGACCCCCCTAAAATATGGAGATGGTCACTCTGAAAAAAAAACTGCCTCTTTAAGAAAATTTGGGAGGTCTAACCCCCCTGTACCTTTAAAGGTCCACAATCGTTGGCCTGGTCAACTGGCCAGTTGGTAGGCGACCTTGTCCTTATAGATCACACTCCTGTATACTTGTCTGGACTTAGGTGGTGTCTGGACTGACATGCCCTGGGCCACATAACTCATAATATGTAGTTCATTATTCCAGATGTGGTGGTGGACCTTTAAGATTTGAAGTGCAAGGTTGCAGAATTGAAACTGCTTGGCTACATCCATAAAAAGAAAAGATATTTATCAAAAAATGTTGACAACGTAAAGAAAGCAGCAAGTTTTAAAAGCCCCCTCGGCTCACTTTTTGAAACAAGATATAACGGTTTAACAATAGCATCACTGCCATTTACATGCCTACTAGTTATTCGTTTAATTCAACCATTAATCATTACAAAAATATTGGACAAATATATTACCCAATGTTGGTTCAAATACCAGTGGGCAAAATTTATCCCAGCAATGTTGGGCATATTTTAACTAAAGTTGTTACATTTGTCCCAATAATTTAGATCATTGCTATTGAACCAATGCTAATTTGCAGTGTAGCTGTCTTAGCAATCAAGGCCAATTCTACTATAGAAGCCTTGAGGGTCTTAGTACAGCAAAAATCACACTTTTATCCCATTAAAGAAAACTAGCCAAGGGGCAAAAAGACCATCAATCCATTTGACATAACCAATTATAGGATTGGCTTTGGAAAGGTTAAAAGGACATATTGGATTGTTCAATTTATAGGGTAATGTTTCCATTGGGGATTTACTTGTGGACTCACTCTGTATGCTTATTTTAGTAATCTGTGAGTGAGACTCTTCCATCATTTTACCTCTTTGGCAATTGTTAAGGAATTATGGAAACTTTCGGGCCTCATAACTTCTAAATTGTTGGTCTAAAGTATATAAAAGTATACATATTTAGAATGGCAAAGACTTGATAAGTTCATCAGTGAGGTCAAATTTGGGCCAAAATGCCATTTTTGGCCCAAAATCCCAAAAATAACGGTGTTTTTTTAAAATTAATTTTTAAAAACTAGATCAAAATATCTAGGACCCTTTTTTTCATTTTTTTGAATTTTGACCAATTTCACCAAATATTTTTGGTGAAATTGGTCAATTTTTTGGCCCAAGAATTTTTTTGTTAGGATGCACGAAATTTGACCTCACAGATGAACTTATCAAGTCTTTGCCATTCTAAATATGTATACTTTTATATACTTTAGACCAACAATTTAGAAGTTATGAGGCCCGAAAGTTTCCATAATTCCAGGGTTCAGACCAACCTTAAAGCTATCTTCAGTAGAAAGCATTTAAAAAAGGAATTAAATGATATCGTCTATATATGCTAGTAGATAGAGCAATTGAGATATATTGTCATCTTCAGAAGATAGCATTCAAATAGGAATATATTGCTATCTTGAGTAGATAGCATTCAAATAGGAACATATTGCTATCTTCAGTAGATAGCATTCAAATAGGAATATATTGCTATCTTCAGTAGATAGCATTCAAATAGGAATATATTGCTATCTTCAGTAGATAGCATTCAAATAGGAATATATTGCTATCTTGAGCAGATAGCATTCAAATAGGAATATTGCTATCTTCAGTAGATAGCATTCAAATAGGAATATATTACTATCTTCAGTAGATAGCATCCAAATAGGAATATATTGCTATCTTGAGTAGATAGCATTCAAATAGGAATATATTGCTATCTTCAGTAGATAGCATTCAAATAGGAATATATTGCTATCTTCAGTAGATAGCATTCAAATAGGAATATATTACTATCTTCAGTAGATAGCATTCAAATAGGTATATAAAGCTATCTTGAGTAGATAGCATTCAAATAGGAATATATTACTATCTTCAGTAGATAGCATTCAAATAGGAATATATTGCTATCTTCAGTAGATAGCATTCAAATAGGAATATATTGCTCTCTTGAGTAGATAGCATTCAAATAGGAATATATTGCTATCTTTATCAAATAAGAATATGTGTACATCCATATCAAAAGGATGCACTTGTCGGCTACTACATCTGTCTCTTTTTACATAATAGCTAGGAGGTGGAAGTCACTTCAAATCTTCCCAAAGTTACATGGTTTAGGAATACAGGAATACATTCCTAAACCATGTGACTTGTGGATGGTTTGAAGTGACCATCACTTGAAAAGAGCTATTATGTAAAAAGCAATTCTTAATGTAGCAGCTGACAAATGCATTATTTTGATATCGATGTACACATATATAATGGTATCATCAGTATTAAATCAGCGCTTGAATTGGAATACAGTGCTATCTTCAGTACTCAGCAAACACATTTAATGCTGCCTCCTGTAGACATTCAAATAGAAATATGATGTTGTCTTCAGCATTCAAATAAGAAGTAGGTGATGTCATAGGATTATGCTGCGATATTAAAGCAATAATAAATTTAAATGTATGAAGACGATATTATGTCAAAATTGCTTGTGTTGATTTGACAAACATAATTTGGCTAATTCCATCCAGGTATAAGTTGGGACAAGTGTAAAAATTACAAATAAGCCAAAAAAAAATCAGGTTTGAATATTACCGTATTAACAATGTCATATCATAAGATCGTACATTATGGCTGGAATAAAAGTAAATAAAACAAAATGATTACCTATCAGTATATATTTTTAAATTGAAAATTACATTTAAAAATGTAAATTGAATACTACCACATGTTATGGAGAGGTGCCCCATGAGAACTACCTGCCTATTGGTCAAAAAGAAGTTTTCATTATCAATTGGACCAATCAGCAACATTATTAGAATAATTTCATTACGCAAAAATGGGTGAATTATTTGCAAAGCTCCATTCTGATTGGTGATTTAAGTGAAGATATCATGTAATTTACCAATCAGGCAATGTTAGATTGGCAAGTAGTGTTCAGGGAGTAAGGAGAGGACAATACCATGACAGAAATAGGACAGTTGGACTTTGTATGCCTGGTTAAATATACAAATAAGCCTCTCCTGTTTTTATCCTAATTCTGTTTCATCACTGATTATCTCCCAATCCTCTGTTTATCAAATCAAGACTCCAGGGAGTATAATAATGAAACCATAGCAGTAGGAATCATTTTACCTAGGCAACAGATAATGTGTAAACTGTCATTAAACCAGTGGAGTATGATTCATCATGCTTGCTATTTGAGCTATAGTGAGGATGTACCAACTTATAAGCTTCTAATTAAATGGCAGGTGGACAGCTATTGTGAGCCTGTTAAAGTCCTATTAGAAATATTAATTGCTTAGATTCATATGTGAAAATCCAATGGACTGCTTATGAATTTATTGTCTGGACTGTACAATTGCTAGCATTTAGTTGTACATGGCTGAATTTTGTCCATTTTCGGAGATGACCCTATCCTAGTCCTGTTCAAAATAAAGCTTAGTCCTACCAAATTTGTTTTCCTGAAGGGTATTTGTTAAAATGATTGGAATTAAAAATTTAGTGTCATATTTCTCTGTATTATATAGAGTGTGATAATATTGTGTGTCACTTCCCTTGCACCAGCCCTAAAATAATTGCACCACCTCAAAGAGAATCACCTTGACTTTTTTGTTGTGAATTAGTAAATAGGGTGAGAAAAATGACACCACAAGAAATAAAAATTCCTTTAAAAAAGGAATGTGGCGCCCAATGTGAGCTGGACGGGATATGGTGAATTCCATGGTGATTAGATTTGGTATTATAATGATTTTTTTAGGGAAGAGTAGAAGTTGATCAAATACGAGAGTATTGCTTCATGGAATGAAGCTTTTGTGTCAATTTGCGATTATGTGGGGTCGGAGTTCTGTTTTGGGAGCCTATTGTAGTGAGGATATTGCTTTGGATATTGAATATTGTTGAATTTCGTTATGCAGGGCCTAGGGTATATGATGGATAACTAGAAGACACAAATAAGTAAGCTTCCCCCTAGTCATCTATACACTCATTCTTGTCACACGACAAATTTCGACAAAGTCATGTAAACGTGATTTTGTTTTTCACCCGACCTCCGTCCAGAAACAATCCTGAAATGTTGAAAACTTGGGGTCGGCGCACTCATGCCAGTTTATCCTAAGGTATACTCTGTGTCTTTTGTAGCCAACCATGTGGCTAAGAGAGGCTAGGAAATACTTAAACTAATACAAAACAATCATACCCTCCTTTCATATCAAACAATACCAAGAAATTGACAGGCCTGTTAAATCAAGGGTAAGATCGATCGTTATTCTTCATGAAACGGGCACAGCCCATTTTTATGTTATTAATTCTGCTAAAATTAATTAATAAATAACAAAATTACGTCATAGAACTCTATTTTAAACAGACAAAATAGCCAGTGGGGTTTCTTTCACTTAACCTTACTAGGAACCCTTCCCAGCAGTTAGGCATTACAATGAATATTATTTTTGCAAATACACTTCTGACCTTCAACACAGTCATGTCTTCCGAATTTATTCCTTTCTCTGCTGACCAGAACTGATTTTCGTTAATTAATGTTTTTTATCA
Source organism: Amphiura filiformis (assembly GCF_039555335.1). Taxonomy (NCBI): domain Eukaryota; kingdom Metazoa; phylum Echinodermata; class Ophiuroidea; order Amphilepidida; family Amphiuridae; genus Amphiura; species Amphiura filiformis. The sequence continues at coordinate 10,976,579 of NC_092631.1, forward strand.
GAGATAGTCACCACAAAGATACTGAGCTTCTAATATCTTTGGTCACAATCAGTTAGCAGTCGATTCAAGCACATAAAGTCATAAACCAATTAGTGATTTCATGATTGGTCAGTGGTTGTGGTGCACCGCGTGCAATCACTATGGACCACAATGGCCTCATCCAGTGGCATATTATCAATAACCTCAATTAAACAATCATAGTGCAAAATTTGACCTTAAGTTGCAAAGTATGAGTTTTTGTACTCACATTTTCAAAGGTCATTCAATGAATGCACACATGTATTGGGGTTAAAGAACTGTGCCCTGATAGATGAGCATGTTGTAGATTCTTCACACTGTAAACAACTAGTTCATGTGCAAACATGTTCAAAACATACATAATTAGAATGGTCAAATGTCACCGTCTATCGGGTTCTAAGAGACGGTAAACTAGTTTAAACCATACAAAGGTCACGGGTTATTTGGTGTTTTTATAAGTCCATTAATTTTGTATTTTAAACAAAGAATATACACACATCATTTTATCCGTGCATATCAGAAAACAATAATAAAATAAAATCCTAGCATATTGTGGTTTTATTTCTGAGCTGGGCATAATTTTAGCAAAACAATTAAGCAGTAAATCTAGCAAGAGTGAAATTAGAAGCTATTCACAAAGTACATGCCTATATGTGGCCCCTCCGTAGAGGGTGCCACAAAAAGTAGAAAGTAGAGTGTATGGAGGATGTATTGGTGGCAGTGGCGGCGGCAGGGGGGGGGGCATAGGGGGCAAAGTGAATTTCGGGGAGTGAATTTCAGGAGGTGCAAAATTGTGTGCAAAATTGCCGCAAAAAGTGGAACATTTTATAATTTGGGGTTTTGACTGGGGGAAAGAGTTCTGACTGAGGGAGCATTTGCCTCCCATGCCCCCCCCCGTGGCACCGCCACTAATTTTGTAATACCATAAGACATGATTGTAATCGACACGACATGATCGTACATACTTGTGTGAACCTGGTCTTAGATTTTGAGAACAGTCCTGATGAACACGTTCAGTAATGATTTTGACAGAGCCGTAGCCAGGGGTGCGGGGGTGCGACAGACCCCCATGCCATGCCCTATGCCATTTTGGTCAAAAAAGGTCCAAATCCGCCAAAGAGTCCACTTTTTCAAACCAGCCACCCCCAAAATAAATCCTGGCTACGGGCCTGCTGGTTACCATGTAATATTGTATCACTGACATCTAACTAAACCCATGTTTTCTTTTTCCTTTCCATGTCTCGGTGTGCATCTCCATGTGCTTGATAAAAAACAGGTAAGTTTGAAATATTTGGTTTTTTTTGTAAAAGTGGCAATATTTTTCTAAAAAATTAAAAAACATTTTCTGACTCACTATTCTGCTCAGTGACAGATCCAGGGAGGGGCAGACTCAGCCTGTGCCCCCCCCCTCTTTCATGTTAAAAAACTCTGCTGTACAAAGTGAAAAAAAAGGAAAAAGAACTTGGCTGGGCATGAACTTATTTACATAGTCATGGTAAAAAAAAGGACCATAAAATGGCTTCAATCTGGCATTCATCTTTTAAATATTTCCAACCACTGAGACACCCTCTGCATATGAATAAAAAAAGTGTATGTTGTGGCTTCAGTTTTGGGCATTCATAAACTTTTTGTTTAAGCAATGATGATAATAGTGTAAAAATGTCCACAAAATGGCTTCAATTGGGCTTTATTTTGACAAATATCCAAATTCTCAGGGTCACATCCCCTCCATTCCAAAGCAATGGCCCCAAGATTCAGTCATTTCAAATGGGACAGCAAATGCCAGGATCCGCCACTGATTTTGTTTACACTGTAAAGTTTGTACACAAATGTAAGTTTAAATCCAGTGTGAAAATTGATTTAATTCCACCACTATGTTAGAGACCACAGCAGTTGCAGGGAGTATCCCATTATAATTTGCGGTATCATAATAGAACTGCAATTGTCATAGCAAATGTACACAAAAATGCTAACTTTAACTTTTAATTACTCATTTAAATCAGTGCTTAGTACTTAGACTTTTGTTTAAAAAAAGATCACCTCTAATGTATTGTGAATCTATATCCACAGCTATCAATATTTAAGCCTGGATATTTAAGCAGCTCCTGCTTATTTATTCATTTGCTATGCAGCATGTAGATACTCTGCAATGCATGATGGGATACTCCTTTTCACTGCTGTGGTGATAGACAGTGCTGATTGGTGCTTTCAGTGTTCCCTGGCAGCTCAGCAGCTCTCATTCCTTATCCTGTTGTTATTTTAATGCATTTGCTGAATGAGTAATAAATAAATAAAATACTGAGTTCATCTAAAACAAGGACATCAACAAGAGGAAATATACCATGAATAAGATGCGCCAATTTGACCAAATCAAGTGTGGGTGGACAATGACATTGGTAGTGGTATACAAAATTGCAGGAAATATCTGTTGTGTATTAATAGATTAGTTTGCTTGGGTATCGTGAATAACAGCTCAACATCATATGATATAATCAGATCCAACCAGGCAGAAATAGGCAGGCAGCAAAAAAACAAGTACATCACAAAATGGGTATAAAAGCTTGTAACTTTGCAGCCAAATATACTAGGGACCATTTTGTGTCTATCACATCAAATTAGAAAGAATACCATTATAGGTTAATAAATTGTCGTTGGGATGACATAGTAGTGTATCACGAAAATGGTCATTTTGAGATAATTGCATCTGAAGTTTTTGCAACTTTTGACCGTTTGCCATACATTGCCTCAATTAAAATGTCCTCTTTCTTGAATGGATATGAAAATATAAATATTAAAGTTACATTTAATGTATAAAATACATTGTTGTCATTCACCAATTAATTGTATTAATTAGTCAGTAAACTTTTCCATCAGTATGTCAAATTATTCTCCATTCAAAATTGACATAGGACATGTGATATGCCAGTATGTCAATAGTTGAATTCATATCCATATTGGCCACACAGCCACGATATACCAAAATAGTGGTGTATGTCACATATTTACAACATAGTGGTGTATGTCACTGATACGCCACTATGTTGTCCAAAACACAGGGAATGTTGTATACAATTATTCCATTGAGTGAGATACACCAAACCTAATTAGTGATGAATACTTAATTAATGAATGACATGCATGTCTTGAAAGTTTGTCAGAATGTAGAGCTTTATACATAGATTATGAAACTTATCTTATCTTATTTTGTCAAAAATGGCTGATACACTGGTATGTCGTCTGAGCGACGATTAATATGTATCACTTGCTGGAGTCAAATTGTACAAATAATGTATGTGTCCTGATATCATGAGAAACCCGGTATCAGCTAAATTGATATAAAGGGCGCTGGATTGTTATGCAAATGAGACATAGCTTTTAGACCATGATTTTGTGACTTGCTCTTTGTTATATGCTAAAACCTTTCCTTATTTCAAAATGAATGCATCCAAAAGCACTGCATGTAGTACAGGGAGTGTGCACAAGTGCATTATACACAATCAATGCATGGTTTGCATTTTTCTAATGTTTGCTTAGATTGGTTCTCGCTATCTAAGAGTGCATGAACAACTTTTAATACAATTTAAAAGTTAATTTGTATTATGACAGTTTAATATTTAGGCCTATCACAACACAGCATGAAGGAGTCACTTCAGGTTTTGTCTCGCTGAAGGTAGGAGACTATGTAATCATTTTTGATGGCTCTTTGGATGTATGTATGGATATGTGACAAATTAGTTTAAGATTTGATCATCACAAAAAGCAGCATTTTGAGAAAATCACATTTGAAAATTTTCCAATTGTTTGAAGACTCACTGGAGAGCACTATAAACTCAAATGTTACTATCATTGTTTAAGAATATTAATAAATATATATTTATGTTTGTGATGATGAGTATCAAGCTTCAAAATAAGCAGGCACCCTGGAGTCATTTACCCAATGGTCATACCATATTGGCTCATGGTCCACAACAAAATCATGTAAACCCACATCTACAGTTTTTGTCTCGCCTGAACTTTGTTCAGGATGGGACTTAGTAATCACTATTTCTGTCTGTCCGTGTGTGTGGATGGATGTGTGTGTGGATGTATGTATGTGTGTCCGTCCGGAGCTGTATCTGGGGAACCGTAAGACTTATGGCGACGCTACTTGGTGGGAGGAAGGGTATCCAAGTTTGCTCCGTAACCGTATGTTTTCGGTGAAAAATATGCAAATTAACATAGCTAATTTGCATAATTTATGCAAAAATCAGCGCAAATTGATAGCGGAGTTTGTGGACAGATTATCTCAAGATCCGTCGGGCGCATGGTAACGAAACCTGGTGACAGGAATGATACATACCTGCACCTGCTGATCACCTGATTAGTTTTTCGGCGAAAAGTATGCGCATTTAGTTGTTAATTTGCATAATTTATGCGGAACGATTCTACAAATATGGTTGGAAATCTGAAGAAATCTGCCTTATGGAGCTGTATCTGGGGATCCGTAAGATCCATAAGCCCTATGATGATGAAACGTGGTAGGGGGTAGTATGACCAGAGGATCTCAACCCGATTCGATTTTCAGCGCAAAATATGGTAATTAAGTACCTAATTTGCATAATTTATGCATAAAATGCAAAAACCTATTTTCTCGGAGACTAGGGGTCGCACGTTCTTCAAAATTGGTGGGTGGGTGCATCTTCACCCCAGACAGAACAAGTTTGTATTAGTTAGTGCGTCAAGGTCACCCGAGGTCATCCCGGCGTCCTCCGAGGTCAACTGACTAACCCCTCTCGAAGCGGCACGAAACTTGGTGGGTACGGTCAACATAACGTGGTAGGGGGTAGTATGACCAGAGGATCTCAACCCGATTTGATTTTCACGCAAACTATGGTAATTAAGTACCTAAGTTGCATAATTTATGCGTATTTGATGCGTATCAAGCAAAAAAACCTTGTGAACAGCTTATCTGGAGATCCGTATGGGGTACAGTGACGTAACTTGGTGAGGAGGAGTGGGGCCAGAGGTTCTTGACCTGATTAGATTTTGAGCGTAAATTATGGTATTAAGTACCTAATTTGCATAATATATGCGTAATAAGCAAAATACCTTGTGAACAGATTATCTGGAGATCCGTATGGGGTACAGTGACGTAACTTGGCGGGGAGTTGCGTGGCCAGTGGTACTCGACCTAATTAGATTTTCAGCGCAACATACTTTATCCAATTTCGTGAGGTCAAAGGTCACATACAAGGTCAAAGGTCAACTGAGGTCACCAAATCTTTTAAGAACTAATTTTCAACTGTGCATCACATATCCAACTAACAGCTTGATCGATCATGTAATTAAGGAAATATGACGACTTTAAGATAGTCGCTTTCCATGTAATGTAAAGTATAGCAAAGTAGCACTTTCAATGAGTGATAACTCGTAAAGGAAGCATCTTTCTGTTTTGATTTATTTCATGAAATAGTTCTTTGGTATTGCCAAATTTGATTTTTCAGCGCAACATACTTTATCCAATTTTGCGAGGTCAAAGGTCACATACAAGGTCAAAGGTCAACTGAGGTCACCAAATCTTTTAATAATTAATTTTGAATTGTGCATCACATATCCAAATAACAGCTTGATCGATCATGTAATTAAGGAAATATGACGACTTTAAGATAGTCGCTTTCCATATAAAGTATAGCAAAGTAGCGCTTTCAATGAGTGATAACTCGTAAAGGAAGCATCTTTCTGTTTTGATTTATTTCATGAAATAGTTCTTTGGTATTGCCAAATTTGATTTTTCAGCGGAACATACTTTATCCAATTTCGTGAGGTCAAAGGTCACATACAAGGTCAAAGGTCACATACAAGGTCAAAGGTCAACTGAGGTCACCAAATCTTAATAATTAATTTTCAACTGTGCATCACATATCCAATTAACAGCTTGATCGGTCATGTAATTAAGGAAATATGAGGACTTTAAGATAGTCACTTTCCATGTAAACTATAGCAAAGTAGCACTTTCAATGAGTGATAACTCGTAAAGGAAGCATCTTTCTGTTTTGATTTATTACTTTGATGAAATAGTTCTTTGGTTTTGCCAAATTTTTGGAAGGTCATTACGGGGTCATCCGAGGTCACTCAGGGGTCATCTGAGGTCAAGTTATTAAAAACTGTCGTATGGGCATGAAACTTGATGGGTACAGTCAACATTTCAAGCCAAATTTTTGGAAGTTCATTTTGGGGTCACCAGGGGTCATCTGAGGTCAAATTAGTAGAAACTGTCATATGGGCATGAAACTTGGTGGGTACAGTCAACATTTAAAGCCAAATTTTTGGAAGGTCATTTTGGGGTCACCAGGGTCATCTGAGGTCAAATTAGTGAAAACTGTCGTATGGGCATGAAACTTGGTGGGTACAGTCAACATTTAAAGCCAAATTTTAGAAGGTCATTTCAGGGCCACCTGGGGTCATCTGAGGTCATATTAGTAACAAGAAATGTCTTTAAAAAAGACAATGCCTCCAAGATACCAATGGGCACCTTTTGTTATTAGTTAAGGAGACACTTATAATGCTAGCTTTAAGGTAACGCTATTGGATATAGATTTTTGGCTGATTGAAATATGTGAGCCCATTCTCTCCTGATTACAAGACTGAACATTTTATTTTAATCGGATATTCGGTTACCAAAATATGGCCTGTCAAAATGGCACGTAACCAAGAAGTTGGCAACAACTTTCTTTTATTTTTGTTATGCAATGTTGTCAGGTAAGCCTTATTTTCTAATTATATATGCAAGAATTATACAAAGTAAAATGTTCAGATCGGCTACAAAATAAGATATAAAACCCATGGATGCCTTTGGCAAATTTCCATTTGCATAATTAATTAGGGCCCTAATCAACGTTTCTAATAAGTGGCCCTAATTAATTATGCAAATTGAAATTTGCCAAAACGCAACCGTAATTTTGTAGTATAGTGTGTGTTCTACCCATGTACCATGCCTCAGTGCCATAGCTCTTTTAATTGTATCTGATTATCTGAAATCTTTACTTTGCATAATTCATGCATGTAATTAGAAAATCATCTGGCAACTGGACTTGTCAAAATATAGAAAATAAAAAGAAAGTTGTTGCCAATTTTTTTGTTTTGGTTTCAAGCGCCATTTTGACAGGCCATATCTCAAGAACCGAATGTAATCTACAGGGCATAAGCTTTAACATACTATAGTATTATTTAAATAGAAAGAAAATCTAAATTTGTGCATTAGCCAATAGGGCCATGGTCACCTAAAGCCATCTTGCAATCTTGCAGATAATTCTGATGTATGAAATAAGACCTTCAAACTTTCAGATATGAAGAGTTCCAGATGCAGGCAGCCGTTTCTGTTTTTTAAATATAGGCCTAAGTTGTATCAAGAGTCATTTCTTGTGGATTTTTTGAATGAAAATTACGATTGTAACGTTTCAGAGTAACAAATTTTCGTATCAGATTCTTTTATGCTTGTTTATTATATTTTGTATTCAGGACTAAAATAATATTAATATTATTATATTTAGGGGGGTCTTTTCATATGCCATTACTTTTTTGTATGTGTAATTGAATAAAAAATCAAAAACATTATTGTTTTGTTTTCTTTCCTTCATTTGTGCTTTGTTTTGCATTGAAAGGGCCAATATCAACACCTTGTTTGTAAGAAGTATTGTGTGGGGAAAGATGATTCTTGCATTTTATTTTTATTTTATCTTAACAAACAAAAAGCAAATTTCTCAGTCATAGTCTTGAAACGGTCATGGGTATGCATGCAAAAATATTGCAACAGTACTCAGTAGAATGTAACAAACTGACATACATACCACCAACATGACCAACCACGCATGGGAATTGGGGAAGCAAATACTTTAAAACGAATTATTCCGAATTATATCAACGCAATAAAATTGCAATACTTTAGTACATGTAGGCCTATTTGAACAGCAATGAAGCCGGCCATAGGCGTGGCTAGGCGTGTCATAATCATCATCATCATGATCATGACATGCCGTGTGTACGTTGAACACGGCACAGCACATACATCTCGTATGCAGAGAAATCAAATAGCTAGCCGGTCTTTTCAATCCCATCATTTCAACCTATTATTATGATGTAGACACATGCACGATGATTGCGGCCTAGTCGAGCCTAGCCTGCATGCCAGTCGGCCTGCTGACTCACCGCGTATTAAATGGCACAAAAATACCTCCAATTTTGCACAAAACAATCCATGATGTCAAATTATCACATCCAAAGTGTCGCCATGAACGTCAGCTTCAACTTCTCCAGCCAAAGTTTTTCCATTGATAATCAGATTTCATGTAATCATGAAATTAAACCTTGTTTGATGTGTATTCCCATTGTCACAGCATAACGGTTTTCCGACTTGTTTTCAACGATAAAGCTGCTGATGAGCGCTGAGGCTACAACCTAATAATTACAGACCGAATTAAAAAAGACTAGTTTGCGTCTGACGTCATGACAAAGGCGCGCCGTGATTGGTTGCTGTCCTGCAGGACAGCATACGCAAGCTAGTCTTTTTTAATTCGGTCTTCAATTATACAACATATGAGATTGAAAATATTCTAATGCATAATTCATGAGCTTGATAGACCCACGCCATTGGCGCCACGTGCTAGGTGTTTCTAGAATCCCTATAGAATAAGATTAATTTTAATGCTAATTTATTGCACATGCTGAGGAAGCGTGATTACCTTTTTGAACATTCGGAAATGGCGATAGGCGAATTTATGTATGGCGCAGAGAGGTGGGGATATATATTGGGCTCTCAATAGTGGGCGGAAATTAGAGTACTTGTCAGAATATAAATTTGTACAATCGGCCTACATGCCGCGCAATGTGCGGCATTTTGGGTGTCAATTTCAAAGCAAACTACCTCCTGCGGAGGCAGAAAAACTGTTGCATGGGCATGAAACTTGGTGGGTACAGTACAGTTACCATCAGCCAGATAATCGTGCCCAGCCGATAACAGCCAAATTCATTTACCTCTCTACCAACAGTTATCGCAAAAGCAGGCGGTCACAAAAGCAGGCGGTCACAAAAGCAGGCGAGACTCGTGGTTCGAGAACCGCCTTGTTTAAATAGAACCTGATAGTTAAAGCAAGTTTTGTATTTAATGTGTACAGTTGAAATTTAAATGACTCTTGGCTCTTTGAAAATGGCTCCTGGTTCACTAGATAATCACAGGACCAGGAGCTGCTTTTTCCAAATGTGTGGCTCCTGGTCCAGATCTGCTTATCTGGAGGCTTAATGAATATGCTGCAACAACAAATTTCAATCATATATAGGAGTAATTCTAATTAAAAGTCATGTGCCGGAACAAAATATAATTTCTATCCTTTCTGCAGTGATATACCAGTGATGTGCCGGTATAATAGGCAACTGCAGTTACACGGTGGCCTATGACAGCCGGTATGCCAGAACACAAAATGAGGTTTTCATGCAGGTAGTATGTAAAAAGCATGATATATCACACTAATTAGTGCTATATCTCATCAACTAATTACCTTCTGTCTTAAATTTGTTGCAGAATAAAGTTTCATTCTTAGATCATGATAAGCTATGATATGCAACTTCACTCATTTTGTCAAAAATGGGGGAAATGGCAAAAAAGCTATCTTCAGTAGATAGCAGCATTCAGATGATCTAATATGACCTATCTCTAGTAGGTAGAATCATTTATTTAATCTAGTATGAGCTATCTTCAGTAGATAGCAGCATTTACACAATCTAGTACAAGCTATCTTCAGTAGATAGCAGCATTCAAACAATCTAGTACAAGCTATCTTCAGTAGATAGCAGCATTTACACAATCTAGTACGAGTTATCTTCAGTAGATAGCAGCATTTATACAATCTAGTACAAGCTATCTTCAGTAGATAGCAGCATTTATACAATCTAGTACGAGCTATCTTCAGTAGATAACAGCATTCAAACAATCTAGTATAAGCTATCTTCAGTAGATAGCAGCATTCATACAATCTAGAATGAACTATTTTCAGTAGATAGCAGCATTTATATGATATAGTGTGTGCTATTATCAGCTGATTCACACAATCTAGTATAAGTAGCATTTATTATGCACATAATTTAGTATGAGCTATCTTCAGTAGATGTAAGCATTCACATGCTATCAATGTGTTATCTTCAGTAGATAATCTAGTATGAGCTATCTACAGTAGATAGCAATATTCATACGATTTAGTGTGAGCTGTCTTCAGTAGATAGCATTCATACAATCTAGTATAAGTTATCTTCAACAGACAGCAGTATTTACACAATAATTATAGTATGAGCTATCTGCAGTAGATAGTGATAGTCACACAAAAAAGTATGAGCTGTCTTCAGTAGATATCAGCTTTCCACAAAGCAAACTCCTGAATTGTGTGTATCTCAAACACAGCATCAAATGATTCCAGCTTCTTGATTGTGTCACATATTGTAATAGACAGATTTACACCACGCTACCCATTATGCAAATGTTGGCATCCATTACATGGCTTCCTGTTGCTGCAGTGTTCTCTTTACCAGTGACCTTTATAGTTTATGAGTCCTTTACATTACCATTTACATTTGATGGCTACATTAGATGGCTTTCAGTAAACTTAACTCCTATATAACATTATATGACACTGTGATTTCAATATAAAGAGCAATGTCACCTAAAATGCTTTTTAGTAAATCAAGATTGATTTCAATGCTGTCAATGTAAATATTACAGGAAACTGTTAATTCGCTTATGTATATTTTGGTAACAACCTGTTACCATTATCATGAATTAAAGGTGGGTAACCTGATTGACAGCTTCATCCCCCCACTTTACCCCATCAAAATGCAGATTTTGGTATCAGGTGAAAGCTCATAATTTTCCCATTAACATATTGAAATTAGGCATTCCAAATCTGTATATTTCCCCAGAAATCACCAAAAAACTGTCAAATTAGTCTCAATTTATTGTGGTAATACCACATTTGAGACTAATTTAACAGTATTTTGATGATATCTTCAAAAATACACCGATTTGGAACTTCTAATTTCAATATGTTAAATGAGAAAAATAGGATCTTTCATTTGATATCAGTTTATTACATGATCATGATGGTTATCATGAAATAATGTAGACTACCAGTATCACACTGTATAAATGTCAGTAATTCCATAAGGAATTAGTCACATTTACAAGGCACATTTATGTGTTCTTTGCATGAATGCTTGAAAGGGATGACATTTTGTGTTTTGTTTTGCTTTGTTGTTGTTTTTTTTACTCCTGCCCCTGTTTAACTTAAGTTGCTTTTTAGTTGCAGGCAGAAGTAGTATCCAATATTATCCCTTTTCCTTCCATCATTCTACAGTAGAAACAGTCATAGGATTAATTTTGTTCTTCCATCATTCTACAGTCAGTATAGGATTTATTTTGTCCTTCCATCATTATACAGTAGAAACAGTTGGATTCATTTTGTCCTTCCATCATTCTACAGTCAGTATAGGATTTATTTTGTCCTTCCATCATTCTACAGTAGAAACAGTCATATGTTTCATTTTGTCCTTCCATCATTGTACAGTAGAAACAGTTGGATTCATTTTGTCCTTCCATCATTCTACAGTCAGTATAGGATTTATTTTGTCCTTCCATCATTCTACAGTAGAAACAGTCATAGGTTTCATTTTGTCCTTCCATCATTGTACAGTAGAAACAGTTGGATTCATTTTGTCCTTCCATCATTCTACAGTCAGTATAGGATTTATTTTGTCCTTCCATCATTCTACAGTAGAAACAGTCATAGGTTTCATTTTGTCCTTCCATCATTGTACAGTAGAAACAGTTGGATTCATTTTGTCCTTCCATCATTCTACAGTCAGTATAGGATTTATTTTGTCCTTCCATCATTCTACAGTAGAAACAGTCATAGGTTTCATTTTGTCCTTCCATCATTCTACAGTAGAAACAGTTGGATTCATTTTGTTCTTCCATCATTCTACAGTCAGTTTAGGATTTATTTTGTCCTTCCATCATTCTACAGTAGAAACAGTCATAGGTTTCATTTTGTCCTTCCATCATTCTACAGTAGAAACAGTCATAGGTTTCATTTTGTCCTTCCATCATTCTACAGTAGAAACAGTCATAGGTTTCATTTTGTCCTTCCATCATTATACAGTAGAAACAGTTGGATTCATTTTGTTCTTCCATCATTCTACAGTCAGTATAGGATTTATTTTGTCCTTCCACCATTCTACAGTAGAAACAGTCATAGGTTTCATTTTGTCTTTCCATCATTGTACAGTAGAAACAGTCATAATAGGATTCATTTTGATGGGAGTTGTTTCCTTCCATCATTCTGCAATAGAAACATTCATGATAGGGTTAATGCTATGCAACAGATAGTTATTTAGTGTGGGTAATGCATCCTTGATTGTTAACCAGGAGACAATATTTAGTTTGTGGTAATGGTGTGATAGCTGTTTTCTTAGTATCACTTAATTGATCATTTCTGTTGCAATTAATGTTAATTGTTCATATTTTTCAATCTGATAAAACAATGGAACAGATATGTATGTTTTTCTTTAATCTTTTCAAGGAACAGATATGTATGTAGGATTTGACAACTCAAATTACCCTGACCACCCTTCCCTGACTGTTGAACAATAGTAGGGGATTGTTCATGCCCTCCTTCAACACAGCACTCATGGTTTGTAATAGCAATTTTCATTGTCTAGACTAGGGGATTGAGGAAAAGTTACACCTTGATTTGAATACAAAATAGGCACTTTGCTTAATTGCTTAATGTTTTATGATTAAATGTGTTGTTTTATGAAGATGTTTTGTTTTGATGCTCGTTGCATCATAACTCAAGAACCACAAGACCTACAAAAGTGTAACTGATATTTGAATTCTTCGTCAAGCCCACTTCAAAATAACCATAACAGTTTTACAGGGTACAACGATTTGTACAATTCACAACAATCAACTACTTAAAGTTGAGAAATCTTCTAATTCTCTGGCGATATGTCAGATAAACATATCATTGTTTATTTAAATATTTCTGTTGCCAAAAGCTTTTGAATAGAATTCTAGTAATTATGAATCTGCCAGATATACTGTTGACACTACATCCTAGCAACCGAGACCAATATGGGAGTGATTATTTGCACTTGTGTGGTTTTTACATGGCAAATAACGGTGAATGCATGGTCAGCTTTGCACTAGAACTACTAGGTACAAAAATATCTATACAGTTTTTAATTTACCTTGCTCAATTTGGGCTGTAGAGCTTACTACTGTAAAACTAAACCATTGTGCTTAAAAAACCCTGTAGAGTTGTGATGCATGGTAATATATGGCTCAAATCACAAATTAGAGTCACGCGGTAGCTTGACCAGCAAGTTTTAAAAAAAAACGACTGATAAAGAAGAATAAACAGATGCACCTCGAGACTATATTTACACGGAACAAAACGCTATTGTTCTATGATATTTTTCGCTGGGTACAAAATATATCTAAAACCATGCTAAATCGTATTTACTGTCCAAAGTGTCATATTTTAATAACTCTTTATTTCAAAAAGTTACACGAATCTTACAGTCAATCCGATTGTTTGATAATAAACAAACATTCTTGCTTTATTTCACGCGGTATTTCATAGCCAAAATTAGTGGCAAATCATAGCTGATCCACAATCTTTCGACACTGCTACAGCCATACATGGCTGTCACTGTCGCACTAATTTTTCAGATTCACTTTCAAATATACCCAGGCATTTTCCTGGATACCCTACATACAAATTCTGGACCCCATTCGCCAAAAAATCAAGTTTTTCACAATTCTTTTATTCTTTCCGGACCACAGCATATATTCATATTAATAAATACTCCACTTTCACACATCGTAATAACGGGGCGTCCCGTGGCGAAGTGGTTAAGGCCATGGACTTCTAATCCATTTATGAATTTTTGCTCAAGTGCGAAACTTCCCACCACTTTTTTTTTAATGTTTTATTAATCAATTTATTGTCGTAAATCAAGAATAACACCATTTCGAACATCCATTGCTATTGTGATATTATTATTTTTTTCATCAAACAAACATGTTTTGTTTTGATTTAGGCCTAGGCCTTGGGCCTACTTTCACCATCCAGATGCTATCACCATGCCTGACTATCATGGCATCTTCGTCATTTAAAACACGAAATTTATTTATTATTTATTATTTATTTATCAGTGGCTCTGTTCACAGCTCAGACTGAAATTATATTTGATATAAATATTATAAATGAAAATCACAAACCGCGAAAGATCGCCAACAACTGCCGCTGAATCCAACTAGATTTCCCCACAGGGCTAAAGGGCAGGACTTAATTAGGGAATTAAAATCACAAACCGCGAAAGATCGCCGACAACCGCCGCTTAATAGGGGTATCAAACTAGATTGCCCCGCAGGGCTACAAAGAACTACAAATCGCGAAATTTGGATATCCAACCAGATTGCCCGCAGGCATATCGATTATATGGATATCCAACAAATTAAGACCACAAACCGCGAAAGATCGCCAACAACTGCCGCTCAATATTGATATCCAAGTAGATTGCCCCGCAGGGCTATAAAGACCTACAAACCGCGAAATTTGGATATGGAACTATTGCCCCACAGGGCTTCAAAGAACCACAAACCACGAAATATGGATACCCAACAAGCTTAAACTACAAATTAGCTCCCGATAGAGAGCAGGACTTGATGAGGGAAATTAAAACCACAAAACACGAAAGATTACAAAGAACCACAAACCGCGAAGACTAGATTGCCCGCATGAGGCCTATCGATTATAAAGAATCACAAACCACGAAATCACGGATATCCAACAAGCTTAGACTATAAACTAGCTCCCGATAGAGGGCAGGGCTTGATGAGGGAAATTAAAACCACAAACCACGATATTCAACTCTATTGCCCGCTGGCTACAAAGAACCACAAACCCGAAATTGGGTTATCCAATTAGATTGCCCGCAGGCCTATCGATTATTCGATTATAAAGAACCACAAACCGCGAAAGATCAACAACAACTGCCGCTTAAAATTGAGACCAACTAGAGTGCCCCGCAGGGCTATAAAGAACCACAAACCGCGAAATATGGATATGCAACTAGATTGCCCCACAGGGCTACAAAGATCCACAAACCACGAAATGTGGATATTCAACAAGCTTAAACTATAAATTAGCTCCTGATAGAGTGCAGGGCTTCATGAAAACCACAAACCATGAAAGATCGCCGACAACCGCCGCTTAATAGGAATATTCAACTAGGTTGCCCCGAAGGGCTACAAAGAACCACAAACCGCGAAATTCGGATAGCCAAGTAGATTGCCCAAGAGGGCTACAAAGAACCACCAACATTAAAACACGATTATCTGGGGCATTTAGACGCTTCCGTAGTATAGGCTTAAATATGCGCATTTACCAGTTCCGACATGAAGTAGGCCTAAATCGGATTTACTCTATGTGTTTCTCTCTGGCATTGTCAACATTGGGTGTGTGTTGTTCATATTTACATTTTATTTACATATTTACGTAGCCTTGAATAATTAAAGTATATTAAAATGTTTATTGATCATTGTGTACGCCTCTGAACATTTACAGTCACGCTGTGACGAGCAAGTTTTAAAAATAAACGACTGATTAAGTTTTGTTTAATTATTTATTGTCATGAATCAAGAATGGCAACTTCAAACATCCATTTTTCGTTTTATTCGTTTTATGGTACACTTCATAACCTGACTTTCCAAGCTTGGAGCTGCTTGGCTACATTCATAAAAAGAAAAGAAATCTACCAAAAAACGTTGACAACGTAAATAAATCAGCAAGTTTAAAAAACCCACCTCGGCTCACTTTTTGAAACTTGGTCCCATTTGAACACCAACAGCAAATCAGTGTTTTTATTTTATTTCAACAGAATACAGCGTTTCCAACAAGATTACAAACAAGCCTACTTGTTATTCGTTTAATTCAATCATTAATCATGATATTATAAAACAAAACACAAAAAGATATTGGCTTATCATGCAAGAACAAGATAATAACCGTTCAGGTCGTTCCAGAAAGCTTACAAATTAATATCGCATCTGCACATTAAAGATACATACCACTTCTGGAAATGTTTTAAATTGATGTAAATATGATAAAGTTTAAATCAGTACCTTTTACAAATGGGACCAAGTTTCAAAAAGTGAGCCGAGGTGGGTTTTTTTAAACTTGCTGATTTATTTACGTTGTCAACGTTTTTTTGGTAGATATATTAGACTAGAGAACGACAGCATTTGTTGTTGCATTCACCTTTAAATTTGACCTGACCTTTGACTTCAGATGACCTTTGTGGTTTCATACTCCCAAAGTGTTGAGAATCAATTTTCCCAAGTTACAGCTCAATTGGAGCAACTTGACATTTGACCTGACCTTTGACCTCAGATGACCTGTACGGTTTCATACTCCCCACGTGTTAGGGATCATTTTCTGCAAGTTACAGCCCGATTAGAGCAACTTTAAATTTGACCTTGGATGACCTTTGCGGTTTTATACTCCCCAAGTGTCGGGGATCATTTCCCCCAAGTTACAACCCAATCGGAGCAACTTTAAATTTGACCTGACCTTTGACCTCAGATGACCTTTGCGGTTTCATACTCCCCAAGTGCTAGGGATCGTTGTACCTGAGTTACAGCCCGATCGGAGCAACTTCCAATTTGACCTGACCTTTGACCTTGGATGACCTAGCAAACGTAAACATGCTCTGGATTTGCATGTACATGTGTATATCATACCATGATGCACCAATTCATTAAACACTGAAAACTTTAAATGAATTAGTAGATAGATAGATTTTTATGTTGGTGCTTGGGGTATACCAATGTTTCTTTCAAATAATTAACTCTAGCCACTTTTTACTTTAGCCACTTTATGCACTTGATTGTGCAATACTGCCAGCCCAGTATTCAATGTTATCAGAGCTATTTATAGACGGTCAACTCAGTGGACAGGTCCAAACATGATTATTTCTTGGCCCTGCTGGTTACTTGGAAGCTCTTGGTCTGCTGCCAATAGCTGGATACACACTGATACACACAGCACACAATACAGATATAGCATAATTAGTAGTATGATATGAAAATTTAAAGTTTTTATTTATAACTAGCGGGAGACCCGCGCTTCGCGCGGGTCCCCGCTAGTTGAGTGAAAGGGAGCGGTTAGTAAACGGGAGTGGTTTGTGGTATTACGGTGATGATAGTGATAGTGTCATAAATATGTTACCTGGAAATTTTTAGAATTGAGAATTTGCCCCGACGAACTTTTTTCAGGATATTCCCTCAATTCCCAGACCCCCCACGTTGAAAGTTGCGACCGCACATCATATGCCCCCCTCCCGTTATGTGCAAAAAGTCATTTTTATCATGTTTTATATTGTGTACATGAGCAACATTCGAAATGTAAAATAATGCGGGTTATGTAATGTAAGCCTAATAATAAAAATATTCCCTTTCCCCCTCCCTCCCTGGGCCACCTCTGAAACAAATTTATATATCCCTTACCCCCCCCCCCCCCCATTGTGGGGCCCCTCTGAACACTATGGTCATGTCTACACCACTATTGGGGCTAAAAGATTGCCCTGATTTTATACCGGGGTATGGAATGTACCAATAAAAATATATCCCTGCCCCCCCCCCCCTGCCCAGGCCACCTCTTAAACAAATGCCCCCCCCCTTGAACCCCCTGTGAAACACTATGATCATGTCTACATCACTGTGTTGGGGTTAAAATGATTGCCCTAATTTTAAATTATTGAATTAACATTTTAGGTAATACCCGGGATATATTATAAACCTCAACACATGAATATGGAAACAGGCAACTGCTGTGACTTGCATCCCTGCTCTAACACAAAATTCCTCTACTGTTTCAACTTGTTGGGCAATAGAGGGAAATATTAATTGCTTATAACCTACATGAAGCTCTGTTACTAACATTACTGGTTCTGTAGTTGTTCAATGCATAATTCCTTAGCAATTTGCAAAATTGCTAAGGTCTGTTTCTGTCAAGTTCTTTCTTTGTTTCTTTCTTTAAGTTAGGCGGGCAGCCTAACTTATTTCTTTCTTGCCATTTCTTTCTTTCCTCTTTCTTAAGTTAGGCGTGCAGCCTAACTTATTTCTTTCTTGCCATTTCTTTGTTTCTTCTTCTTCTTCTTTCTCACAATTTGCTACTACTCCCACATCCTTGATCGGATTTCGACCAAACTCAGTCATAAGCAGTATTGGGTAGCTGGCTACAACAGTTATGGATTTGTTTAACGTCCGAGGTCATCCAGGGGTCACAGGGGTCAAAAAGGTCATTTTAACCGAAAATGTCTCGATTGAGCTGAAATTTAAATGCAATGATCCTTATGACATTCTAACCATGTTTAAAACATTTATAATTTATTTAAGGTCATTAAGGGGCCATAAAGGGGTCAAAGGTCAAGTTGTTCACAATGCTTCGATTGAGCTGATATTTATATGCAATGATCCTTATGACATTTTATACATTTTAAAAATATTTTAAGATTTATTTAAGGTCATTAAGGGTCATAAAGGGGTCAAAGGTCAAGTTTTCCAAAATGCTGCGATTGAGCTGAAATTTAAATGCAATTAGCCTTATGACATTCTAAACATGTTGAAAATATTTTGAAATTCATTTCAGGTCATTAAGGGGCAATAAAGGGGTCAAAGGTCAAGTTTTCAAAATGCTTCAATTGAGCTGAAATGTAAATGCAATGATCCTTATGAAATTCATTTAAGGTCATTAAGGGGGTCAAAGGTCAAGTTTTCAAAATGCCAGCTTTCCACGATCAAGGTATATTAAAACGGCAATTAATGAAACAGTCTTATTAAAATTAATACTATCCAGCACAGTATTGCTGCTTGATCAGATCGTCACAATCATCCGCCTAACTTACCTCGTGCCCTTGCAAAGGGCACAGTTGCTCTAGTTCTTTCTTCTTTCTTCTTTCTTCTTTCTCACAATTTGCTACTACTGCCACATTCTTGATCGGATTTCGACCAAACTCAGTCACAAGCAGTATAGGGTAGCTGGCTACAAAAGTTATGGGTTGTTTAACGTCAGAGGTCATGCGAGAGGTCACAGGGGTCAAAAAGGTCATTTCAACCGAAAATGCCCGATTGAGCTGAAATTTGAATGCAATGATCCTTATGACATTCTAAACATGTTTAAAACATTTTAGAATTTATTGAAGGTCATAAGGGGTCATAAAGGGGGTCAAAGGTCAAGTTCTTCAAAATGCTCCAATTGAGCTGAAATTTAAATGCAATGATCCTTAAGACATTCTAAACATTTAAAAAATATTTTAAAATTCATTTAAGGTCATTAAGGGGTCATAAAGGGGTCAAAGGTCAAGTTTTTCAAAATGCTCCAATTGAGTTGAAATTTAAATGCAATGATCCTTTACACATTCTAAACATGTTGAAAACATTTTAAAATGCATTTAAGGTCATTAAAGGGGTCATACAGAGGTCAAAGGTCAAGTTTTCAAAATGCAAGCTTTCCACAATCAAGGTATATTAAAACCGCAATTAATGAAACAGTCTTATTAAAATTAAAACTATCCAGCACAGTATTCTTCTTTCTGACAATTTGCTACTACTGCCACATTCTTGATCGGATTTCGACCAAACTCAGTCACAAGCAGTATTGGGTAGCTGGCTACAAAAGTTATGTGTTGTATACACAGAATTAGAGAAGGAGAAGCGGGACTCCCTATACCGCCATCCTTGCCTGTATCAAGATGGCGGTCGAGTCCTGGTTCTCTGGTTTTAATTCTGTGGTTGTATAACGTCACAGGTCTTCCAAGAGGTCACAGGGGTCAAAAAAGGTCATTTTAACAGAAAATGCTCTGATTGAGCTGAAATTTAAATGCAATGATCCTTATGACATTCTAAACATGTTTATAACATTTTAGAATTTATTGAAGGTCATTAAGGGGGTCAAAGGTCAAGTTTTTCAAAATGCTCCAATTGAGCTGAGATTTAAATGCAATGATCCTTAAGACATTCTAAACATTTAAAAAACATTTTAAAATTCATTTAAGGTCATTAAGAGGTCATAAAGGGGGTCAAAGGTCAAGTTTAAAAAAATGCTCCAATTGAGCTGAAATTTAAATGCAATGATCCTTAAGACATTCTTAACGTGTTTTAAATATTTTAAAATTCATTTAAGGTCATTAATAAGGGGTCATAAAGGGTCAAAGGTCAAGTTTCCAAAATGCTTCAATCCAGCTGAAATTTAAATGCAATGATCCTTAAGACATTCTAAACATTTAAAAAATATTTTAAAATTCATTTAAGGTCATGAAGGGGTCATAAAGGGGTCAAAGGTCAAGTTTTCAAAATGATTCAATTGAGCTGAAATTTAAACACAATGATCCTTATGACAAACATTTGAAAAATATTGCAAAATTCATTTATAGTCATGAAGGGGTCAAAGGTCACGTTTTTGAAAATGCTCCAAGTGAGGTGAAATTTGAATGCAATTATCCTTATGGCATTCGAAACATGTTAAAAATATTTTTAAATTCATTTAAGGTCATTAAGGGACCATAAAGGTGTCAAAGCTCAAGTTTTCAAAATGCTTCAATTGAGCTGATATTTGGATGCAATGATCCTTATGACATTCTTAACATATTTTAAATATTTTGAAATTCATTTAAGGGGCCATACAGAGGGTAAAGGTTACGTTTTCAAAATACCAGCTTGCCCCGATCAATGTAGGCCTATATTAAAATGGCAATTAATGAAACACTCTTATTAAAATTAATCTTATCCAAAACTGCTTGCCCCCCTTTTGGCCTGCCAAAAAAACTCCCCCCCCCCCAGGGGGCTGGCATTTTCTTTGAAAGGGGGGTCCCAAAAATACAGGGAATTTTCAGACAAAAAATGGGAGGTAGGCGTATAATTTTTTTAGCACCCAAAATAGGGGGGTTAGGCCTATAAAATTATTAAGGGCTGGTGACTCAAAATTGCTGCACGCGCATTCTTGACAATTAGGCCTACAGTGAAAATTTCAACACGTTCCTCGTGACTTTCTTCACAATCAAAATTTATGTACAATCTATGCAAAATTTTTATGTGTTCCGCACGCCTTCTTTACACTTAGGGGCCTACGGTACAAATTTCAATGGGGTATGCGCACTTTCTTCACTCTGATGTTTTGGCGCGCTCAGCACCTTAGTTCCAGCAATTAATAATTTGTCTTGTAGGTGGAAAAGGGGGGGGTCATGAAAATTTTCGACCCAAGATAGGGGGCGTAAAAAGATTGCCCATGCGATAGGGGGGTCATAAAATGACTCCGTCACCAACATATTTGGGACCCCCCTCCCGAAGCAAATGCCAGCCCCCCCCCTAATTCCCCAGACCGGGGGGGGGTGTAGGCCTACACATATTATTGCACCACCCATTTTTAATATTGATCGATTTGCCAATTAATGCTTGCCCCCTCCCTTTTGCTTTGCCAAATTTTCTCCCCCCCCTCCCTTCAATGTACCCTCCCCAGGCTCATAAGTTTTTGCACAAGTTGACCCTCTCAGGGGCAATAAAGGGGTCAAAGGTCAAGTTTTCAAAATGCTTCAATTGAGCTGAAATTTAAATGCAATGATCCTTATGACATTCTTAACATGTTTTAAATATTTTGAAATTCATTTAAGGTCATTAAGGGGTCAAAGGTCAAGTTTTCAAAATACCAGCTTTCCACGATCAAGGTATATTAAAATGGCAATTAATGAAACAGTCTTATTAAAATGAATACTATCCAGCACGTAGGCCTATTGCTGCTTTATCAGATCGTCACAATCATCCGCCTAACTTACCTCGTGCCCTTGCAAAGGGCACAGTTGCTTTCTTCTTTAAGTTAGGCGTGCAGCCTAACTTATTTTTTTCTTGCTGTTTGTTTCTTTCTTTCTCACAATTGACTACTAGTGCTACATCCGTGATCGGATGTGGACCAAACGGATAGCCAAGCCGTATTGGGTAAGTGGCTACAAAAGTCTTAAAAGTTTTAATATCGGAGGTCATCCAGGGGGTCACAGGGGTCAAAAATGGTCATTTTTGCCTCATATGTGCTGCACCCCCATTATAATTAGGGGCAAAACATGGAGACATCTAGTCTAGTGTTTTGATAAACAAGAGATAACCACAGGCAATGGTTCTGCTGTCTGTTCTTCAAAACGTGTAAAATTTCGTCTGGATTCGTCTAGTGCCAGGTGGTGAGTGCCGTGCATTCTCTAAATTCAGTAAATTTCCATCGTCAACCGTGTGGAAAATGTCATACGGCCGGGCGGTTTCACAAGTTGCCGGCTCTATCATACCAGTCACTGCCTGGCTATTGCAGCTGCAATCCATACATCAAAACGTGTAAATTTTGGCTATTCCAACTGCAATCCATACACCCTTCATGCAAGACATGACTGGAATCGTCCACACAGGGAGTGAATATTACAAACGGAGTCACCCATTGAGGTAGGCCCATTCGAAATTCACACGCCCTGTGTGGGAGATTAAGATAATGTCTTCCGGAGAGGTTGTATGAATTTCAACTGGAACAGCCCAGTTGGGGTGTATGAAACCCCAAGTGGGCGATTCACACGAAACAAACTGAGGTATGTTCAGATGCCAATTTTGTTACATATCTTGAGTGTAACTTGTGATGTGATGCCTGTATGCTACATATAAACAGCTACATCATTTCCACTGATGGCTATAGGGTGTGGGGGGTGGGGGTGTGTGTGGGGTGATATCTTGGCTAAAACTGCATCACGCCTTCCCATGATGCATTTATGAAAATCAATAATCCCACTATATAGTTTCTACAGATGACGTAATAATGGTGAATAAGGGGTGAGGGGTAAGTAAAATGTTGAAATATGACCGCATTAAACCACAAAGGTCATGTGAGGTCAAAGGTCAGGTCAAATTTAAAGTTGCTCTGATTGGGCTGTAACTCGGGAAAATGATCCCTGACACTTGGGGAGTATGAAACCGCAAAGGTCATGTGAGGTCAAAGGTCATGTCAAATTACAAGGTGCTCCGATTGGGCTGTAACTCGGGGAAAATGATCCCTGACACTTAGGGAGTATAAAACCGCAAAGGTCAAGTGAGGTCAAAGGTCAGGTCAAATTTGAAGTTGCTCTAATTAGGCTGTAAGTCGGGGAAAATGATCCCTGACACTTTGGGAGTATAAAACCACAAAGGTCATGTGAGTTCAAAGGTCAGGTCAAATTTAAAGTTGCTCCAATTGGGCTGTAAGTCGGGGAAATGATCCCTGACACCGGGGAGTATAAAACCACAAAGGTCAAGTGAGGTCAAAGGTCAGGTCAAATTTGAAGTTGCTCCAATGAGGCTGTAAGTCGGGGAAAATGATACCTGACACTTTGGGAGTATAAAACCACAAAGGTCATGTGAGGTCAAAGGTCAGGTCAAATTTGAAGTTGCTCCAATGAGGCTGTAAGTTGGGGAAAATGATCCCTGACACTTTAGGAGTATAAAACCACAAAGGTCAAGTGAGGTCAAAGGTCAGGTCAATTTTGCAGTTGCTCCAATTAGGCTGTAAGTCGGGAAAATGATCCCTGACACTTTGGGAGTATAAAACCACAAAGGTCAAGGAGAGGTCGAAGGGCAGGCCAAACTTGAAGTTGCTCCAATGAGGCTGTAAGTCGGGGAAAATGATCCCTGACACTTTGGGAGTATAAAACCACAAAGGTCAAGTGAGGTCAAAGGTCAGGTGAAATTGCAAGTTGCTCTGATTGGGCTGTAACTCGGGAAAATGATCCCTGACACTTGGGGAGTATGAAACCACAAAGGTCATGTGAGGTCAAAGGTCAGGTCAAATTTAAAGTTGCTCCAATTGGGCGGTAAGTCGGGGAAATGATCCCTGACACTTGGGGAGTATAAAACCACAATGGTCATGTGAGGTCAAAGGTCAGGGCAAATTTGAAGTTGCTCCAATTGGGCTGTAAGTCGGGGAAATGATCCCTGGGAAGTATTAAACCGCAATGGTCATTCGAGGTCAAAGGTCAGGTCAAATTTAAAGTTGCTCTGATTGGGCTGCAATTCGGGGAAAATGATCCCTGACACTTTGGGAGTATAAAACCACAAAGGTCTAGTGAGGTCAAAGGTCAGGTCAATTTTGAAGTTGGTCCAATTAGGCTGTAAGACGGGGAAAATGATCCCTGACACTTGGGGAGTATGAAACCGCAAAGGTCATGTCAGGTCAAAGGTCAGGTCAAATTTGAAGTTGGTCCAATTGGGCTGTAAGTCGGGGGAAATGATCCCTCACACTTGGGAAGTATTAAACCGCAAAGGTCATCCGAGGTCAAAGGTCAGGTAAAATTTAAAGTTGCTCTGATTGGGCTGCAATTGGGAAAATAATCCCTGACACTTGAGAAGTATGAAACTGGAAAGGTCATCCAAGTTCAAAGGTCAGGTCAAATTTAAAGTTGCTCGATCAGGCTGCAACTTGCGGCAAATGATCCCTAACACTTGGGGAGTGAAACCGAAAAGGTCATCCGAGGTCAAAGTTAACGTTCCTCAGAATATGAAGCCGAAAAGGTCAACGTTGCACAGTATTGCTGCGTGATGATGTCATCACAGTCATACGCCTAACTTACCTCGTGCCCTTGCAAAGGGCACAGTTGCTCTAGTTCTTTCTTTCTTTCTTCTCACAATTTGCTACTACTTCCACATCCTTGATCGGATTTCGACTAAACTCAGTCACAAGCAGTATTGGGTAGCTGGCTACAAAAGTTATGGGTTGTTTAATGTCGGAGGTCATCCAAGGGGTCACAGGGGTCAAAAAGGTCATGTTAACCGAAAATACTCCAATTGAGCTGAAATTTATATGCAATGATCCTTATGACATTCTAAACATGCTTAAAATATTTTAATATTCATTTAATGTCATTAAGGGTCATAAAGGGTCAAAGGTCAAGTTTTTGAAAATGCTCCAATTGAGCTGGAATTTAAATGCTATGATCCTTATGACATTCTAAACAATTTAAACATATTTTTAATTCATTTAAGGTCATTAAGGGACAAAGGGGTCAAAGGTCAAGATTTTCAAAATGCTCCAATTGAGCTGAAATTTAAATGCAATGATCCTTATGACATTCTAAACATGTTTAAAATAGTTTAAGATTCATTTAAGGTCATTAGGGGGCAACAAAGGGGTCAAAGGTCAAGTTTTCAAAATGCTTCAATTGAGCTGAAATTTAAATGCAATGATCCTTATCTTATCCAGCACAGTATTGCTCCTTCATCAGATCATCACAATCATCCGCCTAACTTACCTCGTGCCCTTGCAAAGGGCACAGTTGCTCTAGTTAAGTTAGGCGTGCAGCCTAACTTATTTTTTTTCTTGCTGTTTGTTTCTTTCTTTCTTTCTTTCTTTCTTTCTTTCTCACAATTGACTACTAGTGCTACATCCGTGATCGGATGTGGACCAAACGCATAGCCAAGCCGTATTGGGTAAGTGGCTACAAAAGTCTTAAAAGTTTTAATATCGGAGGTCATCCAGGGGTCACAGGGTCAAAAATGGTCATTTTTGCTTCATATGTGCCGCACCCCCCATTATAATTAGGGGCAAAACATGGAGACATCTAGTCTAGTGTTTTGATAAACAAGAGATAACCACAGGCAATGGTTCTGCTGTCTGTGCTTCAAAACGTGTAAAATTTCGTCTGGATTCGTCTAGTGCTAGGTGGTGAGTGGCGTGCATTCTCTAAATTCAGTAAATTTCCATCGTCAACCGTGTGGAAAATGTCATACGGCCGGGCGGTTTCACAAGTTGCCGGCTCTATCATACCAGTCGCTGCCTGGCTATTGCAGCTGCAATCCATATATCAAAACGTGTAAATTTTGGCTATTCCAACTGCAATCCATACACCCTTCATGCAAGACATGACTGGAATCGTCCACACAGGGAGTGAATATTACAAACGGAGTCACCCATTGAGGTAGGCCCATTCAAATTCACACGCCCTGTGTGGGAGATTAAGATAATGTCTTCGGAGAGGTTGTATGAATTTCAACTGAACAGCCCAGTTGGGGTGTATGAAACCCCAAGTGGGCGATTCACACAAAACAAACTGAGGTATGTTCAGATGCCAATTTTGTTACATATCTTGAGTGTAACTTGTGATGTGATGCCTGTATGCTAGATATAAACAGCTACATCATTTCCACTGATGGCTATAGGGTGTGGGGGGTGTGTGTGGGGTGATATCTTGGCTAAAACTGCATCACGCCTTCCCATGATGCATTTATGAAAATCAATAATCCCACTATATAGTTTCTACAGATGACTTAATAATGGTGAATAAGGGGTGAGGGGTAAGTAAAATGTTGAAATATGACCGCATTAAACCACAAAGGTCATGTGAGGTCAAAGGTCAGGTCAAATTTAAAGTTGCTCGATTGGGCTGTAACTCGGGGAAAATGATCCCTGACACTTGGGGAGTATGAAACCGCAAAGGTCATGTGGAGGTCAAAGGTCAGGTCAAATTACAAGTTGCTCGATTGGGCTGTAACTCGGGGAAAATGATCCCTGACACTTAGGGAGTATAAAACCGCAAAGGTCATGTGAGGTCAAAGGTCAGGTCAAATTTGAAGTTGCTCCAATGAGGCTGTAAGTCGGGGAAAATGATCCCTGACACTTTGGGAGTATAAAACCACAAAGGTCATGTGAGGTCAAAGGTCAGGTCAAATTTGAAGTTGCTCCAATGAGGCTGTAAGTCGGGGAAAATGATCCCTGACACTTTGGGAGTATAAAACCACAAAGGTCATGTGAGGTCAAAGGTCAGGTCAAATTTGAAGTTGCTCCAATGAGGCTGTAAGTCGGGGAAAATGATCCCTGACACTTTGGGAGTATAAAACCACAAAGGTCATGTGAGGTCAAAGGTCAGGTCAAATTTGAAGTTGCTCCAATGAGGCTGTAAGTCGGGGAAAATGATCCCTGACACTTTGGGAGTATAAAACCACAAAGGTCATGTGAGGTCAAAGGTCAGGTCAAATTACAAGTTGCTCCGATTTGGCTGTAACTCGGGGAAAATGATCCCTAACACTTGGGGAGTATAAAACCACAAAGGTCAAGTGAGGTCAAAGGTCAGGTCAAATTTGAAATTGCTCCAATTAGGCTGTAAGTCGGGGAAAATGATCCCTGACACTTGGGGAGTATAAAACCACAAAGGTCATGTGAGGTCAAAGGTCAGGTCAAATTTAAAGTTGCTCCAATTGGGCTGTAAGTCGGGGGAAATGATCCCTGACACTTGGGGAGTATAAAACCACAACGGTCATGTGAGGTCAAAGGTCAGGGCAAATTTGAAGTTGCTCCAATTGGGCTGTAAGTCGGGAGAAATGATCCCTGGGAAGTATTAAACCGCAAAGGTCATTCGAGGTCAAAGGTCAGGTCAAATTTAAAGTTGCTCTGATTGGGCTGCAATTCGGGGAAAATGATCCCTGACATGGGGAGTATGAAACCGCAAAGGTCATGTGAGGTCAAAGGTCAGGTCAAATTACAAGTTGCTCCGATTTGGCTGTAACTCGGGGAAAATGATCCCTAACACTTGGGGAGTATAAAACCACAAAGGTCAAGTGAGGTCAAAGGTCAGGTCAAATTTGAAATTGCTCCAATTAGGCTGTAAGTCGGGGAAAATGATCCCTGACACTTGGGGAGTATAAAACCACAAAGGTCATGTGAGGTCAAAGGTCAGGTCAAATTTGAAGTTGGTCCAATTGGGCTGTAAGTCGGGGAAATGATCCTCACACTTGGGAAGTATTAAACCGCAAAGGTCATCCGAGGTCAAAGGTCAGGTAACATTTAAAGTTGCTCTGATTGGGCTGCAATTGGGGAAATAATCCCTGACACTTGAGAAGTATGAAACTGGAAAGGTCATCCAAGTTCAAAGGTCAGGTCAAATTGAAAGTTGCTCCGATCAGGCTGCAACTTGCGGCAAATGATCCCTAACACTTGGGGAGTGTAAAACCGAAAAGGTCATCCGAGGTCAAATTTAACGTTGCTCAGAATATGAAGCCGAAAAGGTCAACGTTGCACAGTATTGCTGCGTGATGATGTCATCACAGTCATACGCCTAACTTACCTCGTGCCCTTGCAAAGGGCACAGTTGCTCTAGTTCTTTCTTTCTTTCTTTCTTTCTTTCTGTCAATCTTATAATGAGCCACTGTAGCCATATGCTTTGAGCCATGTTGACCATAGTTGGTCATTAGGACCATTAGGTGGGGGGACAAATGAAACATGGTCAACTTCAGGTCAAAGGTCATCCACTTCCGGTCAATGGCCAAAACGTGATTTCACTAAAAATGCTACTTCTTCCACAAATTATACAGCACGATGATGGCACTTGGGTACATGCATCAGCTATACCCACTGTCTAAAAGTTATTGTCCAGAATTGGGGTCAAAGGTCATTAAGGGGATACTCCCGGTATATGACCAAATACCCTAAAATGTTGTTGCTGTCGCAAATATATATGGTACAACAATGTTACTTGGTCATCAGGACCAATAGCTGGTGGCACAAATGTCACGTGACCAACTCAAGGTCAAAGGTTATGGAAAGGCCATTATGGCCGAAAAAGTTATTTCCTGTTATTTTTACTAAAACTGCTACTTCTTACACGAATTACACAGCAAGATGATGTCACTTGACACCAGTGTTTACTCAGAGGCCGTATGTCTCAATTTTGGCCCAGTGAAAATTATTTTTGGCCCACACAAATTTGTAATGCTGTATTACAATTAGTCAATTTGTGGAATGACTGTGCCAAAATTGGGCCAATTTGGGAAGAAAATGTTTCATTTGGCACACCCAATTTCCAGAGAGAGTAAACACTGCTTGACACATGCATTAGCCTTGAGGTCAAAGGTCATACGAAGATTATTATGGCTGATGTGATTTTCTGTTCTGTTACTAAAAATGCTAAGTCATTCCACAAATTATAATATAGCATGATAACATTACACATTGTATTCATCCATTGGGGTCAAAGGTCATTGGGGTCAAAGGTCATGCAGATATTACTTCCCGTATGTAGAAAAATACCTTAGGAAGTCGCACTCTAATAGCGCATGACCAAAGTTGCACAGAAATATTTACATGAATATTGAATAATTTTGGTTAACAAAATGATTTCACAACTGGAAAATAATTATGTAATATAATTAATAATTATAAGGCCAAATAAAAAAATAAACATGTTTCATGTACCCTCCCGCTTCCTTTTTTGAGGTTTCTTCAATTATATATTTATTCAGTTATAACTTTTCAACAAATATATCTAGGAAGCAGAAATATTTCTATAGCCTTGCTAATATACAAGAAACACTTTGGAAGGTTTTATGAAAATTAGAGGAGCCGGCCTATATCCTCAGAACAAAAATAAAAAGAGGCCAGCTCAAATTATGGGTATTCACACCGATTTTGCCATGAAAATATAAAATAAAAAGCCCCCTCTTCCTCCTTTTTACAAAGACCCGGACTTGAAACATGGTTTTTATTTTACTTGGCTATATGATACTATAAACTTCTGTTGTAGTTATACATGTATATTCCAATGAATTACACCAAACTGCTGGACCTTTTGAACTCACATATGCTATAGGTGAGCTAACAAATTAACCTTGCTCCCATTGTCCCTATGGTCAATTTCAAATTACAGTGCAAAAAAAAAAGACCTCTCAGTAAAATCAGCATATTATACTACTGCTGGCTGTTTATGCCTTAATACATCCATGCATGCTAGATAGCTAACTGGGCTAATTAGCCATGGGCCTAGTTAATTAGCTATTGCTAAGGTCGCGTATATGTGTATGCGCAATTTAGCTCTAGTATACCTCTACTTCCAGTAAGCATTGGCCCGCTGCCAAGGTGTATTTCTATAGTGATAATAAGACTGCCAGTGTTGTCTGTAAATTTATTCCAAAATTGACCAAATCAAATAAACTACTATTTATCTCTCAAGTCATGACCAATAAAGTAGCCTATATTTTAAGTCATATTAAGAAGACCAAGTGCCCCACTTTTGGAGTTGAACAATAACATGGTCTGGCTTAGAGAGGGAGCCAAAATTTTGCACACCTTCCTTTTATTTATATAGATATAGATCGATTTTCATCTAGACTTATTTCATATTGCATGTAAAACAAAATTAAAATGTATGAGATAGAGGCGGATTTAGAGGGGGGTGCACCCTCCTAATTTTCGCAGAGCGGCGCCGCGCCCGTAATTTTTGCAGAGCGGCGCCTGACTTTGTGGGCCCCCTATTGAAAATTCCTGTGAGAATTACATTTTTGAAAAATTTTGTGATCCAAATTTTTGCTTGAAAATTATATATTTATTTCAGGTGAGCAACTTTTATGTGTTGTGCATAAAATGTAATCCTTTATTTCTATATTTCTCAATTTCTCAAAAACACCCCCAATGAAATTGCTCCCCAAAATGAAATGCATGTGATCTGTGGTATAACAGCTTTTTTGCCAGCCTTATTTGATAATTTTGTGCAAGGTTATCTTGTGCTCAGAAAATATGAAAATAAATGTAGCATGAAACATTGAAAGGAATGC
Organism: Amphiura filiformis; assembly: GCF_039555335.1. Lineage (NCBI taxonomy): Eukaryota > Metazoa > Echinodermata > Ophiuroidea > Amphilepidida > Amphiuridae > Amphiura > Amphiura filiformis. The sequence continues at coordinate 11,007,276 of NC_092631.1, forward strand.
AAATATGACTGATAGGGCAATGTAAAGACTGCACATGGTTGATAGTTGACAGTATTTCCTAGTATGAAGGAATATATATGTGTAGTCAAACTGATGTGAAATTTACATGGCTGCAGTGTAAATGTTACTTGATCCATCAGCGTATGTTTACCTATTTCTTTGCTAAGCTCACTAGCCAACTGGAAAAATATAGTTTATGAATAATAATAGATTACTCCATAAATATCTTGGTCAGACATTGAATACCAACACAACTGAGGAAATCCTAATCAGAGTAAAAGCTGCATAGACCATACCAATGTCATCAAACTGAACACCCATGACCTATGGAACAGAGACAACAACAAAGTATATGGAACAGAAATATTAATTTTAATTAACGTAGCAGCCCAAATGGCTATGGAAAAATGGAAAGAAATGCTACAGCTCTCACTTAGCAGTGTACTTCAGTTATCTTTATAAATACAAGTTTACACACAACCATCAAACAAGATACCAAAATTATTACAAGCAATTTTTTCTGACATGCATCTTTTGGACAGAACTCATCTTAAAAATGGACATCTGTCAAGAACGTAACTAAGAGACTAACACAATGTCAAGCAAGGACAAGGAAAATATAGACAAAATAGCAAGTTTGAGAAAATAGCAAGTACCAAGCAAAACAAGTGCTATACTACTAAGTAGCAGGTATCATTTACATTAATATTTTAGTTAGAAAATGGGTGACGATGACATTCTGAGAAATGATGATAATTACTAGCCATATTACAGCACACTCTATCAGACATAGAGCAGGCATCATTAGCAGTAATGCATGTGACTTTGATGCCTAGTTTGTATGGCCTCTTTGGGGAAGTGTAAAAAGGCATATTCAATAGCTTAGAAGTGGCTGCCTTTCATTTCCAGGTTTTATCACATTTCAGAGGTCCAGCTGTTTTAAAAAGTTTGCGGGTTCTTTCAATATATTTGTAAAATTGAGAAATAACATATTCTCATCTGGGAGCTGTTTCAGGAACAACAAGGGTTGTTGGTGTAATTTTAGCTTATATCATAATGAAATAAATATAATATCATTATTAATTTTATAGTCAAATATCAGTAGGAAGCGCCCAATTCATGTATATTGTACACAGGATTGCGCATAGCAGGAATTTTTATGACAAATATATTTATGCAATTTCCATAGGTGAAGGAGTAAGCACAAATTTAAAAACGTATGAAATTAATATATTTGGCCCATATATCAGTGTTTGGATTAGAGGAATTCAGCGCAACATGTTCAGAAGCACAAAAATTACCAAGAAATAACAACATGAAAATACAAAGCTCTGCAGTTTGTCACAAAGTAAAGAACTAAATGCACATTGCATAAATCTTTAAATGATAATAAGAAGCAGTAGAGAGTCTTAGTATGCCAATATACTTTGTATATTCCCTGTGGGAAGAGCTTCAATTTATAGTTTTCTTATGATATTTCACACTTCATTGCTGAAAGAGTACAAGTGCATGACGGATCAAAAACGTGCAGCAGCATATCATTACACACATGTCATCATCTCTGATCTAAAGTGTATACTCTTTTATTTACATGTCATAAACTGTTCTCAGCTTGTGTATTTTTCATTTTGCTACCTCAAACACTTTTAAATTATCAATGCATATATAGTTAAAACACAATTGGTGAATGATTAAAAGATTTTAGAATTGCTTGTGTTGATCTTCTGTTTCTTCAACTATATACATATAAGATAAACACTGTGGAAGAACAGTGTTTTTTATTCAACTTTTCCATCCATTTTCTCTCCTAAAAGTCTTCATTTTCAAGTTGTTCTAAAAAAGCAAACATAAAATCTGATAGTGCACTATATAATTTCTGATGAAAAACAATATTTCATTTCCATTTTACTTTTTAATGTTTAACACAAATGAATATATGAATATATGAATACAAAAGCCACCTAAGTCCATACTTCGCCAAATTGAGTTAAGCATGGGAAATTGTTGCTATACATAGGCCTGTCATATGTATGAAAGAACAACTCAAATTCATTCTCTGTGTCTATTAAGCATGTGAAAAATAGCATGTATGAAAGAATCACCCAATTCCATGATTTGAGTCTTGTAACACATTGATTGAAATCCAGTATGTATAAAAGTCCACTTGTAACACATTCATTGCTAGAGAGTGACTTTTGAACAAAAAAATGGGTTTAATAAAGGAAAGTGTGTGGTTTATATTACATGGCAGAATGCTTATCAACATTATACATACCTGTGTGCTTTATTTTGTATTATCTTACTAGTGGTAATCTCATTCTAACATTGTTGTCTTTGTATATGATTCAAAAAACCACCTAAGTCCAAAATTTAAAATGAACCCCACAAAGTCCCTGAAATGCTAATCGTCATACCTGATACAGGTTAATCCACTCATTTGCACGTAAAACTTACCATATTGACCAGGTAAATCTAACTGAAGGAATTAAAATGATACACAGGTTTTTCTCTCAAAATCACTTCCTATGGACTTAGGTGGCTTTTGTATTCATGTATTCATATGCTAGACATATTTCTTAATAAGCTTAAGGGCTCAGTCACCCAACTTTGTGCAGTATATTTTGTGGAACATAAGAGCACATCAGACACACTAAATTGCATTCTGAATACGAGAAATGTCCTTTTGATATCAAATAATATTATGATTTTTTTAAATTTGTGATATAATACAAATTTTATGGCAAATTATTAAAAATGTACATTTTTTGACATTTTGACAGTCCTAATTTGATGTAAACTTTTTTAGATCTTAATGAAACATTTAGGCCTATATCTTTGAGTAGGTTTAGGTTTTAATCCCATCCCAGTGCATGGAGCCCCAAAATGTAAAAATAGTCTTTTTGTTTATAACTCAGAACCATACATGACAGATAGGTCAAACTATACTTTTTTTAAAATTGTTATGACCAGAGGAATATATTAAGCATGTTTTTAACCAAATTTGAACAATTTTGCAATTTAAGCTCTGCTGTATGAAATTTGATCCCTGTTGACTTCTTGTACATTTTTTCCACACTTTTTCTGTTCCTGTTCTAGATATGTTGACTATTCTAAGTTGATTTCAGAGGGTGCAGGATACCCCTTCTTCCAAAGTGCACTATAAATCACCAAAATGCACTTTTTTTTTCATTCAGAAGATATTTACTTTCCACAGAATATATTAAACTGTGAAAAAGGCTGTAAGGTTCAATGTGATCCTTGATACCAGTTATGAGTACATACATAAAAAAAAAAAAACCTTTATGTGCAGTGTCTCCGATTTCAAATTATACAGGGATACGCCTTTTGCGTAGAATTAATTGGGCGTAGCAGCAACTAAAGGGCCTGGTATAAATATTACTTTTGGTTAATTACCTTCACGCTAGCTAGTCACATGGTCAGCAGGAAGGAAACTCATTACATGTGTACTTAACTATATGCCTAATTTAAATGGGCTCTTTTATGGCAAGTCATGTTTCTCTTGTCAAACCTTTCTAAAATGCAGTTGTTAATATTTTGGTAATGGGGTGACTTGCAGTCTTCAATTTGGCAGTGGGTTGATACCAAGTGTTGCTTGCTACAAAGGTTTGCAATGTGCAATTTAAAAGTGAAGGCAAATATGCTTTTAGTCATAATTTCTATACTACGCCACTAAGGCAATAGAAATAATTTCGTTTGATCTGTTGATCATGCTTGGTTGCTCCTTATTATTTATGAAATCAATTAATTAACCATTATGAATTGTGATAACATATAAATCTTTGCCTGTATAGATATTGAAAAGTATAAATTTAGCATTCTGATTAATTAGTACATTAGTTCATTAATAAGCAACAAGCATCGGAAGCAGCATCGATGGTTGATCCAGAGATCGAACAAATTTGTTTCTAGTGCCTAAACGTAAATGCAACCTGTCATAGTAGGTAGCAGAGACTAAGCAATTGTATACACACCACAATACTATATGCAGTAGATAGCAGACATACCCAATCACATAATACCCACAGATTTAAATGCTATCTTCAGTAGATAGCAAATACACTGGCCAATGCTTGTGCCATTTATTATGTAGAAAGAATAAAAAGTCATGTCAGAATTGCACAATGCTATGCAGGTGTAGATGTGTCAGCTTTTTCATGTGTTATTCTAGAATTAGTATATACTACATTGATGCTGTCTTTAGTGGATGGTAGAGAATTATACTAAGTCAGTGGACGAATTAATGGTCTACAATAAATAGACTTGCATGCAATATTGTCACAAACCCCTCATGGAAATATCCTGCACCTCCTCGAGCCACTTCCGGCCTTGCCGGGACTTGAACCTACGACCCTGGGATTAAAAGGCGAGCACGCTAGTGTATAGACCAAAAGAGGACTTCTCCGTCAGGTCTATAACACTAGCGCACTTATACATCCGTGACAATGCTCCCCCTCCTCGTAAGGCGCGTTCTTGCGCCTTACTTCCTGGACTCACTGCCAGCCACATATATGAACGCCTAACCCTTTCCGATGGGTGGATCCGCCTGGTGTTAAGAAACACCAGGGACCACCGCTGCCACCATTTTTGTCACAAACCCCTCACGGAAATATCCTGCGCCTCCTCGAGCCACTTCCAGTCCTGCCGGGACCCCAAACCCTGGGATTAAAAGGCGAGCGCGCTAGTGTATAGACCAAAAGAGGACTTCCCCGTCAGGTCTATAACACTATTGCACTTATACCTCTGTGACAATATATTCCACTTTATTGACACATTACAAATCTCATAACAAAGACATATGCATATAATAACTTTTATGCCCAAGTGCAGAAATGCTATCTTTAGTACATATAAATAGAGTTTATACACCTGGACACATTACGCATAAAATCACAGGGCTATCATGTGTAGATACACCTAGACACATTACGCGTACAGGGCTATCATGTGTAGATAGCAAATATATTCATTAAACACTGTAAACACAGAGACAAAATGCAATCTTCTGTAGACAGCAGAAAGCTCTAAAAGTAAGCCATTTTATATACATAAACTAAAACCACGATATCTCTGTGTTACAAAATTTAAAATGTTTGGACGATTTCCATGATTTTCCGTTTTCCACTATAAAGCACTGAAAAGTTAAAACAAACATGTTTTAAAAGTGTATTTTGTCTTACCCTTTACTTACCCTGTAGTATGGCCAGAATCTTGTATCGTAGGCCTAGAATGGGGAGAGCGTGGCGCAATGGTTAGAGTACTTGCCTTTAGTGCATGAGGTCCCGGGTTCAATTCCCGGCGGTGGTGATTTGTTGGGATATTGACTCGGGGCAACTTCTGTAGATTAAATTCAGACTTCCGCTCTCCATATGGTTCATTTAGAATTGGGTAAACGAATCATGAAAGTACTCCGTCCTCCGGAGGGGACGTTAAGCCGTCGGTCCCTTGTGCAGAGAGCCATACCTGTACATGTATTTCGCAGCCAGTTTCGAAAAGAGTAGGGTGTTAACCCCTGACTCTTAGTCCCGGTGTTCAAATGGACCCCAATGGAAATAAGCTTCAATAGAGGCTTTCTTGGGTTATCCAGGGTTGTCAAAAACCCGAACAAATCAAAAAAAAAAATTAATGCTAGAATGGATTGTTTAATGGTTAATTACTGCTAAATAATAAATTATCTTTGTTTTATTTTGCAAATCAACACAAAAGTTAGACATTTTTACACAGTTTTTCACTATTTTGTGGCATTTTCAAATTTCCGTGAGCAAACCCTGAATTCCGTGAATTTTTCCGTATCACAGAGAAATCATGGCTTTTTAAAGCATATTAAAATATAAACAATGATGCTGGATCCCAGATAATAATACAGATATCCTAAAATGCTCTTCTTAAAACCATTTTTGAGTATTTTGCTTTAGGAAGTTACTGGTAGCACCACTACTTGTTTTTAATGTTCATATGTACCTAACTGCTTGCCACCAGCATTCTAATAGATGCCATTACAACAGTGAGTGGTACATAATGACTTGACAGCACCGGATAAACATTGCTGGCCCTTGTAACCCTACCATCATCAACCAGCCTAGTAACTGACTTGGTTACATAAATGAGAACAATCATATGCCAGACACATTAGTGTTAGGTAAGGAAAACCAACAAATGTACAAGCAATTTGGTAAGATTTCTTTTCAGGATGATCTCTATTTCCGGGGATTTTACCCATGATGCATTGCATAAGAACTTGAACTTGATTTCTAGGAAAACAAGGAAAATAGTTATTTTTCCAGTGACAAAAAGTCGCCGCCCCATTTTGTGTCCTTCCATGTCAATACAGTCTTGTGTCATACATATTTGTTTGTAAACAATCCTTTAGTATGAAAGATTAGTTCGATTAGCAAGTACGGTATCCTCCAGAAAAGGGAATGATACTGAAGTGCCAAACCGGATTGTGCCAATCTAATATACGATGCAATTGTATCTTGCAGGGGTGTGATTCTTCAAGATTTGTGATTTCAGGATTTTTTGTGGCCAAAATTTTCTTATTGATTTTCAGCCCGTTTTGGGTTATTTTAGCCTAATTTCACACCGTTTTTCAGGATTTTCTATTAGTTTCAGGATATTTCACATCACATCCTTGATCTTGTGATAGCATAGCATCTGCTTTGTTAATTGCTGACTAATTCATATTAAGAGGACAACCTTTAGAACTGCTGCACCCTAGCAAGCAGGTAAGCCAATGGAAAACACACCAACGTTATGTGAGGATTGGCAACTAAAGTGATCATGACTGGTAAATATTCACCATCATCTGCTCTAGTCAGTGACGTAACCAGGATTTCGAAATGGGGTAGCACTAACTCTAGAATATGCCATCAAAATACTTTTTGTCACTGAAATTGTGAAATGATGACCCTAAATTGTTTTCCTGGGTGCTCAAAAATCTTTTTAAAAAAGTGGTGTGTTAGAAACATAATTTTGGCAAAAAGTTTTAAATTTTTCCAATAGCAATATTAGTTTTTCAATGTGTCAACATTTTGTAAATTTTAACCATATTCGGGCAAAAGAAAAGAAACACATCACAGATTTTGGCAGTATGGTATAGTTTGCCCTTTGGATAACCATTGTTGACCCCAATGTTTCAGCGGGTCCGTTGTGTACTCACTATACTGACAACCTAAGATGTACTGATGGGCCATGATGAGTTGGGGGAGGGGGGCACTGGCTTTAGTTCCGTGTGGTGCAGTTAGATGAGTTTTAGACCAGAATTTCTGTTTAAATAACATTGTCTTTTCTGATGTTTATTATTTCAAAAATGAATTCATGAGTTTCTAATTGATGTTCTTCTTAGATTGGGGGATTCTTAGTTTTGAGCCATAATAAACAAAGAACAAACAAACAAAAATGTAAATGAGTTAATAACTTTGACATGAATATATAAAATGTGTTTTGGTGTTACTATTTTCAAGTGAGCTTTGACATTATAATGAATAATTAAAAGCTGAATGAACTAGACACCTGTGACCTTTCATTGTTTCTATTCATCTAGGCGTCCATTTCAAATTAAATCTTATTCCAGCAGTGTCATCCCTAATTATGATGAATTCTTATCATGATGTAAGATTTGATAAACCATCATACATTGAGGCTTGAAAGTAAGAGAGCAATTTTGCCATGCTGCCCTAGAATTAATAACTTTGTATTCATTGCAAACATAGTGTAAGAGTCATTCAGTTGTTTCTTAGTTACAGAGATGACACTTTTCAGGTTTAAGTCTGAATTCTGGTTTTTTGTGAGTTCAAATTCCCACATTTTTTAAATTTTTAGTCCGTTCTGGGGCTTCTTGGCCTGCATTCACATGCTTTTTCAGGTTTTTCTCTCCACTTTCAGGTTTTAAAAGTGCAACTGAGTGACGACACCTAGTAGTTACAAAAGCCTAGTCCCTTACTGCATGTCTCAAGACAGACTAATGGTTGCCTATATCAGTCTTAAAAGACTGATATAGGCAACCATTAGCCCTAGTTTTTATGATGATTAGTTCTTAACAAATTCACTACTCTCATTCATTATTTGAAAAACAAACAATGTTACACTAAAGGTTGCACCCAGAAGCAAAACAGAACAAAAACAAAAAACGCAGGTTGAAGTAAAACAAGTTGAATGGTAAAATACTCTAAGAGATGTTGGGTTTTCTTGAAGGGTGTAAACAGTGTTTAAACTAAATAAGATGAAACTAGAGTCAACAGACGCTGATACAAGCCGCAATTTGACCCCTATAACTTGACCCCTGGGTTACGGATGGGGTCAACTGCTCTTGCATTGTGCTTAGGAGGTCATAAGAAATATTCCTGGTGAATTTCAGCTTAATCGGAACTTATACATGGATTTTGATTTTTGAAAATTTTGATTGACCTTTTGACCCCTTAATGACCTTTGACCTCAATGAAAAAAAAACCTTGTGTACACCGACAAAATGCATTGTTCCAATTTTAATTAAAAAATTCTAACATGTTTAGTTCTTGAGATAAAAATTCTTAAAGTTATTCAGCTAAAAACAGGAAGTGACCCCTTAATGACCTTTGACCCCCAAAAAAAAAAAAAAATACCATGCATACATCAGGGAACACTTATTCATGTATGATGGTTATATTACTCTGGTCTGTTTACATTTTGAGATAAAATTTTTTTTAACATTTTTGGTTTTTGACCGGAAGTAACCCCTTAATGACCTTTGACACCAAAACTGTAGGCATCCTAAAGACCCTGGCTAGTAGCGATGCATGTGTGCTAAAGGCGACTCTCTGCTATATAATTTGTAAAGACAGTGATTTTTTGAATATTTTTAGCTTTCAGACCGGAAATGACCCCCTTAATGACCTTTGACCTCAACTCTTTTTAGCAAGGTATAAGTACTGCCACATGTTGAGTCATATGCATAAGTCACATGATCATTGCATGTAATTTGTGGAAGGAGTAGCATTTTTGTGAAATCAACATTTTTGACCATAAGGTCAAGGTCAAAGGTCACAGTCAGGTCAAAGTCAAATGTAAGGTTTGGCCTAGTCCAGTGGTCATTTGGCTCAAGTATGGTTGAAATCTGTCGAAGCATAAGAGAGCTAGGGCGAAACGTGGCAAGTCACGCAAAATGTCACGAGTTGCCAGAAGAAAGAAAGAAGAAAGAATTGAGAAGAGACAGAACAAGCCGACATCCGTCGTCGGCTTGTAATAACTGTGTAATGTGTAGTGCTTTCACTTAGCCGGCACACACATGACAGTCACACTGCACCTAATGACAAGATAGTAATGGAGAGCCCCCAGGAGCTAGGACTGGATTTTAGGCACATAGTTGTGATTGACAAGTGACGTATAGTGTGACATTTGTTCTAGTTTCTATTGGCATGATCACAATTTGTTGCGTTATTGCTGACAGACATCCATTATGGATTACATTAACTAATATCTAAGCGTGTTCTGCTCATAATGTAATCAAACTTGATATTTGCTGAAAACATTTAGAGATGTGTATTGTTGAAAGGTCAGGATGAGGGTGGTACTGATAACTAATGTGAAGTGCATTGCATTTTTTATGCCTCCACCGGAGGTATAAATATGTTTCCTGGTTGTCCGTCCGTCCGTCCATCTGTCCGTCCGAGCTTGCGAGTGCAATTTCTCAGAACTGGTAAGGCGTATAGTGATGCAATTTGGTGGAGTCGTGGCAATTGGTAGTCTCCAAATTTTAGTAGGTTTTTGTCGCAAAATATGGTAATTAAGTACCTAATTTGCATAATTTATGCATATCAAGCAAAATAACCTTGTGCACAGATTATCTGGAGATCTGTACAAGTTACGATGATGAAACTTGGCAGAGAGTAGCACAGCCAGAGATTCTTGACCTTATTTGCTTCTCAGCGCAAAATTTGCGTAATCGCAAGGTCATTTGGGGTCATCCGGGGTCAAATCGCCATATATATTGTTGCAGGTTCATGAAATTTGGTGAGAACGACTACTATAGGAAGAAAAAAATGTCTAGGTCATTTTGGGGTCATCCGAGGTCAAATCGCCATATATTGTCGCAGGTTCATGAAATTTTGTGGAGACGACCACTAAAACAAGGCAAAAATGTCAAGGTCATTTTGGGGTGATTCGGGGTCATCTGGGGTCAAATCGCCATAGACTGCTGCAGGTTCATGAAATTTGATGGGAACGGCCACCATAGTGAGGCAAATAATGTGAAGGTCAGTTTGGGGTCAAGTGAAATTGCACCGGTTAAAATGATGGGCGTCAAGGTGGAGGCATTGCAGCCGACGCTTTGCGTCGAGAACCGCGCAGGTCGAGAACCGCGAAATTCTAGTTCATATTGCAACTATAGTACTTTAAAATTGTAATTGTACTTTATAAATTGATATGTATTCTGAAATAGAATATTATAGTTCTTTGGCTATCTTGATATAATAGTTTGTCTCAAAGCCCTTCGCAAGTTGAAAACCAAATGCGCAATGCATTTATTTTTACTTTATTTTTTTATCAAACTGTGGGTGGAGCTTTTTACCAGAATAGACCACCTTTCATCTCTCAAGGAGGTTTCACATGAAAGATAATTTTAATGACATATGTTGTGAGCTGCAAAACACTGATTTTAGTGAAGTATATTGTGCAGTAGATGTTTATTTCATCTTGGAATTTATTCTCTGAAATATTCACCAAGGTTTTAGACGATTTCAAACCAAAAATTAAGATCAAAGACTCTTCGGCCCCAGCGTGGATTGACGCAGAAGTTAGGAAACAAAAAGGAAACTGCGTGGAGGCGTGCTAAAAATCAAATCTCTCTAGCCACTGGGCCAATTTTCGGAAGTTACGTAATCGTTTGAAAAATTTGCTCTCTATCAAGTTTAATGAGTATATTGATAGTCTTGGTGAAAGTGTTGTTGATAACACCAAGAGATTCTGGTTATTTTTTAGATCAAAAACAAAATCCAAATCTCTTCCAAAAGTTATTAGCTGGGATAACATCACAGCTACAACAGCTAGAGAAAAAGCTTTTCTTTTTAACAACTATATTTATTCTGTTTTACTCAACCAACTTCCAACACTCAGTTGCCAAAAATACATGGGTTTCAACATCCTTCACTGGGTAATATTCAGATCAAAGAATGTGATGTCCTCAAGATCTTGTGCAATTTAAATGTTTCCAAAGCTATTGGCCCTGATGGGATATCTCCCAGGGTCTTGAAAGAATGCGCTCATGAAATTGTTTTTCCTTTGTGCCACATTTTTAACTTGTCTTTGAGTTCTGGTATTATGCCTGAGGCCTGGTTAAAAGCCAATGCTGTTCCTGTTTTTAAAAAAATCTGACAGGCAACATGCTGAAAATTATAGACCTGTGTCATTATTGTGTATATGTGGGAAAGTGATGGAGAGAGCTATTTTTGATCAAGCGTTTCCCGCAGTTAAAGACCAATTATACCATCTGCAACACGGTTTTATCAACTGTGACACAGCTATTATCTGTTTTTCATGAAGTCAGCACTACTCTGGGATTTATCTTGATTTCTCAAAAGCTTTTGACAGTGTTTGTCATAATTTATTGCTTCACAAATTGCAATCTTTTGGTTTTCATTCTGACCTCCTCAACTGGTTTCACGCTTATTTAACAGGGTGGAAGCAGAGGGTTGTTATTGATGGGGTTAATTCCGACTGGCTTCCCGTTGTTTCAGGGGTGCCCCAAGGTTCAATATTGGGGCAGATGACTCTAAATGTTATAAAAACATCTCTGATGTCTCTGATTGTCACATGCTCCAAAGTGATATTAATGCATTTTTTAATAGGAGCAAAACTTGGGATCTCCATTTTCCCCCTCTAAATGCCAGATCATATCAATCACCAGGTGTAGGAATGCAATTCATCATGATTATAAAATGAATGGTGCCGTTCTAGAACCGTGTTAGTTCCATCAAAGATCTTGGTCTTGATATTTCCTCATCTTTCACTTGGGATGATCACATTAACAGGGTTGTTAAAAAGTGTAACAAAAAACTTGGTATGAATAAACGCACCATTGGCTTCAATGCCCCTCATAATGTATCCAGGACTTTGTACTCAGCCTTGGTCTGCAGTGATTTGGAATATTGCAGTCCCCTCTGGAGTGGTACCTCAAAGCGCAACATCCAGAAAGTTGAAGGGCAACTAAATTCATTTTAGATTATCCTGTGGCTGAGTACAAAGAAAGGTTAACCGAGCTAACTCTTCTTCCATTAAGTTTTAGAAGAGAATATGTTGATCTCAATATATTTTCAAGTGCAATCTGGGATTATATGACATCAATCTTGATGGTTATGTAGTTTTTAATGGTATTAACAAAGACCGTCCCACCACCAGATTTTCCTCTGATCCTTTGTTGCTGGTAAATCAGCTTTCTAAAACTGAGTGCCACAAGATGGGCTTTTTTCAGCGTATGGTGCCCATTTGGAACCAGCTCCCTAGTATTATCAGATCTACAAATTCTGTTGCTTCATTTAAGCAACAAGTTTTGGAGTTTTACCAGTCCAAATTTGCTCGCACCTTTGATGCAACTTCTGTTTGCACTTGGACCTCTATTTGTAATTGTTCAAATTGCAGGCAAACGTAACTTAACCTGCATTTTCCCCCTCTAATTTATATTTCCCTTCCCTTCTTTTTTGGATTTGGTGGGCGGTCTTAGAAGTGCCTGGCACCTGTTCGCTCCAGCCATTCACTAGACTTTTTAAAACAAATATTGTTCCTTTCATGATATTGTGTAATTTTTGATGTAACTTATGTGCAATATTATATATTTTTTGTAATTCGGTGCCAGTGATAAAGTATAATAAATAAATAAAATAAATAAATAAATTCACTGTGGTCAAGGTGAAGAATTTTATTGAGATTTACGACTTTTTGTTTTCATGACAATTTCAGGCATCAAGACTTTTGTGTGCTGGATTTGGTTTTAAAATTAAAAAAAAAAAAAAAACGCAATGGCAAAAAATTGAAATGTACTCAATCCAGTTGGAGTAATGTACAAAAATCAAGCAATTTTGCTAATGCACGTGAGCACATGGGGCTTTGAGACAAACTAAACACATCAAAAGAAATAAGTCCCCCTCTGAAAATTTCGTCATAACATTGTAAAGTAAAACTTTGTACCAATAAAACTTACATAGAAATAATTATATGATTGTTTATTAAGTGTTTTGTGAAAATGAAAGATATCCATGACTTCTGAATGGACCCAAATTGAAGACAAAAACTGCCCTTTCCAAAAGTCACAAAGTAGGCCTATGCTTGTTAACTGCAATGCGTATTGGGACAAGGAATGGAACTGGCCATCTTACAACTCATTGTGCTGAACTCTGCACCAAGGGGATTTGTATGGCTGAATGATCAAGAATCATACACGTTACAGTAAATGTTTACTTGGTGAGGATTTTAAACTGCACTCAAACACATGGGGTTTTCCATTAGTAACAAGCAATGAATCAACTTTTGTGACAAGCATAGGCCTACTTTGTGACTTTTGAAAAGGGCAGTTTTTGCCTTCAATTTAGGCTCATTCAGCCCTGAAGTCATGGAAATCTCTCATTTTCACACAGCACTTAGTAAACAGTCATATAATTATTTCGAATTTAGTTTTTTTGGTACAAAATGAAACCTTACAATGTTATGACGACATGTTCAGAGGGGGACTTATTTCTTTTGATGTGTTTATTATTAAGATGGCAATATACGTGAAGATATGAAATTAACAATCCAACATCTTAAATAGGGCTCTTTCATTTCATGGATATTCTTAAGGTTTATTCGTAGGATTCTTTTCAAAGAGTCATTTATTCACAAATAGTTCTTGCAATGTTCCAGTATACTAATTTATTTTTGGATTTGGACTCTTTCAAGAAATGAAAAGAACAATCTTCCATCATTTGTTCCAGCGTCATGCACCATAGTCATTTCATGCTTGCAGGCTTCAAGGCCACTTGCACTTTGCACTATTATAGTGCACCTGAGCCACTTCTAGAGTAGTATTTTGTTTGAATTTTGATTCATTTGATTGACCAATCAATACCAAATAATAATTAGATTGAAATAGTTATTAATTACATCTTTGAGTGGTCATTATGCATAACAAAGCAACAACCATCTGTGTCTAGCCATAGGCACTGTACTATGTCATGTGATAAGTATAGAGCATTTTATCATACATAAAGGAAAAGAAAGGTCTCTCACCTCAGTTAGAATGGTTTCTTCTTGTTTACTATCAGAAATGGATAATATTTATTATTTTTTTTTATATGGTGATGATAAATCTTCAGGGCTGTCGATAGCTGTGGCAATCCAAAAACTGTGCCATAATCATAGACCTTATATCCAGATAACTGCTAAACCCAGTGACCTGCTCCGGGAAGAGAGGTCACTGGGTTTTAGCGGTTCTTGGGATATAGTATGTTTAATAGGCCCTATATAGTAGGGCTAGTTGCCGAGAGCCATCATAGACCCAGGGGTATAATGAAAGCATGTGCCCCTAAAATGATAACCGTGTTGCAGATGGTATAATTATGACAACTTGTTGGAATGTTTTGGCTAAAATGGTCAAATATGAGCTTCAAATTGGTCAGAAATATAAGCATATTTACATAACATTGTAGTACTATAGAGGTTATCCGTGTTCTATAAGCTGTATTATCCTATCAGCGACTTTAGGATTTTGTTTAGGATTTTCAAAAGAAGTACCTGCATGTGCAACCATGACTTTTTCAAAATAGCCCGCCAAAATCATGCAAGCAACTCCGAGGTCATGCATTGAATAGGTCTGAATGAGGAATACTATGGGAGCCAGCTCCTTTTGTTAGAAGTCGCACATGAGTAACGTGGATAACCTCTATTGCACGCCCCCCCCCCCCATGACAATGTAGATGGTAAGCCATTCCAGAACTTTGGAGCACTCACTTAAAAGGCTATTTCCTGGTGCAAGGAATGGTAAAATTAACATTTTCACTGGACCTAGTACTCATAGCATATATGGAGCTCTTGATTGTGAGACAGTTGGAAATGTACTGAGGAGAGATAAGAGCCCATTCAGGAACTTGTACACAAGCGTTAGTGTCTTGAACTTGATTTTTTCATGAACTGGTAGCCAATGAAGCTCTCTTAAGAGTAAGCTCACATGATCAGATTTGGGCTTACGATATATCAGCTTGGCACATTTTCTTCTGTAATTTCTGTAGTCTGGAGAGATCTTTCTGAGTTATTCCAACCCCGGGGGGCTGAAGAAAATTCAATTTTGCCGCCCCTTCCTCAACAGCCCGAAAAGGTTGACCCAATTTTTTTCTCGATCTTTTGGAAAAGTGAAGAGCAAAAAAAAAAAAAAAAAAAAAAGGGTTTCAGGCGCTAGCGCCCTAAAAGCAGCACATTTTGGTGTATATAGTACCATTTTTTCAAGAATTTTTATGTTTTATCAAATTTGTCCGCCCTCTTTTATTTACTAATTCTTTTTGTCGCCCTTCGTTTTTGCCGCCCTGTTTTTGCCGCCCTTCTTCTTCCGCCGTCCCTTCATTTTCGCGCCCCTGCTTTTACCCGGGGCTGGCGTCCCAAAGCCCCCCCCAGCATGATGAGTATTCTGACAATATTGTAACAAGTATTGAAATCCAAATATGGACAAGTTCTGGTGATGTTTCTAATGAGCCCATTGACTGATTTACATAGTTGGGTGATGTGAGCAGACAAACACATTTGACGATCAAAAACAACCCCAAGGTTACAAACAGAAGTGGATGGGAAAATCTCCACACCGTCAAGAATAAGGCTAACATTGGCAATATTTTGAAAATGGTGGGGAGATGCTGCCAGAAAAAAACTCAGTCTTTTCTTGATTTAGTTTGAGCTTGTTTTCAATCCTCCAAGTCTGTATGTCTGCAATACATCTAGAGAGCTCCCATAATGCACACATTATATCACCAGGAATTGTATGAAAGTTGCTGGTCAAATGCTATCTCATATTGTTAATACGTATCTCATTTCTTTGCACTTTTATGGACCTGCTAAGGTCTCTTTTCTTGCATTTTTACAGGCCTGTTCATTGCGGTTTTACAGACGACCATAAAGAATCAAAGAAAGGGTACCTTAGTTAATGTGTATTTTCCTAGATTGAGGCCTATGTTAATGGGTGCATAAAGAGCAAAGATACCTTATAAAGGGACCCATTAAGGCATCGTTTCTATTCTTTTTACAGGCTGAGGTCTCTATTCTTTGCTTTTTATGGGTCCATTAAGGGTGTCCCAAAAGTCATGCCACCATATTTTTGAATGCTCATAACTCTTGCAAATGTTATTCAACTGGCAAAATAAAAACATATTTGAAAAGAGCAAACTCATGCAGTTTTGATACCATCCATGTTACATTATCCTTCCTTATTACAAGATACAATTCTGGAGATACAAATACACCTCAAATGCAACATATTATTACTGCTAAGACAAACATTTGTGTGTTACAATCAAAATTGTGAACATGCAAGTTAAAGATGACATTCCCATAAAAGAATTACATTTTGGAATTCTTAATTTCATAGTATTTGACTGTGGGCCTAAGTGGACTTTCAAATCCTTGAAAGTGCTTATTAAAAAGAAGTTTATTTAATCAATGAATAACAGTTGAACTATAATAATCCCTATTCAATCCTGTGTAAGGCAGGAAACTAATTAGCCCATTAGTCAGAATAGTAATTTGGTGAAAATTTAAAGGTATCATTTACAAAGTGATCCATATCTTGAAAAGTATTGATGCTATTTATATAATTTGGGTATCATTTGAAAGCTTAGGCCTATAGATGCCCTGCATGCATTTATCAATTGGCTCCAAATAAAGGATTTGAACCGGTGTCCTTCACTGTAATCATGGCATCAACCTATTTGATCATAGTGCATTTGTTATGTGTGTGAGATGAACTGTCGCGGTATATTGCAATCATGCTTTTGTTGAATGCATTTGAGAAGTCCGCCATATTTGCGGTTTGATATGTCATGCACAACCTCTATTGTCTAGTGCTTACATTTCAAATCATGAAATGTCAAAAATGGGAGTTGTTCCTGGTTTTGTCAGAGTGGGTCACATATCTGCGGCTTGGTAACCCTGAATCAACACAGATGACAAGATACTATGCATCATTAGTTACGATTGCTGGTTTTGTCAGAGTGGGTCACATATCTCCGGCTTGGTAACCCTGAATCAACACAGATGACAAGATACTATGCATCATTAGTTACGATTCCTGGTTTTGTCAGAGTGGGTCACATATCTCCGGCTTGGTAACCCTGAATCAACACAGATGACAAGATACTATGCATCATTAGTTACGATTCCTGGTTTTGTCAGAGTGGGTCACATATCTGCGGCTTGGTAACCCTGAATCAACACAGATGACAAGATACTATGCATCATTAGTTACGATTGCTGGTTTTGTCAGAGTGGGTCACATATCTGCGGCTTGGTAACCCTGAATCAACACAGATGACAAGATACTATGCATCATTAGTTACGATTCCTGGTTTTGTCAGAGTGGGTCACATATCTGCGGCTTGGTAACCCTGAATCAACACAGATGACAAGATACTATGCATCATTAGTTACGATTCCTGGTTTTGTCAGAGTGGGTCACATATCTGCGGCTTGGTAACCCTGAATCAACACAGATGACAAGATACTATGCATCATTAGTTACGATTCCTGGTTTTGTCAGAGTGGGTCACATATCTGCGGCTTGGTAACCCTGAATCAACACAGATGACAAGATACTATGCATCATTAGTTACGATTCCTGGTTTTGTCAGAGTGGGTCACATATCTCCGGCTTGGTAACCCTGAATCAACACAGATGACAAGATACTATGCATCATTAGTTACGATTCCTGGTTTTGTCAGAGTGGGTCACATATCTCCGGCTTGGTAACCCTGAATCAACACAGATGACAAGATACTATGCATCATTAGTTACGATTCCTGGTTTTGTCAGAGTGGGTCACATATCTCCGGCTTGGTAACCCTGAATCAACACAGATGACAAGATACTATGCATCATTAGTTACGATTCCTGGTTTTGTCAGAGTGGGTCACATATCTCCGGCTTGGTAACCCTGAATCAACACAGATGACAAGATACTATGCATCATTAGTTACGATTCCTGGTTTTGTCAGAGTGGGTCACATATCTCCGGCTTGGTAACCCTGAATCAACACAGATGACAATATACTATGCATCATTAGTTACGATTGCTAGATTTTAACAAGCATCTTTACAATGAGCGCTTTCAGAAAATATTGGTATCCTTAGAGAAACAGGGATTTCCGAAATGATTTAATTTATTGTAACTGGGAATTATCATTTTAATATTTCAATTTTTTAAACAAAGGTTTGATTTGTGATTTCCCAAGTTCATATGGTAAAGCATTATCATCTTTAGGAGTGCTACTAGTATCAGAACCCATTAGTGTAATGTGGGAAATTAAGATGCAAAAAGAAATGTGATTTATAGGAAAAAAAATAGAAAAGAAAAGGATATGTTAAAAATATGGTCCCCTGAAAATTCACTAACTGTGGAATTAAGTTATTAAAACACTAAACTTATGTGGTTTCAACCACTAAACTTTATTTTTCAAGTACAAGCTAGTAAATGATAAAGAAGTCTAATTTCATACAATAGGTTCCATCCTGAGACTAGGAGGAATATTCAGAGTTACAAATATGTCAAATATGGATAATATATTAGACTTTGTTTCAAGTTTGAAAGCCCATTCCCACTATGCACATGGCATGGTGCAAACTTAACTGGCTCCAAAACACCTAAAAAGTATTGTGGAATCCTAACTACGAGATGAAAGGCCCAGCAAACACACAATATTTTCAACATCATTCGCAAAAGGTTAGAAAATTTGCCAGAAAATGTTTAAATGTCGGGTAATATGAAGGGTATATTAAGGGTTTAAAATGTTTTCATAATATTAAAAACCAGTTTTTGATTACTTACTGTAAATATAACATAATGTTATTTAAGTGTTGACAAAATATTTGACAAAAATGTAAAAAAAAAATATTTTACAATAACATTTTGAAAACATTAAAAAAATATTTTTGTAGTGTGTTTTCATACGAAACGTTTTAAAACGTTTCATGACCTTTATATAACCCGACATTTAATGTTATTAAAACATTTTTACCAAAACCCAGTCCAAAATATGACCTGTTAAAAATGTTTTCAAAACGTTTTGTGTTTGCTGGGGCTGCACTTTTCATAGTAATGTCACAAAATGTACCCATGCAGTGAGATAACCATATTACTGTCGTTAGTAGGTCAAATATGACATTTGGAATCATTAATGAATGAATGAAGGTATTGCTGTACATACATTAAGATGTAATGAAAACAAAAATAAGTGCAAATATCTGGAGTAATTCCCTGGGATTATCACCCATCACTAGGAATTAGCCTTATTCAAAATGCACTTTCAATTAAATCAGGTTTGTTGAATTAGACATCTTTCTCTCCATCGCTAGTGATGATGAGATTGCTAAGAGGGGAGGTGCAGGTGGGGGACAGACAATATTTTATTTGTTTGGGGCTTATTTTGGTGGTGGTGTTGACCTTAGGACCCTGATGTGGTGTTGACCTTAGGACCCTGATGTGGTCTGCCCGGAAGTTTGAAGCTTTGACCATTAAGGAGGTGTAAATTTGTCCCAGGGGAAGTGTGAAATAGAAAAATATACCGTATATCATTAGTTTGTAACATTTTAAATTTTATACATGATATTATGGGGTCAGGGAACAGTTAAAAAAAGATAAGCAGGCTCCATGCTCTATTTGCCCCCAGATAATGAAACAGCCCCTCAATACGACTTTAGACTGCAGTGGTTACTATGCTCTTGTGTAAAATTTAGCTTGAAATTCCCCTGGACAAGGATCTTATTGCTAATAATCTTGTTGTAATCCGTACAAAATTTGTTGAGCTGATCCTGGTTGCGAAGGACCATTGTGGAATGTATAGGGTGTGCGCTTCTTAGCTGCAAGTCCCTGTGTTGTTGTTAATGGTTTGTGGAATGATATGGGGGCCAACAACAATCTGTTAAGTGTGCTGAGGCTTGTGGATTAACATCTAGGCATTGTGCCTGTGTGTAACGCA
This sequence comes from Amphiura filiformis, assembly GCF_039555335.1. Taxonomy (NCBI): domain Eukaryota; kingdom Metazoa; phylum Echinodermata; class Ophiuroidea; order Amphilepidida; family Amphiuridae; genus Amphiura; species Amphiura filiformis. Next base: position 11,027,469 of record NC_092631.1, read on the forward strand.
CTATAAATCACTGCACTTTTTGTTCACCAATCTCATTTCCCGGCCTCCCTCTCCTCCTCTATTCTTTTTTATTTGTCATTGATAAACTTCTCTCTATCCCTCTCTTCCACTCTCTCTGTATTTAAATTATCCACAATATATATGGATTACTCAAAAATCACTACATTTGTGATCTGATATTTATATGAGTAGATAGCATGTCTTTTAATTGATTAAATTTGTACTTGTTTATAAATGTCATTGCTATATATGAAATGTCAAACCAATTGAATGCAGATTTTTTTAAACAAAATCAATACTTGAATTAATGCTCAAATTAGCTTGAATATCAAGGTCAATGCATGGATAATGACACCTTGACACTCAGGAATAGACTTGTGGTTGGGGCCTCTTTGCTGTAGTGCAGGTGTGAAAATATCACAGTGTTTGGTAGGCAGTAGTAGGATAAATAGCCAGTATGCAGTCACATCAAAGAACTTGTCCGCCACATTACCTGCGGGTATATGATCCATGGTAACATTTACTCCTGATAACGCATCAGGAGTGGAAAGTGTCAACTATGTTTAAGGCAATGTATTGAATGAGCTAGCCCAGCAATATTACATTACACATGAAGCAGAAAGTGAGATTAATGCATGACTGCATAAAAGCATGCTGTTCTAAGAGCACTTTATGTGGAGGAGGAATAAACACAGTGTAACTTTGCCTCTTGGGAAGCTAGTACTTGGCTAGGGAGGTGATGATATCTAACAACAAAAATAATGAATTTGTTATTGTTGTATGCATGTATTATTGAGACCCATGCAATAATATTGGTTTAGATAGGCCTTGGGTATTTCACGATGATCATTTGAAATTGTGTGACTTTTACCATCCCTGCTTTGGGACAGCTGTTATATCATGATTAGCAGATATGTTGATAGTGGTTGCAAAGTGGAGAATAGGTCTATCACTAGGATCCACAACATGCTCATCTATCAGGGCACAATTCTTTATTCCCAATACATCTGTATACATTCATTGAATGACCTTTGAAAATTTGGGTACAAAAACTCATACTCCCAACTTGAGGTCAAATTTGTCACTATGATTGTTTAATTGAGGTTATTGAACTATGCCATTGGGATGAGGCCATTGTGGTCCATAGAAGAATGAAGAAAACAGTAGTAATTAAAAGTAAGGTTCTTATGTCTAGCGAATCACTGAGAGTGCATGCCTTTTAAATTTAGACTTGCTCAAGCCCTTTCGGACCTGATGTCTCTGTGATATTATATCTTAATATTCTTTTTTCAGCTTTGGCCCTGGTCACTCTATGACCAAGCCCCGGTTCTTAAACATGTCCCCCTCCCCTTAAACATGCTAAAAGAACTAACATACTAATATATACATGTAGGTCTATACCAAAGTATTCAAACCACTGATATACCACAGAAACTCTGACTCATGCTGTAGGCCTATACCCTAGTCCTGTGTCAAAATAATCTTTACTAATTAATCTAATCCCTTGAAGATTAATTGGTGTGATATTTTTAAAGTCCTCCCCTGTTTGCTGTTTAATAGTGACATGCCTTCACTTGATATCTCTAAACATGACATGTGGTATTATAGTAGAAGTCAAATGAAGATAAATACCACTAGCTACCACTATCCTAAAATGCACTATGGCTTGAATCAAGGCTATTTAAATTATGCTAATCTGCTGACTTTATTTAAAACAATCACTGATTTTAATTATGACGTGTCACTAGTGAAAATACTGTATTAGATATATTAATTTAAAAAAATCATTACAACTAAGGACTTTGTTATCCAAGGACTTGCTTTTTGTTGTTGTTGTTGTTGTTGTTGTTGTTGTTGTTGTTTATTTCTTGAAGACACACTTGGGCCCTGATGTCTGGACAGGACAAAGCACAAGCATATTGCTCATCAAGTCAGTGGATAAGGCAAATGAATACCGACCCTAATTTTGGAAATTTCAGAAAAAGTTTTTTTTTCTTTCAACATTTTTGACATCTTGAAAAGTTTTTTTACAGTTTCTACACACTTCTAAACTGTTTTAATAAAGATGAATGAAGTGGTATACAGTAGAGAAATATCCCAGTTCGCAACTATTAGGGCTATATATTGAGCTAATTAAAGGCATGGAGTCGTGGAGGACAAGCAAACAATCTTTTTTCTTTGGCCTAAGTCTATAAGCATGCTGGCCTATGTGGAAAGTAAAGAAATTAAGAAACAAAATGGATGACAGAAATAAAGGACCACTCCCACTAATCAAGTGAACTATTTATCACCAATCAAGAAAAAGGGAGTTTGTTAATTCAATTTCAACTGCCACAAAGGCTTTGCCAAAATATATTCAGCTTACATGATATGGATTTAATTACAAATTGCACAATATTTGTAGAGAAAATAAGAATCATATGTGCAGATAAATCAGTATGCAAATGATAGTAGGTGAATTGAGATAGTAATTCTATATGTGGTGTCATTGCATATGACTAGACAGCAGAGATGCAGCTACTCATATGGTCAATGACACCTAACAACCCAGCTAGCCAAAATACGTTTTTATAACGTTAAAAAACCGTTTCACTTTGGTTTGGAAAACGTTTCAATATTGCGTTTTAAAAACGCAAAAGTGTGGAGTTTTGAATACGCTTTATTAACGTTTTAATGTAACGTTTTTAAAACGCCATTGTAACGTTAAAAAAACATGTCAGTTTGGTTACGAATGCGTTTCAATATTACGTTTTAAAAACGTAAAATGTGGCGTTTTGCAAGCGTTTTAGTAACGTTTTTAAAACGCCATTATAACGTTAAAAAATTGGTAAAAAACCGTTCCTGGGAGGGTTTGTGTTACCTTTGGGGAACAACAATGTAACGAACATGGAAGTTTGTTTAAATACATTTTAATTTTTGTTAAGTATCGAAAAACAGTTTAACAATAATTCTTTACCGTACTTCTGCAGCAAACGATGCGACGTTATGGTTACATCCGTACATGTATAATGTTTTGTGACTGGAGTCCAGACGCAAACTCTGTAGTAAAACATGAAGCCGTGTGTTGTTATACATCAGCCATGGCTGATAAATTTACACCATTAGCTAACGTATGACCCCAACAGCTCCATGTTCCTATAGGCTATTGATAAGTTTCTTCTTACTGGCTGCAGGCTGCAACATCAAACATGTACATGTCTACCCCGGGTGTCTACCTGTTTGGATTATGATAAAAGTCTAAAATATACTTTAACTTACCCGAAAATGTCACTCTTTTGGAAAATATTACAGCATCCGATTGCAACAGTTATAAGTCAGTTCTGAGTCATGAGAGTGTAATGCAATGCAGAAACAAAACAAAAAACCTGCAACGATATATTCCAAAAGAACATTTGGTCCCCGAACTTGGTCAAAACTTGTGTATAGGCCTATACACAGATATTTAAGTCATTTCTCAATAATAATCCTGCAGCAGAGCGACGAGTTGATTTGAAATATAAATATACATGCAATAATATAACTAACTGCCAGACTAGACTGTCCAGTGTGATATGTACATGTTTGTACACCGCTATACCGGTTGCTATACTTGAGTTCAAACCCGGAGTTCAAATACCACTTTCAAATCGCAGACCCTCTCAAGGTCAAGTTCGTATAGTCTCATTCCCAGTAGGCCTACGCAAATTGCCAGCATACGTGTTATCCACTTTTCAGCCAAAGCAGAGCTACGAGGTTGCAAAGTCATTTGAAACGCTTGCAAAAACAATAAATTTACGATCTTTCATAATTACAAACGGCAAGACAACGGTTTAGAAGTTCATTGATCTCTATTTTTGCAGGTCAGTACAATGAATGTAGAAGGCCCATGTTTTCCTATCAGAAAAGTCTGTTCAAGATACATTTCATCGAAATATTTGCACAACATTTAATAGATACTTTTTTGAGGAATAACTTTCAATTCTATATTTTGACAATTGACTTAATGATGATGTTGATGATGATGGTGTTGATGATAATAATGATGATGATGATGATGGTGATGATGATGATGATGATGAATCTGAATCTGATGATGAATGGCAACGTACGATTAATTTAATAATGACAAAATAAATAATGTCTAAGTTATACGTTATTAATACGTTTTTGTGCAAACAATCAGCAATCAAGAAACCACGGTTACACGGTAGCGTTTTTAAAACGTTTTTAAAACGTTTTACAAAAACGGAACCAAACTAAAACCAATTTGAAACGTTTTGAAAACGTTTTGTGTTTGCTGGGAATCACAGGTAGCTACTTAAAGACCCAAAGACGCACAATCATCAACACAATTCTATCGTGAACAGAATTGTCAATTTCCAAACAAATTGGTACAGTAAATTGACATCCTTGAGAATAAATTGAAATCAGTCAAACCTCATAATGGGCTATTCCATTTAAAATCCACACTACCCCAGTGGAAGATTTAGCTTAAGTCTTCCACAGAGGGAGTATGAGTTTTGAATAGAATAAACAATTGGGTAGCTTCCATTTGAAATACTCACTCCAGTTGTGGAAGATATAGGTAAAGCCATAATACAGGGGGAGTGTGAGTTTCAAAATGAGTAACCCTGACCAATTACATTTGAAAAACATACTCCCACTGTGGAAGATATTTCCAAAATCTTCCACATGGGGAGTGTGGATTTCAACTGGAATAGCCCAATGTGTATCAGAAAAATATTAAATTTATGTTTGACATTTCAGAGAGCAAATCAACTTTATATCTGTGAAATGAAAACAAAATGATATTTTAGACAATAAGCATTCATGAGTACAGAGATGAGATGGCATGTGGATTATTTTCAGTATTGTTCATGTTGTTGGCTTGCAAAGCCATAAATGGAGGTAAAAAAAAGTATTGGTCGTCAGTGAATACATCATTCCTTAGTTTACTGGTTCAGCCTTCATAGCAGAACCAGTGTTCTGCTATGGTTATCACAAATTGGTATACTCTTTGATTGTGTCTAACTCAGAAACTTTTTTCTGTCAGAGTTCAACTTCCGTCACTATGTAATGCATCTGACGATATGAACAATTTAAACCCTATTGCAACCAAACTTGGGCCATAGCTGCACTATTGGAACCCTCAGCTATTGATGGTGTTCAAGGTTATATAATGAGGTCAAAGGTTATTTGAGGTCAACTGATAAATGACCATTATGTAAGACTTTTGGTTAAATTTGGTTTCTTATAAACAATTTAAATTCTAATGCAAACAAACTTGGGTCATAGTTGCACTCTTTGAACCCTTGGTGGTGTTCAAGTCATAAATATGAAAATATGTGCGTTTGAGTGCCCTCGGCGAATTAGCATATATTTATTTTCTTCATATTACGTCATGTAATGAATGACTTGGGTGTGCGCTGGGGCGTGTTAGTGTTTGGTAGTCACTTCAGGTTGGTAGCACCGCACACTTTTTTCAATTTTTTTTGTTAAATCCAACATTTTTTTTAATGTGTATGTTAAAATGTTATGCCTCTGTCGGTTATCCAGGGTGGGTTTTTGACTGATTGTACGGGGAGGAAAGAATTCAATCATCAGGTTGACATAAGGTAGAAAGCCAGGGGTCATCGTACGTTCTCCAATTTTCTCCAAAAAGTAATATTCGTGGAGTTTTTCAGAGTTTTCGTAGCCCGCTCCCTACCGCGATTGTTTTCATTTAGGCTTTAGGCTTCCCCATTGTATTAGTCTAGGATCCCACCGCATTTTTGTACAAGTAGAGTAAGAAAAAAGATTCACAATTATTTAATTGTGCCTGCTCTCATTGAGCTCACGATTCGCTGTGGCCGGTGCAAATAAATACCAACATAACGCAAGCTTATGTATTAAAAGTGTTTTATTGGTGGGCATTGGTGTCGTTCTTTGGGAGTATAGTGGAGAAACCATTATTTACAACTTTTGTTTAAAATTTGGTCTCATATGAACAGTTTAAATCCTAATGCAATCAAAAATAATAATAAAATTTTTTTTTGATGGATCCAAGTTGTGAAAATATTGGATCCAAAACATAATAATGATAAAATTGGATGCTTTACGTCCAATATTTATTGGTCTCGCTATGAGTTGTAAAATATTGGACTCGACTACTTCTCGTCCAATATTTTAAAACTCATAGCTCGACCAATAAATATGTGCTCAACCGATCCAATTTTATATCAAACTTATGGCATAGCTGTATTATGGGCACCTATATGTATTGTGGTATTTAAAGTCACATACGAAGGTCAAAGGTCATTTGAGGTTATGTTTATTTGTTTGTTTACCACTCATACGTGACATTTAATAGCTGTTATAATATATTTCCAAATTTAAAATGCCACAAGGCATCCCAATCGACGCCTTGAGTCGAAAACCGCAATGTTTTTAGTTTTCTATGCCCCAGTGGTTCCCACGAGGGGTCAAAGGTCACAGTGGGCCAAAGCCTAAAATTAGTCCCATCATGTATGTATCTCAAATTGCTCCTCTTATCCCAGGGAATAAAAAAGTCAATTGTCATATTTTTCTACAGTGCTTAGTTCAGGAGTTATAAGGTCAAATAGGTCAAATGTCAAACAATTGATACACAGTGGTCAAAATTTTAAAATGGTCCGATGGAAAATGGTCTTAAATTATCCCCCTTAACATAAGAAATCTCAAGTCACAATTTTTTTGCAATTTGTATTGTCATGTCTCTCTTCTTGTCAGAGTTAATGCAGCCAAAGTGCAATAGAAATATGTACATGCATAACATTTGACCCATGTAATTTGAGACAAGGCCAGTGGTGGTGCCAGGAATTTTTTTTTGGGGGGGGCAAAATGAATTTTGGGGGGCCAAAATCAACAAATTTACATTTTACAAATTTTACATTTTGGCTCCATTATGACCTTCGACCCCTCATGGGAAAAACGGAGCAATTCCAGTTTTATCATTTGAGGTGTAAGGATGTCAAAATGCTACCCTAAATATCACCACATACCGCCATGTATTAGTATATTCATTTTAAACAAGGAGTCATGCATTGGATTAGAAACTCACTAATAGTTCAAGGTTGTTTTCCTCATCTGAAGTACAATGCTTCATATTTACATGTTCACAAAATGGTAAATGTTCTCATAAACTAGAAAACCTAGGCAATTGAGACTGACAAAGTTTGCCCATCATATCTGCCACTACCCTGGATTCATGACTGAATTACATCCCACACAATTGCCTTGGGCACAAACAACATAATTTAGCCTCCTTTATCAGAAATTATGACCAAATATGGCAAAAGTATGAAAAAGATAACTTTATGAAAATGTTTGCCTAAATATTGGTTAAGCTAGATGAAAAATTCATAGATTTATTTTAAAGATGTACATATTTGTTATATTGGCTGTATGATATTTGTAGTGATTACATTTACAGGTACTTCGGTACTGATTTTCATCATATTATAGACACAGATGAATTACTATTTGTCACTCACTGTTGAACTACCTCTGACCACTGTTATTATTGAACCACCCCTGATTACAGTTACTGTTGACTTTCCTCTGATCACAGTTACTGTTGAACTACCTCTTATCATGGTTACTGTTGACCTACCTCTGATCGCAGTTACTATTGAACCACCCTGATCACAGTTACTGTTGAAATACCTCTGATCACAGTTACTGTTGAACCACCCTGATCACGGTTACTGTTGACCTATCTCTGATCACAGTTACTGTTGAACCACCCTGATCACGGTTACTGTTGACCTATCTCTGTTCACAGTTACTGTTGAACCACCTCTGATCACGGTTACTGTTGACCTACCTCTGATTGCAGTTACTATTGAACCACCCTGATCACAGTTACTGTTGAACTACCCTGATCACGGTTACTGTTGACCTATCTCTGATCACAGTTACTGTTGAACCACCCTGATCACGGTTACTGTTGACCTATCTCTGTTCATAGTTACTGTTGAACCACCCTGATCACGGTTACTGTTGAACCACCTCTGATCATGGTTACTGTTGACCTACCTCTGATCACAGTTACTATTGAACCACCCTGATCACGGTTACTGTTGACCTATCTCTGATCACAGTTACTGTTGAACCACCCTGATCACGGTTACTGTTGACCTACCTCTGATCACAGTTACTGTTGAACCACCCTGATCACGGTTACTGTTGAACTACCTCTGATCACAGTTACTGTTGACCTACCTCTGATCACAGTTACTGTTGAACTACCTCTGACCACAGTAACTGTTGAAATACCTCTGATCATGGTTAGTGTTGAACTACCTCTGATCACAATTACTGTTGAACTACCCCTGATCACAGTTACTGTTAAACCACCCCTGATCACAGTTACTGTTGAACCACCCCTGATCACAGTTAGTGTTGAACTACCTCTGATCACAGTTACTGTTGAACTGACCCTGATCATAGTTACTATTGAAATGACCCTGATCACAGTTACTCTTGAACTACCTCTGACCACAGTAACTGTTGAAATACCTCTGATCACAGTTGCTGTTGAACTACCTCTGATCGGTTACTGTTGAACTACCTCTGATCACAGTTACTGTTGACCTACCCCTGATCACAGTTACAGTTGAACTACCCCTGATCACAGTTACTGTTGAACTACCTCTGTCCTTGGTTACTGTTGAACTACCTCTGATCACAGTTACTGCACCTGACCACGGTTACTGTTAAACTACCTCTGATCACAGTTATTGTTGACCTACCCCTGATCACAGTTACTGTTGAACTACCTCTGATCACAGTTACTGTTGAACTACCTCTGACCTTGGTTACTGTTGAACTACCTCTGATCACAGTTACTGTTGAACTGACCCTGATCATAGTTACTATTGAACTGACCCTGATCACAGTTACTCTTGAACTACCTCTGACCACAGTAACTGTTGAACCACCCTGATCACAGTTACTGTTGAACTACCTCTGATCATGGTTACTGTTGAACTGTCCCTGATCACAGTTACTGTTGAAATACTCCTGATCATAGCTGCTGTTAGTTTCCTTATTCATTGACAGTTGAAGTATTCACTAGCACAGTTAATGCGGATCAAAGTATGTGCGGAAATAAACAAGCTGTGAACTTTGTTACTTTTCAGGTACTCCGTATTAAATGTCTGCTTTTATAGGTAAGCTAGACAGAAAGCTGAAACTGAAACCAAAGAAGCCCATTGTATTACCTTAAAGCCATGTTGTAACATTTCTATAAAAATAGGTTAGTATTTCTTTTCCATAAAATGTTAGCTTTTACTATCAGAAATGTCCCCTTTTAATTTTGAGCGATCAAATGAGGCAAAGCAGAGCAAATGGGAATTAATTACCAGTGCCAATGTGTGTTACTCTGACGGTCGTACTACCTTTGTGCCTTTGATGTGTGTGTCTGACCATCCTGCTCGCCTTGTATGTACTGTGTTATGAACATCATGTATGCATTCAACTAATATTTCCATCGTAATAATAAATCGTCTTGTTCAGGCAGTTTATTCAAATTCTTGGATTTTGACAAAACTACATCACCTAAAGTCTTGATTCTTGCAGGGTATCTTAGTTTACTAAAGTACATTAAAATCATGTAAAAACAGAATAAAAAAATATTGATGGTGTCCTCCTCAGTTGATGTTACAATATGGCTTTAATTGCAACTTGAAGCAAATTGTGTGCTAAGAGGTTTAAGACAAAGTCTTCATCTTACCTTAATACAACTTGAGTGTTAGACACATACATGCTTAGAGCTTTGAGATAGATTATATTACATCATCCAATAGTGATTTATTCTTTGTATCTTTGTAATTGAGACATTGGAGACATCTGGGCGATCATGAGCTTTTCTCCATTATTTTTTTTGTATATTAGAGTTGTCATTGCATATATATTGTCTTATATGCAGACAAATTAAATCTTATAATCTTCCAAGATGCTATTAGTGATTCATGACACGGCTCTCATGTTTGTGAGTTGATATTTATGTGACTGACCAGTCTAACCTGGAAACAGTTAAAGTTGAGTGATTTGATGGATAGCCTCATCCCCCACTTCACCCTACCCAGATTGAGTGACTTGATTGATAGCCTCATCCTCCACTTCACCCTACCCAGATTGAGTGACTTGATTGATAGCCTCATCCCCCACTTCACCCTACCCAGATTGAGTGACTTGATTGATAGCCTCATCCCCCACTTCACCCTACCCAGATTGAGATTTTACATGATACCACATTTGCTACCAAAAGCTCTAAATTAATTAAGATTGATACCAGTGTTTGACATTTGGTGCATTTTCAAAAGTTGCAAATCAAAACAATCACTCTAAACTGCGTGGTCAAGTTTGCTTGCCCGTTATGAACCCCTGCCGAAGGTCCCAATTGCCTGTACAGAGTGCGGTTTATTCAATTGTTTATATGAGATGCATGATTATCCCCCCGGGATTCCCCCTGGGATTATCCCAACATTTCTTGGAAGCAGAAGGGATAGATTGGCTGGTGTTATCGGTATTACCAAGCAATCATTTCCCGCTATGACATGGTCACACTCTGCAAGTTATCTCTGCATGCGCCTGTAAATGTGCAACTTTTTAAAATGCACCAAATTTCATTTATTGATTTAAATCTTTGTAAATTTAGAGCTTTTGGTAGCAATGTGATATCTCATTGGAGGTAGCTAATCAGTTTATCAATCAAATTGCCGTAACATGACTAGGTTTACATTTATGACAGGTCATTGGAGTGAGGACTTTCTTTTTTGTGCTGTGTGTATCTTTATTCTTAGCAATTAAGTTTTACTGTTATGATTATGAAATTCATTTGAATCAATAAATTTTTAACATTAAATGAAATTTAGGGTAAGAAAAAAGTAATGAACAACTAAAAATCATACATTTTTTCTTCAGGTCTCTGCAGGTTTTGAACTTTAAAATGTTTGAGACCAAAACTTTTGAGGTCTGAGACCGAGACCTTAATATCCAAGACTGAGACTGAGACCTGCAAAATCAGATCTCGAGACTGTCTCAAGACCAAGACCTACAACACTGCCCCCTGTGTGGGGGATTAAGGACATGTCTTCCATAGGGAGGTATGGATCTGAACTGGAATAGCTCAATTCTGGGAGGGAGAAGCCTTCCTAATGATGACTTGCATTCCAGGTATCATATAGATGTGCGTATGACACAAGGATTGTTTGTATTTAAGCCTAACAGTCATTGCCATTAAGAACTAATTAGTATATACATTAACCCAGTCTCCGCTGATAACCGGATATAAAGTTTCAACATAACAGGTTTATCATTTAAAGTTGACATATAATACATGTATATATGTTTTTAAAAATTACTCCCCATTCTAGAAAAATACAGCACTAATTTTTTGGGATTAAAAAACATTATCCTGTTTTGCTAAATTCTAATCCTTTAGTTGTCCTAACTGGAAGTAAAATTTTAATATTTGGTCAATTTTTGGAAATAAGAGCCAAAAACATGCATTTTTAGGGCCTTTTTCAACTTTTTTTGTATTCTGTGACAATCAAGCCCAACGACTTGAACAAAGACTAATTTCAAGTTATGCATTCTAATTTTTGCAAAATACATTTTCCAATCTTTTTCATAACCAATTAGCAAAAATAATATTAAAATTATGAGCTAACTCTTACCCTATACTTAAGATTTTGAATGCTTAGACTTGTGTCAAGTCTTACAATTTTGTGACTACAATTGTAAGAAAACATGCAAAATTGCATGTTTTTGTACCATATCCCCTCAAATTGCAAAAATATAAAAATTTTACATTTATTACCAGTTTATAGAACTAACTAAATGATTAGGATTTAGCTATATTTCATTTGGCAAAGCAGGATTATATTTTTTAATCAAAAAAAAAAATAGTGCTGTATTTTTCTGGAATGGGGAGTAAAACCTAGCATGTCACTTTGTGTGTTGGTTTACTGCTAAGTACAAACAGGCACAGAGCTCTTGTGTGAGTGATTACTGAGCTAAGTATTGCTACCATGTCCTAATAGAGTTATGTAAGCTATCCACCAGTGGAGCTTCTGCGACCCCTACGCAGAACTTCCGATAGTGGATTAGCTGCGCACGATGGACGCAAGGAATCCACAGTCGGATTTTCTGCGACGTGCACTGAAAATCCCTCCGTATATATAGTTCCGTGGAGTAATTCTGCATGACGGTCGCAGGAAATCCACTGACGGATTTTTGGCGACGTGCGCTGAAACTCCCCTCCGTATATAGTTCCCGTGGATTAATTCTGCGCTTGACGGTCGCAGGGAATCCACAGTCGATTTTTGGCAAGACGTGCGCAGAAACTCCCCTCCGTATATAGCTCGGTGGAGTAATTCTGCGCATGACGGTCGCAGGGAATCCACGGACGGATTTTCGCGCACGCTTTAATCATCTCATGAATTGTTATGATTTAATATTATTAAATGGTAGAAATAAGAAATATTATGTAGGCCTATAATGTTTAGAGTCAGTTCTATGCATCAAGTATCATGTTTAAAAACATGTTTAAAAAATAACTTTGAAAGTAAGAAATATTATATATATATTTAGAGTCAGAACGGTGGAGTATTTCTGCGACGGTCGCAGGGAATCCACAGTCGGATTTTCGACGACGCGTCGCTGAATAGGTCCGTGGAGTAATTCTGCGCGACGGTCGCAGGGAACCCACGGACGGATTTTTCGGCGCGACGCGCGCAGAAACTTCCCTCCGTATATAGCTCCGGTGGAGTAATTCTGCGCACGGTCGCAGGGAACTAGAGTCAGCATCAAGTTTCATGTTTAAAATAACTTAGAAAGTAAGAAATATTATATATATATTTACAGTCAGAACGGTCCACAGTGGAGTAAGAAATATTATATATATATTTAGAGTCAGAACGGTGGAGTAATTCTGCGCACTGTCGCAGGGAATCCACAGTCGGATTTTTGGCGACGCGTGCGCAGAAACTCCCTCCGTATATAGCTCCGTGGAGTAATTCTGCGACGGTCGCAGGGAATCCACTGACGGATTTTCGGGCGCACGGTTTAATCATCTTATCTTATGAATTGTAATAAACGGAGGGGATTTTCTGTGCACGTGCGCAGAAAATCCGACTGTGCATGGATTCCTTGCGTCCACCGTGCGCAGATAATCCACTATCGGAAGTTCTGCGTAGGGGTCGCAGAAGCTCCACTGGTGGATCATGTACATACATGCCTAATAGGCTAATTGTGTGTAAGTTGCTCAATCTTCAGTGTAGCTGCATTGATTAAATTGGGGAGAGCCGCAAACATTTACATGTATTATAGGCATATCAAACCGATTTTTGCACTATTTTGATATAGTTTTATTTTAAAAACAGCCTCTCTCACCACCCGATATTCAAATTTCCGGGGCACTAAAATTGTCTGTGGCAATGACGTCCCAGTAACATAATGAAGGCTGAGGACAATTGAGCACAAATAACCATGAATATCGCATATTGAGAGCCGGCTGTTTTGATTTGTTTTTATGGTCAATATGAGTTTGTTTTAAATAAAACAATGTGATTCATGCTTGATAATTGTTTTTCTAACATATATTAAGGCATATTAAATGTTGTGATGCATGGCTTTCCAAAGAATGAAACAACTTTTGCCAAGCTTCATACGCCTTTTTCGGTCCTTTAACAAACATTTATGTAGGCTCAGATTTTTTCAGTGCTTAGAATCTACTTTCATATTCATTTGGAAAACTTTATGTCTGAGATATGTCTGTAGATATAAACTCAAATGTCATTGAGATAGTTAGTAGTCACAGCCTGTAATGGAACATTATTGTCGATGACCATCCATTTACTTTAATGTAGAGTCCGAAGTTTACCATTTTCTAAAATCCATTTTCCGTGTTGTAATCTGTGTTGTAAAATTGGTAAATCTGTGTCTTATGAATAAAGCTTAAAATGTATAAACAATGATATTAATATAACAATAAAGTGTTCAATATCACGATCAATATACTCGGATTGGACTATTCTTACGATAATAGACCAACTGTTACGATGTTTGGAGGGATATGGGGGGTGGGGTTCATGCCTTGGTAATAAGTATACCTTTATTTCAGTATTATTAAACAGTATTTTTATCATAAAAATTGACACACACATTTCATGATTATTTTTAACATTTATTTCTCTTATCTTTTAACAATTTTTGTCACATCATACAAAAATGTCATTTTCTGTGTTGTACCTCCGATTCCGTGATTTTTTTCTGTTTTCCGTAAAACTTGGGACTCTACCGGTACTTTAATGATCTAGCAAGTTGTTCAGATTAGCAGCAGTTAAAAGACACATGGTTAACTATCCATTGCATGTCAACTTAAAAATGGAACAATTATGTGTTGGAATTAATTCAAATCAATATCCATATGAGAATTGTGTAGGTGTACTTTGGGTGAAACTTTTCATATATTATTCAAGAGAACCATATAAAAACATGCTTGTACACAGAGAAGTTTTGCAATATAATTATGAAGTCAAGCAATACTTCAATTGATCAAATGACTGATGTGTTTCCTAGGCACGATAGTTGCTATTCAATATTCAATCATATTCTTATTTTAATGACTTTTTGGTTTTCAGATATCGCCGAACCACATAATCAGAACAAAAATGGGAACCATCTCAAAAATCAATCACTGTAGGTGGCAAGAATTTCTAGAAATAGAATAATGCCTTTCAAATATGAACATGTTGCTATCTTCAGTAGATGCACATTTTTGTACAGTAATTAGGGAAATGTTGTGTGCGAGTGTGTGGGGTGTTTGTCCATCAAAAGGCTTTTCTATTTTGATCTAAATATAATGAAACATACGCACAAAAAAAGCTTAGATTATTGGGAATAACATAACCTGTATTTGGTTGAAATTGGTCAAGAATTAGCTTTAAAAATGGAAGAAACACCTGTTTTGGCCATTTTAGGAGCCAATGAGCACCTACGAATCGGAGTTGCTGATGCTGCCTGCATAACGATGCAATACACATAGTGCACCATTGATAAAATAAAAACGATAAAATAGTAATCATTTGGTATGGCATCAATTGCAGTTGTACATATATCACCATAATAGAGTTTAAAATTATTTGATAATACTAATACACATTGCAATTGAAAAAAATAAGAATATTTTTAATCATTAAAATGATTAAATTATATGTTTTTTTTGCCATATATTTTCAATACATACATAAACCATACATTAAAACTGAAACACGGACTTTTAATAGTACATGAACAGGTGCGAAATAAACATAAATATTCTACATCGTATATCATGGACATGCGAATTATATATTTTTTTTTTGGATTTTGAGTTTGAGTGTCCTTGGGCCTAGAGCTAAATGCTGGATCATTCATGGCTGACTTTTTAAAAAGAAACCCAAAAAAGATAATTCAGATATTCTTGTGTACAAATCCAAAATTTGGGTTGATGTTACGTACCTCAATGACAGTTTCGTGCTAAGACTTAGCACCTTCTCAAATTGACTGACCAATTCCTGCACCTCGACGGCTGCTACCAGTTGGAGCTGACGAGGTGGCGCTGTTAGGAGTTGGTCGTAGATGTCGGAAGAAAGTAGTTCCTTCGTCTCTGTTGAGTGTTTTGGCCCCCTCTTTCTTATCCAGATGGCTTCCTTTATACATGTATGTCTTCTCTTTCTGTTCTGTTCTCTGTCTCTGATTTGTGATTCGACATCCAATTACATGATTATCTTCTGCGACGTGATCTGTTATCGCGGATTTATTATCCTCCCCTGTGATGGAGGCCTGTCTTTGTGATCTGGTAAAAGCTTTCTTTGAAGCTTTTTCTGCTTCAGTTTTATGTTCTTTCAAAAATTCTGGCTGTTTCTCCAATGTATGTTTTGTCGCAGTTGAGGCAGGGAATCTCGTATACACAATCAGATGTTTGTGTGGCGTTTCGCTTATCTTTGGGGTGCACTAAGATGTTTCTCAGCGTTTGGTGCAGTTTAAAGGTGGTGTTAATGATTTGTACACAAGAATCTCTGAATTATCTGTTTTATTGACAATCCTGATGAACTTATTTGCAAAAAAAAATTGTAAAAATATAATCTGTGTTCATGTCATAGTCTATTAATGATTTCAAAATCAATGCAAATCCAATGCATTTAAAATACAGTAGATTATGACATGAACACAAATTATAACTTTACATATTTAAGACACATTTATTTAAAACATGAATGATCCTAGCATTTAGCTCTAGGTGCAGGGATACTCTAAATCCAAAAAAAAAAATCCAAGTTTTGAAAAAAATGGTGGTGGTGTCTAGATATGATGAGCAGGCGGTCGAGGACAAACAAGCACTTTTTTGCCTTATGCTTTCAGTTGTATGTTTATTTTCGACTTGTCTATACTTTTTGGTCTTAAATCACTTTTATCTTGGTGTGTGTGTGTGGGGGGGGGGGTGGAGGTGACGACAAAATAGCAATATCATATGGTATCAATCGCTATATTAATATGTCGTTTCCCATTTCAGTGATCGCTCCCAATTACTTAGTTAGCGGAGGCGTGCAGAGGACAGGCATCACGCCAGTAAATATAAAGAAATGTTATTTTTAGTAGAAACATAGAAGATACATTTTAATGAAGCGTTACAGGACAATTTGACGTACAATGCTGAAAGGCATTAAAAATAGATGATTATCAATTGCAAATTGAAAAACAACATACTTACAGTGGAACTCATTGTCAAACTCCAATGGTATGATAATTTTTTGTCTTGACAACACACAACACATTTAGAGTTGTTTATGAAGATTGTATGATTACATGTTAATCCAATGGTGATGTCAAAAATGTCAATAATATCACATCCGGCCCCAGGGGTCTCATTCTTGCATGGCCTGAGACCCCATACTTTCTTGTTTAGGATGTTTTAGACCCCTTAAGTTACTCTTTGAAATTGACCAACGGGTCTGATCAAAATGACATGGACCCCTTGAATTTTACGATGCACTATGCCTAAATGGTATGGGAAAAAGGCAAAAAGGTAAATAAAATTTATTTTGCAAAGGTTTCAGTTTGTGAAATGGAAATTAGGCTTATTTATGATGAAGTCATTCAAGTCCTCTAATCACGTATATAGACAATTTCTTATTGGTTATACACACGTATTGGGCTTGTTTTTCAACTTTGATATTTATCCAACTTATTTCAGCAAAAAAAAAAAAAGCTGGTGCCAATATGTTACGTCAATAACACATAACAGTTGGTAATTTGTAATGGTATGTTATTTTATGATGTTGGCATTTAAAGTAATCATCAATTTTGACTAATTACATAATCCATATCCAGCCCATCTGTTGTCCACATAGATAGGACGGCTGCACTTTGAATACATTAGATTCAATTAAGTGTGTGCCATTTAGTGTCCTTGCATTCATTTTGGTTGTCATAATGTTGTTCAGTCTCAAGGTTATCTTATTTAGGCCATGAAGCCTAAGCTGCCTAACTGGCTAATTATGTGAGTAATCATGGTAATACCATAATAATTAAAGCTGTATTGAGATCTAAACCTAGTAAACACAAAAATGTTCTTAAAACGTTTATTCAAAACGTTTTTTTAAATAATATTTAAATGTCGTATTATATAAAGGGCATGAAAACATTTTAAAAACGTTATTGTAAAATATTTCGGGAAATGTTTTTGCACAATATTTTGTCAACACTTTTATTTAAAAATAACATTCTATTTAGAATCTTTGAACAAGTTCATTTGGATTGTTAGATTTCACTGTTAACATAGTTCGTTAAACTCACATTTTTAGTGACGTTTCACCACTACACTAGTGGTTTCTTCAGACTGGCAACCCATCACATCTGACTGCTTCCTTTTATAGGCAACAGGAACCTCTATAGAGGGCGTGATGAGTTGGTCACTAGGTGGCTGAAAGACGCCATCTGGATACGCCGAAAAGGAAAAGACACAATTGGACATATCAAAGCTTGTATCAATTGCGCATTTATTAGTGATTTCCATTTTTTAAAGATATATCTAGTGCTATGAAAAATTGGATTCGTAGGTAATGTAAAAAAATACCACTCAAAAAATTATCACAAAAAATTCATAATTATGTACAAATATGTGAAAAATTGAACAGGCAATCTTTGAATACACACCTTTCAGGAAATCAATTTAGATTCAATCCAATGACTTCTTTTCATAACTGATTTAGATGTTTTTAAAAATACTTTAAGAAATATTTTGAAAAAATAAGTAAAAATAGCATGTTTTGGGGTCTCTGTGTCTAAGTTTTTCACAGAAGGGGTCTTATTATATATGGCGCAAGCGTATGATCAAGGCTAATAAACACAATACAAAAACGAATGCCAATTGATTAATACTTTTAAGTTATGGCCCTGAACATGCCGTGTACACTTTTCGTTGGATTCGACCATATACCCTGGTCAGGATTACGAGATACATGTCTGTGATTTAGTAAACTGCCACCAAATATAGAAGGTAGTTGGTCAGTGATGTCTGCAGAGGGCAGTCATCAGCAATTACTATTAGTGAATTGTAGCTTGAATCAGGTGTTTTACCGTAAACGTTTGCCTAATGGCGCTATGGGTTCCGTTGACATAGCTGGAATTTTAGACACAAACTAAAAGTGCCCTCCCATTAAAATCCCACCAGCAAATAAGGGCACATACCCTTAATTTTTGTTGGGATTTTTAGCATTTCTATCTCTATTTGCACATGAAATTTACCCCAAAGCAAAGGAGCCCAGGTGTGCCATTAGGCTGGTATTGCATTTTAACAGGTTAACAAGACTGACGTGGTCTGATCCACTCAGACTAAAGTAAGAAATTATTAAATATATTTTTGCTCAAAATGAAGACCTGCCTCTTTGCTTGAAAACTAATTCCTCCACTTTATGTACACAAATGGAATCTTGTTCAGAAAAAACCCATCCAGCTTGTTTGTAATATAGCAATATTGTCTAGAGATTTTTTTTCAAAGAGGTGGGAGGGAACATCAATCAGAATTTAGGGGAAATATGTAATGTAATGTAATGTTATGTAATGTTATGTAATGTAATGTAATGTAATGTAATGTAATGTAGTGTAGTGTAGTGTAGTGTAGTGTAGTGTAGTGTAGTATAGTGTAGTGTAGTGTGATGTAATGAAATGTAGTGTAGTGTAGTGTAGTGTAGTGTAGTGTAATGTAATGTTGTGTAGTGTAGTGTAATGTAATGTAATGTAATGTTATGTAATGTTATGTAATGTAATGTAATGTAATGTAATGTAATGTAATGTAATGTAAAAGCAAAAAACCTCTAAACCCATACTCACTATTTTTTATATTTTAATTGCAATGGCGTGGTTTCTAATATACTTTATACAAGTTAAAATGCCAAGTTGGGAATCCTGAAATTCTATGCTATACTTTTTTACTAATATATACCCTGGTCAGGATTACGAGATACATGTCTGTGAATTTGTAAACTGCCACCAAATATAGAATGCAGTTGGTCAGTGATATCTGCAGAGGGCAGTCATCAGATATAAATATTAGTGAATTGTAGCTTGAATCATCTGTTCATCAGCTGGTATTGCATTTTAACAGGTTATAGTACATACATTTTAAAAGGGCATTTTGTGATCCACAGCCTCATCCCCCACTTTTATACCACTGGAAACCTCTGGCTACATAATGTTTATGTACCAAAAATTTCTTGCAGATTAATTCGTTTAGCAAAAATATCATCAAATTTGATTACAACAGTGGTCTATGGAGCACTGTAATACACATAATCATGCATAACTCACAAACGCAAAATCGGAATCAACTAAAATTTTGGGAATAAGCTTTTTTCATGGATATCTACTGAAAAATGTCATAAAAAGAGGATGCTAGGATCACAAAATCCGCCTCTAAGCCACTGGTAACCAGTATTTCAAAAAAAGATGTAGCTTTGAATTGATGTGATGGGATTCAATTTTATTCCATATCTAGGCTGACTGACAGATCGTTCTATGGCTTCACGATTTAAATTACTATATGGTCCGAGAAGGTCCGAAATGTTCCAAAAGTTAACAATCGAGAATGAAAAGAACAGATTGACTATATCATGTTTGTCTCCCTTATGCACAAGTGCGTATATTTATGGCCGTTACACTATTTTCTTATGTTCTTGATATGGTATGAGATTATACTAGATATATTAAATATGATCAAAGTGCAAATAAATCGTCTTGATTCAATAATCTACTGTGTCCATACTTGTGTTCTCTTCAAATCAAGTATAAGTAGATTAACAACTTTCAACATGGGAACATGTTAAGAAGATATTTTCTCCGGGTGCTCTGGTATTTCTTCTGCTTCTAAAATTGGACCTTCTCCCATATACCTGTCCCGTCATATTCATTTGGCATCGCCTTAATTTAGTAGCCTATATTGGGCTTTGTCAGGTTTCGGCCATTTGTTATAAATATATTTTTACTCAAAATGAAGACCTGCCTCTTGCTTGAAAAATATATACTTTATGTGCACAAATGGAATCTTGTTCATAAAAAAACAAAAAAAAAACCAGCATATACTCTCTACCCAGTAATGCATTGGAGTACTGAATGAATCAATGCCAATTAAAAAAAATTCTCAATCAATTTTTTTTCTTGATTCTTTCCATTTCCAGGTGCCAGTTTCCTGTGTAGTGTACTTGTAGCCCCAGTAAAAAATGAAAATGAAGACATCATCATGTTTATCCTCAATTTTGAGGATATCACAGAGGCTCCCAAAGTTAGCGACCAAGTGGGGGCATCTCCAAGGAGTCCAAGCTATGAGGACACTCTGTCAGCATCAGCAGGGCCTACACCCACTGAACAAGCTACCAGTGTGGGGGCCAGCAGCTACAGATGGAAAAGAGGAAGAAGTAAGTCATAATGGGCTGTTCTATTTAAAACCCACACTACCCCTGTGGAAGATTTAGTTGAAGTATTCCACAGAGGGAGTGCGACTTTTGAATACAATAGACAATTGGGTAACTTCCATTTCAAATACTCACTCCATGTGGAAGATATAGGTAAAGCCATAATACAAGGGGAGTATGGGTTTCAAAATGATTAACCCTGACCAGTTACATTTGAAAAACATACTCCCCCCCTGTAGAAGGTATTTCCAAAATCTTGCACAGGGGTAATGTGTATTTCAACTGGAATAGCCAAATGGTTACTGCTGCAATTTCAAAAATGTTCCCATTATTTTACATTTTTTCAATATCAAGTTGATATGTAAATTTTGACTTGGAGCAAGCTTTATTCTTTCTTAATTGTCCTTTATCATGTCTATTTCTGATTCTTTCCAGTTGTTATGAATTATTGTTGTAATAATTGCACTATCAGACTGATTTTAACTTGTTTTGTCATAGATTATTTCTTGGCACTACATAATCCTTGGAGAGATGCAACTACATGTAGGTTCAGCATTGTTTAGTACACACTCATGGCTTTAGGCTGATGTCTACTCCAAATAGTTGGCATAAAATATGTTTCAATTTATTTTATCTTCTAACAAATGTTTGTTGAAGAAAAAAAACCCATATATTTGATGTGACATTTTTGGCGGCAATATCTTTTTTATGTCACCAGTCGTTCGTTAGATATGTTAAATAAGAATGGAGATACATGTAGCATGGAAATGGTTGAATAACGAATAAATATTGCATCAAATAAAAAATGTGTAGGCCTTTACATCCCTTTCTCCATGCGCACCTCTTTGTCAGTTGTTGGTATATACAGAGCCAATCAGGGCCTTTAAAAGATGCATAACATAATTTGTGTACCTTACAATTTCTACCTTGCATTCCCTTACCCCATTACCAGGTCAATACCAGTAATACCAGTAATGTATCCTACGTATAGAATTATTTTTTTAAGTAATTGGTTGTGTAGCGTTCAATAGATTAATCCCCACATAATATTTTTAATGGTTTGAAAAATGTGATTTTTTTTCAAACTTATTAGGAGAAGTTACACTTGCAAAATCAAACTAAAAATATGTGTAACAGATTGTTACATTTTTGTTACATTTTTTTCACAATTTTAGGACTTTCCCCAAGGGAACCCAGTCTAAAATAAAATATTAAAAATAAAGTAAAAGTTTGATATTGTTGAAGAATGAATCAACAAATGAGCACTTGAATTAGACTTTCCTCATAGAATGCATGGCAATTGTTTGCTTAAAGGTGCTTGACCAGATTGACAGCCTCATCCTCCCACATTACACTATCAAATAACAGATTTTGGCATGACAGCTTATATTTGTCTCATAACTGCAGTGAACTTTCAGGTCTGGAATATGTACTATTTACGCTGTATGAACAAAAACATAAAAGAGTTTGTTGGTTAGGCCACCTTAATTAAATCGAGTCTCAAAGTGTTGTCCGTGTTGGTAAAATCGTTTGTGAAAATCAAGATTTTTTTGGTCTTTTTTTCAAACAAAAAAGTGAAAACAAAACTCAAAATTCCTATTTGATTTCAAGTTTTCAACATGTTTTTTAAGTTTTTGTAGCAGTGACTTTGCTTGTCTACTATTCTAACATTTGCAACAAACAGTGGATACTTTTTGCACAAAATGCTTGTCCCCAAAGCATGTACTTCTAGAATCCAAATCAGTGAAGCAATATTGACCTCAAACTTGGAAGAAGAATTGTTGTTTGATATGCCTCAACACAATGTGGTCAGACACCTTTAATGTCCATTGCAAGATCATTATATACTTGGTGATTTATGCATCGTTATTGTCTGTCATCTTTTATATTTTATATATATAGGTTGTTGTGTTAGCCTTTGAGATAGGGAAAAAAAGTTGCAAATCAAAACATCATTGAATTGGCTACATTGTCTTTGATGTTGATCTGTATTGCAAAAAGCAATAAAGCCATAATGTACAATTTCCATCCAATTTTAATTTTATTACTCAAAATGCTGAAATAATATTACTAATAAATGTCGGGAAATGTTTCTGTCCATTTTAAGCCAAACTAACAAGGTAAAGTGAAATAAACCCCTCTGGTTATTTTGGCCATTTAAGATGGAGTTCTATAATGAGGGACTTGTGTATGAATATGACATGTCAAAATTGCTTTGTTGACCTGACAAATACAACAAATTTGGCTGATTCCATATGACTTGTGTAAACAATACAAATATGCCAAAAATTGGATAAAAAACCCAAACACTTTCATATAAGATTGTACATTACGACTTTATTTCACTAGAATTAAAATTTAATAGTATTAGAAATTTCTTTTGATGATTATTGATATGAAAAGTCAGAACATCTATATTGCTTTTTTCATAAATTCAATTAATGATCTCTATTATTGATGTTTTGTCAATATGAAGCGATGATATTAACTATTATGTTATTATCATCTTTACTTGTTGCTTATTGGTAGTATAGTTATGCACTAAATGCTTTTGTTGTTTGCTTTTGAAATATTTTATCTATCTCAATCACAAGTGCTGGTTAAAAAACACTTAGAGGAGAAAAAAATGTCATCACAGAGAGCAAGCAGTGGTAAGTTGTGACATTGATGGTTCTTTGTGAGATTTTAGCATAACAAAAGGAATTGACTAATATCACCTGTTTTCATACCATATCAGAAATAATGAAATGACTGTATGTGGTCAGTTGAATTGAACAAGTTACTTAGAAAAGTGTTTTTGTACTGCTAACATTGACGATCATAATGTGTTAGATGAATAATGAATGGAATTACTGTAAAACACACTATTTTATTTTGCAGCACAAAAATTTGAGTGATTTAAAAAAGATGCATAATTTTTGTGGCATGGAAGGGCTTTAGAAAAAAGTGAACATTTTGTGAATCCAATAGACTCATGAAATTTGCAACATTTTCATGCTCACAAACATTAAAATGGTTTAGGCAATTTTCTGACAATTAATACATTTTTTGACAACTAAAAAACTTATAAATTGTTAGATGACTTATGCTAAATCTGCCGCTCTCACAGTGAACAATCAAAATAGACTTCAATGAAGGATCCATCCATACGACATGAGGTGTGACCGGACTTAACATAATTCAAATTGTCTTGCACACATCTTGGATAGGTGGGAGACATAAAGGTGTTGAACAGTTGGCTTATTTGTTGCAAAGCAAGCACATTTTCAACCTTGGAAGGTGTTTGCTGGATGCTAGATGCATCTTGTTTTCCGAAGAAATAAGAGTGACTGCTTGATAAACAATTGCATTATAAAGGATTTACAATGAAGTTGGTAAAATGTGAGGATCTGGTATGAGATAACCAGGCACAGTGTCGACACCCTGTATTATAAATATTTTTTCCCTGCAACTTATACTCCGTTGGTGAGCGACTGGCGATTAGTATTTCACCGAACACAAGAAAAGGAGTCCTACATGTATATGATTGGCTAGAAATCGATCGCTAGATCGCTCAGTGGTGAAGTGCAAACTCAAATTCTATTTAAATCAATATTCTATTATTGACGCAGATAAAGAAAGTTGCATAGTGTCTCGATATGTGCATGACTTGTGATTTAATATTCTATACAGCATGTGGATCTGATTTCAATTCTCAAACAGTTGAATATATCACATTTTTAATGTACGATTTAAAAATCGTTATGTATAAAATGCAGTAAAATATATTCACAGCAATCTCCGCTGATTAGTGTATTGAATTTCCAGTTAGTGTATTGAAAACAAAATCTGGGTTTTACCTGACAACAAATCAAATGGGGTATTGAGCATGCGCAAATCGTAAAAACAAGTAGAATAGAAACTCTGTGGTATCTCATATCGTGTAAATGGTATGCTTAGCGCGCCTGAGTCGCTCAGCCGATCTCGAACAAAATCGCCATGCGTAGCTGTTGAAAAACGAGAGGATTTGCCGTACTATCACGGCAATTTTTGACACGAAGATATAGGGATGATGACGCTGTGCCAGGTCAAAAGTTGTCATTTTCTGACCAGTATTAAAAATGTCAGATATTTAAAATTTTCAGGATCATATTTGAAATCTAGTGTGTACTGGCACTTGAGGTAGACTATCATATCATTTGTACAAAATGCACAAATAATTACCTGATATACTACCAATGGCAGTAAATGACAAATGCTGTGTATTCAGTCAGCTATTTTACTAGGCAGAATATACCAAATGACCAGCTATTCATTCATTATTTTGTTGGACAATTAAAATTTCATTCATTGGTTCAGTTTGTTTTAGCAATCAACCATTTCATACATACATTGGATTTGCTGGGCAAATAAGCATTCATTCATAGATATAGTTTTGTTTGGTAATTCATTTATTCATTGATGCTTGGCAATCAACCATTCACTCATACTATAATTTCTTTAGTAATCAACCATTCATTCCTACAAAAATTTTGATTTACATTCAACAGTTCATTCATACATTAATTTTTTCAGGCAAATATTTTTCAAATTTATAATTTATCAATCAACATTCATTCAAAGACTTCAGAATACCCAAATAAATGTAGCAATCCTTTCATATTGGCGGTATATCCCTGTACTTACAAGCCGACGACGAATGTCGGCTTGTTCTGTCTCTTCCCAATTCTTTCTTTCTTTCTTTCTTCTTCTGGCAACCGCAATCAACTGCATGTAGCTCCATAACGGATTGACAGATTTCAACCAAAGTTGACCCAAATGACCATTGGGCTAGGCCAAACCTTCCATTTGACTTTGACCTCGCCGTGACCTTTGACCTAGCTATAATGGTCAAAATGTGATTTCACAAAAATGCTACTCCTTCCACAAATTTTATGCGATGAGGACATGGTTATATCATGTGACTCGACTTTAGTCGGTGTCTATAGGGTGTGCTCAGATAAGGGGTCAAAGGTCATTAAGGGGTCATTTCTGGTCAAAGTCTAAAAATATTCAAAAATTCACTGTCTTTACAAATTACATAGCAGAGAGTCGCCATTAGCACACATGCATTGCTACTAGCCAGGGTCTTTAGGATGCCTACAGTTTCGGGGTCAAAGGTCATTAAGGGGTTACTTCCGGTCAAAAACCAAAATTATCAAAAATGTTCAAAACATTTTTATCTCAAAATGTAAACAGACCAGAATAATATAACCAACATACATGAATTAGTGTTCCCTGATGTATGAAGGGTATTTTTATTTTGGGGGTCAAAGGTCATTAAGGGGTCACGTCCTTTTTTTAGATGAATAACTTCAAGAATTTTTATCTCAAGAACTGAACATGTTAGAATTTTTTTATTAAAATTGGAACAATGCATTTTGTCGGTGTACATAAGGTTTTTTTTTTTATTGAGGTCAAAGGTCATTAAGGGGGTCAAAAGGTCAATCAAAATTTAAAAAATCAAAATCCATGTATAAGTTCGATTAAGCTGAAAATGTAAACAGACCAGAATAATATAACCAACATACATGAATTAGTGTTCCCTGATGTATGCATGGTATTTTTATTTTGGGGGTCAAAGGTCATTAAGGGGTCACTTCCTGTTTTTTAGCTGAATAACTTCAAGAATTTTTATCTCAAGAACTGAACATGTTAGAATTTTTTAATTAAAATTGGAACAATGCATTTTGTCGGTGTACATAAGGCTTTTTTTTTTTTTTTTTTCAAAGGTCATTAAGGGGGTCAAAAGGTCAATCAAAAATTTAAAAAATCAAAATCCATGTATAAGTTCGATTAAGCTGAAATTCACCAGGAATATTTCTTATGACATCCTAAGCACAATGTAAGAGCAGTTGACCCCATCCGTAACCCAGGGGTCAAGTTATAGGGGTCAAATTGCGGCTTGTATTCAGCGTCTGTTGACTCTAGTTCTTTCTTCTTCTTTCTTTCTTTCTTCTGGCAACCAATCAAAATGCTCTAGCTCCGCCAGGCATTGACAGATTTCAACCATATTTGACCCAAATGACCAATGGGTTAGGCAAAACCTTGCATTTGACTTTGACCTGGCTGTGACCTTTGACCTTGACCTTATGACCCAAAATGTTGATTTCACAAAAAATGCTACTCCTTTCACAAATTACATGCAATGATCATGTGACTCATGCATATGAATCAACATGTGGCAGTGCTTAAAACCTATCAAAAAGAATTGAGGTCAAAGGTCATTAAGGGGTCATTTCCGGTCAAAAACTGAAAAATTTGTAAAAAATATTCAAAAAATCACTGTCTGTACAAATTACATAGCAGAGAGTCGCCATTAACACACATGCATTGCTATTAGCCAGGGTCCTTAGGATGTCTACAGTTTTGGGGTCAAATGTCATTAAGGGGTTACTTCCGGTCAAAAACCAAAATTATCAAAAATGTTCAAAAAATTTTTATCTCAAAAGATAAACAGACCAGAATAATATAACCATCACACATGAATTAGTGTTCCCTGATGTATGCATGGTATTTTTATTTTGGGGGTCAAAGGTCATTAAGGGGTCACTTCCTGTTTTTAGCTGAATAACTTTAAGAATTTTTATCTCAAGAACTAAACATGTTAGAATTTGTTTATTAAAACTGGAACAATGCATTTTGTCGATGTACATAAGGGTTTTTTTTCATTGAGGTCAAAGGTCATTAAGGGGGTCAAAAGGTCAATCAAAACTTTTAAAAATCAAAATCCATGTATAAGTTCCGATTAAGCTGAAATTCACCAGGAATCTTTCTTATGACATCCTAAGCACAATGTAAGAGCAGTTGACCCCATCCGTGACCCAAGGGTCAAGTTATAGGGGTCAAAGGTCAAAATTGGTCCAATCGAGCTCAAATTCAACAGGAATTATTCTTACGACATTCTAAACATGTTAAAAGTATAATAATATTTATGACCCCAAAGGTCAAAGTTTAGGGGTCAAAGGTCAACTGCGGCGGCTTGTACTCAGAGTCTGTTGACTCTAGTTGCTAACTACAGCTTGTATTACAGCAAAGAGTAGCTTACCTAACCAACATCATACAACAGTATCTTTGGTTGTTTCATTTGTGACAATTTGATACAACTAGATCAAAGAAAACATTTTGTGAAATTAATTACAGGCAAAAAATGGCATTACAAATGCTCATAACTTTTCATGGTTTTTTTTTTTGGACTCATATGTGTATGCGTGGAAAAAAAAAAACCATGAAAAGGGGGGTGCCAAGCCACCTGGCGGCGGCTCTGTGCCTACACAAAGTCAGGCGCTGCACTGCAAAAATTAGGGGGGAGCACCCCCCTGAATCTGCCTAGCCAGCCAGCCACTGTGACATCCCTAATATTATATAAGGCAAAAGATAAATAAAAGGTTCGTCTCAAAGCCCACAAGTGGTTTGAAAACAAATGCGAAATGCACATTTTTTTTTTTTTTTTTAAATTCCCGACTTGTATTATGGTATTTTGAGGAAAAAAATCTGATTTTCGCCAATTTTTTTTTTTCAAATCATGTGATTTTACAAATGCGCGCGCAAGCTTTGAGAAGAACATTTTATTTTTTTGGCCTAACCAATGGTATAATGGGAGTTTGATCAGGTGGTGGCTGCATTGCAGTCTCTAAATTCAGTCAATTTTCATCGTCAACCGTGTAATTGAATGGGATTATTTTGAAATTTTAAAACGCTTGAAATATCACAAACAAATAGGCCTATGTTGATAAATAATATAAATACAAGCTAAAACCGTTGGGGTTCGATAATGAACCCCACAAAACTAACCAGTATATTGGAAAATGCCATACGGCCGGGCGGTTTCATAAGTTGCCGGCTCGTTCATGTCATCGGCCGCCTGAGTTTGATATTGGGTTACCACTAATTTCATTGTCAACATATGTTTCTTAGTAAAATACCATTTGCTGTGCAGATTTACTAATTATTGTTATAACATCACTTTTTGTTTTCCTAGTTCCATTCACATTATTAGCCATTCTGAGTGAGTTTCAGCTTCATTATCAAGTTTATCAATGTATATTAGTAGTTAGATGTAACAAAATCACAAATTAAGTTCTCCTATATTAACTTGCTTTAATAATGATTTCAATTCATGTGACTTGTTTATTTTGTTCCATGGGTTCTCAAACATAACCAATGTATATTACCCACACATGCAGATAATATTTATAAGCACATTCATTAGAATGCTCTACACTTTATTTGAAGTTTGAAATCTGAAAAGACTATGTAAACAGGTTGCTTCTTCTGTAAACTTAGTTTTGAGTTATAAATGGCAGAAATTATTTGTTTCCTGTTACTGCAATGTCAGTCACATATTACGCAAAATGAATGTAGCATAATTATATGCTGCTCCAAACTGTGTGTCATTTTAATGATTCTATATCAATGCACAATGTTATGAGTCTCTGCCATGTATAAGTCATACAAAGTATAGTACAGAGCTTTGTTTATTAAATCAAGCTTTATCAACGTATTATTTTGTGATTACTTGATTTGTACGGTAATATTTATTACTCAATCAATGTCATTACACAGCCGTTGACGTTAGTCACGGCTGTGTCTTTTTTCTTACAGGATCTTCTTCTTTCTTTCTTTCTTCTTTCTTCTTCTGCCGACCATTACATTTGCTCTAGCATTTACATGCATGCATCGATTTTGACCTAACTTGGTCACTAACATCACTGACCATGCCCCTACATGTCATATGAAATTCGTGGGGTCAAAGGTCACGTAGGGGTCACAGGGGTCAAAAACGTGATTTCAACTCAAAATGCTACTTCTCCCACAAATTTCTCAGGACAGTATCGCCACTTGCACACATGCATTGTTATTACCCAGTGTCTATTAATCATACACAGATTTGAGGTCAAAGGTCATTAAGGGGTCACTTCCGGTAAAAAACGAAATTCCTTCACAATTTTTTCTTAGCTAAGAAAAACATAGGAGAATGACGGTATGTGCACACATGAATTATGTTTACCTAATGTATATGTGGTATTTTTTTATTTGGGGTCAAAGGTCATTAAGGGGTCACTTCCGGTATAAAACGAAATAGCTTCAAAATGCTACTTCTCCTACAAATTACGTAGGATGGTGAAGCAACTTGCGCATATGCATTGCTATTACACAGTGTCTATGAATCATACACAGATTTGAGGTCAAAGGTCATTAAGGGGTCACTTCCGGTATAAAACCAAATTCCTTCAACAATTTTTATTAGCTAAGAAAAACATAGGAGAGTGACGGTATGTGCACATATGAATTATGTTTACCTAATGTATATGTGGTATTTTTTTGTTTGAGGTCAAAGGTCATTAAGGGGTCACTTCCGGTATAAAACCAAATTCTTTCAAAACATTTTATTAGCTAAGAAAAACATAGGAGAGTGACGGTATGTGCACACATGAATTATGTTTACCTAATGTATATGTGGTATTTTTTTATTTGGGGTCAAAGGTCATTAAGGGATCACTTCCGGTCCAAGACAAAAACATTCAAAATGTCTCTTCTGTCACAAATAACATGGCAGAGTGATACTATGTGCACACATGTATTAACATAAGGCAATGCCTGTGGGGTTTTCATAGATTTTGGGGTCATTAGGGGTCACAACACGGCTGTGTTCGTGGTCTTAGACCACAGCTAAGTCTAGTTACTCTTTTATTTACAATTCTGTTACCCCCACGACCCATTGAGGTAAACAACTTGAAATATTTGGGCAATATTTACCTCGGCACCTTGAGTTAAACAACTTGAAATATTTGGGCAATATTTACCTCGGCAGTAAAAATGAGCGCCTCACCCATTATTTACATTTTTACTGCCTCGGACACATTATTTTCGTGTAAAGGATAATGCATTACCCTTTATTTCTTAAGTAGAAAGATGATATTTAAATTAAATACAGCATTTCATTTTTGCAGTGTGTGAAATCTCATTTTATTTTAAAATTTCAGTTAGGTTTTTGAACTGCATCAAAACTTCAAATTTGCAAAAAATACCTTTCTACATAATCAGTGCAGTGTGATTTCCCTGGGGTGATTTCATTATGTGTAGCAACTGTAAAAACCTTGCTGTTATGGTTAATATTAAATATAACATCTTGTGGATAGGTTAGGTGGAACTTTGGGAGGGGATTTTTGGAAACCGATTCCAGACCAAATTCCATTATTGACTCCCCGAAATTTAGAGAGATTTTTGTTGTGAGGGAGGAAACAAATTTGAGTTCACCTCAAGTCGAATTTTGCTGGTTGCAGTATCAGTTGTGCCAGAGTATTATGGAAGGGTGGGTGCCCCAAATGTCAAATTTACTTTGGAATAAGATTTGAATCTGGAGAAAATGTGTGTCTTGTTTTGGTACGGAATGTAATAATTATATTACAATATTTATTAATGTATATTTTTAATATTTTTAATATTTCA
Organism: Amphiura filiformis; assembly: GCF_039555335.1. NCBI lineage: Eukaryota > Metazoa > Echinodermata > Ophiuroidea > Amphilepidida > Amphiuridae > Amphiura > Amphiura filiformis. The sequence continues at coordinate 11,058,896 of NC_092631.1, forward strand.
TTTCAGAATGTGTAGTTTATATTATAATATGTGCTGTCATGTGTGTAACAAAGTATTATGTTCACTACATATTCAATTTTGTAGAATGAAAACACTAAGTAGAGTTCCTAGAACATCGCAATTTGTTGATTGATATACGTATACGCTCGTATGTGCTGTCATGTGTGCAACAAAGCAATTGTAATGGGACATTAAAATGTTAAAATGTTTGTCAACTAGATCAGTTTTTATAACATTTCTATAACTGTAAAAGTGGTAATTTCCGTGCAGTTTTACGTGCTTTGCCAACTTTGAACTACATTGCTTGTTTTTAATTTTGCGATTTTGAATTTTCTTACATAATTCTATACATTAAAAGAACATATTTGCGTGTTTTCACGGTACTGCAAAAGCTTTCACTTTTAGTACTTTGTTTGGATTCCAATGAAGCTGGTCATCTGGTTTTAACAAATCATTTTAAAAATTGTTTTTTATAGCTTGATATGAACGGAAAAGACAATTTTGTCTATGTTGTATACAGGCCTGTAGCTAGGATTTTTTTTTTTTGTGGGGGGGTGCTGATTTTGAAAAAGTGGACTTTTTTCCAAGGTGGGAGGGGCAATTTTGTGAAAAGTTGACTTTCTTCCCCAATTTTGGACCTTTTTTGACCAAAAAAGCTTTAAAAACCTGATTTCAAATTCTTTTAAGAATTTAACAATTTTGGGACTTTTTGTATACTTTTGGCTATGGCTCTGGTTGTATAGCAAGTTGTGAATAGATTTTCATTTACAAAATATAAACACCCCATGGTAAAATGAGGGAACCTAGCTTTGTATGAAATAGTATACTATGAGGATTTTTTCATGTATAGGGATAACTAAAACTTTTGGATTGATATTGGAGAGTAACTGATAATGAAATGTTATATCAGATGACAAGATTCATGTTGTGATTGAGCACATGGAACAAGCTTGGAATATTTAATTAATCTATGAGTGTATAGGCTTATATAATATGCACCAACTAATATAATTATGATTGTATCTTATTACTATATTAATGCACTATTATATCAGTTTTGTCAACCTTGGATACTGTAATGTATGGGTACATATACTAACACAATTATGGTATAGTGTTTAATTTACCAGATATATATTGCCTTCATAGTGAGTATTAGTGTGTACACTAATTAAGATTTCCAACATATACCGACAAATTCCAGATTAAGCACCTTATAATTTAGCTCAGCACGCGTAGTGACCATGGCAAAAACTGCTTTGCGTCCCAAAAATGTGTAAGGTTTTTTTCACTCGCTATGCTCGCAAATGGGACTTTTTGGGTAAAAAAAAGAGGGGACCTTTGGAGCATTTTGGGATTGGGGGATAGCTTCCCCCAGCCCCCTGGTTACAGGCCTGGCTATGTGCCCCCAGTATGAGCCCTGCAATCTTTCATTTGAAGTGTGTGGTTGTGTTAAGAGTTGATTGTGCACACATTAACACTCAAGCTTAAAGATCATTAGGATCCACAACATGCTCATCTATCAAGGGCAGGCACAGAATGACCTTTGAAAATTTGGGTACAAAAACTCATACTCTGAAACTTGAGGTCAAATTTTGCAATATGATTATTTAATTAAGGTTATTGAACTATGCCATTGGGATGAGGCCATTGTGGTCCATAGTGGATGTCAATTATTGTTCCATTTTGGGCTTCAGCTGATGAGCGCAGCAGGTACACTCTTTGCCCTCCATTAGGCTGAGTTCACATAGAAGTATACGGTGTACGGTATTCGCTATACGAAATACGCTCATTCAATCAGGCTGAGTTCATATAGGAGTATACTATGTGAACTCAGCCTGATCGAATGAGCGTATTTCGTATAGAGATTAGCGAGTCTAGGCATGATAGGTCAGTTTACCAATTTTCTTCGTCTAATCAAATGCTTGTAAGTTTACTTCTTGAGGTCACTTTGCATTCAATTAGGTGTCATAATGTGTAGAATTAGATAGTGCATCTATTTAAAAAAATGAATTTACCCACATATGGTTTAGTTTTAAAATTAGGACGGTATACGCTGCACTAAAATCAAACACGCACGATTCTCACTTATTCCCACTATACTACTATACGTAGGTATACGGCCTTTTCGAATAGTGCCCTCTTATGTGACCCGGCACTATGAAATTACCTTGCTCGATTTAGGCTATACGCGTACACCTGCAAAACGTGCACCGTATACCCGAATAGTATACTTCTATGTGATCGTAGCCTTACCCGGTACTATGAAATTGTCTTGCTCGATTTAAGCTATACGCGTGCACCTGCAAAACGTGCACCGTATACCCGAATAGTATACTTCTATGTGAACGCAGCCTTAGCAATAAACTAAAATACCACACACAGGGCCATATTGAGTCGATACTCTTTGGGGGTTCTTCAGTATGAGGATGCCACATCAATAAGTTAAATAACAGCATTATTAATTTATTGTGTTTGTTGCACACTCTTAATTTCTAACCCATGCATATATAATCTGTATTTGCCGGGGTACTCAGTACAAATGACCATATGGGGACGTGCTGCAAACATGGGTAGCATTTTCAGCCTTTTGGTATATCAATGACCCCTTTTTCAAAGCCTATTTTGGTATATGGGTCCTTTTTCAAAATTTTCTCAATTTTTTAGGAAAATAGCCCAATTTTTCTTAATCTAGCCAAAATTTTCCCAAAATTTTGGGAAAATTTGTAAAAACTAACACAATTTGGGTTAAATTCGGCCAAAAATTTTGACTTTTGGTATATCAATGGGTCCAAATTTCTTGAAAAATTGGTATATTTATGGGTCCACTTTCAAATTCTCAGCAGCACGTCCCTACCAAAACCAAACTTGAGTACCCCCCCGGGCTGTATTGCATTCTTATTCAGTGGGTGTGGTCCAGTTGATTGGACAATCACATATGATTTTGGGTGTGGTCTATCAGTCTGTAGATGACCCTACATCATTGTGGATGTACCAATTATTTTGATTGGGGTATGTTAGTTTGAAATGGTGGTACTAAAAATATTGCATATGCTCAAATTTCCCTAAAAATCTATATTTTCATGAAAAAAAAAACTAAATAAGAATTGCACTGGAATCCACTACTCAAAATATTGACCTGTCTTTCCTTTATATAGGAGAGGATATTAAAAATAAATATTTGTATCATTTATGCTCTAAATTTTCTTGCATAATAAGTAGTGACCATATTTGTTGCTATACTATTTTCAGATAACCACCGGACATTCCGACTTAAACTGCCTTCTTTATATCGTCACCGAAACTTAAACTCTACTGCTGACAGTGAAGGGCAGGAGAGTGATCGTGATGTAGAATCGGCAGCTTCTACAGAACCACACAGCTCTGTGCCTCTATTGGACTTGAGTATGCAATCAGGGAGCATTGCCCCCCAATCTCCCACCAGTTCTATGCCTTCTATGCACACAGAGTCAATGCCTACAGTAGTTGTGGAGGGGGAGGATCAAGAAAGTGCTCCGTCATCCTCCATCAATAGAAAGATGTCTTCTGAATCAGGTCTATGTAAAGCAAGTTTAAGATCACTGACCACACCAGGACTAGATGTAATGGACAGTCCAAGGCTTGGGGGAAGGACACATTCTACTGGAAGTCGGGTAGCACGGTCTGTTTCCAACACATCAGGATGGTCAGATCAGAGTGTGCCTCAAAGGAGTGGTAGTGTAAGGAGGGCTTCTTCACTTGAATGCCTTGAGAGTGAATACAAAGTGCAACAAAGGAAATACTCATCACAAGCTGGTTAGTAATTTCTATATAAATGTTTTCCCCTCACAGAAAATATTAATTTGTTGAAAACATGGTTTAATTTGTCATTGCAAATGGAAGATTTATCATTCACAGGGTTCCTGAGGTCCTTGAAAGTCCTTGAATTTGAAAACACCTTTCCAAGGCCTTGAAAGTCCTGGAAATTTGCACAAAGTCCTTGAAAATTGGAATTTTACCTAAAGTATAATTTTGACAAAATGTGGAAAGAGGAGCTGTCACTTTCGTTAATAATATGTGCCACATAGAGAGCTGCATCATGATTTTTGTGTTGTGAGTCCTTGAAAATCAAGCTTTTGGACTTTAAAAGTCCTTGAAAAGTCCTTGAATTTTAAAGGCTTCAAGGTGCGGGAACCCTGCATTCAAGAAAATAATTTGTGATGTTCAAAATTGATTTGTAATGCTTATTTCAAATGACAACATTCTTTTATAATTTTTCAAATTATACCAAGTTTTGATCAATATTAATTTATCATTTTGTACCTAGTAACCTCAGACTCCGGGTTTGGCCAGACTATGGTACAATTTCATGTTTCAAAAGTGCTTGATAGTAAGCACATTATGCTAATTATTGAGTTACGGTACCCAATGATATACTTAAATACCCTTTGAACAGTGGCGTAGCCAGGATTTTGGAACCGAGGGGGCATAACTTGTAAATGTACCGACAGAAATATTTTTTGCCGACGAAAGTTGTGATTTGTTGACCCAAATTTTTTTTTTGCATGGTTTGAAAAAGTGAAGAAAAAAAAAAAAAAGAAAGGATAATAGGTGGTACAAACATAAAAACACATAATTTTTACTCTCTAAATGTGAAAGAGTGAAAAATCACTCAAAAAGAGTGAAATCTCACTCTTTCAAAGAGCCATCTGAGTGACAACTCTTTTAGTGTGAAGCTCACTCTCAAGAAAGAGTGAAAAAATTCACTCCGGAAAAGAGTGAATCAGAAAGAGCATTTATTTATTTATTTATTTATTCATTTAGGCCTATTTTATATACAAGAATATCACAGCAGTTCATAACAGCTACTATGTGCTTTAAATTGTTGTGAGGCTAGGCCCCAGGTTAGGGTAGGGCCCGGTCTAGGAATATTGAACTGGTCTAAAGCTTAAGCACATACACAATGTGTCGAACTTCAGTGTGGGATGAATGATGAAAAACTATGGATTTAGTGAAGCTAATAGTCAAACTGTTCAATGGTGAGTACACTTAGGTGTAGGACATAACACTTGGCAAATACCATGTTTACGGTCACAGTCTGGAGAAGCGTGATGCGGCGTAGGCCTAACCTACATAAGCTTACATATGCGTACATGTAAACCGGCACTGGGCCGGTAACAAACTGCTCACATATGACTTAAGCTTACTGCCGCCGTTGTCTCCAGACCAAGTGTATACTTGCTACAAGTTATGACCTACACATAAATGTAATCACTATTGAGTATGCTGTCTATTTCTTCATCAAATCCGCTTTCTTTTCGCCATTCATTCACACACTGTTCGCCATTTTGTTACACAAGTTCAACAAACATCGGCCGATTTTCGGCGCTTCTGATTGGCTGACAGTTCACTCCAAGAAAGAGTGAGATTTTGCGCCACTTTTGAGCGAGTGAGGCTCACTCGAAATCGCGAGTGAAATTATGTGTATGTTTTCACTCTTTTAGAGCTAAAACCCACTCTTTTAGAGCTAACTTAAATTCACTCTGAAATTCAGAGTGGTTTTTCACTCTTTTACATTTAGAGAGTACGTATAATTCAATGTAATTCACAATATCTCATCATTATTTTACAATTCTCCACTTTTTTCAGTCACCCTGGGTAGAAAATAGTCTATTGTTAACCCAATTTGTTTTTTATACGCCACTGCCTTTGAAGAGTAAAGACTAAGCCTGAAGTGCATTAATTACACTAAAATGAACGAGTTTTTATAATAAACTCGGGATCCTATATTATTTTCAAACCATCAGAATAATATGTGATAATGGTAATGTTAAACTCAGTTGAACGGAATCATTAACATATCAACTATGTGTGCATAATTTAATATGGGACATTAGGGTACATCTTATTTATATGTCCCAATGCATGAAGCTGTGGATGTTCGGCAGATCGACAACAGATTGATACACACATTGGTCAATATAAGTGCTGGAATGAAATATGATTTTCTTTGTGATCCCAAAATTAAAAGAGGACATATCTGATAGTAAAAAAGAACAATATTTGGGGAAAATCTATGTTTAAAGCAAATCTCACATTATTCAAATACTTTTTTTTTTCACAATTAAGCTATTATACCTTTATTTCCTCACCCATCCATTTTGAATGACAGGTTCTAATCCAAAACTGCACCTAGCCATATCCGACTCGGACCTCTCTAAGTACAGGGGTAGGAGGCAAAGCAGCTTACACAGTATTCCCGATGTGGATCCCAGGGATAACATGGATTTCCTTCTGAATGAGGAGTTACGAGGATCAACTTTTAACACCAGGGTGGTACCTCCTCCAGTGTCTGATGTGGCAACTAATATTAGCACAAGAGTCACACAGGTAAGCACTCAATTTTTCTCTTCAGGGTGACGGTAAAAAGTGAATAATGGTGAGTTCAATGGATGAGGACATAAAACACATCAAGGATCAATGAATGGTACAAGAGGATACCTTGCATATGTGAACATCTGGAAAAAATTAGCCAAGGTATACCAACTTGGAGGTGGGGAAACAAGTAAAACTCAGTCAGTATGCAGGAGGATAAGCAACAACAAATGTAGGCACAGAAGTAGGTAAGCTGTAATGTTCCATGTTCAAAAATTATTACCTATTATTCCAAAGCATGCAGAGATTTGTAAAAAATATATCCAGGGGACCTACATTGGAACTATACTGTGCTTGGCTCCATATTTGGTAGTGACAAAGGTGCGTGTTTCACTGGTCGCAGTATCAAATTGTGTGCGTAAAGTTAATTGTGCAGAGCGTACACGCACAAGGACGGCTGGTTGTCATGCTAGCGGCGCAACCACAAAAAAGCATTGACATCATGCAGTACTGAACTTGAGGTGAACCACAGTATAGGGATGAAAATCACTGTACATGAGAAGACAAGCTAAATAACAATAAACTAAACAGACAAAAACAGATAAAAACAACCAATGTTTTGAAATGGCTCTCCAGGGACAAACATCAAAATAATCAAAAAACAAAACCCATTATATTTAAGGATGACAGCTAGTGTTTTGTCATGAATTGTATTGCTACGTCATCTTAGGCAGTGGCAGAGCAGGGAGAAAGGACAATTATTGGCTCAAAAATACTGAGACAAAAATGATCAAAAGTGTGTGGTGCTTCTTTTTTGTAGGCCTGTTTTCAACACACAAAACATCATTGTGATTATGTAAAGATTGCAAATAGTTGTATGCCTAGTATACATTTGTCTATGTACAGTCAATTTGGTTTTAGGTTAGGCAAGGATGAAGGTTAAGTGTTAAGGAAAGTTTTGCAGTTATGGGGTTAGGGTTTTAATAGGGTAGTGTTACATGAAAAATATATAGCCGTATTCTGAGGAAACTGATGCTGTAATAATATCTTTAACTTTTTACTGATCTACAGAGAATTTTGAGCAAACCGTATTTAGGTTAATAAAACAAGTGAAGTGGTCACTGTTATGTTTGATCTTTTGACAATCGTATGAGGTGTAGGCCTATATGTGGGCAGCAAACATAATAAGAACAGCCAAACTGTCATCTATCCTTTAAAAATAAAATGAATAGGATGCAATACTTGAGGGAACCAGCAGTGGCCAGGGTTGGCAGATTGCCCCTCAAAAATATATTGGGTGAAATGAGGATGGATAGAATTAACTTGTAAGGTAAAGGAGTCAAACCTGTATTTTACAGGACGCAGTGCCCATCTCTCTTTCGTTAGCGATTAGGCCAGACTCCACCGTGAAATGTTGCTGTGGGGGATCGCCACACCTCCTCTACAGCGAGTATGTTACCTTCCCAGCATTTAAGAATGCCAATACCCATTTATACACCTGGATGGAGAAGAGTAATCGAGATGGAGAAGAGTAATAGAGATCTAGTGCCTTACTCAAGGGCACAACAGGATGTCGTCACTGGGGCTTGAACCCGCAACCTTCCTATTATGAGTCGGAGCCCGTTCCGCTCGGCCTCCATGCTCCTGAACAATTAACTTGTATGTCAGTCAAATCAGCTCCCTTTGAACACTGTTTCTTCACCATCCAAGATACATTTCTCATTTAACAGGGTTTAGCCCCCTGAGAATGATCAAGCTTGTTACACACCATCTGCAGTCATTAAATAAGTAATGAATTTTTTTGGCAGTGGAGGTCAACTATTGCATATCAAATAATGTAACGTAAAAACTTGATAGTTAGCATATGTGCTTACTATCGAGCGCTTTTGGAAAGATGAAATTGTACCAAAGTCCGGCGCTTTACCAACTGAGCTAATGGGGTTGAGACACACATTTGCAGGTTTACTTGTTCGTATACATATAACAATGTGTATCAATAATTTGCTCAAAACTTTTTACACTTTTGTGAATGGGGCTCTTCATGTTTGCATGTTTTAAAAGCGCTTGATAGTAAGCACATATGCTAATTATCAACTTTTTACGGTATTCCATTTAAATCATTATAACCCTAGCTGATAATGAAACTGAGTAAGCTAACATATTATCACTACTGGATTCTTGTGCTGGATGCCTTGTCTTGTCACTTGCATGTGCACAGTGGCATTTACTACCACACATTTTGATTTGTACACATGGATGGGAAACAGAGAATAAGAATATAACATGCAGCCATATTCTAAACATTAGAATGAAAGGGGAAGATAATGAAGGAAAAAACAAAAGAAAACAATAGAAAATGTATACAGGGAAACAGACAACAAAGTAAGAGCAAATCAATATGGAGATTTCAGTACCACACAAAATAAATGGTAGGATATAGGCCCAAAATATTTAGGTTTGTTTTTGGAATTATCAAACAATCTTGGCTAATATGAGGGGGTATCAAAAAGTTTTAGAAATTGCCCAGAAGTGAAAGAGCTATATCAATGAAATTTTGTCAGTGCAATCACTGGTCCTTATGTACACTATGATGCAAAAATGGTCTCATAAAACGTTTACTTTTTTACAGGCGCTAGATGTCAGTACCTGCCTATGTAACCGCATAACCAGCAAAATGGAGAAAATTGAGGCATGTAAATGTAGCATGATTAAGTTCCATTTTAAGGGTTATACTAGTGCCCAAAAAATCTGTGATGAAATAAAAATTCATTTTCCAAAAAGCAACAGTGACAATATCACAATCACCACCGAAGATAACTTTCATTTCATCATCGATTTTCTAGGCACTGCAACCCTTCAAATGCAGGATCTTAATAACGCTGCTTGCCTCAATTTCTCAATCTTGCAGTTTATGCGCAGTAACTGGGGCAGCAGGTTATTGGCATCTAGCGTTGCCTGTAAAAAAAGTAAACATACTTATGAGACCATTTTTGCACCATAGTGTACATAAGGACCAGTGATTGCACTGACAAAATTTCATTGATATAGCTCTTTCACTTCTGGGCGATTTCTAAAACTTTTTGATACCCCCTCGTATACTTCAAATCAACTGAAGTAAAACCAACATGTAATTGTACAAATGGGAGTTGGGGTCAAAGTTATTTAATTAAATAAATGGTATGCAAATTGTGACAAAGCCGTTAATATAAATCAAATGTATTGCCATTGCATTGTTTGTTTCACAATTTCAAATGTTTTATTGTTTTTGTTTGTTTGTTCAGTTGGTTGTGTTATTTTTATTGTTGTTATTTTACTTAAGTTGCTGAATGTTAAGCTTATATTGGTTAAACCCATACTGGTTCTGTGAATATGTGTTTTTGTGTTTAAGTAAGAGCTTAGAGCTACTTGAATTTGTGTTCCCTGGAACAATAAAATCCATGCAAGGCAGTCAAAATTCAGAAACTATGCTTTGGCCAAAAAACAAAACAAAACCAAAAACCCCCAAAAAATAAGATTTCTCTGAGAAGCAAATAGAAAATGGTTTGTTATTTTTGTTGGTGCAGTTCTAGGGCTATTTGTTATTGCATTTTTAGTTTGCAAGGACCAAATTTTGTAATTTTCTTTTCTGATGACTGAAAAAACACCCTTCCAAGACCTAAATAAAGAAATGTGTTAAAATGTGAATTTTAAGCCCACGTACACGAGACAAACCTTTTTGGCTCTAAACATAATTAAGTGAGTGATGCAATGATATATTAAGGGACACATTATACACAAGTTATTTTATGAAAAAGCATGTGTTATTATGATCAGTGCTCATTGGTTGACTCTGAGATCAGTTACGCAAATAAATATCTCTGCATGTCCCTTTTAAGTTAAACTAAGAGTGTCACCAATAAATTGCTTACATAACAAAAATTTCACATTTCCCACTGATTTCCTCATTCTTGTTGTTTGGGACACACTGGGCTATTCCATTTAAAAGCCACACTACCCCTGTGGAAGATTTTGGAAATTTCGGAGAGTATGAATTTTTAGATGGAATAAACACATTAGCAGTTCCAATTGAAACTCTCCCTCCCTCTGTGGAAGATTCAGGTTGAATCCCCGGTCCCCGCACTCCGTGCATCTGCGGGTATTCATGCTTGTCGGTGAACTTTAAAAACACCCCCTTTTGCATCTAATTTCGCGGAATTTTTATGGGAAAAACACCCCTTTTTTAGCGATTTCGCAATTATTTGCCCTTCGACAATACCCTATTTTCGCTAAAACGCGAACGATATTTCTAATATACCCTTTTCTGGCAGAAACGCGTAGGCTACTTGATGAAAATACCCTTTTTTTTTCAATTTTGCGAACACGTGGTTTGAAAAAACACCCCTTTTTTTGTGTGTTTGGCGAATCGCGTTTCTTCATCTGAAAACACCCCTTATTTCGCAAAATTTTCGACGAGCATGAATACCTGCAGATGCAAGGAGTGCGGGGACCGGGGTTGAATCTTTCTCAGAAGGTGTATGAAATTCAAATGGAGCTGCCTATGTGTTAATTCCATCTGAAATTCAAACTCCCCCTGTGGAAGATATTTCCACACAGGGGTAGTGTGGATTTGAAATGGAATAACCCATTGTTTTCAATGCATTCATCTGTTGTTTTGATATTGATTAATGATATTGCATCCATTATCAAGGTTGTGACATATTAAAGAGTGCTGTGCAAATACTACACTAATATTTAGTATTATTTTTCCAAGTTGTGATAATTTCATGTCATTAATATTATAGTTATTGTCTGATTTACAAAAATTAACTACTGCAAAAATGACCAGATAAAAAAGTGGCACAGCTTGCAGTTAGCAATCAAATCATCTGATGATATCCTTTGGTGCTGCATACATGTATTGCATGTAAGCTGGGCTGCTCATAATAACAAGATCATATTGGCATCATTGTCCATCATCATCATCATGAATAGTATACTTGATTCCTTGCTTGATTCATTCCATGCTTGATTTTAATGCATGCTACCATGTTCATTTATTCCACAAGTTTACACACAAAGCATTTACAATGGAACTGGCAAGTCTAAAGGCACGTGTTTACATGTGTGAAAAAATTCTACCATTCTATTATTTTCTATTTGTTTGATGCACTAGATCTGCACTTTCAAGTACTTCAACATGTTACTTTTAATACTAGATAGTGATTTAAACTTGTACACTCACCAGAGGGCTTTCAGAGTATCTGCTGAAGATACTGGTTGAGCCTGTTAAAGTGCTCTGGGAGTGTACAAAAATTGAGTAGCCTTGAAGTTTAAATTACTTTCTATTTAGTTGTTTACCACCACGTATTGGGCAAGAGTTGTGTAGCCTTGCTGTTACTATACAACCTAGCAACTATAGGTTTGTTTTACACAAGTTGTTTTACACAAGGTGGCGTAGTTGTCAGATTTATGTAGTAAGCATTGTTGTGTAACAGTTCAAATAAGCATTTAATAGTGTACATGATTAAGTAGCGTTCAAACCACTGAGTGGTTTTGTTTTTCTTCAGGAATACACAGAGCTTAGTAGATCACAAGGTTGTGGGTTTGATGCCTGTCAGGGCCAATGTATAGTGTCCTTGGGCAAAACTTGTTTCACTCAACCCAGGTGTATGATGGGGAGCTGTTGGGAGTAGTCATATTGGTGTGTCATTGTTGGCAGCCACATATCCTAGTGGCAGTAGAATAAATGTAAAGCGCTTTGAACAAATTGAAAAGGGACTACGAGGGCTGGTCAATATGTTCCCGCAACTATGGTATGTCTCCGCTCATGCATAACTTGGATGACTGTTACTTACACTAAATACAAGTTTGTACTTTTGTCTTTCAAAAAAAAAAAAGTATTAGCGATGTTGAATACTTGATTATGTAATGACATTAGCATAAACACAATAGCGTATGGACACTGCCTGATTTATGGTGAAAAGTAGTCAAGAAAATCTCGCGCCAAATTGAGGTATTGTTACATAATTCCAAATATCTCGAGAATAAAAGTATGGAATCTTTCGCGGTTTTTGCGACTTTGTAAACCGATAACATAGAAATGATGCCGTACTCTTTTTAGACCTATACCACTTTTATTAAAGATAAGGGATCATGTTGAATATCTCCAATTTTGGGTAGGCTTTATCACCTATTGTTCTTTACATAATAAGAGATAGAAAGATTAATCGATGACAAAATTTAACAAATGATACCGGGTTCGATTGGGTATCTACTGATTATTAAAAAGGGAGGTCACAGTGGTGAAATCACAAACATTTCTTTCTTAATGAACCCTTTGTTTTCAAAAGGTCATGTTTTTGTAATCAAAGTAGCACACAATAGAGAGGCTCTGGATTGAATAAGAAATTTGAATTTCAAAAGGTATGTCTAATTTTAGCATAAGACGTAGTATATCAATTCACTCACACAGCTACTGTTCCGCAAACATTGTATTATAGTCATATTTTTAGCGCTTTTTTGATGAAATTTACTTTTTTTCATACATTTTTGGTACTTTTAATCATGCATACCATCAACGCATGCGCATATTTCTATTTTTATTGCAACAATTTCTATTGTCCTGACTATGATCTCTCATACCATACCAATAATCATATTTGTTTTTGTTTCATTTTGGAGATAATTTTGATTCTCGCTTCAACCGTTTGGGCTCTTTTCTCACGATTTTCACACTATTTTTGTTTGTCGTTAAGGCCTATTTTTTGGTGAAGTTCAAAGACGATCCCTTTCTTCATCTGTTGACGGATACATCTCGTCTTTCACAATAATCAATTGAATATACTTAGACTATCTCATACCAAAAATAAGGCTTGTAAACTGCTTTGGTCCTTACTTCTGCTTCTTTTTATTACACCTTCCTCAACTACAATTCAAATTTTCCGCCAATGTTGACAACTTTTCAGTGTACATATATCAATGACTTTATGCAAATGAGATTACGTAATTAAAGGTATACTCTAATATTAATTGTTAGGCCTATGTGTTTTGAAAGACAAAGGTACAAACTTTATGATCGTAACTAACAATCATCTAAGTCATGCATGAGCGGAGATAAATGGTAGTTGCGGGATATTATTGACCAACCCTCGTATAAAAATGCAGACACTGATAAATGCAATGAGAGGTTCATGATAGTTGCAATGATAAGCAACAGTTGATAAGAACTAATAATTACAATTGTAGCAATTAACATTTCTTACACAACTTTGCAGTGGTAGCTTGTAGAAAAATGATGCAATGATTGATTGCCAACTGATGCTGTACATTGCAGTGTCAATTTAATCAGATTTCAAAATCAACATTTTTGTTTGTCACAAATGACATGTAGGCCTATTCAGACCAAAAATGTGAGTGTCATTGAGCAGTTTTTTAAATCGTTGTTTAAAAATATTAGATATATTCGAGAGACAATCGTAACTAAAAGCTATATATAATTATATGAACCTAGGATAATACAATTAATGATATTGTGTTATACTATTGCTCACACATGATATATTTTGTTCTGTCTCTGGCCTGGTTGACAACTGTAGCATTTGACCAACTTAGTTCATTTCAAGGTCAAATATGATTGGTGCTTGGACGTAGCCCTGGTTCATACTTTCTATTTGATGTCAAATATTCAATGGAACAAGTGTTTGTTATTCAATCTATTTCCATTTTATTATTATCGTACTGATGCGAGTATAGTCCCACCTTCGAGTAAAGTCCCACCCCCAAATTTTCAAAAAAATTTCAGAAATTAAAAAAAAGTTATTAAGTTATGAATATAGTTCCACCCCGTTTTGGGTGAACATTGTTCAAAATTGGGGGTGGGGGGGGGGGGGGGGGGGAAGGTTTTTTTATTTCAAACTGTAATGGTGACCCGCAGGTCAAATTGCTAGAATTGTACATTTTTTAACACAACTAAACAGACACAATGCAATTTGCAGGCAGCAGCATAATCAGCGCCAATATTGCAACATTGAAACAAACAACTATACAAACATCCAACCCAACCCAATCCCCCAGTAGGCAATGAGGATAAAGTGCCTTGCCCAAGGACACAACACGTTGGCACGAGCGGGGCTCAAACTCACAACCTATGTATTATGAGTCGGGCGCCTTATCCACTCGGCCACACGTGCTCCCATATGGGACTATACTCGAATTTAAAACAAAAGTTTTTTTTTTTTCGGCTTTGGAGTGTCCCTGGACCTAGAGCTAAATGCTAGGATCATTCATGGTTGATTAAAAAAAATTGTAGGCCTATGTGTTTTGAATAAATTTGTACTCATGTCATACTCTATTAATGATTTCAAAATGCATTGAATTTGTATGCATTTTGAAATCATTAATAGAGTATGACATGAGTACAAATTTATTCAAAACAATTTTGTGGGTAGGTACATCATGTTTTGCTGGGGCCAAAATAAATAAGGCTATAAGTGAAGTTTTCATTACCTTAAGCATATCAGTTGCTTAACTTTGTATATCAACATTGTTGTCACCTCGTCTATATAGTTCCGGCTGTAGTTATATTCATCTCAGGTTCCGGGGAGGGGGTTTGGCACTTGTTTTTCAAGTTGTATATCACCAATCAAGATGTCTGAAGGAAAGTCAACAAAAAAAACATTTTGAGGATGGTTTGAGTAGAATTTCACCCAGAGTTTTAATAGATTTTTTTCATGGCAGGGTGAAATACGCGAGTAGGGTATAACGGCAAAACCTGGGGAAAAGGGTACCTTATTCACACAGATGCTACTCAAAAGGGGAGCTAAACTTGGCACCCAGATACTTTAAAAATCTGTTGAAATGTAGGTAAAATGTGTTTTTTTTTCATTGCTTTTTCTTCAGGCATCTTGATTGATTGCTACAGGCCTCTTATCATTATGGGCACCGGAGGTTTTCGGTGTCTTCATTTCAATTCATATTAACAGTAAAATACTTGCTAAGGACAAAAAAAAAACATGTAATACTTGCTTTGGATCCATTTTTAAGGAACAATACTTGCCATGGGTATTTTTTGAAAGTCTGTGTATGCAGGTGGTATACAACTTGAGATACAAGTTCCCCTCTTTCCGAATATAATTTGATGTCGTCACTGGTGTATGTAAAATTCTAGAATGCATCCTACATTTTTCATAATTCTACATTGTGCAGTCCAGTAAAATGTAGTGTACATTTACATCTCATTTACATGCACTGGTTGGAAACATAAAACTACAATTTTGTACTCAGTTTCTTCTTTATCTCTCTGCCTTGCACATTAAACATTATTATAGTTTACACTTTACAGTATAGAATTTTTTATATAAAAAGCTGTGTTTAAAACCATGATGTACAATCTGTTAAAATGGGTTTTTCTTTTTTTATCAAACCTGACTTTTTGGCATTTTTGCTTAAAATGGACAGAAATCCTTCCTGACAGTTATTACTAAAGTTATTTATCAGCTTGATAAACACTAAAATTTGATGGAAATCGTACATTATGGCTTTAACTATCAAGCTGCTGAATATAAAATAGATTTGACAATATTCAATGTAACCATTTCTACTTCTAATTGTTATTAAAGTTTGAATAAAGAGGAATTATTCATAAAATTGGCCAAGGTGGTAGGTTAGGGTTGATATTCAGTGCCTAAATGTACTGACATAATAGCTTTCAATTGTACTTCTTAAAACATCAATTAAATGCTGCGATCCAGAATTCAAGGGAGTTTCAGAGGCGCATGGTCCGGGAGGCCACTCATGTATAAAAGTTGTAAGCATCCGCGTGAACAGACTTTCAAAAATGACCCGAGGCGAGGATGTCAACATTTTGTCAAACTAATCCTAAACGAGGATTTTTCTCAAATAAAAACACCCTAAGCGAGGACTTTTGGTTTGAAATGTGCCCCTAAATAAGGAGAGACATTTTAAAAACACCCTAAGTGAGGAATTGGCTTGAAATCTGCCCCTAAACAAGGATAGACATTGCGTGTGTCGGTATGAGTGTCATTCAATGATGATGATATGCTATTCCTGGCGCTGTTGAAGTCGGCTTCAAATCTTTTTTAATCTGGCTTGAAAATCACTCGGAAACCACTCTTTTGTGCTGAATAACTTGATAAATATGTAACCACAATGGCCGTTAATTGGGTAATTTTAAAATTCTACCCTAAGTGAGAATCATTCTTTAACAAAAAACCCCTTCGTCTAGTAAAATATGTGTGTTTGAGAGCCTAATCGCAGATCCGTGCGGATCCTTGTTTTGCTTTTCAAAACCACCCTAAATCTGTGTTTTCTTTCATGCGGATGCTTCATATAATGATATCATGCACGTGTGGAAATCAGTACAAAGACAAGGCACCTAGCGCATATCCTAGAATGCATTCACAGGTTAGAATTAAATGCTAGAAGAGCCCTCTATGATCTACAGATAAAAGTATTGATAGTAATATTGTAGTGTTGGAGGGAGAGGGTGCTCTAGTATCCAAATGATGATTTTTATTGGAAATCATATCAGAGGGCACTATTCATTTGTGAAATGTATGTTTGGTGTCAATGTACATATGTTAATGCTGCCTTAAATTTCTTAAATAAAGTAAATGTAGTAAATTAAGTACATTTGAAAATAAATATATTTATATATATATAGGTATAAAACTAAAATATTTTTGAGTTTTATACTAGGGTAATGAAAGTTGATTTTAGTTTCCGTCACCTGCCCGCATCACCTTTTCAATTTGACTATAACTTTCATTATTTTCATAAAAAAGTCAATTAGAATTAGAATGTCTGACATCCCCTGCTGATCAGCCATTTTTCTTAGTTGTAGGGGATGTAGTAAATAATGGAAATTTAAGGATTACCTCATCATGTTTCTAGTAATTACAAAAATTGCAAATTTCTTTTCATTTTAATAAAAACCAATTCAAATCTTTTCTCAATCTGTTGCAAAATGTCTGTAAGGATGATCTCAGAATTAATACCTGTTTTGAGATGGTCTTTCATCAACAATATAGGTAATAGCCATAGGCCTATAAATGAAAGTTTTGACAATAATGAAATTTTCCAAAATAATGAATAATGAAATCATGACCTCATATTTCATTGGAAAAAATGTGACGGGAAACTAATCATTTTATTAGCCTTAATCTAAAATATTTTTCCAACTCTCTTCTAAACATCACTATATTTGTATAAACACATTTTCCAGGCATTGAAACTTCCTGTGGTAAGTTTATAGTTTTAGAATGCTCTCATTCCCGAGACACTTGCATGTTTATAACATGACCCATGCTTGGTATGATTTTATAGTACATTTCACACTGTTCACATGCAGCATGGTGGACAGTGGACACTGGGAATGAGGCTCTCATGAGAGATTCTGTGCATGGTGAAACTGATCTCAGAATGCATAGATGTTCAAACTGCTTCCTTTAAAGTTTAGAAGTGTAAATATGCTTATAGTCAAACCTCTATTATTGGCTGGCCACAGACATCTGTATGACGGAGGTTGGGCTGTGTAACAACTATTGAGCTATATATAGTATGGATACATCGCAACATTCCTTTAGTACTTGTTTGCAACATTCTTATCTCAATGTTCTACAAGTATATCAATATTTTTCTCTTGCTTCTTAAATGTGATATTAACTGATGTCAGTATCAAAACTAGAAAACCCAACCATGTCATCACCAGTACATCTTGTACATCCTTGCATTGCTGATGAAAATGATTTAAGGTGGTACTACACCCCCCTGATAAATTTTGTGACTAATTTTGCATTTTTCTCACAAAATAACTACACACTGGTAGCAAAAGTTATGTAAATTATAGGGGCAAGGAATCCAATTATGTATGTTAAGAAATGAGGTACGTTCTAGCAGTACCTCTTTTCTTATCATAAATAATGTATCCCTTGTCTTGAGTCACTGAAATTCCAGTGTAGTAACTGGATTCTGTGCCTATATCATATACATAACTTTTGTTACCAGTGTGTTATAATATTTTTTGAGAAAAATGCAAAAATAGTCATGAATTTATCAAGGGGTGTAGTACCACCTTAAATATTGCATTTACCTTCCTTGAGGCAGTGACACATCAGAGTCAACACTCTTCCATTACTGCCTATAGGGAGTGTAAAATGCATTTATAATAAGCGGGATTTTATCCTCTCAGTTTCATATCACATTTATTGCTTTGTGTCAGAGGTGTAGGCAATTGCAATCCTTGGTGGGTCAACATATCAACATTTCATTTCTTTCATTTTCACAATTTTCTCTCTACGTTCCCATTTCGTTTTGCATTATTTACCCTTTCTAATCATTTTATGAGTTTTCCCCTAATTTGTTTAGTATTTTATTACTAAGCACATATTGACAGGCAGACAATTTGCCCACCAGGCCTACCCAACCCTTGGCTATGCCACTGATTTAGCTCTGTATGATGTTACTTAATAATTTCTTGGAATTCTGGGCAGAAGAGAGTTCCATAATGTGTAGAAAGGCTTACCATGTATATAGTAGGAAACGTATCATATATAGAGTAATAGAGTATACAAGTATGTTTATAGAATCATAGATTTTTATCATCATAATCATTACATTGCTGTATATTTTGCTTGCTTTTTTTTACATACTAGTCATTCATGTGGCTTTTTGTGTATTGTGTGTGCTTGTGCAGTAATTGTGTTTGTTATTGTTGTGGTTGTTGTTATATAATATTTGTATTGTTCAAAATGAAATTGTGAATTTAAAATATTATTGAAGTATTATATGAAATAATGCATATTGATATGTAAGTGGTGCATCTTTCTCATACACAAAGCAATTTTGGACCTGCTTATTTTAGTAAGTGCTGAAAACACAGAAACATACAAAGGGAAACCACATACAGGAAAAAATAAAACACTTAACATTGTAATGATGGTCAGTATTCACAAAATGTGACTAACTTGAGTCCCAAACATGGTAATCCAACTAGGTAGGAACTTTTAGTTTTCATACATGTATCATGCAAGTCTTGGAACATGAAATACACACATTTTCTCTTCTGTTGTTATTGACATTTTGTATAATTCATAACGTGCTATCAGGTATAGAGAGTAACACACACTAATAGGCCTATACATAATATATGTTATTAAGAGTATCACTACACACTTTATCATGCATAGCCCGTATAAAGTGTTGTCAGCAGTAGATGGCAACACACACTCCACTGTATACTCTGCTACCAGGGGCAGATAGCAATACACATATTGTGCTATCAGGGGCAGATAGCAATACGCATATAGTGCTATCGATATATCAGGGGCAGATAGTAATATGCATATTATACTATCAGGGGCAGATAGTAATACGCATATTGTGCTATCAGGGGTAGATAGCAATAGGTATATTGTGCTATCAGGGGTAGATAGCAATACGCATATTGTGTTATCAGGGGTAGATAGCAATATGCAAATTGTGCTATCAGGGGTAGATAGCAATACGCATATTGTGCTATCAGGGGTAGATCAGGGGTAGATAGCAATACGCATATTGTACTATCGGGGTAGCAATATGCATATTGTGCTATCAGGGGCAGATAACAATATGCATATTGTGCTCTCAGTAGGGTAGATAGCAATACGCATATTGTGCTATCAGGGGTAGATAGCAATACGCATATTGTGCTATCAGGGGTAGATAGCAATACGCATATTGTGCTATCAGGGGTAGATAGCAATACGCATATTGTGGGGTAGATAGCAATACGCATAATGCTATCAGGGGTAGATAACAATATGCATATTGTGCTATCAGGAGCAGATAACAATATGCATATTGTGCTCTCAGTAGGGTAGATAGCAATACGCATATTGTGCTATCAGGGGTAGTAGATAGCAATAGCAATACGCATATTGGGCTATCAGGGGTAGATAGCAATACGCATATTGTGCTATCAGGGGTAGATAACAATACGCATATTGTGCTATTAGGGGTAGATAGCAATACGCATAATGCTATCAGGGGTAGATAACAATATGCATATTGTGCTATCAGGGGTAGATAACAATATGCATATTGTGATAGCAATAGCAATACGCATAATGCTATCAGGGGTAGATAACAATATGCATATTGTGCTCTCAGTAGGGTAGATAGCAATACGCATATTGTGCTATCAAGGGTAGATAGCAATACGCATATTGTGCTATCAGGGTAGATAGCAATACGCATATTGTGCTATCAGGGGTAGATAGCAATACGCATAATGCTATCAGGGGTAGATAACAATATGCATATTGTGCTATCAGGGGTAGATAACAATATGCATATTGTGCTCTCAGTAGGGTAGATAGATAGCAATACGCATATTGTGCTATCAAGGGTAGATAGCAATGCACGCATATTGTGCTATCAGGGGTAGATAGCAATATGCATACATCTATAGCACGCATATTGGGCTATCAGGGGTAGATAGCAATACGCATATTGTGCTATCAGGGGTAGATAACAATACGCATATTGTGCTATCAGGGGCAGATAGAAATACGCATAATGCTATCAGGGGTAGATAGCAACACGCATATTGTGCTATCAGGGTAGATAACAATATGCATATTGTGCTATCAGGGGCAGATAGCAATACGCATAATGCTATCAGGGGTAGATAACAATATGCATATTGTGCTATCAGGGGTAGATAACAATATGCATATTGTGCTCTCAGTAGGGTAGATAGCAATACGCATATTGTGCTATCAGGGGTAGATAGCAATACGCATATTGTGCTATCAGGGGCAGATAGCAATACGCATATTGTGCTATCAGGGGCAGCTATCAGAAATTTATTGAATTGATGCATACCAAAAACAGTTGAGTATATATCATAGTTAGCAAGATATTAAACTTTTTTTCTATACAATGCTGCGGTAACTGAAGCTACAGGAATTGAGCTAGCTCCATGCTCGAGTTGGCAAACTCTGTATCAGTGATAACACCCATGTCAATACCACAGTAAATAATTGCTGATAAGAAAATAAAAAACAAACCTGTTATTTTTTGGTCTTACCTATTTATTTATTTACTTATTTTAAAATCTGATATGATGTGATGTTCCCTTCCCTTGTAACCTACCAATACTATACATGTCAAGGTTTTTCTCAACCTTGTTAGAATTGACCAAAAATTAGTGAAACATACACAAGAAATAAAGCTTCAACAATCATACCCTGAGGGTGCCTAGGCTTCAGTGTATCATCCTAGCAGCTACCTGGATGGCCGACTGCATATATTAATATTCATGCTTGTTTTAAGTTGGTTGTATATGCGTGAGGTTCGTAGGGCTGGTTTCTGTATCAAGACAAAAAAATATATCTGTGCATGGAAAATTAGAGGCCAGTCAGTTGGATGTCACAGTGTTGTAAATGCTATCTTTATGTGTGATATTTTAAAACACCTGTATAACATTTTTTGCCTTAATGTTATACAAGTAGTGGTTACATTTATTACATGTAAAGTAGTACAATTTGTGGTTTTTCTAAAATGGTCCAAGATCACTTTGCAGACACATTTGACTAATTTAACTAAAAATGATTTGTTTGGTATACACTGTGAACACCCATGTGTGCGTTATGTGGAACCTATTCTATTCCAACTTGATCTTCCATCCAGTTCATTGTCAAATTATGGCAAAAATCACATTCTTGCCTGAAATGCACTTACAGATTTGTAATTTTTAGTATATTCACATTCATAATATCCTGTCACATGGGTGCCGCCATATTGGATTTGAAACCCGGAAACAAATTGGAAGTGAGCAATAACTGTCTATTTTTGCCCCAATTTTGAAGTTTTTTTCACTGAAAATAAATTTAATTACCTCTAATAAACAAACCCTTTTGAAACATTACACACCCTAGGGCATTTATTACAGGCAATACTTAAGCACTTTGTTATTATTAAGCACTTTGTTATTATTAAACACTTGCATGCTTCTTACATTCAACTGACAAATGTACCTATATATTACCTGTACCTAAAGGGTTAATGCAGTATATTGTGAGGTGGTAAGATCTCTTAGAGAGTTCTATATGCATGCATGTCTAATATAGGTGTGCCATATCACACGCTACAAGATGCTAGTGGTGTGATGTTCTGGAGGCAACACACCAGTAGAACTAGACATATAGTTGGTATGTATATCCAAAGGTTTTCCATCATTCCAAACCCCTATCCAAATTGTATGTTCAATTTGCACCTCTTTTCGTAAAGCATTTCACATGTTAAAAAATACAATTTGCGATACTCTCAATTGGACATCCTCATAGGAGTTCAAATTGCAAATATATTCTATTTTTCTTCAGGGTGGTAGACAGAAAGAAAAACAGAAGCAGTGATACAGAGGATTAATGGTTATTACTAATAAGCCAATACCATATAGCCTACCTATCAATAAACCAGCAACACTGAGGGGCAAAATGGCAAAGTCTCCTGCCAATTTCTCATAGAATGGGCTATTCTAATTGAAATTCACACTATCCCTGTGGAAGATTTTGGAAATATCTGCCACAGAGGGAGTATGAAATTCAAATGGAATGAGCACATAGGCAGCTCCATTTGAATTTCATACACACTCTGAGAAAGATTCAACCTGAATCTTCCACAGAGGGAGGATGAGTTTTAAATGGAGCTGTTAATGTGCTCATTCCATTTGAAATTGATACTCCCCCTGTGGCAGATATTTCCACAATCTTCTACAGGGGTAGTGTGGATTTTAAATAGAATAGCCCAATCACACCTTGTGAACTGGCATAGATGTATAATCATGTATATAGGGTTGTTTCATTTGGATATCTCATGTATAAGAGTTTGTGGTTTTTCTAAATGAGCATATCATCAGCAGGGTGCAAGACTATTGTACTCGTAAGTGCAGTAGAATATACTTGCTGCCATATGTGAAATATCTATTGTTTGCAGCACAATCGCCCTCATCGTAAATTGTTGATGTTCTGCATTACTTTCCTGATGGCCTTTAACCAACCCAAGATATCACCTGTACATGTTGTTGTGGTTCTTCATTTGTTTTTTTAAAAGTACATTTGTTAATAAGTACATGTATTGAAATATTGTAAAGGCAGCTATTACATTCTACTGCACTTACGATAGTCTTGCACTATGCCAACGATATGACTCCAACATCTTATGAAACAGGGCTAGGTGTGCTGTCAGCAGGCCCTTATGCACACCCCTCCCCAAATTTGCAAAAGTATACAAAAGTCCCAAAATATCACAATTGGCAAGCGTAGCAAGCAAAAGAAATCAGGTTTTTATGCTTTTTTAAATAAAAAAAGGTCCAAATTTGGGAAAGAAGTACAATTTTTACCAAATTGCCCTCCCACCTGCATATGGGCCTGGCTGCCAGTAATCACCTACATGATATTACAACAAGAAACACATGTATCTTAGTATCCCAAGTCATGGCCGCCCATTACATTGTGAACCAGAATGTAAGGAAAGTGAATCACAATGGCCATGTAAAAGTCAGGTGAGCTACATTTGGCAAAAGAGATAACTCATGGCCGGCTGAAAACCTGATCACAAAATCCAAAAACATATCACTTATTATGAAATAGAACAAATGAATTGGGATTATTGGAACTGAGTGTAGTCAAGCAGGAGGGAAATATTACTTGAGTCTATTACCTCAATTATCTATAGCCTATACATCTTCATATTTAGAAGAACAATTGTGTCCATGGTAGACATACCTTGTGCACCACACACACTCGCTCTCTCTATCTCTCTGACACAGTGGTGTAACTGTCCCCACTGTGGGATGCTGGCCGCTATCATAGTTACATTGGAGACTTTTTGGCACTACACCACTGCTACGTACCCATTTAATTAGCAGCATCTTTTCTCCAGATTAGTATTTGGATCACCAGTTCACCTTATCAAAATGCCCTGTCACAGTGAACACTGCAGTTGCACATTCATGGTCATGTTCCAGATTTCTTATCAGTTGTCCCTTGGATATATCCTTGCAATGTCTAGAAAAAAAAAAAATTGTTTGTTTGTCCATAGAGGCTTATGAAAAAGTTGGGTCGGTAGGTCGGATTTTTTTTTTTTTTTTTTACAGATATTGCACTTGAAACTGACAATTTGAAGACTGGTAAATAAGTCAAAACACACAGCACTTTACCCATCGATGCCAAAAAAAAAAAAAAAAAAAAAAAAAAAAAAAAAAAAAAAAAAAAAAAAAAAAAAAAAAAAGACACGGTCGGGACCAGGGTACACGGTCGGTCGGACATGGACAAACAAACAATTTTTTTTTTGGCCTGATGTTACAACTTACAGCAACATTGAGAGATATCTCTGTGCATGGTCTTTGCATTCTATGTCATTGGATTGGCTTGAGAGTGTCATTATTGCTGCATTCATGAAGTCATGGACATAATGATGAATGATGTCAGTATCTGAATACAGAAACTTGATATTGATAGTATTTTACTAGTTTTGAGAGCACAAATCAAGATTTGAGATACTCCTATAATATCACAATTTAATTCTAGAAGTGCTCCTTAACTAATATATGTGTATATGTAGAGGGAAAGAGAAGGGGAGGGACAGAGAATAAACTGTGTCAGCATTTTAATAGTGTAGAAATTAAAGAAACATGCACAATATAATAATAACGTAATGCTGTAAAGGATATTTAATTCACAAACTTTCAGGGCCTCTCCCTTCATCAGGTGAAAGTATGGTGTTGTGAGGTTTAACACGATGGAAACATTTAAAAATATAAATAAAACATGAGCATGAATGCATGGGTAAAAGCATCATAAGCGTCACGCAAGCAAGCGAGCAAAGCATAGGCCTATACATAGCTAGCACACCAATATGGTACAAGGACAGAAACTGTAAAACAAAAAACAAAATAGTATAAAGCGCGTATGTGTGTACATAAAAAAGTTTTTTTCAACTGTGTGCTCAAAGTGCAATAGATGAAATGTGCAAAATAAGGAAAACATGGCATGCAAAATGAAAATTTAATTAATAATTAATAATAACAAACAAAAATCATTTTTACTGCACCTTTAGATGCTACTGCATAGTGGACAATTTTTGTCAGGCTTTTATTTTTGTGTTTCAAGAACCGCAAAAAACTGCAAAAAGATATTTAATTCAAGAGGAGCAAAATTTGACAAATTGATGCAGCTAAAATATTGCCATTTACGGTATTCCCATTTTCCCATTAAAAACAGTGGTTGGTGCAGTATTGATCTATTAGCAGTGTCCTTGTCCTAATATAGCGATACATAAGTGATTAATAGTGAGCTGCATTACAAGTTATTAATTTATATTACCATAATATATGCTCTAGAATCAAATACCCGAGTCAGTATTAAAGGCCTATTTGGTGATTTGTTCATCTGGAGGATCATATAAATCATCACAAAAAAAAGAAGAAAAGATTTTGGTAACTCGGTTAGCATAGATGTGCAGCATAGCCTGTGGTTATGTATTAAAGACACAAATAAGACATTTATGTGAATCTGTAATTTCACTCCTTATGTACAGAAATTAGCTGTAGTTTGATCAGCTCATAGTTGACAGACCTTATAACATAGTGGATTATTGTCAATATATTTTATTTCAAGAATTTTCTTGTGACATCTCCCTAGAAGCATCACAAATTACTAATTAAAGTCCAATACTTTTGTCTACTTCCTTTAAGGGGGTACTACACCCCTGTGGTAAATTTGTGACTATTTTTGCATTTTTCTCAAATAATAATAATACACTGGTAACAAAAGTTATGTATATTATTGGGGCAAGGAATCCAATTACTACACTGAAATTTCAGTGATTCAAGACAAGTGGTTCAGTATATATGACAGGAAATGAGGTACATCCTAGCGGTACCTTATTTCTTATCATAAATAACAAACCGCTTGTCGTGGGACAATGAAATTCCAGTGTAGTAACTGGATTCCTTGCCCCTATAATATACATAACTTTTGTTACCAGTGTGTTTTTAGTTTTGAGAAAATGCAAAAATAGACACAAATTTATCGAGGGGTGTAGTATCCCCTAATATGCACAATATGGACCAGACAGGTCAACTATAGCACTCTTACTGTGGTTCTACGTTTCGGCGTAATAGTAAAAGCCTAACAATTCCTGCCAATTTCGAGCTGATTAAATTGACTATTATGTGCTTGAATGCGTCTTCAACTTTGTAAATACTGCTGTTTTCCATGTTTTTGCCAAATTTGTCAATTTCAATGACTTATCCTTCACTTTTAGGCAATTTGCACTTTTGCTGAATCGCCTCCATTTTTGTAAATTGAAATATTCCTCCAAATCCTTTAAAATACCGGTACATTTTCTCATGTATTTCTTCATTTTTGACATTATCAACTTTTACAAATGTCATAATAGCTCCTCAAACCTAGCCAAGTAGCAGAAACCATGGGCTACTCCACCAACCAACCAACCAACCAACCAACACTATTCCAGCTGCATATTGTTTATGCATGGTTGGTATATGTATGTGGATTCAATTCCCTGTCTACATATCAACAATGCAGATAATCAATGTTTCATACATTCATATTGAACCAAAATATCGGCTTTTTGAATTACATAGTAACATGTGCAATTCCTCCCAGTTTTTCCTTGTCTGATACGGACAAAATATCACCTCTTGTAAATATTGTATAACATGTACACCCACATTGACTAGTCATCAGTATGCATCCATTGGCGGCACCAGGATTTTTTTTTTTTTTTTTGGGGGGCATTGAGGGGGGGCAAAATCAAAATCGACAAATTTTGTGCAAAATTGCTGCAAAAAGTGGAAATTTACGTACTTTTAGGGGGTTTGGCTCAAAAGTGGGGGCAAGAAAAAATTGGGGGGGGGGGGGAAATGCCACCCTTGCCTTTTGTAGCGCCGCCACTGTATGCATCTCCTTATTCTTGGTATGACCAAACAATGTTCTACCATATGCACTTTATATTAAAAAGTATTTATTGTATTCAACCTAATTAACCTCTTCTCTAATTAACATCTCACATGGTCTATGTATGCATATTGAAATGGCCCTCTTTCAGTGCACTTTTAGCATGAAACTGGGTAAAAATATTTATAACAATGCGTGGGCATTGAGTTCCAGTGGCTGTGACATATTTTATATAGACTCATCACGCCCTCTATAGCGGTTCCTGTTACCTATAAAAGGAAGCAGTCAGATGTGATGAGTTGCCAGTCTGAGGAAACCACTAATGTAGTGGTGAAACGTCACTAAAATGTGAGTTTAACATCTTCATTTTTATTGGATTTGTACAAAAAGAAATATGTCAACAGTGAAATCTAACAATCCAAATGAACTTGTTCAAAGAAATAATTAAAACTGTTTATATTTAACAGCGTTTTATGACATAAAATAACTTAAATGCCATTTTGACTTGTTAAAAATATCAGATACGACGGTAATGAATGACAATGTAAACTTAGCACCATCTATTTTGAGTTCATTGTGTGAAATTGTTGGGTTGTTTTAGGCCTCCGTATTTGTGCTACTGCGCCCTGAGAATAATACCTCGGCCCAAAACAAAACCCTCCAATTTCCCACAATGACTTCAAAATGGTATGCAGTTATTATTGTCTAATTATAGGTGCTGGAATGAAATTTTCTTTGTTTTTCCTCATTTGTTTGGCTCAAAATTAAAAGGTGACATAAATTAACATTTTGGGGAAAAATAAGAATCTATTCTTTATGGAAATTGCACATTATTGTTTTAATTTAAAAAAATGGCAAATTTTCTATTGATGTTTCATTGAAACAGTAGTCGACAAATGGCAAAACTGGACTGCAAATGCTTTAAACGTGTAGGAAATATCTCTGGAGGAACAACATTAATTTTAGGGTTACAGGAGTTTAAAATATTTGTAAGTTACAATTGAAACTAGTTGCCTCTGGTCTGGTAAAATAATGCCAGGCTCGTAGGTGTCCAAATCCACTGCAACATCCACTTACTTTGTTGTGAACCTGGGCTAAAATGTATCTAAAAAGTTTGAAAGAAAATTATTCAGGTCCATTTTTTTGGTTAGAATGCTCAAGCCTATACCTAAAAAAATCAATGTTAACACCTTGTGTGTAAAATTAGCATGTTTAAATATTTTACACATAAATTTTATGTCTTGTGTTCAAGACAGGTGCATATTTTGATAATCCTGTACCCTCCCCCCCCCCCAATCCTGGGTATTATAGACCTGCAGAATGTTATTTGATACATAGAATACTGTAATATTGATAGCTTCAGTATTAGTGTGTGATATGGTTTGCATAAAGCATGATCATGAATTCAGACCAAGACATTTGCATCATTAATGCACACTATTTTTTATCTTAAAGGCATGTCTACCTTTGAGAGCCTTGAGTGGTTTGCAATTTTAACATAATTGCTTTTCAGAAATATTTTTTCACCCTGCAATTTTGAGATAATAATGTTTTCTGTTATTTGTGTTGAATGTTTTGTCTTCTTATAATTCTTAAAATCTGAATGTTCAGAACAGGCATCTCTCTTCAATCCAATAATGCTCAACTAAAGTTTGGCACATATTACAATATTGCAATTGTTTCAAGATAAAAATGATACAAATTTGAATAATTAATAAGTCAAACTTCCTAACAGCTGCTATAAGCCAGCTGAAAATTTGTGTGATTTACAAAATGACATCAATTTTTTCCCCAATATATATGCATATATACTTCATTCAGTAAAAAATAGGTTTGCCTCATCAAATTGAAATGATGTAGGGAAATGTATGTAATAAGTGGAGTTAAGGGAAGCATGGCACAGTGGTTAGCATATGGCCAACCTCTGGTGTATGAGGTCCTAGGCCTATAGATTTAGAGAAGGGAGCAGCATGGCACGCACACTGGTTAAGGTCTTTACCTTTGTACGAGATGTCAGGCGTTCAAAACCTTCGCAGGACCAAATAAAAAGAAGAAAACAGTCAAATAAAATCTACTCTCCCACCAATGATAAAGAAGTTATTACAGTTGGTTGTAATCAGGATAATGCCAGATTGTCGGCTAGATTTGCCTGTCCTGTAAAAATACCCAATACGCTATCTATTGTGGCTGGCCCTTCAGCAGGTAACTTTTGAGGTTTGGTCATCATTATCTTCCTGTTGTCAGCTGTTAGATATGCTTGACATGAGTAAATGAATTATGAGAGTGCTTCATTCTTTTTCAGAGCTGATATTTAAAAAAATATTATACCTGTACACATACCGCAGAAGGTAAGCATTGCCACTGGGGGTCAACGATAAGTAAGGGGGGCATTAGCAAACTCAAAAATAGTGCCAGCCTACACAAAAGAGAAATCACACGTAAGTGCCAACAAGTTGGGCGCTCCTTGTACGCTCAGTTAAGCGATGTCACCAGATCCGAACGTTGTACCGGCATCAGCTCAATTCCGGAATCAATTACGCTTAGATGGCACAGGTATGGAACATTCTAGTCTATGTGTTATTAATCTATGCCTGTACATATATATCACAGTCAGTTTCTAAAAGAGTAGGTTGCAACCACTGACTGTCCTAATCCTTTCAGGTTGCATTGAAGAGAGCCTATATATGGAACACAATGCTTTGTCAATGATTGATGATGATCCCATTCACTCAGTTATTCCTGCCTATTTTAGCTGAACAGAGTAGAGATGATTTATATTGATTAATAATAATAAAAGAGATTTATATAGCATCATACATTCACTTTACAGAGCACATATACGTAAAAGTAAAACTAAATAAGTGTACAAAAATCTTTAAAGAATACACCTTAAAATACAAACTACATTAATTAGGCTACACCAAGCATCCCTCACAAGGAATGGAGAATATAAAGAATAAGCAAAGGGACCAACCAAGTGAAAGGTGCATGGTAGCACAACATAATGCATACAGTAAAGCAATATAAACAAAGACCTTATTATATTTACAGTCCATTATTGCAAAAACCAAGTTCAACATGATCAATACAGGGGTGGAATTTCGTAAAGTGCCACAGGAGTCCAAGTGGATTCTCGCAAGAGAGTTTTGCGAGAGTCCATGGATTCCCGTAAATGGATTCTCGTTGTACAATCTTGCGGGAGTCCAAAAGGTATTATATGTAGGCCTACGTAAAATGCATTCAAACAAACAAACTAACAAATAAACTAACAAAGTTAAGTTTTTAATATATGTGTCATCATACTCTCACTTCCATATATGTCATTGCATCTTTGGCGACTTTTCCTTTATATTTTGCAGGCTTTGAGTTTTAAGGCGTGTTGAACTTAAACGTAAGTTCGCTGATCCGATCATTTCCAGCGAGAGTCCACATGGACTCTCGCAATAGGATTTTACGGGAGTCTCTGCGAGAGTCGACTCTCAGACTCCCGCGAAATTCCACCCCTGTCAATATAAATACATAATAATTATTAAATGGTAAATAAGATCAAATCAGACAGAAGCAAGAAATATTTCAGCTTGGAATTACAGCAATATGATGGAGGCACAGCACCCTGCTGAGGGGAGAGGTTGCTAGCACGTCACCCTAAGCTATAGAAACATAATAAATAAAGCCTTCATTTTTTCCATCAGTATAATTTAAACCAAGACAAGACTAAGAGCGAGATAATGACATGAAACTGACTGCCATAAATGAGCCCATCAATGCAATGTCAAGGATACCTTTGTTTCCCCTTCCTCATAGAGTATACCATTAACCTGTAATGAACTCCCCATTCATCCTATCTCCCTCCCTCCTCCCTCCCTCTTGGCATTAGTCATAATATATGACCTGATCCAACTAAGCCGGGAACATATCAACATTTTGATATCATTTAAAGAGTAACTTGTGAGCTTTTTAATCTGACATCAATTTGGCTTTTGTACAACGAAAGATATGTGTAGAATTTGCCTATACTGTGGTTCTTTGGAAATTAGCCCAGAAATTAATAGTGTATATACATCAATTAATTTTTGCGATTGAATGTGAATTAACTACCAGTCAAGAGACAATCATTGAGTAAATGATCCTCTTTAATATGTGTGTACTTTAATAACATACTTTTGGTACCACAGCTAGGTAATAAAAACTTCATTAAAAAATTTGGACCAACTTTTATAATTATTATCTTTTATGGGCCTTTATCTGAAAATGAAGTGTGCCATCATGTTTTGGGTTTTGTGAAAATGGGTCACATATGGGATAATTAGTACTGGTGTGTATACAGGCAGGGGTATGACATAAGAGATTGTGATGCCTTAAGAAATGGGTTTATACCCTGAAACATCTTGTGCCATGTTTGCTTCAACTTCCAATCCAACAAAATACAGCAGCTAAATCCTAATCCTTTAGTTAGCATTAACTGGCAATAAAAGTCAACTTGTAATATTTGCCCAATTTTTGGGGGAAATAAGGATAAAATAATTCATTTTTTTAAATTTTTTAGGGTGTTCTTACAATCAAGTAATTAATAACCAATATGTTGCCAACATGCTTAAAGTGACTTCTGATGGTAGGCCATTTGTCCATAGTGCTGTGAGTGACTTCTGGTGGTAGGCCATTTGTCCGTAGTGCTGTGAGTGACTTCTGATGGTAGGCCATTTGTCCATAGTGCTGTGAGTGACTTCAGGTGGTAGGCCATTTGTCCGTAGTGCTGTGAGTGACTTCTGGTGGTAGGCCATTTGTCCATAGTGCTGTGAGTGACTTCAGGTGGTAGGCCATTTGTCCATAGTGCTGTGAGTGACTTCAGGTGGTAGGCCATTTGTCCATAGTGCTGTGAGTGACTTCAGGTGGTAGGCCATTTGTCCGTAGTGCTGTGAGTGACTTCAGGTGGTAGGCCATTTGTCCATAGTGCTGTGAGTGACTTCAGGTGGTAGGCCATTTGTCCGTAGTGCTGTGAGTGACTTCAGGTGGTAGGCCATTTGTCCATAGTGCTGTGAGTGACTTCAGGTGGTAGGCCATTTGTCCATAGTGCTGTGAGTGACTTCAGGTGGTAGGCCATTTGTCCATAGTGCTGTGAGTGACTTCAGGTGGTAGGCTATTTGTCCGTAATGCTGTGAGTGACTTCTGGTGGTAGGCCATTTGTCCGTAGTGCTGTGAGTGACTTCTGGTGGTAGGCCATTTGTCCGTAGTGCTGTGAGTGACTTCTGGTGGTAAGCCATTTGTCCATAGTGCTGTGAGTGACTTCAGGTGGTAGGCCATTTGTCCGTAGTGCTGTGAGTGACTTCTGGTGGTAGGCCATTTGTCCATAGTGCTGTGAGTGACTTCAGGTGGTAGGCCATTTGTCCGTAGTGCTGTGAGTGACTTCTGGTGGTAGGCCATTTGTCCGTAGTGCTGTGAGTGACTTCTGATGGTAGGCCATTTGTCCGTAGTGCTGTGAGTGACTTCTGGTGGTAGGCCATTTGTCCATAGTGCTGTGAGTGACTTCAGGTGGTAGGCCATTTGTCCGTAGTGCTGTGAGTGACTTCTGGTGGTAGGCCATTTGTCCGTAGTGCTGTGAGTGACTTCTGATGGTAGGCTATTTGTCCACAGTGCTGTGAGTGACTTCTGATGGTAGGCTATTTGTGAGGAGCCCAATTGTGTGGGCATGACACCTTGTGGCAGGCAACTCTGATCAAAAAGCGAGTTGATGTATTGTGGTATTAGTTAAGATGTCATTGAGACAGTCAGTGAGTGAGGTCCATGGCCCTTTCATGAGTGAGGAATAAGTCTTGTTAGGTACTTTAATCACAACAAATGTGTCTCAATATATGCTGCATGTATATTGCGTATGCATAACCAACATGCACATATGTAAGGCAATGTATACACTGTAAATCCAAGTGTTTAGGGTTTCTGTAACACTTTTTAAACACTGCAAGGTGTTTAATTTATCATTTACACAGTAAAGGTATAGGAAACCTAAACACCAAAGTAAACACAAAGTAAACACAAACACAAAGTGTAAACATATGAGAGTATTTAGATTCTAAACATTCAACATGTTTACTTTCAAAATTGTTTAGAAAGTAAACACACCAAATGTTTACAAAGTAAACACATGTGCATTTACTTTCCGAACAGTATGTGTTTACTCTTTGTGTTTATGTGTTTACTATGTGTTTACATTGTGTTTAGGTGTTTAGGTATCCTATACCTTTACTGTGTAAATGAAAAATTAAACACCTTGCAGTGTTTAAAAAGTGTTAAAGAAACCCTAGAATCTTATATTTACAGTGCAGTAGGTAGCAACATTTGAGAAGGTAAAAACATTTGTTGTTAAGTGTAAAAAATGTCAGCAAACAGACATTAGAGGTGAGTTTATGCAATCACAAAATTTCAAAACCAACTTCAACATATTGGTTTGAGGGGTAAAAGTGTTTGCCAGTGTTGGAAATATGTAACATATGTGACACAAAGAGAAACCTGATTTTATATTGACGGTGGCCATACATTCACACAAGCATATTGAACCTGGGGGCACCCATATGATATGGCGCTGTTGGCGAAGGAGCGATCAATGCATACGAGGAGGTTGATGTGAAACTCTAGTATGATACCACCAATCATCTATCATTTCTTTCATGTTTTTCCATGATGCTTTTTTGTTAAATTCATTTAGCTACAGCAAGACTTACACAAATCAACGGCATTTCAACACTAATGCAAATAGTGCTAATTTTATTGCTGGATCGTAGTATAGAGTTATGATTACCGTACTGACACGAGTATAGTCCCACCTTCGAGTAAAGTCCCACCCCCAACAATTTTTTTTTTTAAGTTATTTATTTTTTCGGCTTTGGAGTGTCCCAGGACCTGGACCTAAATGCTAGGATCATTCATGGTTAACCTAAAAAAAAAATTAAAAAAAAAAAAATTTCAAGATGTTTTGTATTTTTAATATGAAAATTGATCATTTGTATTCATGTCATACTCTATTAATGGTTTCAAAATGCATTCAAATTCAATTTTTTTTTTTAGGTCAACCATGAATGATCCTAGCATTTAGGTCTAGGTCCAGGGACACTCCAAAGCCGAAAAAATAAATAACTTTTTTTTTAAAATTCAAGTATAGTCCCACCCTCCAATTTTGAAAAATGTTCACCCAAAAACGGAGTGGGACTATACTCGAGTCAGTACGGTATATTACTTGCAATAGTCCTGGCAGACTTGGTTCAACCCTATAGTGAAGGTAATGGCCAGGTGTCCAATCATTTTAAAAGATTTCTGCATCATTTTTCAAGTCAAAGTTAAAGAAGGAATGTAACTTGACCAATGTATTTTGTAGCGATTTTGCAAGGAATATCAGCTCAGCAGGTATCACAATTCATGAAGAAATGTTACAAGAAGAAACATTTCTGGCTGGTCCTAAACTTTGAAATGTTTCTTCTTGTTTTGTTTCTTCTTGTTCTTAAAAAAACCACAACAAAACTTTTAAGTTTAGGACTTGACTTCTTAAGGGATCTAGAATGAGCGTTTATGGCGTTTCGACAGTATTTTTTGTGGGACATGAGAGCACCTCAGACATATCGAATTGCATTCTGAATACTGAAGCATGTCTTTCTGATATCAAATAATTTTCATTTTCGAAATTCACGATATAATACAAATTTTATGACAAATTATTAAAATTTGATATTTTTCACATTTTTGATATATAACAGTCCTCGAAATAAATTTTATAAATCTAATGATATATTCTTAAAGTGTATGTAGCTGGGAGGAAAAGCCGACGATCAATTGAAAATTTTGACCTTTTATATTGAAGATATGGATTTTTTCCCAAAAAGACCTATTATTTTTTGGTGTTTTGGAAAAAAAATCCATATCTCCAATATGAAAGATCAACATTTTCAATTGATCGTCGGCTTTTCATCCCACCTACATACACTTTAAGTATAAATCATCAGATTTATAAAGTTTACTTCAAGTACTGTTAAATATCAAAAATATCAATTTTAATGATTTGCCATAAAATGTGTATTACATTGCGAATTTCAAAAAAAATCAAAATTATTTGATATCAGAAGGACATTCTTCGTACTCAGAATGCAATTCGATAGGTCTGATGTGCTCTAATGTCCCACAATAAATACTGTCCAAATGTTCATACCCCTTCCCTTAACATCCATGTTAACAGGCTGTTTCTGACAGATTGGTGCCGGAGCTAGTTTGGATCCTTTGCCTTACTTTCAAGGATAAATATCCAAAGTAAATTAGATAATTCCAAAAAGACACTATTGGTAAATCCCCATACTTTGTGTTTCTGAATTTTAATTTGCATATTTATCATAAATATATGTAAGCAAAGGAACCCAAAATAGTTGCAGTATCAATGTGACACAGAACACGCTATGTATAACTGTTTTGTGAAGACGTATATACATGTGCTAGAATATGTCAACATTTTTTCAAAATTCACTGTTTTGTTAATTCCCAGAATCCTTTGCAATGTATGTTTTCATCAATGTCCACACATGTTCAATGTGCATGTTAAACTGTGCAAAACATATTCTGGGTTCAAGCACATAGGATTTGGGCAATTATCAAAAATGGTCTGTTGCGATTTTTGTATGTCAAAGTTTTGGATTTCATCAGATTGCGGAGATTAAAGGGGGGTAACCCTATTGGTTTTGGATATGGATTGTCTTTAAAATTACATAATAATATCAAATATCGCCCCCTTTATGCTGCTTTGTGAAAAAACGAGAGCATTTTCAGCGTAAATGTGAATAAATAGCAAAATTTGCAATCCAATACCTTGGTATACGTGAATTGCATTCTGGGTAGGCAAGCAACAACAACCATTTCCGTTCGTATGACAAATTTAATGCTGACATGCTGTACAATCAATGCCCGGCCCGTATTGAACGAAAAATATTTGTTTTTTTAGTACCGTTTCAGAAAAAAAGGAAACAAAATATATTTCCCCTTGCAATATGTACATTTCAAATGAATATAAAAAAGTTTGGGTTAAAAATGGAGAGGAAAAAAACATTCCGCATCGGATTTTGAACCGGTACCTCTCGGTAGAAACATGAAGCAAGGCTAACCGACTGAGCTAATCGCCCGCTGCCTCCATCGTGGAAATTTTATAATTAAACACGGCACACCGTCTAGACGCGTCTCCTCAGCAGTTAGTGTGGTTCGCTTTTTCACAGAATGTGTATGACGCGAAACCAAAGTAGCTGTTGAGGAGACTGATATTTCGAGCTATTTCGTTCATAATTCCCGGCCCAGAAATCCAAAGTATTTACCATTGTTTACAAACTGGTAGCCTGTAAAAGCCGCTGTGTTTCATGATTTCTCCGTCAAATTTCAGGATAGTAATGAGAAAAATAGTATCTATTATGTGATACCAAAACCTCATCAACAATGAAAAAAATCGGGGGGATGATGCTGTCGATCGGGTTACGGACCTTTAAGAAATTTAAGATTGCAACATTTGGTGTTGTATGTACATTTTAATGTAGTATACAACACCAAATGTTGTATTTTAAAAAAGCTTTCTTTTTATCTATATTATAGAATTATTACCTTAATATTTGCATGTGACATATTGTTTGTATGTTACTGACTTGAGGATAGGTTGGTTGGAGCTCAGAATCAATTGCTACATCCATGTACACTGGTACTGTATGTTGGGATCCATACTCACTGATTTCCTGCAGGCCCTCCAGTATTTATAACTCGTGCATCTTGAATATGTTGCGCCTCATGATATAACCAGGTCCTATTATTACCAGGCTATCTTATTGTGTTCATGGTGCTGAAGGGTGCATCTGTGTGGTGTGTCATACAGTCAAAGCATTTGGAGCTTTCCCTTGTATTCTATAGGATATTAATGTGTAATAAAATGATCTTATGTGAATATGACTATTGTAAAAAGATATTTTTATGCCATATTAAATTGTGCATTTTTTGTATTTTTCTAAGCTTGTGCAAAATTCAAAACTACACAAACGGTTCATTTTGTGGGTATAAATTGAAAATAAGCAAATTGTTTGCAATTGTGGGAGTAACAAAAATTAATTCTGCGAAAAGTACCATTTTTAACAGTGCATAAAAACCCAGATTTTCTCTCTAACATAGTAATGTTCCTCTCCTATAAATAGATCATTACCCTGTGGCCATACCGATTTATATGCAACTTTGCTGTCATAGAGCTCCAACATTCTCCAATCATGAACAGTCCTTTACAAAAATGTGTTAAAGTGCATCTTGCACAAGGGGGTGCACCTGTTACAAATATGTTAGGTTTTTTCTTGGCTCTATTTTGTCCAACCCATATTTAGCTTCCAAAAACTACAAGCAAGATGCTTTTGGAAGTTTCTATTTGGGGCACAGCTTATTAATGTACAGACAAATATAGAGTTTAACTTCTTAAGTATGGTCCTTAAAAGAAAATGGAAGACCTTTTGTGCTCTGTTTATCTGTTTGTTGTTGTCGTTCTACTGTGTTGTTGTTGTTGTAGTTGTAACATTGTTATTATATTAGTTATTGTTTGTTGTGGATTGGTATTTCATTTTTATGTTGTCTAAAGTAAAAGACCTGTGGCATCACAAGTGTCTGTGTTAAAGTATTTATTAAGTGTTGCTCTGCTGTTTTTGTAGTGAGTGCATGTGTGTGTCAGTCAGTCAGTTCTCACAAGGCTATATATCGTCGCTCGGATGACATACCGGCATATCAGCCATTTTTGAAAAAAATGAGATAAGTTAAGTTTCATAATCTATGTATTAAGCTTTTCATTTTGACAAATTCCCCATGCTTCGAATGACATAGTGGTGTATCTGTGACATACGCCACTATGTCATAAATATGTGAACCAATTTTCAAAATATTTGACATACTGACGTATAAGTTTGTTTAATTAAAATTAATTGGGGAATGACAACAATGTATTTTATACATTAAATATAACTTAAATATGTGCTGTGTGTCTAGGCACAGAAGCAGGTTCTTTTAGGGTGGGTATAGAGCGGTATAGATGTAATTTTTAAAGGTGTTGAAAAGGGCACACAAGCAAAAACAAAAAGTGACACAAAAGATAAAAAAGCCACAAGATGTCTGTCATACATTCATTGAACTTAAAAAGACACAAATAAAGACATAAGTCTCACAGTCACGTGTGTCAGTCAACAATTACATGATTATGTAAGGCTTCTGGTCTCATATGCACAGTTCAAATCCTATTTTAACCATTATTATGTTTTGATGTATCCATAATAACGATAAAATTGGCTGCTTTATGCCCAATATTTTCGGGTCTCGCTGTGAGTTTTAAGACTCGAATGTCCAATATTTTAAAACCAATAAATATGGGTTCAGTCACAGATATTGGAACATGGGAACATTCATTCATTGGTGGTGTTCAAGGTCATATGTACAGAGGTCAAATGTCACTTGAGATCAACTTGTAAAATACCATAATCAAAGACTTTTGGCAAAAATATATATGGTTTCATATGCACAGTTTAAATCCTATTGTGTGAACATGTTGGAAACATGCTTTACACCCAATAATTATTGATCTTGCTATAAGGTTTTAAAATACTGTATATTTACCATATATGGTGTTCACTATCCATATCTTTGTGCGATCTATCTGGGACCACTGTCCCTCTTTTTAAAAGGATGGCATCATCATAATTATATAAGCGTCATTCTTGATATTGGAATTCCAGTTTCCTTTCTCACAAAGTAAGGGCTAAGAGTAAAATTGTACAATTGTGTTTGGGAGTAGCCTTCTCTCTTTCTTCTTTTCCTTGCTATTTTCTTCCATTTCTTGTTTTGTTTATCAAAGCTATCTAGGCCAGCATGCATTTTATTAGCCTACACTGGCTATCCAGGCTTGTGCTGTTTTTATAGTATGAGCTTGGAACGGTCCATGGATTTCCCATGGGTTAGCATGTGTCCCTCACGGACCAACCTGGGTAAACAAACAAACAAACAAACAAAAAGTTCTACCTCCATCATCACATCTCTGTTATCTTATGTGCCAGGATATTGAAATTACACATGGTTATACTTATATATGTTGGCTACAAAATAAATTTTTGGTTGTTAAGATGTGTTGGTTTAAGTAAATACAGATTTGGTACATCGGAAACGGTCTGAAAAGAAAAGCTAATTTTGATTAAAAAGGTCACCAACATCTACGTGGAAATCATTACAGATTAAAATGATTAAATTGCTTTATTTTTGTTAAAATAATTTAATCAATATCAAATACTTGCAGATAGTACAGTTTTACTGGGTATCATGAATTTTGCACAACAAAATCGATACATATTCAGAATAGCCCTCGTATTGACCCAGTTTCCGTAGGTTGTTGACTTTGATCAGGTCAGCACAGTTTTTGTATTTTGTAATCATATACAAGGTTATTAACAAGCTGCTCATCTTTTTTCCATGTTAAAATGCATCCATTGCTTAAAATATGATGTAATTATGAATTAGCCTTAAACGTGGTCTAGTCAAAATCTGGCAAATATCACTAACATTTGTGTGTATGTTGAACCCTTTGATGTTTTCTTCTCATATAAAACATGTTTAATTTTGTTTTGAAGTCCCAAAGTATGTCAGGGAGCTCAAATAGGACTAGACTATGCCATAGTCGAATTTTATTAAACATATGTTATTATTAGTCATGATGAACCCATTTCGTTGAACTCAAAAGTATACTGATGTTTATTAAAATTAAAGTATTCATTAGTAAAATGGTCATAAAGAATTAAGAATATCAAATGATTAGTGACAATAAAAGTAATTGAATGCAACATTATCTTGCATAATTATAATGGCTCACTTTAATACTGCACAATTCTGATTTTGGAATCTACCAGTTTATTGATAGCGAACCACGAAAATCCGACTATGGACTTTGAATTTTAAGCAGAACTTTGCCCCGGGACTTTGCTGTCTAAAAACACACTGTCAAGCATACTTGTTTATCAGTCCATTAACCACAAGTACTAAGCATGGTATAGTACAAGGCGCTAGATGTTTGATGAGAGATTAACTTTGGCGTCAACACAAAAGCGCCATAAATACCACAGATAGTTGTGCACGGTGTAGTTAATGGTAATGGTATGGCCCGGAAGATTTAAACCATAGCGAGATATGGGCGACCAATCACAAAGCAGATCCATTTAAAGATGCATTACATCATGGCCAATTTTAGTTAGGCCAGAAATTGGCCTAACTCTCCATAGAGTCCCGTGTTAAAAATCTTAACGCAAGGCAAAGTCAGTAGTCCACTTGGGAAGCTAACAAACAGAGGGAGTGCGGTGACTGAAAAGATCAGATACAGATGTGAAAATCTATCAGTTGCACAGAAATCAATTTAAATCAGAGTTTTATGCTTAAATGTAATAGCCAAAGTATGCAAAATGGGCAAGTGGACTACGGAGAAGTCTAAAATAGGACCAAAATATTTAGTATGCAGTTGGTCAAATTTAGGTTTAGGTTAGGTTTTTTTAAAATTTCAAACTCTAATGGTGACCCGCAGGTCAAATTGTTAGAATTTACATTAAACACACTTAAACAGAAACAATGCAATTTGAAGGCAGCAGCTTATTCAGCGCCAATATTGCAACATTGAAACAAGCAACTATACAAACATCCATCCCCACCATACCCCACCTCCGTAGGCAATGAGGATAAAGTGCCTTACCCAAGGACACAACACTTTGACACAGGTGGGGTTGGAACTCGCAACCTATGGATTATGAGTCGAGCGCCTTATCCACTCGGCCATACACGCTCCATCTTGAAAACATTTTTATGGACATTATCCAAAGCTACAATATGATGCTTACTAAACATTTGGCTTCAGTTTTTAACCATTTCCGATATATCAAATCTGTGTTCACTTTAACCAACATATCTTAACAACCCTAAATAACATTTTCATCAAGTAACTTTTATGTTGTAGCCTAGATTTAAGAGTATTTTGATGGGAAATTTCAATTGGCTAGCACGTAAGATAACAGAGATGTGATGATGGAGGTACAACTTTTTGAATGACTCTCGTACACAATTTTAACATCAATGTTAACAAAAATTGCTTGACATAAAAACAAGTGATGTAAATTTTAAGCAATTTTTGTGAAACTGGTATCCGTTAAATAATCATGAACCAAACAACGTAGTAGAACTATATGGTAATTTGATGATATGAATATCTAAATATCTAAAGTTCTTCCCATACTTGAATATGAATGCCGATATTTGATTTCATAACAATTCTGAGCCACCTGATATGAACATATATGTTGCAATGCAATTGAATATTGATGTCAAATGTGTGACACAATCAAGTGAGATCAGTTGCTTGTTGCTAATATTTATTTTGAAATATGATCAAAAGAAATGTTCAATTTCCTTTGCATTTTATTGTTCTCTGAAATGTGAAAATGGTTCATATCTCAGGAACTGTCAGCATATTTGAGATGGACTTTGAGCACAGAGTATCCCATTATTTGGACAAGAGGCGTATGTAGAAAAATGACAATTGATTTTGGGTGATGAATGACTCGTTTTGGTTGATCATATCACATCTTCTTGTTTCAACCTGAAATGTTCCTCTTTCTTGGGAAAAAAGATACGTCATAACGGGTTGACTATTGATTTTTGATGTAATGAAGTTATCACTTGTGCACGGATCAGATTTCATGACTTGAAGCATATACTGCCTATGCTGGGTTGTGCATTATGTAATGTTACTGGATGGGTGGACATAATGGAGGTAATCTACATGGCAGAGAAGATCCATATTACAGCGCATCAGTGGGCTACTTCTCTGGCTTGTATCATCTACAAAACGCGCTGACTGCGTAAACGCTTCACTCTCGCAGCGCAGCTTTTACTGCATCTTATAACACAAGCTTAAGACAAACTTCTACATGTTGTGTGAT
This sequence comes from Amphiura filiformis, assembly GCF_039555335.1. NCBI lineage: Eukaryota > Metazoa > Echinodermata > Ophiuroidea > Amphilepidida > Amphiuridae > Amphiura > Amphiura filiformis. The sequence continues at coordinate 11,101,209 of NC_092631.1, forward strand.
GTGCATTTATGCACTACATTTGTTTTAAAAAGTCATAATGCACTCACACTGTTATTACTTGAATTGTTGCCATGTTAGCAGTGGGAAAGCACAGCTCTGCAAGTCTGGATTGATTTGGATTGAATTGAATTGTTGCCATGTTAGCAGTGGGAAAGCACAGCTGTGCAAGTCTGGATTGATTTGGATTGAATTGAATTGTTGCCATGTTAGCAGTGGGAAAGCACAGCTGTGCAAGTCTGGATTGATTTGGATTGATACAGATTTAATGTGTCATGTTGTTTGCCCCAATATATGCTGACTGAAACTAAGTCAACATACATAGTGCTAAATGGGTCAAGTAGCCTAAGATGAAAATCTGACTCAAGAGAGATAGTGCATTGGGGTTTATCATATTAGCACTGCTAGATCATTATTACTAATATTAAGTATTAAAGTCAAAACATATACTACTATCATTATAGATTTATATGTTCAGGTTATTAAAAAATAGTGACTTGAAGTAGTTATTCAATAAATTTGACACATATAACATTGTCGGTTTCTTTATTTGTCATGCTTTTACAATAAATGTGATGCGATCAAGCAAAATCAGTCGGAACTCGGAAATATTATATTTTCAGTTTTTTATAGGATAGTAAAAAGCATTTACAAATCTGGATTTTGCAGAAAACCCCATTGAAATTGAGCAACTAGTTCCAAAGATATGAGCAATTAAAGAGTTTCCAAAACAGCAGGAAACAAGACCTTTGTATGGCTATATCTCAAAATCAATATTTCCGAGTTCCGACTGATTTTGCTTGATCGCATCACATATACAGAATGGATATCAATTAATATATGTATTCCTTTATTTGTTTGTTTATTGAAAAAAGAAAGAAATTGCAGAAGGATCCATAAGGGACACAGACAACATTCTGTAAAAAATTGAATGCCTAATTGCTCCACCAAGTCATCACTTAGCATTATTTCTTAACATTGAATGCTTAATTGCCCCACCAAGTCATCACTTAGCATTATTTCTTAACATTGAATGCTTAATTGCTCCACCAAGTCATCACTTAGCATTATTTCCTAACATTGAATGCCTAATTACTCCACCAAGTCATCATTAAGCATTATTTCTTAACATAGAATGCCTAATTGCTCCACCAAGTCATCACTAAGCCTTATTTCCTAACATTGAATGCCCAATTGCTCCACCAAGTCATCACTAAGCATTATTTCTTAACATTGAATGCCTAATTGCTCTACCAAGTCATCACTTAGCATTATTTCCTAACATTGAATGCCTAATTACTCAACCAAGTCATCACTAAGCATTATTTCTTAACATTGAATGCCTAATTGCTCTACCAAGTCATCACTTAGCATTATTTCCCAACATTGAATGCCTAATTACTCAACCAAGTCATCACCAAGCATTATTTCCTAACATTGAATGCCTAATTACTCAACCAAGTCATCACTAAACATTATTTCCTAACATTGAATGCCTAATTGCTCCACCAAGTCATCACTAAGCATTATTTCTTAACATTGAATGCTTAATTGCTCCACCAAGTCATCACTTAGCATTATTTCCTAACATTGAATGCCTAATTACTCCACCAAGTCATCACTAAGCATTATTTCTTAACATAGAATGCCTAATTGCTCCACCAAGTCATCACTAAGCCTTATTTCCTAACATTGAATGCCCAATTGCTCCACCAAGTCATCACTAAGCATTATTTCTTAACATTGAATGCCTAATTGCTCTACCAAGTCATCACTTAGCATTATTTCCTAACATTGAATGCCTAATTACTCAACCAAGTCATCACTAAGCATTATTTCTTAACATTGAATGCCTAATTGCTCTACCAAGTCATCACTTAGCATTATTTCCCAACATTGAATGCCTAATTACTCAACCAAGTCATCACTAAGCATTATTTCCTAACATTGAATGCCTAATTACTCACCCAAGTCATCACTAAGCATTATTTCTTAACATTGAATGCCTAATTGCTCCACCAAGTCATCACTAAGCATTATTTCCTAACATTGAATGCCTAATTGCTTCACCAAGCCATCACTAAGCACTATTCCTTAACATTGAATGCTTAATTGCTCCACCAAGTCATCACTAAGCATTATTTCCTAACATGGAATGCCTAATTGCTCCACCAAGTCATCACTAAGCATTATTTCCTAACATTGAATGCCTAATTGCTCCACCAAGTCATCACTAAGCATTATTTCTAACATTGAATGCCTAATTACTCCACCAAGTCATCACTAAGCATTATTTCTTAACATAGAATGCCTAATTGCTCCACCAAGTCATCACTAAGCATTATTTCTTAACATTGAATGCTTAATTGCTCCACCAAGTCATCACTAAGCATTATTTCCTAACATTGAATGCCTAATTGCTTCTCCAAGCCATCACTTAGCATTATTTCCTAACATGGAATGCCTAATTGCTCCACCAAGTCATCACTAAGCATTATTTCCTAACATTGAATGCCTAATTACTCCACCAAGTCATCACTAAGCATTATTTCTTAACATAGAATGCCTAATTGCTCCACCAAGTCATCACTAAGCATTATTTCTTAACATTGAATGCCTAATTGCTCTACCAAGTCATCACTAAGCATTATTTCTTAACATAGAATGCCTAATTGCTCCACCAAGTCATCACTAAGCCTTATTTCCTAACATTGAATGCCCAATTACTCCACCAAGTCATCACTAAGCATTATTTCCCAACATTGAATGCCTAATTGCTCTACCAAGTCATCACTTAGCATTATTTCCTAACATTGAATGCCTAATTACTCAACCAAGTTATCACTAAGCATTATTTCCTTCATCATGTTTTTTTCCTGGCAAAAGAAAAACTCTACAAGAAGATTTCACAAGATGTTGGCATTCTATTTTGTATAGTATTGGGCTGTTGCAGTTAAAATCCATAACTGCCTATGGAACACATGACCTTGATCTCTCGCACAGGGGGTGTAGACTTCAAATGGAGTCACATATCCAGGTAACCCAACTTGAAATGCACACTCTGTGTGTGGGAGGTTAAGGTCATTTTTCCATATGGGTGTATGGATTTCAACTGTAATAACCCAATTCCTCATGATCAAAATTGATTTTGATAACACCCAGGCTCTTTTGCTGTTTACTCTACAACCCCTTCACACAATTGCTTCATATGACATAATACATACCATATATTTAGCATATCAGTGTACCTTTAAGAAGTTGTGTCACAGGCTACAGGTAGTTACGATTTTACCCTGCGAGAATCTTGAGCTCAAATTTCGAAAAAATCAATATGGCATGCTGGGTAAAAGGTATGGGTCTCATGATGAACTATACTCCGCTGCAGTCTTGAATTTGACACTGTGGTTAAGTGTGTGAGAGATAGAGTGATTTGATATTAAAATTAACCATATATTCTGTAGAGGGTATTTAAGGTGAAGTTATAATTTGCAATATTGATATTTTGCATGGTGAAGAATTTATGATATAGGATTGGAGTAGTGGGCTTTTGTTTACTGATGAGGTGATGGTCAGTGCAATAGTGACAATATATTAATATAGTGATTGAAATAGTCATTCTAATTCAGTTGGTGTGTCTTGTCAAGAATACACACAATTTGATTGGTTTTCACCTATACATTATGACATGATAGTGGATAGTCATATAAGACAGCGCACACACCGACACGCAACGGTGGCATGCTTGCATGTAGATCCTCAATGATCGCGCGATAATACGTTCACGTAATATACATGTACGCAAATTAAGAACAAGGATCGGCGGCTTAGATAATCGTGATGGTTTCTCTCATTTAAAACAACGGGGATGTCCTTACAAAAGTAACCGTATTTGTTCGGGAAAAAAGCACTTTTAGTTATAAAATTGATACTTAAACTATATTTTTATTGTATGCGCCAGCATCCACTACTCAAAATACTAGCCATTGATCTGATGATGATGGTAGTGATGTTGATAATGAGGAGCAGGAGGAAATGATGGCAGCAACACAATAATGATATCGCTCATTCTACAAAATCCGGTGCCAATAGCCTTTTTTCCATTCTTTGGTCCACAAAAACTTTGTCGAGCATTTAGGGCGTCAAATATGTTGTTTTTCTGGTAGAACTCAATGAGATCTACACGGACATATATAGTTTTCCATACTTTAAATGCTTTCTTCAGCCTGATTAACCCTTGCAAAGGCTCAAAAATCGCTAAAAATGCGTTTCCACAGCTCAAGTGTCACATCTAACCCTAAATATTTTCTTTGAATAAATGCGATTTCTTTACATATTTGTTGTTTTTTAATTAGATAAGGCACCATCATATTGTTTATCAACATTATTTTTTAGTGATTAAAATGTCTTTGTGTAATTCTAAAATAAATTGCACTTTCCACCAAAACGCTGTGAGCTACGTTACCCCTTTTTAACACACGTTATTGGAAAGAAGTAAAACAGAGGTATCAATGTAATTTGCGGTTTTTGAAAGGAAACACTCATAAGTTTTTAAAAATCACAGTAAAAATCGTGATGCTGTAGCATTTTGGCATAGAAATGTTGTAAACATTGACATTTCGACCGACCATGTTAAGATTGGTGAGCTACGTTACCACGATTCTATAGTATGCACTTGTATTACATGTACTTCCTAATAATATGTGAAAGCTACCAATGGTCGAACCCCATTTATATTAGAATTAACCGACATAACGTTCTAATGTTCGCAAATCACATTATAAACATTAAAAACCAGTGAACTACGTTACTGTGAGCTACGTTACACACTCATTTACGCATCTTCAAAACTTCTATGAAATGGTGAAATCTGTTTTACATTTCACTCAAGTGATCTTTAATTTGCTTTTTATGACCTTGGATTGAGTAAAACAGCCCATTTTATAGTCGGTAACGTAGCTCACATTACATTGAGTTTTAGTGTTAAAAAACATCATGACTTCCTGAAAGAAAAATATGCAAGTGGTGTTGGCAATTTTTTACATCTGAAAGTAGTGATACATTTACTTTTAAAAACACAAAAAGCAGGTCTTTTTGAACAACTTTTATTTTTTCTATTTTTTTAGTGGATTGGCACCGGATTTTGTAGAATGAGCGATATATGACATAATAATTATGGTGCATACTATTACAAGTGTTCTAGTTATATGCAAATTATCCTAAAAATAAAGATCATGGCTTATGGATTTTCTTTAGAATGATTTAAATTTGTATACTCACAAGTTCTAGATCACCAATTTTGGACATAACCAGTTCTAGTTCCAAGTCTGCATAGTTCATTCATGCACCTTTAAGGTAGAGAAATTGATCTTGAATCTTGTTACTGAGTGACTGATGGACGCCTTTGCTATACTCACCCAACAGCTCTTATTTGTAACAAGCATGCCATTTATAAGGGGGTTTGTAAAGAATGTTTCTTGAAATCAGCTAATTCTCTCTAGGCATGTTTTAAATAGATTGGTCATATGGGGCAAAGTGCACGGATCAATATGTGTGGGCAAAATTAGACATACAGCAACCCAGATTAGACATATTGCCTAATAATACAGCAATTTGTGACACAGATTAGACATTGCCTAATAATACAGTAATTTTTGAGCCAGATTAGACATATTACCTACTAATACAGCAATTTGTGACACAGATTAGACATTGCCTAATAATTAATACAGTAATTTTTGAGCCAGATTAGATATATTACCTACTAATTTGTGACACAGATTAGACATTGCCTAATAATACAGTAATTTTTGAGCCAGATTAGACATATTACCTACTAATACAGCAATTTGTGACACAGATTAGACATTGCCTAATAATAATACAGTAATTTTTGAGCCAGATTAGACATATTACCTACTAATACAGCAATTTGTGACACAGATTAGACATTGCCTAATAATAATACAGTAATTTTTGAGCCAGATTAGATATATTACCTAATAATACAGCAATTTGTGACACAGATTAGACATTGCCTAATAATACAGTAATTTTTGAGCCAGATTAGACATATTACCTAATAATACAGCAATTTGTGACACAGATTAGACATTGCCTAATAATACAGTAATTTTTGAGCCAGATTAGATATATTACCTAATAATACAGCAATTTGTGACACAGATTAGACATTGCCTAATAATACAGTAATTTTTGAGCCAGATTAGATATATTGCCTAATAATACAGCAATTTTGAGCCAGATTAGACATTGCCTAATAATACGGTAATTTGTGAACCAATTAGACATATTTCTTAATAATATAGCAATTGTGAGCCAAATCAGACATTAATTAATAATGCAATTTGTAGGTTCTGTCAAATTTGGTGTTTTACCAATAGAGGCCCTGCATGCTTTTATCGATTGGCACCAAACAAACGATTTGAACCAGTGTCCTTCACAGTAATCATGGCGCAGTACAGCCCATTAAATCAAATGTTGACATCAACCTATTTGATCGTAGTGCAATTTTTATGTGTGTTAGACAAACTGTCGAGGTAGATTGAAATAATGTTTTTGTTGAATGCATTTGAGTAGTCCGCCATATTTACGGTATGATACGTCATATGCACAACCTCTATAGTTAGAGCAATTATTATTATTTGGCTGAAAGTGTTATGAATAATGAACATGTTTTGTTAAAAACAAGCAAACAAACACATAAACAAATGTAAGTTTAAGTTTTTTATAAGTTGCCATTTCCATTCAATAATTAGCTTCTGTGGTATTTTCTAGTTAACATAAAAATTAAGATTTGATAACTGTTGAAATGGGATGAATAAACAAAAGCATATTACGTAAAATGATGTATGAAACATTTTGGCAACATGTAAATTGAGAAACTAATGTGAAATGTAATACATTGCCAACTGATTGGATTACATATTGATAGTTTCATGTTTCAGTCAATGACAAATACAAATTGGATTGATTTTGTTTTTCTGATTTCTTTTGCACTCTTGGTGCCCAAGGACACATGTCATACCTATTTAAAATTTAGCAGCCTGATGCATTTCCAAAGGACAGTTTGTTTGGTTGAGTGGGTAAATAACCTGTGGACACATATATATGTGTCATTTTTAAGAACTGTATACTTTTTTGGTTTAAAAAAAATAGTTTTTGAGGTAAAAACAAAAACTATTTAAATTTTATATAAAATGCTCATATAATTGTAAGCACTGGAACAGAAAAAATATCATATTGCTTGCAAGACACATATATTTGCATATTAAAATCAATTTTTGAATCTTTTAGGAAAAAAGAGGGGTTTTCAGCTCAGATGTAATTGCATGATTTGGATACCACTGCTACATATAAGAAAGGGATTTTATAATTATGGGGGTTGTTGTTGCTTGTTTTGTAAGTGAAAGGACGGCATAAATATAAAAACCTCACAAAAACGATTGAGATTCTATCAAACTAAAAACCTGGTAAAAGGTTCAAAAGAATAGAACTTTGTAAATGGAAAGCAGAATAGAACTTACTCAAACTGGAAAGCAGAATAGAACTTACTCAAACTGTATGAAAATATATCTCACTGTATACAATATAAAAAAGAAAAGAAAAAAAAGCGCAGTGATTTATAGTGCGCTACGCACAGGCACAATGCCTAGATGTTGATCCACAAGCCTCAGCACACTTTACAGTGTGTGTCATATAAAGGTAATGTGTTTTTATGCGTAAACATTTAGCGTACATAGCTTTGCATAGTTTAGTAACTGCATCAGTGATCAAAGTTTACAATAAAACGTTTCACTACGAAAGCTGAAAGAGTTCTAGTGTAAATGTACATAAAAAATGTCCCCAAAGAGGATATGTTATCTGTGGAACTGTCTGCATCTGTTGATCTAAAAACATTGGACTGCTAGCATTTTTGCAAGGTCCGAAGACTGCACTACTCCCTATTCCAGAAAAATACAGAACTAATTGTTTTTTAAGTAAAAAAATATTATCCAGTTTTGCCAAAAGAAACATAGCTAAATCCTAATCCTTTAGTTAGTCATAACTAGCAATAAAAGTCAAATTTTAATAATTAGCCAATTTTTGGAAATAAGGGCCAAAAACATGCGTTTTTAGGGTGTTTTTCGTATGCTGTGACAATCAAGCCCAAAAGACTTGTACTAGACTAATTTCAGTTTATGCATTCTAAATTGTGGAAAAGATATGTTTCATTCTTATAACCAACCATTTACTTAAAGTAACATAAAAAAGTGGAAATTAGAGCAAACTTTCGACTTTGAATGCTTAGACAGTTAGACTTGTTCCATGTCTGTGATTTTTGTGACTCGATTGTCAGAAAACATACCAAAAATACATGTTTTTGGCTATTTTTCCCAAGAAATCAGTAAAATAGTGAACTTTTTCTTTTATCTCCAGTTAGGACTAAATGAATAATTATAGGATCGAGATATGTTTCATTTGGCAGAACTTGATCATATGTTTTAATCCCCAAAAATTAGTGCTGTATTTTTCTGGAATGGGGAGTAATAACATGCAGCTAGTGCCAAGAAATAAATCTTGAGGTAAAAAATCAGAACTTAATAGCAAATTATGAAGTAATTGAAATGTGTCAAATCAATGATACATGAAAATGAACAGGGCAGTATTGAACAATCAAATCACTTCTGATCCAACAGCGATGTTGAAGAACACTTAAGCGCTCCACAGACTCCGAGTATTGTACGTACAATATTGTATGCAACATATCTACGTTATTTAATCTATTGCCATTCTATTTCCAGTAATGTTTAAGTTCTAACGAATGTTTGATGACGAAAAATCGATAATATGTTACATGTAATATCTAGTAGAAATATATTATCGATTTTACATCATCAAACATTCGTTAGAACTTAAACATTACTGGAAATAGAATGGCAATAGATTAAACAACGTAGATATGTTGCATACAATATTGTACGTACAATAAAAAGTCTGAATACTGCTTTATGCCACAATGTACTATTTTTCCTGATTCAAATTATTTACTATTTTAAATATTATTGATTTTGCACCTGTTTGTACTGAGAGATAGTTTCCAAATAATTTAAGAAACAGAATAAACTTTACCTTAGAAAGTAATTAGGATCTTTAGTCAAATGTATTATTATTTGATTTTCCTAGCGGATTTTGCCCAGTAATTTAAAAATAAAGTAAAATGTAGTATTTAAAAGGTAAATATGATACAATCAGTAGTCAAGTCACTATTTAACAATGTAGTGATAGGTTGCCAAATTTGACACAATTGCTCATGGTTAATGTTGCATGAACAGGCTCAGTGTCGCCTGCCTGATGAATATAGATGTTGCCTGCCTGAACTCAAAATTGTTGGTCTAAAGTATATAAACATATACTAGTAGATATTTATATTGGCAAACACTTGATGAATCCATCTATGACATCAAATTTTGATAAAAATACTCAGTTTTGAAGACAGCCCCCCAAAAAAAATATATATTTTTGACCCAATTTCTTTGGACAATATAACAAAAAAATTCTGTAAATTATTTTTTTAAATTAATTTTCAAAAATAAGTTATAAATGTCCAGGAAATGTTTTTGATATTTTTTTAATCTTGACCAACTTCAAAATTTAGCATTTTTCAACTATTTTTGGTGGATATTTCTCATGTCAAAATTGTTAAAAAAATTTGCTGAAGAATTAGTTTGTTGTTGTCAAAAAGAAGTAGGGTCACATTTTTTAAAATCTGATTCGCGTCTGACGTTAGAGCAAAGGCGCGCCGTGACTGGTTGCCGATGTCGGTGTGTGGTGGCCACTTGTAATATCCTTGCTACCAACATGACCAAGGCAGTAAGCCTATGTGTGTGCATATCTGTAGAGCAATGTAGGTTGAAATTTGACTACAAATACTACATACCTATTGCAGGGCTGTCAACTCTCACGCATTGGCTGTGAGTCTCACGCATTGGGTCACTTTCTCACGGTCTCACGCCAAGGTAGTATAATCTCACGCCTAGGTAGTAAATCTCACGCAAAAAGCTGGAAAATGAGTAAAGTCTCTGTCTCACGCCAAGCAATTCCAAAAAGTTGACAGCCCTGCCTACAGTTTACAACAGCTTGCTGAAATCAGTGAAACCAACTGGCAACTCTAGTAGAAGATCTTCTAGAAACACTGATTTCAGCAACATCTCACACACCATCACCCACTGAGGAAGGAACCAGTTGGTTCTGAAATATTTGGGAAAATAACCTGGTGAGTGCAGTTGAAAGTTTTAATCTTTTTACTTCCTGCCTATTGTATCGATGATTAATATTGATGAGTTACTTGTTTTAATCTTATACACACTGAAGGTGGATTTCATTATGGTTTTGTTGTCAATTTTCCTGATAGATTTAAGTACTGTATTGGGTTGATGACATGCTGTAGTACAATTAGAGTTAGGAATGATGGCATCAGGCAGTGGCGTAGCTGCCGGGGGGCAGGGGGCAATTGCGAAAGGGAGAGGAGGGGCAGAGAGATGGGGAATCCATACGATATGTAATACCATACGATTATTATCAATATAAAAAAGCCTGACAAAAATTGTCTATTTGGGCCCCCCAAGTGCAGGGAAATTTGGTTGATTTAGGCCCCAGCCCTATACAGGCTACCCCCCCGGAAAAAAATCCCAGCTACGCCACTGGCATCAGGTATCATGAAGTGTAAACCATGGTCTCACACGAGTATGTGTGAAATCATCCTTGTCTCTCTGGTCTGTTACTCATTATATTTTCATAGGAATTACCTGTCTGTTAACATGTGTGGATTCAAATGTGGGGCATATGTTTGATGTGAATGAGCAAAAAAAGTCGGGGTGTCATAAAAATCCATTTTGATTGCAGCCAAAAGAAGTATGTAGGTTCCCTTATTTTCAGTAGTTGAAGGTACACTTTGCTATTTATATGTCACTGTTAAACTACAGAGTCTTTTATGAATCACAAGCAAAATGTAATGTTTATGATGTACACATTTTAAAGTTCATGAAATTGAACATGATTCCAAATTGAATATGATGAATACTCTACCCATTTCATGATCACATTTACATGCTAATAAATACATATCACTTGTTGGGAGTGAAATTGTACAAAATAATGCAAACATACTGAAATGTTAATGCGTCTAATGCACAAACCAGACCAACAAGTGATATGCATTTATTATCCTATTTCATACACAAGAAAAAAATGCCATGATTTTTGCTATTTTTATAACAAAATTGTCACTAAAAATGTTGGAAAATACAAGCAAATAAAAATGCATCAACCCAAAGAAAAATGAACTTGTTCAAAAGCACTGCGAGTAGTACGTGGAGTGCGCATGGTTTGCATTTTTTTAGCATTTGCTTTGATCGGTTCATGCTATCTAAGAGTGAAGTATATGTGACGTCCCATGTCAAAACCAGACACTTTGTTGCAGGTTATCAATTTGGAGGTTTTTACAAATATAGAGATATTTTGCTCCACAACGCCGTTTTCCCCAATAAAATCGGACATTCCTAAGCGAAGATATTGAGTTCGTAAGTTATGGTATTATAAAATTGGAAATTGAGATATCGGCCTTTAAAAAATATTATTGACAATGTTGAGACTAGGAATTACCTTGAAAAATGTCTCAAAAACTACAAGATGCCAGTTATATTCCGAACTGAAACTATCAGACAATATTTTACACATCAATAACATCACAAATTCGCAACAAACCCAAATTTTGAAAAACTCACCCCCGGGCAGATTTTTGGCTATTTCTCCATTTACAATCCTGCCCAAAAGTGTCTGGTTTTGACATGGGACGTCACATATCATAACACACTTGATCCTTTTGATACAAGTGGATATTTGAACATGTCTGAATTTGATGACAATGTGAAATGCAGAGGCTTGCATAATAAGCCATCCTTCACATTGCTATCTACCGGTATGCATAATGATTGCTTTAAGATATTGAAAACATGTTTAGCTCTGTTTCTTGTATGGAGTTCGCCAACTCACCTGTGTGCATGTATGGGATAATGTAGGTTGATATTTGACCTTTAAGTCATGTTGAAGCAATACAAATACTCTGTACCTATTGTATCCATGATTAACTATTGATGAGATACTTGTTTTAATCTATATACACACTGAAGTGAAGGTAGATTTCATTATGGTTTTGTTGTCAATTTTCCTGATAGATTTAAGTACTGTATTGGGTTGATGACATGCTGTAGTACAATTAGAGTTAGGAATGATGGCATCAGGTATCATGAAGTGTGAACCATGCTCTCACACGAGTATGTGTGAAATCATCCTTGTCTCTCTGGTCTGTTACTCATTATATATTCATAGAAATTACCTGTCTGTTAAAATGTGTGGATTCAAATGTGGGGCATATGTTTGATGCGAATGAGCAAAACGAATCGGATGTCGTAAAAATCAATTATGAGATGCAGCATCTAGGCTCCTTTATTTGTTTGACATTACTATGCATGTTTCAGAAACTACCAAATTTATTTTGAATCAGTTATAGTAAATATAATTTAAATTAATTGGGCTATTCCATTTGAAATCCACACTACCCCTGTGGAAGATTTTGGAAATATCTGCCACAAGAGGAGTATGAATTTCAAATGGAATGCACACATTAGGCAGCTCCATTTGAATTTCATGCACCCTCTGAGAAAGATTCAACCTGAATCTTCCACTGAGGGATGGTGAGTTTCAAATAGAGCTGCCAAAGTGTTCAATCTATTTAGAATTCATACTCCCCTGTGGCAGATATTTCCCAAATCTTCCACAGGGGTAGTGTGGATTTCAAATGTAATAGCCCATTTCACAGAAAAGTCAAACTTTAAAATGAATACTCTAGCCATTTTCTTGATTGCAGGCCCTATAATGCAGGCCCTACACGTGATCCATGTAATACTTGAATATATTTGTATACAGGGTGTCTCAATTAAAATAGGCCCTGTGGATTGGGGATGTAACTTAGAATGTCGGCAGTAAAATCAAAACTTTTTTAAGATTCAAAAACCATGACGTTTCTGCTTTAAAATGGTGCACAAATCATCAAAATCCGTTCATGCATCACAGAGATTTGTACAATCCCAATTATCTCAGTGACGCGTCAACAGATTTTGCTGATTTGCGCACCATCTTAAAGACGAAACGTCATGGTTCTTGAATCTATAAAAAAGTTTTGATTTTACTGCCGAAATTTTAAGTTACGTCCCCTAATCCACAGGGCCTATTTTTATTGAGACACTTTGTATAGTTTCACATGCCATGCCAATTTGAAATTCTAAATATTCTAAAGTATCATATTTGTGTAGTTGTGAATCGTAAAGGGTTGCATAACAGTTTGATTTTTAACCAGCCTTCACCCGTCACCTTGCTATCTATGCATATCTGTAAGACATTGGAAAGGTGTTTTCTATTTCTTACATGCTCTGATCACCCCGGGCTAAGCTTAGCTACTAATAGCTGGATAAATTTTTGATTCAATATTTTACCAAAGAAAATGGTGAGTGGGAGATCTTGTCATGTCTTGTTGAGATGAAAGAAGATAATTGCTGCATTTTGACACACATACTTACACATATACGAGTGGATATTCATATGATTGAAGTTAAACTCTTTAATCATACTTACACATGTTTGTGTAATCTGAGGAAATTGAAGAGGTAAATATTCAGTGAAAAGTTACTGTGGTGAGTTATTTTCCAGGGGGGGGGCATCTCAGTACAAATGACTACACAGGGATGTGCTGCTTAATTTTGGCCTTCTGGTGTAAATATGGCCCTTTTTCTGGTGCAAAAATGTGCATATAATATATGGGTCATCTTTTTCAAAAATGTCTCAAATTGTTGGCCCAATTTCATTATTGACTCTGCATTTTGGTGAAAATTGATCTTCAGTAGATAGCAACCTCTGTTAATATGATATATTGCTATCTTCAGTATCAATATATCATAATAACAGAGGTTGCTATCTACTGAAGATAGTAATATAACATAATAACAGAGGTTGCTATCTACTGAAGATAGTAATATAACATAATAACAGAGGTTGCTATCTACTGAAGATAGCAATATAACACAATAACAGAGGTTGCTATCTACTGAAGATAGTAATATGTATACAACCATATCAAAATGATGCACTTGTCGCCTGCTACATGTGTCTCATTTCACATAATAGCTAGGAATAAATACCAGACTCATCTCCAAAGTGGAGGTCACTTCAAATCATCCCCAAGTCACATAGTTAAGGAATGTTCTCTGTATTCCTAAACCATGTGACTTAGGATGATTTGAAGGGACCATCACTACGGAGATGAGTCTGGTATTTATTCATAGCTATTAGGTGAAATGAGACACATGTAGTAGCCGACAAGTGCATTGTATCATAATAACATAATAACATCTTTTTACTGAAGATGGCTATAAATCATAATAACAGAGGTTGCTATCTACTGAAGATAGCAATATAACATAATAACAGTGCTATCTAATGAAGATAGCAATATATCATACAGAGGTTGCTTTTTACTGAAGATAGCAATATAACATAATAACAGAGGTGGCTATCTACTGAAGATAGCAATATATCATAATAACAGAGGTTGCTATCTACTAAAGATAATAAGAAAATATATGCTAGGCCAACCGGCTAGGCCAATGTATGCCTACGGTGTTCCAAGTTTAAGTTTAAGTTTAAGTTCAGCTTTCTCCTCGCAATATTCCTATGTCTTGAACAGCTTTATCTGCAGTGGACAGTGACACTGCCATTTTTTTACAAAAGGGAGTACAAATTAGGATGATGATATCGTTATTAAGGGGGAAAATCTATCATCCGGTAAGGTAGGGGATAGGTCAATTTACTTGGGTTGTGTGAAGTTGTGCTTGAACATTGAATTGGTGTCATTCTGTCATGAATATGTATGAGGTATAATAAATGTTGCTATCTACTAAAGATAGGAATATGTCATGGCATCATGCTGTTTATTGGAAAGAGTAATAGGCTGGTGTAATGGATGGTGTAACCCACTGAAGATAGTCAGCATAACAGCAATTTGAAGGGTCCAGTCTCCCACCTTTGCACAGTATTTTTTGTGGGACCAAAGACCATATATTACACACACCAAATGGCATATGGATACGTTTTTATGGCAAATTATAACAAATTGACATTTAACAGTCCTTGAAGTAAACTAGGGTAGACTTTATCAATCTCATGCTATGTACTTAGTGTGTATGTAGCCGGGATAAAAATCCGAGCATCATATCATATATCTTCAATACAAAATGTCAACATTTTCATATGATGGTCAGCTTTTCCTCCCAGCTACATGCACTTTAAGTACCTATCATTACATTTATAAAGTTTACTTTGAGGATGTTTAAATGTCAAAAATTTAAATTTGTTATAAATTGGCAATAAAATTATTTGTAATAAAATTATTTGATATCAGAAGGATATTCCTCGTATTCAGAATGTAAATTGGTGTGTCTGGTCTGATTTGCTCTCATGTCCCACAAAAAATACTGTGCAAAGGTAGGTTATGGATCCCTTAAGCAACTGAAGATTGTAACATGTTTGAGTTACTCTGCAAACGAATACTGAGTTTCTTGTATTTGTGGAAGACCAAGAATGGGGGTAACCCTATTTGTTTAGGATATGGATTTTCTTCAAACTTTTATACAATTTCAAATATTGTCCCCTCTATGCATCCATGTAAAAAAAACAAGAACATTTTCAGCATAATAATTTGCACAATTAGCAAGCCATTGGTACGTGCAAATTGCATTGTTCATTTATTTATTTTTTATTCAGCAGAATTGACAACAGTACAAAAATATGCAAGAACAAATAAGCAACCAAGCATCATGACACAAGAATTACACAACCAAGTCAATGAGCCAGGATAGCCCATAAAGTTGGCTAAATATGCCAACTTAATTCCAATGGGGTCCATAACATTGTTGTTCGATCATTGTACACAGCAATGCAAAGGTATGCCTTATTATTAGGGATGCCCACTGTCAATAGAGGTTATGCGTGAAATTATTGATTGGCTCCAAATAAATGATTTGAACCAGTGTCCTTCACTGTAAAAAGTGTAGAACAAGCCAGGAGCTTTGAAATGTTCTTTTTACCCTCTGATATGGCCTTTCCTGTGGTGCTAAATGTGCAGAAACCATCTGATAAGCAGGGCATATAAAAACAAACATACAAGTCTCTAGTGCAAGTTATTTGTTTTTTCTCTTTTATTTCAATTACTTTTTACTAAATTTATATGTAATTTCCCCTCTTAAATGCTGTTTCCCGTGAGGGCGAGACTCCGGTCGCTTCGCTCCCTTCGTTCGCAATGACTCCTATTTCTGGGTTCCAGAGGTTGGCAGGTATGCATTATGTGCATCAGGTGTTGAAACGCAATTATCTCCGAATTTGGATTGATTCAGACAAGCAAACCTACATACCCATAAAATTTAACTATTTTTGAAGACAAAATGTACAGGATGTTAAGAAATTAAAGAATGTTTAAGCCTGCCGAAACCCATCTCAAATTATGCACTTCTGACCACCATGTCCATTTTAGATATGCTACATCATGGCTTCCATGCACACACAGTATATATTGCTCAATGTAGTAAAGATAACCTTTGAGTTGGAGCAAATTTCTCAAAATTGGTAGTGATTAATGTTACCAAACTTATATCATGATAGGAAGCAATTTTAGACTTCTACGCTACTCAAGTAGCTACGCTTTCACCAAGTCAACCGGCGTCTTCAGCGGATGTTATTGCTCTACAATAACATCCACTGAAGACGCCGGTTGACCCGGTGAAAGTGCTCCGGTGAGTGAAATTTGAGTAGCGTAGAAGTCTAAAATTGCTTCCTATTTACGTTTACCGCTACGTATGAATATACATCATTATATTATATCATGATGAAATATAATCATTTTTGAAGATAAAATGTGCTGACCTTAAAAGATTGAACAATATTTAAGACTGCCACTATTCATTTGAAATAAGGCACTTATTGTTCAGCTCCTCTATGGAGATATTTTCCATGGCAGCCATCTGTGATCATACTTGAGGTTCCGCCAAACAAACCATGGGTTTTGAGGTCTTATATTTTTTGTTGTATGTCAACAAAATCGTTTAATTTTTCAGGCTGATCTTATTTCATGTGGTTATAAGCAAATATAATGTTCCAGATAATGCTAGTTAATAAATATATTAAGAAAAAGCACCTTAAAATTGCACTTTCTGTTAGTATTCCATTTTGGACTTTTTAACACGTTCTAGCAGCCCTATATAAAACTGTGACACTCAAAAGGCCATATCTCTGGAATGAAACGTCCGATTAAAATTATTTAAACACCAAAATGTTTCTTTCATCAATTTCCAGCCAATAAGTCAGGTGTGAATCAATTTAAAAGTACTTCAATTTTTAGTGGACATGCCTATTATTATACTTCATTTTAGAGATTATTTTGAGAAGAAGCAGTGAAATGTGATTTTATATATAGATCTTAAAGGAGTATCAGTAAGCTGTTACTAGTAGTATAAGAATTCTCGTGCAGTTCTGATTTCGTCAAAGTCAAATTCCTACATCTACTCACAATGCAAATGAGCACAATATAGACCAGACATATCAACAATATCATTCTTAATATGGGTCTATTTTTCAGCGTAGTGGTAAAAGCCAAACAATTCCTGCCAATTTCGAGCTGATCAAACTATAACAAGAACTTGTAAAAAGAAACAGACAGTCAACAAATAAGAATGTAAAGAAAGAATAAACACAACAAGGGTCAGGTAATGTTAATTTTACAAGTCTGAAGCAGCTTTGCTGTGCTCAGTAACTTATAATAATTTATTTAGTATAGGATATAATTCAATTTAAGTAAGAAATGGGTGTTGCTCAATCTACTAATGTACATTCACACTCCAGTGGTGTTAAAAATATACATGCTTTTTAACACCTTACTGCATCCAGCTATGTATGTTATTATTATATAGATATATATTTCAGCATACCTTTTTGGGCTAGTGATAAGTAGACTCATATCAAGACTACATTTAACCTTAACCCTACTTCAACGCGGCTGTGTACTCCAGACGCTGTTTCTGTCAAGAAATTTGAGCTTTTGTGATATGAATGTATACTTTGTAATGTTTTTTATAAATACAAGCAAAGAAAATCCTGCATTTTTTTAGGAATTTTATTTTACTATTACGCTCATGTTCGCAATTTGAAAGGAAAGAAAATTTTTGTTGAACCAGTGGGGTACACGTGCGCGATAATACATTGCATTGCATAGTCACACAATTTGTTAACACACAGATACACTACGCCTACGCAACGCTATATGCATGCGTGACACAACTTATGGAAGCACTGATTTCACAAAAACCTACTGGTCAAATAGCTCCGTTTTAGCTGATAAAATATGAGGTTTTTTCAAGTTTAATTTTAATATCAAGTTATAAATGGAAATGATGATTTAGGTACACGATAACTCAATAAATACAGTATCTATAGGTAAGCAATTATGCTCATCCTAAAAAGCAAGATTGAATCAAGAAACTTTTTCTCATTTTTTTATATTTTGATCCATTTCAGATTTTAGGCATCGTTTTGTGCAGATAAACGTTTGTGGATTTTAAAAAATTCATTTTTATGCCTTGTCAATATCTCAAAAAATAAGGCCAATATAAAAAAATAAAAAACCTGTTTTTGGAATGGCGCCTCAAGATCAATACAAAAACATTTTGGTAAGAGTCTTTTTTGTAATGATGTACCAAACAAAAATTGCCATAAATTCACTTTTGTGTATTTTTACAGCAAATCTGTTTTTATATTAAGATGCCTTGATGTCTTGCCTTGAAAAAAAAGTACTTTTATACATCTTGCGTGAATAATTACAAAGTTATGGAACTTTTACTACATGCATGTCTCAGAGTACACAGCTGCCTTAACAAAGACTTAAGTATAGACTAGCATGTGCACTATATTACGCAGTTAACATCTACTCCTCAAGACCAAGACATAATTATCTCAAGACTTACTGAAGCAATGCAAAATAAAATCCTTCTCACTTGAATGCATTTTACTTTGTAAATTTCAAATTGTGTCAATTATCTGCAGCACACTTGTGTACATGACATCAATGCTGGAACATAGGTTAGACCAAGTGAGCTTGGCAGTGATTTACTTTGAGTGGCATTCCTTGAGGGCCTCAATACTTGCAGATTTGAATAATTAAATGGTTAAAAGTGATCTCTGTAGGTAGCAGTGAATAACAATCACTTATACTCTGTCACTTTCAAGATATTGGGAAAATTACTACCCTCAGCAAATTTCCGCAACTGTCTTAAAACTATCAGAATTTGGACAGGAGAAGAACCACAACGACTCAATTACTAAAAGTGTTGTTAGGAGGCTTAAGGCTGAGCTTAAGGTAACAAAATCACTATATAGGGCAAGGAGTATTTGCCGCGACACAGGCTCCAATGATGAATAGCCCAGCAAACACATTTTGACATCATTCGCAAAAGGTTAGAAAAGGTTGCCAGAAAACGTAGAATTCATTGAAACATGTCTTTTTGCATATATTTCACATAAAGTTGCAAAGTTGCATGGAATATTTACCCCCCCCCAAATAAAGGCAATTAAAAACCTCGGTCAAGGTTTTGTCAAGTTTAAAAAATAACGGTTAGTTAATGAAATAACGGTTAGTTAATGAAAAAGAAGAAGTGAAATTTAGCAACGCGACAAGGTTTATTTGCCCGTAATAGAGTTCTATTGTATCCGCTATTGTATCCGCTATTGTAGTCTATTCATAAAAACTACTGCAAGAATCGCGGTAATCCCTAATATTGCTGGTGTCTACCGCTGGCGTTTCGCATTTATTAACATTCAAAATGATCCGATACTCTTACTTATTCATGCTTTTTATATAATATTCAGAAATTGCAATTATGAAAACTACAAACTTTGAAAGTGAAAATATATTACCATCGAAAATATATCATACTTAAATTCTATAGAATCTATAGATACCCAACCCAGAAGTGCCCATTTATTTTCTAAATTTTTGTAATTGCGCCCAAATATCCCCGCAAATATCTTATACACGATTTTATTGATTCATTTTGGGCTTACCAAAAGTTAGAAAGTTGTCAAAAATGGCAACATCCTCACCATTACCAAACCATGTATGACTTGCTGCTTTACAAAGTATGAATGCAACATCATTCAAGTGCTTAATCCCTTCTAATCTTTAGGTCCAAGAAGTGTGAAAGTTTGTGAATGATGTTCTCTGCGTCAGTGGAGAATGGTATGTAACTTCATCCGCAGTAGGCATATCATGATACAATGCCATTAAAATATTTGGATTAGAATCCAGAATCCACAGTCTTTTGATAGCAATGGTTGAGTAAACATTGTCTAAACACTAGATAAAAAGACAGCTTTGTACCAGGGGGGGCCGGCCAAGATTGGCTGAATTTTGACGTTGTCATTGGTTTTACACGTAAACACAAAAATTTCTCAAATTATTCCAAAACTGTACGTATGTTATTAAGCACTATTTTATCAGTCTAAATCCGTTGAGGTTCGCCAGTGAACCTCATTGTAAGTACTGTTTTTTGAATGTTTTGTATGAATAACGCACGGTATGTTTATGATATATACCTAAAATTTCCGCCATTGTGTATCACGGTTCACTTGGTCTAATGGTAACGGGTCTCGCCTGCGGCGCATAGGGTCCCAAGATCGAGTCCCGCTCACTCCCGGCTATAATTTTTTTTTTTTTTTTCTTCACATTTATTTTGAATCCAAAATATTTATTTTATGTGAAAATTTATACATTCACTGAGAAATATATTTTGTGCATTTTTTTTCTGTAACGGGCCAATAGAGCTAAAAACACAACTCAGCACGGGGCGTCCAATGTCCAGGCAGTGTTGCCGTCATATTGTCTGTTTTGTTTACGATATTGGCTGTTGCCACAGTGAATAATATAGTCCACCATCGTCTGCTTTGTACTACAGACCTTTTTTAGGCCATGCACACAGAATATTATGTTACTCCCCGATGTAAGTATCACAAATGCGGGCCTGTATCAAACACCATTATGTGAATTCAAAATAATAACACCTATTCATTTATTCATTATAAACCTCTTGCAAACTGGAAAGTGTATGTGGTGAATTGTAATTTTAATAACCGATATATGCTGAGGAAACAAACAGGTACTATAATATTAATCAAAATCAAGAGTAATATCAAACAAATACTCCTACTCGAACAGTACACTTAATTAAGGCCCGGGATTTAGGCCTGCATTATGATTATAGACCTAAGGTAAAAATACTTGGAAGAGATAACAAGAAACCTTTCGTGCTTGGCTGATTCTTGCTGGATGAAGGTCATATTGATCTATTACGTGAGTGAAATCAAACACCGTGTCGTCGGTGCTACTCCCATGTAATTGAAGGTCGTAAAAATTAATCCGATAACAATAGAGGGTATTCATTACTACATCATTGATGTGGTTGCTCATGCATAAAATTCCTCCACATAGGCTGTTTAGCTTAATCATGTTAATCGGGAAGTGACCTCTTGAAATGATATCACACTGATCAGACTGATCTTTATGTTATTACAGTGAGGCCCACATAT
Source organism: Amphiura filiformis (assembly GCF_039555335.1). NCBI lineage: Eukaryota > Metazoa > Echinodermata > Ophiuroidea > Amphilepidida > Amphiuridae > Amphiura > Amphiura filiformis. Next base: position 11,122,944 of record NC_092631.1, read on the forward strand.
AATGTTCAACACAAAGTGAACGATGTTATAACTTTATGGGCTAACAAACCAACACCGCCAAATTCGACTGACGTGTTATGTGTACAACGTGGGAAGCTATGAGGAAATTGAACACTCTTTGTCTGATCATGCATGTGTTTATGGTTCGGATAGCGGTTACTTAGCAGCTCTTGTTCCGCTTGGGTTTATTGAATACACTCTATATATAGTCATCAATATGTCGTTTCCAGTCCCTGGCTGAACTATTGGGTTCAGCTATTAATTTTTTAAATAATTCTTTTACCCCATGCAGCTGATTGGGGTGGTTACGGGTCGTTAAAACCACTAACCGCGAAATGAGGATATCCAACTAGTTTGCCCCGCAGGGCTTAAAAGAACCACAAACCGCGAAATATGGATATCCATCTAGTTTGCCCTGCAGGGCTCAAGACGACCCCTCCTCCCGAAATATGGATATCCAACTAGTTTGCCCTCAAGCTTCAAAAACCACTCATCGCGAAATATGGATATCCAACTAGTTTGCCCCGCAGGGCTACAAAGAACCATTAACCGCGAAATATGGATATCCAACTAGTTCGCCTCACATGGCTACAATGAACCACTTATCGCGCAATATTTTTTTACCTCAAAAAAAAATTAATATCTACCAAAAAACGTTTCAAAATGAAAAAGGGTCAAAGTTAAAAAATCTTTCCTGTGTGGCTTTTCACCCTTTTTAAACTTGGTCCCATTTATGAAAGTTTCTAAAGACCCATACGAAGTCATCTTTAGGCTACTTGTTTGTTTTCTTAGTTGTCAGTGATCATTTTGTAGAGTAAATGAATTAATGTTCGTGTGTGATTGAAGTTTTTCCGTTATAATGTATTTTGATTTAGGCAAAGTAGCAAATACTCACTTTGTTAAATTCTTCATCATCTTGTGCGATTCTGCGCCTCATGTACAGATGTAGGGCCTATATGTAGCAGGTTGACAGACAGTCAATTTGCTAAGTATATATAATACCCTACTACTCTTTATGAACACGCAATATAATAAAACATGTAGAAATTAGGACTCGTTCTTCATGTTATTACTACTTTACTGAATGGGACCAAGATTAAAAAGGGTGAAAAGCCACACAGGAAAGATTTTTTAAACTTTGGCCCCTTTTTATGTTTTGAAACGTTTTTTTGGTAGATATACTTTCCTTATCATATGTTTCAATTCTGATTTTATATATCTTTTGGGCAATTCTCAGTTTTAGGGTTTCTTATATATTTAGCATATTTGAGGAGTTATGTTTAGGGTTTAGTTAGGGTTTGGGGTTATGATACTTGTTAACATTTGGGGGAAATAATAAAAGAACCATAAATCAAGGACTGTATCATATTTGTATTATCTTGCACATTATGTTGTATGGAATATTGATCCTCCAAAGTTATCAAATTGGTAAATACGGCTGCAATGGATGACTTGTATCATATATAGGCCTATTTGGCAATGGTGATGACATGACACTCAGTAGCTTAGGATGACTTGTATCATATATAGGCCTATTTGGCAATGGTGATGACATCACACTCAGTAGCTTAGGATTTAATTATTCATACCATTTTGCAGCAAAATGTTGAATTACATGGAAGTTACATTATAAAAAACATTCAGATGCACATCAACAAATTTACAATATAATGAAGATATTTAAATATAAAACATTAAAATGACTGAGAAACAGGTTATTGCATACATTTAAAATGTGTAATACGAGGGGCGGTCAATAAGTTCGTAGAACAAGGTACTTGAAAGAGTACTAGCCAAGTTCTTTCTATCTCACTCTTGAGCATGGTCACTACAAACCTTAATGCACCCGTCGCAATTTTTCTTGAAACCTTCTATGTCAACAAAATGTAAGTCTTCCGATAGCTCCTTGAGCCACTCTTAAGTGAAGGCTCACCAGCATTGATCACCAGCAAACCTGATATTATGAAGCTAGGACTTAAAATTCTAAAATAAGTTTCACTAACTGGAGGCCATGCCTGAACCACAATGTGGTTACTTTAGTTAACGGACCCCTCTGTCGTGAATGGCAGCTTGACAAACTAAGAATAGCGTACAGGACACAATCCGAGAACAGTCCCATTCCTACCATCAACCTTCTTCACATGAAGGCTTGCCTCAATTTTGCTATCAAAATTGTATGATATATGCCTATGATTGTACTTTCATTTGGCAAATGATCTGTCATCAAGACTCTCCCTGGATCTCAGAAACAGCGATGAAGACCTTGCACTATGGTGACCGAGTGATGATCTTCTTAGGTGTGTGAGATCCAGGTGCTTCCACTAACTGCTCTTGTAATTCCAGTGATTAATGTATATTTTATCACTTTTAGCCACATATAGATTAAACTTGCCTCGGTCCTCATTCTAAGTGTATTGAAGGTGTGGACCTGAATATGTCAATTGGTATCAAATTTGTACATTAAGATTCTGGGACCCCATCTAGAAGACACCCTGGAATACCCAATGTTAATGGATTAATGTCGAAAACACATTCATCAGAGTTGTCATATTTTGTGGCTATCTCATCTTTCTTTTTGGCTCTTTATTCATTATCAATGCCACTGTACCAGCACGTATATCGTTAGTGGTGACGTCAGCAAGTCTTTTGGACCTTGTATGATCTTCAAGGACGCTCATTCCATTCTTGAACTCTAAGAACCATTTCGTTGCTGTTGAATATCAAGGACTTCATTACCATTTACAGCAACTGTACATTGTTAAATTTCATTTGAGTTTTCACCGCCGTTCGGAGAAATTTCCATAATGACCCTGTATTCACTTCTGGTAGTACCTGTGAATTCATGGAGGTAGGCTTCCTCTGAAGAGTGTCCTGCCCACATACAATTAGGCAAAAATCTAATATTTTTGCGGTAATGTTTTAAAGAAACAAGCTTTCAAATGAGAACAAATTCAATACAGTGCGACAAAGTAGCATACCGAGTTCTACGAACTTTTTGACCGCCCCTCGTAATTCAAAACATTGAAAAATATTAAAATAAAAGTACCATATTACACATAAATAACACTAGTCTTGTCAAACCCATTCCTCAACTCTACCCTTTCTCACCCCACAAACACCCTAACTCTGTTGACTCCTCCACCCACCTCTCCTTGCAAAGCAAAACAATTTCAAAAAACATAATGGCACACATGTAACACACCTTTCATAATCCTGGATAATAAGACCCCCTATTCATTCCTCCCATCCCACTGACACCCTTTCCCGCAAGCTGAAACACCGTCCCTTCTCTCAAATAGAACCTCTACCCATTTTAGCAACACAACTTGTCCAACTATCATCAGAATCTTATTTTGAAGAATAAGGTAAACACACACTGATCACTGGTGGTTGCTATGTATATTTGTATTAATAGGATAATAAATGCATACCTCTTCTTGAGCAACAAGTGATATGCATTTATTAACCTATTTTATACATGAGAAAAAAATCCTGTAATTTTTGCTTTCTTTATAGCAAAATTGTCACTAAGAATGTTGGGAAATGGGAGCAAATGTAAATACATACACCCACTAGAAAGCTGACATGTCCCATGCATTATACACAATTAATAGACTCCTTGTTAACATTAGCTCTGATTGGTTAAAGTGTGTATGAATCCATTATAATAATGAATAGCTGCCTTTTGTAGTACTCCCCATTCCAGAAAAATACAGCACTAAATTTTGGGGAGTAGAAATATTATCAAGTTCTGCCAAATGAAACATAGCTCTATCCTAATCATTCATTTAGTACTAACTGGGGATAAAAGAAAAAGTTCACTATTTTACTAATTTCTTGCAAAAAGAGCCAAAAATATGCACTTTCGGCACATTTTCTGACAATCGAGTCACAAAATTCAAAGACTTGGAACAAGTCTAAGCATACAAAATCTTGAGTATATGCTAAAATATTGCTCTAATTTTCACTTTTTTGTGTTACTTTAATCAAATGATTGGTTATAAGAATGAAACATGTCTTTTCCAAAAATTAGAATGCATAAATTTGGCCAAATATTAAAATTTAACTTTTATTGCCAGTTAGGACTAACTAAAGGATTTAGCTATGTTTCATTTGGCAGAACTTTGTAATATTTTTTTAATTCCAAAAAATTAGTGGAATGAGGAGTAGTTAGGTCTATGGTCTAGAAGCATGATCAGATGTTTCTGAAGTCATTCATCTGGGATGGAGGAATGCAGGTCGACAGGCAAAAAGGTGCAACTCAGACAGGTGTTAAACCTAGATGGTAAAATATACTTTATTCACTTGTAACTTGACCAATGACATTTATGCCCGGTCAACTTACAGAGACAAAAAACAATGAGACTGCCAGAATCTGCCATAAGTGATGAAGTGAAGTTTGCATGGAGTAGAGTAATGATTAAATTAAAGGTCAATTGTTGTGGGCTTAACTAGTATAACCATTTTAACACTTTCTCTGAAACATTTTGTAATAAGTTAAAATTGTACATTTTGTAGGCAGAAAGATATCTTTAAAGAATGGGATTCAATAGTAAATGCTTTAAAAAAGATTCTTGCCTGTATTGAAAAGATTTTATTGTGTCTTTATTTGAAAAGATTGATATGAAATTGAGTAATATCTTCCAAATATGGCAAGTGATCAACTCAGGGGTTTGGTAATATAATTGATAACAAGTGTAAGAAAAAATAAGACAATTTTGAAATATGGATTTTTAACAATTAATCTGGTATTATGACATTCTTATCTTCAGCAGATTTTAGTCTTTATTACTAAGACATATTACTTTATTATACCACTAAGGGAAACATCAAAGAATACCACTCACCCGATATATTTTTGTATCTAGTCAGTGAGTGCGTATTTACACTTTATATCTAGTCAGTGAGAGCGTATTGCACAAGCATGATACACGTATATGGCTAGGTACGTGCATGAGCAATTCGCATAAACCGTAAATTTGTGTAATGTTTTTCCTATTTTGCAACAATTAAAATGTATAGAAACATAATTATTTAGAATGACTGAGTGATAATGATAAATTCGTTATTAGGTTCAGCGTTGGTATAGTACGGGTACCGTACTATACCTCTGCTTCACCTACTAATAATTTTAGTAGATGGCAACCTTTTAATTATTATGATATATTGCTATATTCAGTAGATAGCAACTGCTGTTATTATGATATATTGCTATCTTCAGTAGATAGCAACCTGTTATCATGATATATTGCTATCTTCAGTAGATAGTATACAAATATATACTGCCATGAGAGGTTCTGGTTAAAACTATGGGCCCAAGGTGAGATCAATAGTACTATTTTCCTGAGGGGCGCAGCCCCGAAGAAAAATAGTACTATTGATCTCAGCGAGGGACCATAGTTTTAAACCAGACCCTCGAATGAAGGCAGTATATATTTGTTTTATATCCTTCATTCATAGATTTTTTGTTCATTGATTAGTTAAAAGATTACAAGAAAACTCCACCACCATGCTACGAATTTATAGGCCTATGTCAGTATGTGTAGGGCCTATGCACTGGTAGTGGTTTTTAAAGCTTACTCGTTGTCAGTGTAGGCCCTATTTGTTCACCATTGTATCTTCATTCCACTCTGCCGTCATTCATAGATTTTTTGTACAAAGGTTAGTGAAAAGATTTACACGTAAAAAGATTTAGGCCTCCATGTAAACGCGAAGGCCATCATGCATCGGGATAGGCCTCCGTATGCACGGCACTATGCCTAGGCTAGGCGGTCCAAGACTAGGCTCGCCCTGTCAGTGTTTGTTTTTAAGCTTGCCACGTCAGTATCGGTCTGAATCTGACTCTGTTTTGGTCTGAAAACAGTACGATATTCCTGCGCTAGAACTGGTAACAAATTCAAATTAAACAGCTGAAATTGTGAATCTTCTTTAGCAGTAGCAGCCCACTTCAGCTTGATTTAATATTTCGCGATTTTTGTGTTGTCATTTCTCGGCAGTGACAAAATATTCTCATGGTCAATGTAGACGTTCAATGTTATTCTTATGCTTTATGGACTGCGACGTGGGTATGCTGCTATCCGTAAATAGTAAATATCCAGAAGTACTATTTACGGCTTGTACTTTTTGCCACATCCTCACAGAATAGTGTGTCTATTTTTGATCACATGACACACTTTTAACCAATCATCGAACAAGAATCTATTAATGAAGGATATAACAACCTCTGTTATTATGATATATTGCTATCTTCAGTAGATAGCAACCTCTGTTATTTTGATATATTGCTATCTTTAGTAGATAGCAACCTCTGTTATTATGATATATGTGACATGATCAAGGGGAATGAGTCACATGTCGACCCTGGTCGAAAATGTGTTTTACATAATGTTTTTAAAGAGGACATTTAGAGCTTTTAGAAACTGAAAACCCCATGTTGATATGACTTTTTTGTGTGAAGTTACATCAATTTATCAATCGCTGAAAACAATATAAAACAAGAATTTTAACACTTTCTTTGCCAATATCTCAAAATCAATATAGGCAACATCCGACTCATTTCCCTTGATCGTGTCACATATTGATATCTTCAGTAGATAGTAACCGCTGTTATTGTGATATATTGCTATCTTTAGTAGAAAATAACCGCTGTTATTATGATATATTGCTATCTTCAGTAGATAGCAACTTCTATTTTTATGATGTATATTGCTATTTTCAGTAGATAGCAACCACTGTTATTATGATTTAGACCCTATATAACTTGATCAAAGATTCTTGTCATTTGATTGGTCAATTACTATTGATTATTTTTGCTATTTTTGTGTCAGTTGCAAAAAGACTATTGCATTCCGTGTGAGTGCAATAGTCAATTGTCCATTGCACTCACATGGAGCTACCATGGCAATACTGACAAATGTGAGTGTATAGTGTTGACTCGCCAATTATAGGTGTGGGTGTTGCTAAAATAAATATATTTTAGATATTTGTGTAATTTATTTCATTTTCCTGGTGATTTATAAAATTAAGTGGAAGAAAAAGGATTCATTTATGAGTTATATAAAACAAATATGGAATATTTTATTCATTAAGTGGAAAGAATATTTTCATTTAGTGAAATAAAAACTGTTCCATTCAACCTGGCAAAGCCTTGTTGAATAGATCAGTCCATATTTTTCACCTCATGGAAATATTCTTAACATTGTGTGTTATTATTATCCTCAGTAGATAGCAACCTCTGCTATTATGATATGTTGCAAATTAAAATCTGGTGTAGCACAGTCGCTATTATTGCCAGTTTTGCTTTTAAGAAAAATGGGTATGCAAGATTCAAATGAGCAGAAATGTGCATGATTGTGGCTAAAATGGTCCTGGAATACTTTTTTTTTTATATATATACATGTATGTTGCATGAATAATTAAGAAGTTACATCACATTTAATTAATACATATCCGAGATTGTACAGTCACCTTAGGGCAAGTGGGGGGGGCAGAAGCCATATTTTTTGTAGTTATAGACATTTAACTAAAAGACTGCAGTGTACTTCTTAATACTCCTGAATATTAATATATTGGTCTTATAGGAAATGAGTCAAGAAAGCCAAAAATAGCATCTATATTTCCATCTGTCCTGCAGTTCTTGAGTTATAGCTAATAATATATCAACACAAAATTTTTAGGCATTCTCCCCCTTTCAAAAACACCACACACATGCATTGGGATCTTATTTTGATAACCAATACCAGTCCTCTTGTGTGTCATCTTTATTTGTCTTAATATTTGAATGCAAACACCAGTAGGTCATGCTGCTCTTCAGCCTACCTTAAAGTTTCATGATCATTGATCAATTCTTGATCAAGCCATTTGATATATAACAGCTGTACATTCATATTTCATGTTTACCCATGTTGGGTTAAATTGTGTACACACTTTTGTAGAGTGATTGATAACAGTTTGAGAAACATTGCAGCTGACATTTTGAGAGTGTAGTCAGCCTGTCTATTTGGCCTCATAGATCAATGCAGGTGTAATTTTGTATACATATGTGATGGGTAACCACCCAGCCATACTATTGACTGGATATTGGAGAAGACTGGACCAACCTTGTGATTATACTTGATGCCTCTCATCGTTTCAATTCCCATACTATTTTAAGTCATGCTGTTGCACTTTGCTTGGTTTTCACAACCATTCTTGTCATGTTGTGCCAAAAACAAAACTGAAATTAAATGGAAGAAAAAAGAAGATGAAGAAAAAAATGAAAACAAATGGGAGAAAACTAAACTGAATGAAAGAAAAAAGAAGATGGATGAAAAAAAAGAAAACAAGTAGGAGAAAAATCAAACATATACTATACTTATTATTCACAACTGATTTGTACTTTGTGAGAATATTGTGCTAGGGGACGAGAACACAACATTTATTTAGTGATTTTGAGGCTATTTAGTAACTGTTCAAATTGGACTAAAACTTCAAAAAGAAGAAGAGGAACAATAACAAGAAAAGAAACACTTTGACTCTTATATTTACTGACATGAAAAGTAGAATATTTTATGTTTAGCTTTATTACTTTTATAATACCTCTTTTCCCAGATTTATTGCCTGCAAGATGAAAGCCTGCAACATGTTAAAAGCTTTCCCTAAGATTGCATTATTCCTGCATGTTAATATGTAGATGTGAGAGTGCTTCATTGCCAGCATATATGATGCAGTTGACACCTTTATACTTTGAAAGTGATAGGGATTGTTAGTTTTCCCTACAGAGCTGATTTACCCTAAGTTATATTTATCTTGCCAAGTGGCGGTGTAGAATTCTAGGGAAAACGTATGACTTCACTTTTATTAGCTTGGCTAGCAGGGTAGAATGGATTGTCAGTTTTTAATACAAGTATTGCATCTTCATGTAAGTTGAATGAGATGAGGAGCAAGGTTCCTTATTAATTTGAATGCCAATGAATTGAAATATATTGATATGTATGCCACTTGTATTTAATGGGAACATCACTTCTCTTAGTTTCTGTAATGGAACTTAATGGCGTCTAGATTGGGTTAATACATTTTAAATCCAAACTCCCCCTGTGTAAGAATTTGGAAATATATTCTACAGGGGGAGTATGAATTTCAAATGGAATTTGCACAATAACCAAGTGTATTTAAATAATCATCCTTCCTCTGTGGAAGATTCAGGTTGAATCTTTCTCAGAGGGTGTATGAAATTCAAATGGAGCTGCTTAAAGTGTTAATTTTATTTGAAATTCATATTCCCCCTGTGGGAGATTTCCATTCAAAATCTTACACAGGGGGAGTTTGGATTTAAAATGGAATATCTGATTTGTAGCTGTACAAAGAACATCTTAAAATAAATCAACAAAAATTGTTGAATTTTGTAAACATTTTTATTCTAAACTATTCAATTAGGAAAACATTGTTGTCCACTCCTGATTGGAATTTATTTCTTTGTTTGATAAGGGTCTGTTGATGGAGGACATACTAGTAATTTTGTTAGCCTAATATGTTAAAATGTGTTTGTTCTTTTATGCAACTGAATACAATTACTGGCCTGCATCACAATTGTGTCAAATCAGCCAGTCGTAATACATTTTATTACCAATTGAGCTAGGATAGTTTTTTGCAGCGACATATCATTTTCACTCATTATTTAGAAATTATCAGACGACGGTTTACGACATTATTCAATGTGGCAACAGCCAAAAGCGTAAACAAAACAGACAATATGACAGCAACACTGCCTGCACATTGGACGCAATTATTTTTTCCCGAGCCAAGATGCGTTTTTAGCTCTATTGGCCCAATTACAGAAAAAAAATGCACAAAATATATTTCCCAGTGCAATGTATACATTTTCACATGAAAATAAATAATTTTAGATTCAAAGAAAAAAGAAGAAGAAAAATATTAAATTGCCGGGGGTGGGAATCGATCTCGGGACCCTCTGTGTGGGAGGCGAGACTCTTAACCATTACACCATGAGGTCGTATTGGTATACGTTGGGGGAATTTTCAGTATATATCGTAACATATCGTGCGTTATTCATTCAAAAAATTTAAAAAAACAGTACTTACAATGAGGTTTATTGTCGAACCTCAACGGATTTAGACTGATAAAATAGTGCTTGATAACATGCATACACATTTATTTGAGACATTTTTGTGTTTACGTGTAAAACCAATGACGACGTCAAAATTCAGTCAATCTTGGCCAGCCCCCTGGAAATTATGTCAGAAATGATACCATTTTCCTGTAATTGTAAGTTTCATTTATACACCAAAATCTGACATTTTGAATAAACAAAACCATAACTTGTAATTTGCATCCTATAACGTGCACATGGTTACTATTTTATTATCAGTGATATGATATGACTGTGTGGCATGCCTCAGGCCTTGTACCAAGATGGTCTATATCTGATAAGACGATTATCTCTGTACATCATTATCATCATCATACTCACCTTGGTTTCCTCTATCATCATGCTCAAGGTGCAGTTCCATTGGTGTCTCATTTCCTATTGCATTCTGTTATTGAGGCATTGTAGTTGATATTCAAATAGAATATATGTGGTGATGTTTATAGTGCTGGAGTTTGGAATATTTTATGGGAGTGGTATAAATCCCTTAACCCCTTTCCAACAAAAGGTTGTTGGTGACAGTGATGGTGCATGGTAGTTGAACACTATTTTTAACTCCATGAGAACTACCTGCCTATTTGTCAAAAAGGAGTTTTCATTATCAATTGGACCAATCAGCAAAAAAAAAAAAAAAAAAAAAGAAAAGGGACTATAAACGCTCTCAATGGACAGAACATATACTGTTGTTGTTCACAGAAATAAACATATGGATAAAATCAGCCGCTTCTTTTTTTATATATTAGTAAATTGTGATATTACAATTCATATGTATATCAATATCATGAGAAATATTAGGCCTAAAAAATAAATACATAATTTAAGCTTAGAATTTCATCTGAGACTAGCATATAAACCGTGTTAAGTTCACAAACTCATGTATCTGATTTCCCTGTATATTGCACTGCTATAGTTATTATAGTTTCAGTTGGATGAAATATTACAAAGCAAACGCATAGTAACAATACTGGTGGGCTTTGTTCCCGAAATGAGAACAATAGTCTGCATATTGTTATGCAGCATTGTTATTAAATGATAGTATAACTCATTGTTGCTAATGTCAAACTTGTCAAAGTGATTGTATGATGAGAGCATGATATAGTGTCCGCTTCATCTACCTACGTCATCAGCCAAACGGGGGAGAACACGACGCTTCAAACGGGGAAGAACACGACGAGGCTGAACTTTACCCACACAATTTTTCCTTTTTCAGGAGAAATACGCATAAAAAATTGCAACAAGTGTCAACTTGTAATGTAATAATTATTCTCTTTGAATAGAGATAAACTTGTTTTTGCAATAGACCTGCCCTTTAAGTAAATAATACATAAATACATCAGAACTGGCTGTGAAGGAGACTATGTATGCACCTGATCACAGTGGTAAAAATGATTGATCAATCAGTAAGTTTAGGAAGCATCCCAACAAACACAATTACGTTTTTCAGAATGAATGTGTAATAGGCTAACATTCAAATGTGAGGTTGTAAAAAAAAAATATATAGATACATATATTTTGTGTCAATAACTACTGCATAAAATATGTGTGCATAATGTTTGCAAAACAGTTTGAAAAATAGATGTGTTGTCAGTAGTTGAATAACATTATGTTACAAACATTTTGAAAAAAATTGTATGTTTTGAAAATGTCATGAAAATGTTCATTGGGCTATTCCATTTAAAATCCACACTACCCCTGTGGAAGATTTTGGAAATATCTGCCTTTTTTTGATTATGAATTTATAATGGAATTAGCACATTAACTAACTCTATTTGAAATTCATCCTCCCTCTGGGGAAGATTCATGTTGAATCTTTCTCAGAGGGTGTATTGAAATCAAATGGAGCTGCCTAATGTGCTAATTCCATTTGAAATTCATACTCTCCCTGTGGAACCTATTTCCAAAATCTTCCACAGGGGTAGTGTGGATTTTAAATGGAATAGCCCAATATCCTTTAATAAAACTGACATTTAAATGTCTTCTGGTAACCTTTGTGTACTCACATTTTAATTTTGCTAGAAAATTGTCTTGGGATATAATTATTTTCCAGCAACTAAGTAATTTACATCACACTACTTGTGTAATTATATAACCACAATAATGAGTAAATATTAGATAACCTTGATAATAATGAGAATTTGGGTGTTATGAAACACGTTATTATTTTTTAAATATTACTGTGTACTATCCCAGCCAACACGTTTTACAGAAAAGGTTTAAATGTTGAGTTATATAAACGGGTTTAACAACATTCATGAAACATTTGTATAAATGTGATGCAAAGCATTCTTACAGAATGGTATTTATCCGTTGACACAATATTTTGCAAAAATGTTTGCCTAAAATATTTTGCAATAACATATTAAAAATATATTCATGATATTTATATAACCTGATATTTAAATGTTATTAAAATAAACGTTTTAAGAACATGTTTGTGTTTGCTGGGTTGTCATACAGTGAATTGCTTGAACTTAGGTGCACTATTATTAAAACAATAACAGTATTTGAATGAATGGACAGTTTAACAATAGGAATATCTTGAAACAAGAGTGTTTTCAATCATTCCTTAATTCCCATCACCATATTGTGTATCTGCCAGGACTGTGTTGGGTGCTGACCACCAGTTAATACCTCTCAGCGTCCATTAATATTACCATTTCTCAAATCCTGGATCTGTCCGTACTTGTCAAAATAAAAAAAATTAATGTCATGGATGGAGGCTTTGCTTTAAATTAGAATGCAGTAACACAATAAAGATTTAATGAGAAAACTTGATTAAAGGCCATGCATTTTCCAGCTAATATGATATTCAGCATATACAAGGGTCAATCAAAAAGTTCTACCTTCATCGTCACATCTCTGTTATCTTACGTGCCAGGAAATTACCCATGTTTATGTCTTGGCTACAAGATATTTGATTAAAATGTGATCATTGGTTGTTAAGATGTGATGGTTAAAGTGAATACAGATTTGGTACGTCGGAAACGGTCTGAAAATAAAGGCTAATTTTGATTTAAAGCATATCAAAACCTTTCTATGTGAAAAGTAACATGTTATTTACCCAAAATAATATTCACTGCGCAATGAAATGCGATAGTGACCTTGAACAAACGGTAGCTCTGTGGAGTCATGCTAAAAATAGATCGCATAGTCTATGCAAAGTCTACGCTTGTTCGCATTTCACTGTAATGCGAATTATGCTGTGCCATATAGACTGTGACTAAGACTAGCAGACCCAGCGAGTTATCGAAGGGACTAGAATTGACTTCTGATTAGGGGGGTACCCATAGTTTTTTGTATGCGGCGAGACTAAATTAAAGTCTATCATAACCATTTTTAGATGACCATTAGGGAAAATGTCTATACAGTCGATTAAGTCGAGGACATTTTTAATAGCGTAGCGCTATTTCGCACAGTGACTGTTGGAACAGGGCAGGTTTGACAGGAAAAACCAGATAAACTTGATTCCACACAGAGAAAGGAACACAATTTAGTGAAAACATGGAATAAATAAAAATTCAGACGGGTTCATGGAAGCACCTACAGCTTCAAAAAAATAATTTTAGGGTTAAGGAATATCTCAAGGTAATATAAACGTGGGAATAGAATTCTGAGTTCACTAGTTCGAAATTGTGGCGATTTAAAGAAAAATTTGGCCATTTTAGCCAGTTTTCTGTTGCGTTTTGAATGGCCAAGTCTGTCGTGGATTCACTGATTCTGAAATGTTACTAAAGGTTTTGATATGGGTTTCCCACGTCTTTGTGGAAATCATAACAGAATTATTTCTGAAAATGATTAAATTGCTTTATTTCAGTTCAAATAATTTAATCAATATCTAATGCTTGCATCTAGTACAGTTTTACTGGGTATCGTGCCTTTTGCACAACAAAACCAATACAGAATAGCTTTCATATTTACCCTTTTCTATAGGTTGTTGACTTTGATCGGGTGAGCACTTGTTGGTTCAAGTTGTATTTGTTGGTTCATAAGTTAAAATCAATTTGTTCATTCTATTTCCACATCAAGATGCATCCATTGCTTAAAATAAGGGCGTAATTATGAATTACCCTTAAACGTGGTCAGTCGAAAGCTGGCCAATTTCACAAACATTTGTGTGTCTGTTGAACCCTTCCAATGTTTTCTTCTCATATAAAACATGTTTTATTTTGTTTTGAAGTCCCAAGGCAAGTCATGGAGCTCAAATAGGAGCAAAATATTTATTCTGTGTAAGCAGTTGGACAACCGCATCTTAAAAACATTTTTATGACGATTATCCAATGCTACAGTTTTTAACCGTTTCCGACGTACCATATTTCTATTTGCTTTAACCAAGATATCTAAACAACCAAAAATCACATTTTCATTATATAACTTTTATTTTGAAACTCAGATTTGAGGATATAATCATGGATAATTTCAATATCATGGCACGTAAGATAACAGAGATGTGATGATGGAGGTAGAACTTTTTGAATGACCCTCGTACATTCGCAAAGAGTATTTTAGCTGTTATGTAATATAATTTACATGAAATTTCATTTCATCTAGTTTAGTTCGAGTATTAATATTTTCCTAATTTGGTTCCACCAAGTGTCCAAAAATGCTGTTTTTTTTTCATTAAAATACTAGTGACACAATATTTTGAGAAAAAAAAATTGTTGATGTGTAGTCATGGGTGGCATTGCCCAGGCGTGTATCAAGCGGGTGTCCATGCGCACCTCAACTTTTTTACAGCTTTGTGTAACTTTGGGCACCCCACTTTTTGTCACCTTGCTACATGCCTGATTGAACACTTCAAAGATATAAATATTATATTAATATTTTTCATGATTGATATTTGACTTGGCTTCACAATAATTGCTAGCTTTTTTGTATGGTTTTAAATTGTTACAGAACATAAAAAAGAATAACAAGGAATACATCATAAATATCTACATTGACATTACTGCAAAAATTGGATCGGTTGAGCCCATATTTATTGGTCGAGCTATGAGTTTTTAAATATTGGTCGAGTCCAATATTTTAGAACTCATATGGGGAGACCAATAAATATTGGGCATAAAGAATCCAATTTATCATTATCATATTATTATGTGTTGGATCCAATATTTTCACACACTTGAACCGACCCACCCCAACATAATAATGGCATAAACACTGCTACCATGAAAATAGGCAATGATGCATAGGTCTATGTACACTGAACAAATCACAAATTGAGAATAATTGATGTAAATCAGCAAAGTGCCAAATATTGTCATGCACACAAAATTATCACAAAGACAGTAATTGAATTTGTTGAATAATAAAGATTAAATCCAGCTTGTTTTTTTAGGATTACTAGGACAAACAAATATGGGATCCTTTTTATGAATTGTTGGGATTTAGAGGGAAATTTTGTTTCCCTGTGTAAAAATTGTATAAAGAGCTATGAAAAATACTTCAATTTATAAACTGCAAAAGGCTAAGAAAAACAGGAACATTTATTTTCATTGTGCAAAATGATTACATTATATTACAAAGCAGACCTGCAAGAATGCATTTCAATAAATTTTATGTATTTTTTAATCTGCAAATGCCAAAATTTCATCGGAAGGATCCCCATTTTTTTCATTCCTGTATTAACCTCTTCCCCACTAAAACAACAAACCAGTCATCATGATTCAATGAATGAGAAATAGCCACACATTGATTGACATAGACACAAATAATTATGTCTAAGTATATTGACTGCCTAATATCATTAATTACATTGAACATAATAGTAAAAATTGATGTTTAGCGGCTGGGAGAGAATCATATTAATCCATAGGCATGTAGCATGGTTGATCACATACATTCAATTAACAAACTCAAGGGCATCCGGGACTAATTAACCATAGCACTAATTACTTAAGGTAGCTAGCTGCTCAGTCTTATGGTATGCATAGCTCTCATCCTTACCACAGTATGTGTATTTGTAAATATAACTCCCGTATTACACACTCCACACCTGCTATGCAATACCATAATACCAGTAGCTAGTAATCGCTACCATACCCCCCTGTAGAGTATAATGGTAGAACCCCACGGTCTCTGCTGCAACGACAACATTTCAATTAAATGATTGATTTTTTTCCATATTGGAATGCTGCATGTAGAGAGAGGCTAGTGCATTGTCTTACTCCTGGTGGGTGTGAGTGATAAACGGCCCCACTCTGTCTTGGATGATGGTCGTACCATAGGTCGTCTTACTGCCGTGTCACTATTAATTCACTGCATACATACTTACACATGTCATGGTAGAAGGACTATAGCCAGCCAATCTGCTTTTGTATCAATCTAGTTGATGGCTAACGTTTGAGTCATGCGAGTCACTGCTGGACTGGGTGTACAGTGAATAAGACTTACTGCATATCTCATCTTCTCTCTATCTTCATGTCTCTGTGATTTTTTACATCAGAGCAACGGTGTGTATATACATACCCGGTACGGCATGAGAGTGGCTGGCGACCTTATTTGTCACCTAGCAGAGGTGCCAAATTTATGTTTCTACTACTGCTACAGCAATCCCTGACATAGAATTGCTGATAATTCACCAGCTATCTCATTTTGCTTACTCTCTCTCATTCTGGATTATATGGACGCTGCTACTATCTACTACAGGCTCATGTCTTAACATTTCGCACGATT
This sequence comes from Amphiura filiformis, assembly GCF_039555335.1. Lineage (NCBI taxonomy): Eukaryota > Metazoa > Echinodermata > Ophiuroidea > Amphilepidida > Amphiuridae > Amphiura > Amphiura filiformis. The sequence goes on from NC_092631.1 coordinate 11,139,760, forward strand.
AAGCTAGCTAATCAAGTGGGGTATTTTGTACATTAACAAGGACATAGGCATCTTAATTTAAATACATTTATTGATCAGAAGGAATTCAAGATCCCTGATTTGTAGATGTTGAAATAAAAACCTGCATACACTGTTACTGCTGCTGCTGTTGCGCTGTACTGAAAAACTACTCCAAAAATGGATTTTATGAAGAAAAAGCTGGGCTTCGTGTAAAACAAAGAAGAAAGACACTTCACCAAGACAGAGTAAAGAAAATGTAAGTAGTTGTGTTGATGTAAAAGGAAGCAGGCAAGCGCATGTATACTAGCACTGACACCGACAGATAGTGATGTTGAATGAGTAATGCAGAGACATACATCACTCGCTTAATGGCCATTCCCTGCCTGCCGTATTTTCCCCTTGTCAAAGTCTCCTAGCTTTAAGATTCAAGCAAGTATATATTACATGTACATGCTTGCATCTTGATTTTCTTTACCACACACATATAATACATATACAGAATATAATATGCGGAGACTGTATTAAATAATAGTATACACAGGACTATGAATGCTATGTCGCATCTTATGTTCAATTTCAGTGTTGGGATTGGGTCAAATGTTAAGATTGAGAGGAAGCATATGAAAAAAGCAAATAAGAACTAGCCTGGCAATAAGAAATGTTGCATGCATGTGTTCCATGTGTGCAGGGAATAGTAAGTTCTCAGAGACTCAGGTGACAATGATGACATAATTAGTACAGAATTGATCTTAATTGATCATTTTATGCTAGTGCGGGTTTCAAATTAGTTTTGGGTTATGCACATGTACTGGAAATAATTTGGCAGCAATTACAACATTGTTAATTAAATAGGTGACGATGGTGCAGTGAAATTATTAATTTTCGGTAGATATTTTCAATAAATTAGAGGTGTAATGTAAACAAATTAAAATGTAGAATGAGAAGGGTGAAGTAATATTAGAATAGGCTATATGGAAATAGAAAGAGTTAAATGGCAAAAAGTGATTAATTGTGTTTGTTTTAGCTAAACAGTTTTGTTATTTCTCTTTAGGTGTTAATAACATTCAATGCTTGAATGAATTTAAACATATCTTCATAATTTGTCATATAGGCCTATATTATATATATATATATATGTCTTACAACATATATATATAGTAAGACATTACAATGAAACCATCACTAGATACAGTGCTCAACTATAAAATATAGGAGCAAAATATATTATTATTATACTAGTGAATTTAGCACATAGCAATACAAATCTGTTTCGTTAGATGGTTTGACCCATCCACACTCTTCAGTTGCAATGTGGAAACCATATATATATATTAAAATTTGGCTACCTCACTGGATACTCCTACATTGTGATAAGAAATGAGCAGTTTTAAACAGTTTATTCTACACTTTCAATTATTCTAATAATAATAATCATAAATTAAAATAATAAATTAAATTATTAAAATAACATGACCTTGAATGCTTCTTGGTAAACAAGTAACTTGCCAAAGAAATCATCAGTCTCTTGTCAATTTTGGTCTCAATTGTATAAAATCATCATTAAAAAATACTGCTTTATTCACATAGCATCATGAACATATATGAAATCTATAATTGACCTGTGACCTTTTTGCCACATTTTGAATGTTGTATAAGAAAATTAGGGAGGCAACTTTGAAAAAATAGTTAACCTGAAAACTTGGATTCATTCGTAAAATATTGTACATTTTGTTCTTTAGAAATCATAATGTTTTTTCTATATCTTTGAAAATGTAGGTAAAACAGAGAAAATATATATGTTGTGTAGAGCCATGTTTAAAGTGTCATGGTTTTATGTTTGATCCAGTCAGTTAATAAGATTTATCAGTGATTTGCTGGACCCTGGTGGAGCATGCTAAAATTCATGTAAGTAAGCTGAAACTGGCATTTGTCTATTTGCTGGATGTCCGAATCACTAGAATTCATGGAGAAATCCTATTGTAAACTTCAACTTCCATCCAGTTCATTGCCAAACCAGTAGAATTTTAATTTAAAGAACTATTTTTGCTCGAAAATACACTACAAATGTAATTGGAGTGATAAAATCACCATGAACGATCAGCCAATTTTCAAAATGGTGGACATGGAAATAATTTTTGTATCACCCATGGATGATTAAGCTTATATCGCAAAATTTGTCTCCAATAAACACCCCATTTTGAAAAATGCTACAATCTGGGGGCGTTAATGAGTAAATGTGGCATTTAAACCCAACAGCATCTGGTGTGTGACATTCTGGAGATTATTTTGAATATTGAATTGATTTTGATATTATATTATATTCAAATTTCAAACCTGTTCAAGAAAAATGAAAAGACTTTTCTTTCATGAGGTCTGAAAAACATAATCATGTTTTCAAATAAACAATTAAAACTTTGTGTCTGCATTAATTGAACAAACAGAGACATCCATCCTTCAACTGGCTTGTATTCACGTCTTTATTTTATTTTTGTCCATTGTGTATTAACATTCCTTGTAGCCTGAAACTCAAGAGGTTTTCATGATTCTGCCTAACTTAAATATGATTGATCCATGACAAACCAATGTGTTTGTAATATCAAACATTTCAGACATCTATATATGGAAGTAAATGTTATGGTTGTTTAAAATATAAGCAAATGCATTTTAGAAATCTTGGTATTTGGTCTGGACAACTGTCTTTTGGGAATTAAAAATATGATTTGTGATAATTTGAGGCAAAACTACTTGCACATGAACAAAATATCTAGGGCTATAGAACTGTGACACAGAAATTAACAAAAAAAAAAAAAAAAAAAAAAAGGTGAGAAAAGGGAAAAAAGAAAAGAGAGAAGGTAAAAATTGAGGAGTTCCATGCCTAAAAGTCAAGCCTAATTAATTGGAAACAATAATTTACAGTCGGAAAATAATCAATAATAGAGTAAAAATGCTGTACCAAATGGCTTCATTTGGCCTCATTAAATTGTAAGGGGGTACATACCAGCAGTAACAAGCCTAAATTTAAGCTTTCAGGGTCCTTGTTTGAGGATCACAGTGAATGTCATGTCCCCCCTCCCATCTTTAAATCCTCACTGGCTCCACCCCTGTAACATGTTGTAACATGAGGACTTGATAAGCTGACAAATATCAATTAGGTGAATAAATTCGCATCAGTTATTTTTCGGATATTGTGAAAAAATTGTGACGTTTTTCTGCGCCCCCTTGAGATGTAGTTCCAGAGGCAAAATGTTTAAATTTGTCAGAATATCCTGCAAACAACTGCTATGCAGTTATTAACCTCTTATTAAATGTATTGGCAGAAACAAGAGTGTGTGGCAATAGGGTGGCAGGATTACCCAAATATTAAGCACATATCATCTCTGAAAACATTGTGCACAAAATTGCCAAAAGTGAATGTTGGTGCATCTGTAAATGTATCTAATGGCAATATTATTGTTTCCTCGGCATGTTTTCACTTCTAATAAGGCTCTAATAATGTCAAGTTTATTAATAAGGGAATGCTATATAAGACTGAATATATGACTGTGTCATGTATGATGATTTATGTAATGAGGTGAACATTGTATAAACATGTGAGTTTATGGGTGTGGTGTGCAGATTGTATCTTAGGACTTGAATTTGAAGCTGTATTCTTCCAAGTACCGACAGCAGATACAACAGATGATCTCACCATGGTCTTTGCATTAACCATTGCATTGTATTCCTAAATTATACAGTACTATATTTTTTTCAACATAAAAAAAGATATGAAAGAATAGCCATAGTAACCCTTCACTGAGTGTCAAAGTTTATTTTAAAATTCAGTCAATATATTTATTTAAAAAAAAAGAAAAAATGCTAGTTATTGTAGAGGACAGGATTGATACAAGGACAATGAGGGAAGTGATTCACCTAATGAGGAATCTACAGTATCTCAAGATTGATAGGTCCTCGTCATGAGGAAGGACACAAATCTGGGATACAAATTTTCACCAAACTTTGCTGAATCAAAGAAACCAATTGCAGGCATGAGAATTTTGCCTGAATTCAGGCAGTTTTGTTGTCCAAATTTATGCATTTTTATTCAGCCTGTTTTGGGTCTTTAATGGCTGAATTCACACACTTTTGTCAGGCAGTTTTCAAAAAAGCTATATTCTCATGCCTGCAACTGCTCACTGTAGTCAAACTCCTAGAAACACCAATCTCAGCATCTCACACGCCACAACCATTGATTTGGAAAAATATACCTTTTAGTACAAAATAAAAATTCAAGTTAATGTATACCATAAATGAGTCTTCACTTATGCTTTTAAAGTTAGCTAAAGTTGAAAGAAATGGACTGAAGCCATGCAGATAAGGAGGATTTGCAATGGGCTTTTTGATTTGATTTGTTAGGGTTTTGACAACCCTGGATAAAAGCCTCTATTGAATCTTATTTCCATTGGGGTCCATTTGAACACCAGGACGGGTTGGGAACAGTCAGGGGTTAACACCCTACTCTTCTAAACTGGCTGCGAGGTACATGTACAGGTATGGCTTTCTGTACACGGGATCGAAGGCTTAACGTCCCCTCCGAAGAATGGAGTACCTTCATGATTCATTTACCCAATTCTATTTTCCCCAAGTCAATATCCCAGCAAATCCCCACCAGCGGGGATTGAACCCGGGACCTCATGCACTAAAGGCTAGTACCCTAGCCATTAGGTTCACCAGCAACAATCTGAAAACAATTGTGTGCAATTTTATTTTGGTGATATGATCAAAATATGCCACAAAAATACAATTTTTCATGATAAATATTCAGTGGATTAATAATCAAATTCAAAATGTGTAGTGCTTTCAAAAATACCATATTCAAAATACTTCAGAATATTTTTTTTAACTTTCAAAATAAAATAGAAGTGAATTCATTCAAAAATTTTGAGAGTGGTGTATGTGATTTGTATGGAAATGATTTCACCACATGTATGTTGTCTTTACATTAATTCCTCTATACATGATTTGTTTGTAAATCCTCAGCGTCTCAGACATTACAATAACAACAGGCACAGTTATAAACCTGTGTACATATGTACAAGTCCTTATGTATATTAGAAATTCCAAACTTATACCATGAATCGTTGGGTCAAATATGAAAAAGCACAGTGGGTATTAATTGTTGAACCATGGCATTAGTATGAGGCTATTTGATGTGAGTAAGTGACCTGATAAGGAGGGTAATTGGCAATTAGGTCTACTTTGTGTGACAGTCACTAGGAGCCACAACATGCTCATCTATCAGGCTGCAGTCATTTAACCTCAATACAATTGCACATTCATTGAATGACCTTTGAAAATCTGGGTACAAAAACTCATACTTTGCAACTTGAGGTCAAATTTTGCACTATGGTTGTTCAATTGAGGTTGTTGAACTATGCCATTGGGATGAGGCTATTGTGGAGGGTAATTGGCAATTAGGTCTACTTTGTGGGACAGTTAGTGTTAGGAGTTGAATTGGAGAAGCAAGGGAAATGTGCAAGATATAGGGGTGAATAGCAGGAGTAGAATGCCTTGATGCATGGGATGCAGCGCACAAAAACATGGCTGGAATTCTCTCGGTGATATAGTGTTGGGAAAGTGGTTAATGCAGAAATGAATTCACAACCCCCAAATGACAGAAGTAATATGCGACCATGCGTTAATGGACTGACAAGGTGACCATTATTGCATGGATAAACAAGTTTTCCTTGAAATCAGTAATGACATGTCTGCATGGCTTGCTGGCAAGATGATGGGCAGTAAATAGACCAGGAAATACTGTCATTGTATTGTGATACAAAATGTTGAAACAATTATTTTAATATCTAACAGCTAGTGCACATGATTGAATTAGAGCCAGTCATAAACACTGTTTAAACGGTGTCTCCACATGGAGCGACCGTTTAAACAAACAAACAAATAATGTCCAGCAGCTTGGTGTAAAACAATTCAAAGAATTCAAATTACATTGGATGCTCATCACAAAATATGCTAATTAGGTAGCTCATTTGCATAATTGAAAACATGTGAGCACAATTTGTCAGATCTGGTAATAATAATTATAAAAGGACAATATAATTATTCAGTTAGGGCTGTGCAATAATTATGAGCCCTGGGGGAGGGTAAAATTAGGGGGGGGGCAAGAAATTTTTGGCGAGCCGAAAGGGGGGGGGCAAGCAATTTTTGGCCAGCCGAGAGGGGGGGGGCAAGCGATTTTTGGCACACATTCATGGGCGCCTTTTAAATTAAACGCTCTAAAAAGGCTTAGGAAAACAGTGCGGAAACGCTTTAATATGCAAATTTTCCTGCTCGCTGCGCTCGCAACATATATCTAGACCATTTAAGGTTTGAAAATTGGGATCCCAAAAATTTGGCATGTGTAAGGGGGGGGCAAAGATTTTTTGGCGGGCCGAGAGGGGGGGCAAGCGATTTTTGGCAGGCCGAGATGGGGGGGGGCGATTTTTGGCGGGCCGTTTGGAAATTTTACCCCGGGGAAAATAATTATTGCACAGCCCCTTACCTCTTGTAGCAAGCAATCATACCTCCAGCGAGTAATCATTTTCCATTGTGTTGATTTGTTCTTGTACAGAATTTGACCTTAGACCTTCGACCGAAGGTAGCTTACGACACTCCCCGTATTTTTCTGCATCCCCCGTGCGAATTTGGCGAGGCTGGGATCAAAACTGACGGAGCCTTTTACACACACACATACCCACACACATACACGCATACAACATTAGGCAAATTATAGCGCATTCATGGCGCATTGACACAACAGTGAAAGGGTACATGGTAAAGTGTATGGTAGCAGAACCCAGTAGAACAAAGCACATGGGCCTCCTACCCCAGAGGCCCCTTTCTTGGACCATTTCTGCATAATTATGGAGGGCCAGGGGATTCACTCTGTCTCTATCATTACAAAAAATTATTTGTAGAAATCAAAGAGCCCTTTGTAGTGTAATGATTGACAGACACAATTTCAATCAATGGCCACTCTCGCCCTTTTTTAGGTCAAGGCTGTTTTACTCTTAACCAGGGAACCATTGTTAAAGCTATTTCACATACATGTTCAGAAACTCCAGAGCAAAGATGAGGCTATATATTGTTGAAATATCTTTTGTTGATTTCGAATGGTAATGTCATAAAGTCATAAATTTTAAGGTCAAATTCCAAAAACCAAAACAAAACATTGCGACGCAGTCATGCAGATGTTTCCCGACTTATGCAATTTTATCATCGTATCAGTGTCTCCGTTGTTTGTTTGAGATCGTCTCCAAATGTTCGTTCTATTTATACGTAAAACAACCATTCCATCTTTACCAAATGTGTTATGTTAGCAAAAGGCTAAACACAGCATAATGAGATTTATGTTTTGTATTATACTTCTCCATGGCCTAGCGCTAATGACCTGCAATCAAGGAATTTAATGTTGGCACACTCTGGCATAATAACTGTAAATCATCCGCCCCTCTCCCCCAATTCAATGTTGATGAAAGCAATTTTGACATTAGGCTCTCCAGTCTCCCCAACATTGATTGAGGGGGAATGGGGGGAGGGAAGGAGAAAGAGAAAGGTTTGTACTTCTCATCAAGCATATATTACCAATTTCACTGAACTGTCAGAGCAGCAATGAAGAGTTCCAACATATTGTCAAAGTGTGCCAACTATATTTTTCTTTGATTATGGATTCATAAACAACAAAGTAACAGATCGTTGGTTTAAGTCCCATTGAAACCTCAGAAACTTTTGATAAGACATGATTGCATGCCGAAATGAGTCACTTGTCGGTAAATCATGTATCGGTACCCTTAATGTGTTAATTAAGATATTAAATCCCCATAGCACACCACAGCTAAGCAGCCAAGATAGTGTGTGGGTTGTCTTTCATTTCACCTCAAATTTTACTGACAATATTAGGCAAAGAATAACAAAATCTGACTGAAATTGTACATTGTGGCTTAATCAATTCTTCTGGAGAACTGTGGAATTTCTAAGTGTTATTATTTTGAAATATAATCAGCAAATGTTTGGTAAATAGGGTTCATTAAAAGAACTGAGGGCATGATCATTGTTTATGCCCTTGGCTCTGCCTCCAGCATAAACAATTGATCATGTCCTCAATTTTATTTGTAATCTATAAACCCTATACTTCTTGATAATGACTTTATTATTAAGAACATATTTAACAAAAAACAGAGTTACATCTTGGTGTAGATTATTCATCCAGTAGTTTAAAACATTATTTATTTAATTAATCTAATATTGGAAGTAAAATTTTCAATTCCCATTGCTATATTGAGTCATCAATCAGAAGCTTGATGACGTCTGATAATAGCAGACACAGCAGAGAAAACAAGTTACACATTTGAATTCCAGTATTAGATTAACTTATAAAAATAAATAAATAAATAAAAACAGGGTTCCTTTTATATGATCATGTTATATATAACATGAAATGAAATTATGCCGTAGATGGCTTTAATGGTGCATGCAATTTGACACCTTGTTTAGCATGCTACAACTTGATTTGCCTCATGGATGTAGCCATGTAAATGCCAAAACATATAGGATATGGTTGCACCTAGGAGTGAGCCCCTGTTAAGATGAAATGTGAATAAAAATATTGTCTATTTTAAATGTGTACTTTACATACTGAAATAAATACATGATATAAGTGCTAGGAGATGTACCACATCAACTTGGACAGACACCTCTCCTCGTCTGCTATGTCTGGCAGAATATCTTAGGTTCCTATCAGATACTTATGATTCTAATAATAGCCAGTTCTTAAAGTTTACTTACTTAAAGTGCCACATTATAACTTTATTTTTTGAAGATCCTGGAGTAGGGGAGGGTCTTAACCTGGGGACTTAGTGGATCAGTAGGAATTTTGGTTTTGGTGATTTTCAATGAAATTTGAGAGGAAAACGGCTTTTCAAGGAAAACAAATTTTGATTTTTCATTTTGATTCTTGCTTACTATTCTGAAAATCTAATACATCATGCATTATCAAGCTTTAAGCACTTGATATATAAGAAAAGTTTTATGTTAATAAACAAGCTAAAGTGCAAAAGAAAAAGAATACATTTTGCCATATTTTAAAATCAAATATATTGACCAACAAGTATATTTTACTTTATTACGTAACTTGTGTATGTTTAGTTTGGAGATTTTGAGTATACAGGCATTTTGCCAGCAAAATAGATTTTATTTTGACATCCATAAATGAAAACCAAACCCTAAGAGCTTTTCACACCAACAGTTTCACAAACATTGCTATCTCAGGCACCACTCCGGCTTGCCTTAAAACCAGTATACATTACATGGCAACTGACAGCCTAAGATGATTAGTTGCACGTCAACATGAGATAGACCAACATTACATGGCTGCATGCATATCTACTGACTGACCAAAATTGCATGTCTGTGTGTACCTGCTAACTAACCAACATTACATGTCTGCATGCATACCTGCTGACTAACCAACATTACATGTCTGCATGCGTACCTGCTGACTAACCAACATTACATGTCTGCATGCGTACCTGCTGACTAACCAACATCACATGGCAGCATGCATACCTGCAGACTGACCTTTTTAAAGCTTTGGCAGCCAATTGTCACTACCATTCAATTACTCTGCGTATAGTATAGTAAGAAAACCAGCTACAACAAGAAAAACAATTTTAGAGCAATTGACTGCAATGAAAATTAACATTTTGAAATATTTGATTTATATAACTGAAAGGTGGTTATGAATTTTTATATAATTTGAATAAAATGCACTAAATATTGACCTTGGTGGAACAATTGTTAACGTAACCAATTTCAGGACAAAACATGACATATTCAAATATTGAAACAAAATGGTCTGAAAATAACCAATCCATACACATATGTTTTCATAATATTGTTCTAGATAGGGTGTTTTTTTTATACTTGATGATGCACCTACCCCCGTAAAATATAGTACTCATTTTTTGGGATAAAAAAGAATGATCCTGTTTTGCCAAATAAAACTCAATCATAATCTATTGGACCTAACTGCCAATAACAGTTCAATTTTCATATGTGGCTAGTTTTTAGATCAAATGGCCAATGCATTTGGATTGTTTTGCAAATGTGCTTCATATACTCCTTTATAACCAATTATTGATTTAAAAAAGAGCGATATTTTAGGCTATACTCATGTTTCAGATTTGTGCCAATTCTGTTAGTGACAAATAGACCCATGGTCAGAAAACATGAAAAATATAGGTTTTTTTGCTCTTTTTTTTCTCTAAAAATTGAATATGTTGGCCTAATTTTAATTTTATTCCCAGTTGGGTCAAAACACAGGATTAGAATTAAACTGTTTCATCAGGCATAACAAGGTAATAAATATTTTTGAATTGTAACAAATGAGTATATTATTCTGGAATCAGGAGTAGTGTGGTACTGCCGGATGATGTTTGTGTAACCAGTTGATCCAAGCAAACACACTCTTGGGTTCTAATGAGTCAACCAAACCAAAGCCAAACTGAAAAGCCTGTAATACTGGCCTGCAATAACAAAATAGAAAGAAACAGAATTGAAGGAAAAGAAAGGCCACCGCTAACAACTTATAGTGTATAATGCAAGCCATTGCTCTATAATTTATAGTTGTAAAATATATGTTATGAAGTAAAAAAAAAAGAATATGCATGATCAAAAAAGTAAATAACTGGAAGTACATGAAAAGGTGAAATTGATTTTGAAATCTTGCCTAAAGAAAAAGTCAATTTTAATTTTGCCAAGAGCATGATATTTATCATTACTCAGGAGACCAGAAGTCTAATTCTCGCTATTCGCAATAAGGGCGTCGCCAGCGGTTTGCGATGTAATCGTGATGTATCATGGGAAAAGGTCGACATCCAAGTCCGCGCAATACGAATATTACCATGCTATTACATAGGAACACGTGACAATATTTTTTTAGTTTGTCAAAATAAAGGTGTTACACACGAATCGATACTCAATAATACTTAATAATGTGATTTGAAATGTGCACAATTAATTTTTCTCTATCGATTTGCGTGTAATACCGTTATATTGACAAACTAAAAAATATTGTCACATGTTCCTATGTAATAGCATGGTAATATTCGTATTGCGCGGACTTGGATGTCGACCTTTTCCCATGATACATCACAATTTTCCCATGATACATCACGATTACATCGCAAACCGCTGGCGGCGCCCTTATTGCGACTAGCGAGAATTGTGATGGGTGTTCTGTATATTGTAGCCCATAGAGTGAAAAGAATATAAGTTTTAAAAATCTGACAATTGATTTTTCCCAGGTGAAATTTGGAAATGAGCTGTTTTTGTATCCTGTTTCAACTGGGACCAAGAGTGTGCAATGACCAGGCTAGTTGCTGCCTTGGAATGATGGTGCTTTCTTTTTTATTCTTGAAGAGGTTCATTAACTTTGTAGATACTCATCAGACTAAAGTGCAAGATTTCCGTGTTACGGAAAAATGGACAAATCCACAGAATTTAAGGAAAAAAAACCGGAAAACATGTTTTTCCTTGAAAAAAAATAAAAGTGAAGAAAAATTAATGAGAATGTGAGGTAAAAATAATGAAAATGAATTCTGTCTTCAAAGATATCAACCTTAAAACAACTAGACATAGAGTAGACATATGCTTATATTTAATTTTGATTTGCGAAATGTGATTTTTAATCACGGAATGTGAAAACGGAATTGAAATTACATCACGAAAAATCACGGAATTTAGTATTTAAAACCATGCACGGAAAATTGTGGAATTCGGTGTTTTAAATCACAGAAAACTTGCCACTCTACATTAGACTTTTCATCTTGTCAAAATCAAAAGTTAATTACTAAACTGACAGTTTCAACCATATTTTTATCCAACTTCTGTACACTGACCGAGGGTACAAGCGTGTGGTTGCAGTGCCCTCCTACATGGGACAGTACAAGACAAGACAAAGACAAGTTAGACAGGAAGGAAGAAAAGAAAAGGATATAGGATGAGGTAAATAATAAGACAAAGATAGGGACAACTGTAAAATGATGAGAAAAAAGTTACAGGGTTTTTTTAAAAATTATTTGAAGGAATTGAGTGATCTACAAGCTTCAGGCTTGAAGAAAGACAATTGGACCTTGAGAGCGTGACATATTGCTTGCCAGGATGGTATTTGATGGTTAATTTATACTCAATGTTGTCAACTATAATTAGGCTTTTCTTATTTCACAAGGCTTTTCTTATTTCACAATTTGATGGCATTTGCATCAAATTTCAAATTAAAGCTATAAATTAAAACTTCTTGATCACAATGCAAAAATCTGAATGTTTTCATTTTGCTGGATCAGGTCATAGTGAATTGGAAGCATTAAAATGTTACTTAATCCCTAAGGGTCACCAAAGTTGCAGTGAATTTTCTCATTGCATAGGGCCTATATGATTTATATTTCAACAACTCTTCCTATACCTTTGTACAGGAGCCAACCGTTGTTAAACCGTGATGAACCCACACTTTTACTGTAGCGTATACGCGAACGCGAGCGAGACTACGCTTTACGCGAGATCGCGTAAAATTAAATCATGCCTGGAACCTTTGTGCGTATGCCAGCTTACAAGTTGAATTCAGTATTTTTCAGGTAGCGGCTAAACATTGCCGTTTTATTCTGTAGTTTTATTGCTGATAACAAAAGAGAAATCATCGAAGTTTTTGTAAGGCTGAGTGGCAATGATTAATTGACATTCCTCGTAAAATAATCGTGAATTATACGATATTTAGCTTATTTTCGTTGTTGAAAGGGATTCAGTCATGTTTCACCGTTGTTCATCACCGTTTAACAACTCGCGTCCGCCGCGTCTGCGTGGAAGTAAACCACGCAGACGACGCGCGCCGCATCGTTGTTAAGCGGTGATGAACAACGGTGGAACATGATTGAATCCCTAAATGAAAACCAATAGTGTAGTACTTTACCTATTATGAAATCTTATACGACAGCCTGAATTACATATTTTACAGTTTAAAGGCCAATATTGGAATGTCATCTTTCCCTGGGTAAGATCTGACACCAGGCCAGCCCATAGCCAGAGGGTAACATGAGTAGGTTTGTTTCACCTTGAAGGCAAGGATAGTCTTGCAAATATGGGTTAACTTTCCCCTAGGCCATCTAATATGCCATGAATTAGTTGGACTACAACTGGTATCTACTGGTCAGTTTATACTCCTATTTCCACATCTGTTATTTTTATATGGGCCTTTAAGCTATTAGCATACTATTAGATGGTATTGAACCATATCTTGCATAAAAACCTTTGGTGGCAGGGTGCTTATGGGATGCTTCAAGTATCAGATTTCGTAAACACTATGCCTTGTGGGTTTTTCAACCCAGGTCAGTGGCATTTCAGATGAAGCCTTGAGTATCCATGAGTCTTAATGCTACATGGATATGACGTCATCATTGGTAGTATGGAGTAGTATTTCTTCATAACAAGTGGCAAAGGGTGTGAGTGTGTGGTTATATATGTGTGATTAATATAGACAGGATTAGATTTTTGCATGTAGACATGGTAGACATGGTTGTATTTTAGACAAATCAAGTTCCATTTGGCAAGTTTGCGTAAAAGCGGGCTCACTCACTCACTCACTCAATCGGGTATAATCCTGATCATGGGGGGTGGGTTGCAGCCAGTCTTGTGCCTCCATTTGCATCTGTCTTGTGAGGATTGTATTGCAGTGTATGTGGTCATTCCTGTCCAGGATCTGATCCCCATGATGTTTGTTGATAAAATATGCAAATATAAGCTGCATCATGAACAGCACTGCTCATTATATGATGTCAAGAATGTCATTAAAAGTGAGGGAATCCCCCGCACTGGCAAATTGATCATTCATTGAGTATTTAACATTGACTGATCAGCGGAAAATAAATAGCGATACCTCTGCAGGGTTCATTTGGTTCATTTTTTTAAAGAATCTCCAAGCCCAGCTCTATTCAATTCTTTTTACCAGAGTGAAAACCGAATGAAAAAGTTGCGGCAAATTTTCTGCGGTATAGTAACTTACAATTTTGTACAACTTTTTGGTGCAGATTCAATGAATTATGACAAATAAGTGGTGAGTAAATGGCCCAGTCGTGTGTCAGCGAGATATTTTGTTATTTAATGGGGATAGTGTTATTGCAAAATAGAAGCTTTGAACCTTGCATTGATACCAAATTCTTCATGTTCCACAATGTTTTAATGTGTGCTAACGGTGATATGCAAGTGCCAAATTGTTGTTGTGATACAATAATTCAATGGTAAAACATGTTGTCAGAACCAAGCTGTACATGAGCGAATCTTTTAATAGCTATGTACATTTCAAAGTGTGCATGCCCAGACTGCTGGTCAAAATTTAGTACATTGTCAATGAAGCAGTTTATAAAGTTGGACAAAACATATTTTAATAACATTTAAATGAGGGGTTATATAAAGGTCATGAAAACGTTTTATATAAAAGACCATCACAACAACATTTGAAAAATGTTGTCAAAATGTTAACATAAAATATTTGTTGACAAACGTTTTTGCACAATATGTTAGCAACATCTAAACATCATTATGATAGAATGTTTCACAACAAGTTTTCAGAAATGTTTTTGAATATTATAGAAATGTTTTATGCCCTTTGTATACCCTTTACAGGGTGTCCCAGAAAAAATTACCGAGCGAATAAAATTGAATGTAAGTCGAGAAATAGACATCAGAATCAAAAAATTTAAAATGTAGCGCATAGCCTATTTTGTTGTGCATCAAAGATGGAAATTTTATTTGATTCGGTTGACTGGTTGCGAAGAAATAAACAATTACATAATGCGTGCATCAGTGCAGTTCATTCCAAGTTTGATCAACAGGCGCTTTTTTCATACTCGCTCATCGCTTCCTAAAGTTTGTGTATCTCATTAAATTTAGTCCACATTATCTGTTTTATAATCCGACGGTGTTATGTCATTCATGCTTTCACCTGAAGATGAATAATAGTTTGTCCGAGAAAACTTTGATTTCTGCAATTGGCAGCTTTCCAACATTACTTCTTTATGTTGTGCAAACATGTTATATTTTTACTTTCCAAAGAACATTTGAGCTACGAATGACAATGATCAAGTGCTTACAGCTTTACGTGTAATTTTTGATACCATGCAACATTATTGTTGAAGTTTTAAAAGATTTAAACTTTGCATTACAATTTCTTGGAAATATTCCAAAAACATTAATGTGTGTGAGGAACTTTTTAAGCCAGCTGGAATTCTTTATGCAATAATTATTCTTTATGCAACATTTATATCAACATTAACGAAAAAATATATTTACAAGTACCGAGCATTATCTTACAAGCAAGCTTTCATTTTCAATATCGTGCAGGTTTTCAAATTTGAACAAAACCTAATTAAATGTTTTGCAAGAAGCAGATTGTTTAAAAAGAACGAAAAGGATTTCACAGAACAAAATATGAAGCCCATTGATAGTTAACCACTGGTGCCGCTGATTGTGTTGAATGATCTTTCTTTCAAACTTGGAACAAAGTGAATTGACGCATGCGTTATGTAATCGCTCATTTCTTCGCGATAAGTCCACCGATTCCAGTAAAATTGGTCTATAGGATGCAGAATAAGATGGGCTATACGTTAATGTTTAGATTTTTGGATTCTGATGTCTCTTTCTCGACTTACGTCCAAATTCATTTGCCCGGTAATTTTTTCTGGGACACCCTGTATATAACCCAACATTTAATCGTTTGCTGAAAAACCTTTTGTGTTTGCTGGGATGAAGACAGTTTTTGTAGCTATTATTTTGTTTGAGGCTTATTGTTACATTTGTTGATCTAAAACTATATTTATGTGTAGGGGTAGTACTGGCAGTTTCATTTATTTCAAATGCCCATGCGCTGTGTACATGAATAAATACATGCACCAAAACAAACATACTCCCACACAAGGCACACCTTTTTATGTGTACTGACGTGAAGGTGAATACTGTATACACTCTTATTTTTGTGAGGGTTTTATTTTCATGAGTGCACTGCAAAAACAAGTGTTTATATTTAAACACCATATTGTGTTTATCAGAGCAACACTTAATAAACACATAATTCATGTTAATGGTCTAACACTAATGTTCATAAATTAACACTTGGTGTTATCTTACAAACACTAATGTTTGTAATATAACACCAAGTGTTAATTTATGAACATTAACAAAAATTAACATTAGTGTTAGACCATTAACATGAATTATGTGTTTATTAAGTGTTGCTCTGAAAAACACAATATGGTGTTTAAATATAAACACTTGTTTTTGCAGTGTGGATGTGAAGGGTAAAAACACACAAAAATATAGTTTTTATATATGATATTACTCATTGTGAACAATCTTGTCCCAGCACATCCCTTTTTAAAGGGATTTTTATTATATAAAGTTACTCTACACCTACATAAATTTCACGGAATAAACAACTCGCACAATTCCCCAACATTCTAAACTTGCAACAATTTTTTGTATGCAATAATAACAGCATATATAGAGTATTATTAATTAACCCCCTGAGCGCTACCTGCCGATCTAACATTGCCTCTGATTGGTCAATTATGTGATATCTTCACTTTAATCGCCAATCAGAATGGAGAATTTCAAATAATTCACCCCAATTTTTTTTGTGTGTGCTGAAGTATTCTAACAATGTTGCTGATTGGGCCAATTGATAATGAAAACTTCTTTTTTGGCCAATCGGCAGGTAGTTCTCATGGGGTTAAGCAAATTATTATTAGTCACAATTACCATCACCACATACAAAGCCTTGACATTTTGTGACGTCTGTGAAACAACAGTGCATCAAAAACAATACAAATAGAAAAAACTCCATCTAATTAGCACAATGACAGAAACAGAAAATTATCAAATATATTTATATCTCAATTATTACTAGTATTGGTCTTTAATTAACATAAATATGATAAAACTAAAAGGGATAGTGCAAAATTGTATGTGATGTTAATCTGGCATGCAGTACAGTGTTGCCAAAACTTTTCAGCGTCAAGGCACGGCGCCTTGACTCGCCAGGCCGCGGTAAAGGATTCTCAAGTAGCCCAATTTTTAAGCTTCCAAAAAAGCGCCCAATACCGGATATTTGGGTGGATTTACCCGCATTTAGAGCGCAAAACACCCAATTGGGCGGAAAAGCACTTGACTTTCAAACTTCCGGTACTTACTGGGAAGTTACTGACCGATCAATAAATGGTCACAAAACCCATTGTAATTTCAATTTGGAGCTTCAAAGACTCAAAACCTTTATAAATCGGCTAAATTGAAAGGAAAATACATCAAATTACTGCCGCGGCCTGAGACTGGCAAAAGTAGCCCAATTTTAGACAAGTAGCGGCATGCTTTTTTGAGTAGCGGCAAGTGATCGTCAAGTAGCCCAATTGTGCGCCTAAGGCGCGGCGTTGGCATCACTGATGCAGTAGTGTGTATCATGGCAGGGTTGCCAACAAATTTCAGCCTGAATCACGGGTCAAATCATCGAAAAGTCGCCCAATTTATCTCTTTACCATTAGTTTCTATGAGGCAGGAAACTATCGGAAGTTGTGGGAGCCAATGTTGAAAAGTCACCTAATTTTTTTCTTAACCATTTGTTTCTATGGCACAGGAATTTGTCAAAAGTTGCGGGGAAAATCTTCAAAAGTCACCCAATTGGGCTACCAAATTGTGGGTTTGGCAACCCTGTATCATGGCTGCTGGCCTTCATTGGGTCTCATGTAATTACCTATTGATCAATATGCTAGAACCCAGTGATCAATATGGCACTGTATTATATCCTAATTTTGTACACATGGATGGGTCTGAAGTGTGATTAAAACAGTAGCAGTGTGTTGAAATGAACAGCTAGCTCACATATTTGCCGGTGCTCTTTCTTTATTATTCTCTCTTGCATTTATTTTGCTCCAAAAATACATTATTTGCTCTTCTACTCTCACAAAATTGATTAATGTACAATGATAATGAGAACTATAACAAATTATTGTTTTAGATAATGCATGTTGCATATAGCAACACTAATGCAATTTTCAAATTGCTGCAGTTTAAGTGGAAGGTTTGTTGTATGCTGAAAGCCATGCACAACATTTTCATGGCATGATATTTTCATGAGTTTGAACAAACCGTTTTTTAACTCAAATGTTTAGGAACATCACCTTTATTACATGCTTAATAGGAAGTGCAAATACTGAGAGTGTTACATTTCAAAATGTGTTGTCTCTTCCAAAATTTGTATGGACATTTCTGTTAACCACATGAGAACTACCTGCTGATTGGCTACAAAGGAAAGTTTCCAATATCAATTGGCCCAATCAGCAACATTGTTAGAATAATTTCACCTCGTAAAAAAATTGAGGTGAATTATTTGCAAAGCTCAATTCTGATTGGTGATTAAAGTGAAGATATCCTGCAATTGACCAATCAGAGGCAATCTTAAGTACTGTCAAACAACAACTTCATTTTGCATCTGGAGTTCAGATTAAAGAAATAAGTCCAGTAAATTGATCAGTTTGACAGCTTTGCATTTAGAAAAACAAAAAGTATTTTTATGAAATTCTGCACTTGTGAAAACAAGTTGACACAACTGTGGTTCATATCAGCAAGTCGCACACAAAACATATGACAGTGAAATTGAGTTGTTTTACAATGTTTAACTATGGTCCTCAGTGGCATACCGTGACCGCTCCTACCCGGGAGGCTGAAGAAAATTCCAGGCGGCGAGTGGCATGATAGAGCCGGCAACTTGTGAAACCGCCCGGTCGTATGGCATTTTCCATATACTCGTTTAGTTTTGTGGGGTTCATTATCGAACCCCAACGGTTTTAGCTTGTATGTATATTATTTATTAACATAAGCCTATTTGTTTGTGATATTTCAAGCGTTTTAAAATTTCAAAATTATCCCATTCAATTACACGGTTGACGATGGAAATTTGCTGAATTTAGAGAATGCACGGCGACCACCACCTGGAAAATTCAATGTTGCCATCCCTTCCTCAACAGCCCGAAAAGGTTGACCCAGTTTTTTTTTCGGTGGTTTGAAAAAGTGAAGAGAAAAAAAAAAAGGATTATAGGCGCTGGTACCCTGAAAGAAACACATTTTGATGTATAGTACCATTTTTTCACAATTTTTATACTTTTTCAAATTTTTATGCCCATTTTCTTTTTACTAATTCTTTTGGCCGCCCCTTCGTTTTGGCCGCCCCCTGCTTTTACCTTGGGGGGCTCGCGTCCCCAAAGCTCCCCCCCCGCAAAAAACATATTATAACATTTCTGTAAAAACAGATTAGTATTTATTTTTCATAAAATGTTAACTTTTACTGTCAGACATGTCCCCTTTTAATTTTAAGCCGAACAAGTGAGGTAAAGCAAAGAAAATTGGAATTTACTACTAGCGGCAATGCATATTACTCCAGCGGTTGTAATATAGTACGACCCTATAATATGGTACGACCCTATGATGTGGGAGGGCGAGTTAGCGCAGCGGTAGTTCCCTCGCTTTGCACCACTGAGGTCCCGGGTTCAAGCCCCGGCGCGGCCCAAGGACTCATGTGCACTTGGTTTATCCCGATTCCATGCTCGCTCTAGCAGGTTTTCTCCGGGATCTCCGGTTTCCTCCTGCTTTAAAAAAAATCGGTGATTAGTTGTTTGGTTATCAAAACTTCCTTCACCCAATGGAATTTGGGGAGCTGCACAGATAATTGGTGGATGTTACAATCTATAAAGTGCGGATAGGTCTGCGCCCATGTGCGTCCTGCACGCCGTGTGTATGTACTGTGTTATGCATGTTATGAACATCGCTTACATGTTAGACTAATATTTCCATCGTAATAATAAAACAACCATTCCTGCGTTTTACAAAACTACTGCACCTAAAGTCCCGATTTTTGCAGAGCATCTTTCTTTACTAAAGTACATTACAATCGTGTAACAACCACAAAAATTTTGAGGGCCTTCTCCTCAGCAAATGCTATAATATGGCTTTAATTTGTACTGAATTTCAAGGAAACGCATATAGTAACTTAAGTTTGCAAGGGTTACATCAATAAACCTGATTCCCCAATAAATAAGGTTGGGCTGGATGAGCAACACACCCTCTCTCTTCTCTCTCTCTGTCTACGTATTTAGCTTGGGATGCGACATGACTCTCTAAACAGGACACATTTATGTACGGCTCAATCCCATTATCAGTGTACATGTAGATGAATCCTATCATCAGCTACATATTCTATGCTGCAAGATATTATTCATAATGTCATATTATCTATATGAATTGCACCTAGTTCATTAAAGTCTGTTCAGAGTTGCCACGTCAGTATAAGTGTACCAATTTTGCAGATCAAATCCTTAGCCCAATTTCAAATCCAGCTTTACGTTCTATATTTGTGATATTATCAGGTGGATCAAAACTTGATTAAATGTGCCTGCATTGGGCTATTCCATTTAAAATCCATACTACCCCTGTGGAAGATTTAGCTAAAGTCTGCCACAGAGGGAGTATCAATTTTGAATAGAATAGACAATAGGTAACTTCCATTTGAAATACTCACTCCAGTTGTGGAAGATATATGTAAAGCCATAATACATGAGGAGTATGGGTTTCAAAATGATTAATGCTGACCAATTACATTAAAAAAACATACTCCCCCTGTGGAAGATATTTCCAAAATTTTCCACAGGGGTAGTGTGGATTTCAACTGGAATAGCCCATTACCCATGGTGCCTGGTATTGCTCCAAGTGCTGGCATATACACTCACTCATTTCAAGATCAAATGAAGAGATTTATATGTGTTGGCAATGGACAACAAAAGCAGTTTTTCAAACTAGTCAATAACAATCACTTTTGGAACCAGATATTTCAAAGAAACCATTCTCCATCATCAGCGGTGTAATGCTATTGGTAAACTGACTGATGATTCTCCAGTGTTTCTAGATGTTGACATGTCCTTTTGCAACTCGGAATCCTTCTCCAAAAATAAGACATGTTGTAGTCCTGTACGTCCAGGGCCTATCAGAAAAGATAAAAGAATCTTTGGCAGTTGCGGTTTATTGGCTGTATTTAAACCCCACCAAAAGCTTTTTAAGGACATTGGGCTATTCCAATTGAAATTCACACTACCCCTGTGGAAGATTTAGCTAAAGTCTTCCATAGAGGGAGTATGAGTTTTGAATAGAATAGACAGTTGGATAACTTCCATTTGAAATACTCACTCCAGCTGTGGAAGATATAGAAGTAAAGCCATAATACAGGGGGAGTATGGGTTTCAAAATGATTAACTCTGACCAATTAAATTTGAAAAACATACTCCCCCTGTGGAAGATATTTCCAAAATCTTCCACAGGGGTAGTGTGGATTTTAAATGGAATAGCCCATTGTCAACATCTAGAAACACTAGAGAATCATTAGTCAGTTTACCAACATCATTATACTACTGGTGATGGAGGATGGTTTCTCTGAAATTTAAATGGCGGGTTATACAAAAGTTACGAATACGTTTTGACAAATATTTTGGGCAAATATTTGTGAAAAATATTTTGTTAATAATATTTTGTTAGAATCTTTTGCATCACATTTTCAAAAATGTTTTAATAATAACAATAAAAGAGGGTTCTTATTTGGCGCACAATCTTCAAAAGAACTCAAGGCGCACAAACAATAAAGACAAACAAGTTACAGCTGTGAATCCAGAAAAGCATGCCGAAAAAGATGAGTTTTAAGTTGCTTTTTGAACTGAGTCATCGAATGTGTGTTACGTAGGCAGCTTGTTTGGAAGCAAATTGCAAACAGCCGGAGCAGTGAATTGAAAGAAGCGTTCACCAGCCAGATTAACACAGGGATTAACAGGATTTTTATATATGTTATTAAAATGTGCTTATACCCTTTATCCCGACATTTTCTGTAAAACGTTGTGTGTTTGCTGGGTTGGCACAGTTTGTAATCAAATTTCCAAAAACTAGTTGGAAAATTCTGAAAATGATGGTTACAGTGAGGTGAAATTATTTAATAACGCAATAACGCTCTCTGCTTGTGTGACTCTTAATTTGTTGTAATTATTTCTTATCAATCTATACTAATACATCTTACATTCATTGTAGAAGTTGTATAATAAATAATGTGATAAGCCATTTTGTTTGGGTTTGCTACATTGTGGTGGCATCTGGCAACATCAAACCTATATCTGTAGATGACAAACCAATCCTATTTACCACAATTCAATTTCCCCAAAAATTATTTATAGTAACAAAGTCCATGGCTGGCTTGAAATTGCTACACAGCACTGTGAAACAGTACAGGCTAAATTGCCAACGCTATGCCAAGACAGCAGCCAAATTTTGCAGTTGTTTAAATTTGAACATATTTCTTCAATCATCTGTTTTCTGCATTTATATTCCCCCTTGAAGCAACAAAGTGTTGTTGGAAATTGCTTTTTGCCTACCTTCTCCGGGGTAAATAACACCCGCAGCATTGAGACATTAAAAGTGGATTGCTCTCGTAATTTCACTCAGATCGTGACGTAGATTTATTAAAAATTTGTGAATTAAACTTGGGTGCTTAAATTGACACTTTATAGAGACAGACAGCGGTGGAAAAAATCAAAGCGATAGAAAAATTTTATCTTGGCCATGCTGAGAGTAATGTAACCCGAATGCGTATGTTGCTAATGGTGTCTAGGACCCTTGCTGCTGAGTGATAACAAGACATGATGTAGTACAACTACATACACTTGTTTGTTATCAATAAATGAGGGGATATCCAAAACAATTTTGTTATTTGCACAGAAATATCATAATGTGATACCAGAAAGATTTATGGAAATTTATGGAATCAATTTGATGATACAAAAGAAATATAATCATAAGCAACATAAAAAAGCAGTGTTACAATTAAAATGGAGACAAACACAATTAACCCCCTGAGCACTACCTGTCAATCTAACATTGCCTCTGATTGGTCAATTACACAATATTTTCGTTTAATCACCAATCAGAATGGAGCTTTGCAAAATAATTCACCCCAATTTTTTGCATGGTAAAATTATTCTAACAATGTTGCTGATTGGCCACTTGATAGTGAAAACTTTGTTTTGGCCAATCGGCAGGTAGTTCTCATAGGGTTAACAAATTAATGCTGGTACAAACACTCCAGCACCTGTTAGTTTTGTTTGAACACATTGAATGGGTTCTAGTGTTCTTTCTGTTGTGACTGTATTCATCCTTATTGTCTGTGCTTCAGTTTTTGTTAGTGTCAAATCTTTGCAAGGGATGAAATACTTAACATTCTGAATTGAATGATTCCAGATGAAAGAATGTGTAATTTAATTTCCTAAATGATTTAAGCTTAATGAACTGTCTTTTAATGTGAATTATCATAGAATAAGGTGCTCCTAGATGGAAGTTTAATCACAAATCTGAAACTTCATTGGCAGTCGGTGTTAAATTTACAGATAATATCAACAAAATAGACTTAATACTTTCCTGGATAATTTTAATTAATATTTTACATGCAATAAAGAAAACTAAGTGAAAATGTGGGAATAAAATCCTTGAGAAATTTATTGACTAGCACATTTTCATAATTGTACATAATCTAATTTGCTGATGTTATATTGCATTAAGTGGGAATATGCAATCATTTTTTGTATTCATCACCTTGCTAAAAGTGCATGTACCCCATATAACCCAGTGGCAGGCAGAGAGGCTGGGATAGGCAGGCAGGCAGGCAGGCAGGGAGGGAGGCAGGGATACATCAATGAAGATGTAACGAAATTACAACCTGCATATGGCAATGTATTTTGTGATGATGCATTACTATATCTCAAGGGGAGTACATGGTACCACCTGCATTTTAATCTCATAAAAAACAGATCAGTAATTTTGATTCTGATATCTTAATTGATTCAATATATGTGATCATTTAAAATAAAAGTATTATTTTTTGTTACAAATATGTTTGTTTTTGGGAAAGGCTTGTATATTATCAGAAATAGATCTGAAATATTCACTGCACAGCACAATAATAGCCACTTAATTGCTGCTTGTCTAGACGATTTCTAATTCCAAAAATAGGGCACATAATCCGGTTTCTTACACTTCTCAAATTCAAGTATTTTCACGGCAACCTTTTTATGAATAGGCAATGGTCTGCTGTTATGTGACAAACTTGATAAATAGATGTGACACAAGCAAGATGAGTTAATAAATCTGAGGTATGGCTAGAAGAATTGTCCAAGTATTTGTGTTTCATTGTTTCAGTCATATGAAAATAATTATATCAGGACCAATACTTAATTGTTATAGAATTATTTTGTTTTTTCACCTTCTAAATGAGAAAGAATATTAGATATGAAAATGTGTGTGATCAATGAATGAGCCTGCTTGTTTGCATCACACATGTCAGATAATATGACTTGATTGAGTTGGGGGCACGACTGGATGTAAAGCATGCAAAGTGTGAAACTGTGTTGGCAAAAAATGTTTGCTTTGTAATTCAAGCTTTTATGAGGTTTAGTAATAAAACTTGATCCTGTCCAAACAATGCTAGAAATATTGTTATCAGAGGAGGAAGGTTAGGTAGGCCATCTGGAGGGATTTGATCATTTAGTGTGTGTATTTTGATCAATCTGAAAAAATGCACTTGTATCACAGGTATACAAATACTTTTATTTGAACTTGCAGGAATACTGAAAACGACTTTATAAATTATTGGCAATGATATCTACAGAGGATTACATTTATTAGCTTTTATCTGACTAAAGCACACAACATCATAGATGAACAGAAGATAACACCATTGATAAACTATCAGCAGTGCTATCTACTCAAGATGACATCATTGATAACCTACCAGCAGTACTATCTACTGAAGACAAACATCATTGATAAACTACCAGCAGTGCTATCTATTGAAGATAAGATACCATCATTGATAAACTACCAGTAGTGCTATCTACTGAAGACAAACATCATTGATAAACTACCAGCAGTGCTATCTACAGAAGATGACATGGATAAACTACCAGCAGTGCTATCTACTGAAGACAAACATCATTGATAAACTACCAGCAGTGCTATCTACAGAAGATGACATTGATAAACTATCAGCAGTGCTATCTACTAAAAATAACATCATTGATAAACTACCAGCAGTGCTATCTACTTAATATAACATCATTGATAAACTACCAGTAGTGCTATCTACGGAAGATGACATTGATACACTACCAGCAGTACTATCTACTGAAGATAGCATCATTGATAAACTACCAGCAGTGCTATCTACTGAAGATGACATCATTGATAAACTACTGGCAGTGCTATCTACTGAAGATAACATCATTGATAAACTACCAGCAGTGCTATCTACTGAAGATAGCATCATTGATAAACTACCAACAGTGCTATCTACTGAAGATGACAATATTGATAACCTACCAGCAGTGCTATCTACTGAAGATGACAATATTGATAAACTACCAGCAGTGCTATCTACTGAAGATAACATCATTGATAACCTACCAGCAGTGCTATCTACTGAAGATAACATCATTGATAAACTACCAGCAGTGCTATCTACTGAAGATAGCATCATTGATACACTACCAACAGTGCTATCTACTGAAGATGACAATATTGATAAACTACCAGCAGTGCTATCTACTGAAGATAACATCATTGATAACCAGCAGTGCTATCTACTGAAGATAGCATCATTGATAAACTACCAGCAGTGCTATCTACTGAAGATAGCATCATTGATAAACTACCAGCAGTGCTATCTACTGAAGATGACATCATTGATAAACTATTATCAGTGCTATCTAAACTACCAGCAGTGTTATCTTCTAAAGATGACATCATTGATAACCTACCAACAGTGCTATCTACTGAAGATGACAATATTGATAAACTACCAGCAGTGTTATCTACTGAAGATAGCATCATTGATAAACTACCAGCAGTGCTATCTACTGAAGATGACATCATTGATAAACTACCAGCAGTACTATCTACTGAAGAGGACATCATTGATAACCTACCAGCAGTGCTATCTACTGAAGATAACATCATTAATAAACTACCAGCAGTGCTATCTACTGAAGATGACATCATTGATAACCTACCAGCAGTGCTATCTACTGAAGATGACATCATTGATAAACTACCAGCAGTGCTATCTACTGAAGATGACATCATTGATAACCTACCAGCAGTGCTATCTACTGAAGATGACATCATTGATAAACTACCAGCAGTATTATCTACTGAAGATGACATCATTGATAACCTACCAGCAGTGCTATCTACTGAAGATGACATCATTGATAAACTACTGGCAGTGCTATCTACTGAAGATAACATCATTAATAAACTACCAGCAGTGCTATCTACTGAAGATGACATCATTGATAAACTACCAGCAGTGCTATCTACTGAAGATGACATCATTGATAAACTACTGGCAGTGCTATCTACTGAAGATAACATCATTAATAAACTACCAGCAGTGCTATCTACTGAAGATGACATCATTGATAAACTACCAGCAGTGCTATCTACTGAAGATGACATCATTGATAACCTACCAGCAGTGCTATCTACTGAAGATGACATCATTGATAAACTACTGGCAGTGCTATCTACTAAAGATAACATCATTAATAAACTACCAGCAGTGCTATCTACTGAAGATGGCATCATTAATAAACTACCAGCAGTGCTATCTACTGAAGATGACATCATTGATAAACTACCAGCAGTGCTATTGACTGAAGATAACATCATTGGTAAACTACCACTAGTGCTATCTACAGAAGATGACATTGATAAACTACCAGCAGTGCTTTCTACTGAAGATGACATCATTGATAACCTACCAGCAGTGTTATCTATTAAAGATACTACCATTGATCAGCAGTGATATCTATTGAAGATGACATCATTGATAAACTACTGGCAGTGCTATCTACTGAAGATAACATCATTAATAAACTACCAGCAGTGCTATCTACTGAAGATGACATCATTAATAAACTACCAACAGTGTTATCTACAGAAGATGACATAATTGACCAGCATCTGCAAAAATTAAATTATTGCTAAACTATTGAAATTGCTATCTTACAAAAACGGCATGAGTAATAAACTTTTGCAAAGGTTTCCCTTTTGCATTTGTCTCATGCTCAAAACCCAATATAAAAAAATCCACTTTACAGTGATGATAGGACAAAGTCCTTTGCATGTGTTTTCAATATGATACAATTCTCCAGCATAGACTGTTAAAATATTTGCTTTGGATTTATCTTGACAGTTTACTTTGTTGATTAAATTCACTGTCTCCTCTTTGGCAAGCTGGTTAGTAATCTCATAAACAAGGGATGGACTTAACCCATATGCAGATTAGAAATGCTAGCTAGCTGGCTGGCTACCTGCAAACTCACCAGGGTTTCACATGTGCAGTATTTTGTGGCATCACAAAAAATGCACGGACATGTTTTATAGTTGATACATATTTTGTTTCTACTATTTAAACTGTGGTGCAAATTGACATGTTTTCTATTGTCCCTCTACGCAGGTGCTCAGTATAAGGTCCAAAACTACACATGTAGTTTTACACATGTTTCTAAAGAGGACATTTAGAGCTTTCAGAAACTGAAAACCCCATGTTGATACGACTTTTCTTTGTGAAGTTACATCAATTTATCAATCGCTGAAAACAATATAAAACAAAAGAATTTTAATAGTTTCTTTGCCAATATCTCAAAATGAATATTAGCGACATCCGACTCATTTCCCATAATCGTGTCACATATCATGATTGTATAATATTGTAGAAGATACTCTAGATATAAGACAGCATATTTTGTATTGGTTTGGTGCTCCATGAGGTCAGTGCCTTTGTCATTTGAAAAAAAAAAAGAAATCAGATATAGGCCTAACAAAAATGGAATAAAAAAAAACCATATAGTGCATATATGTGATGTGATCAAGCAAAATCAGTCAGAAGTTGGAAATATTAATTTTGAGATATAGCCAATCAAAGGAAATATTTCCTTTTGTTTCCTCTTGTTTTGGAAATTCTTTAATTGCTCATATCTTTTGAACTGGTTGTTCAATTTCAATGGGGTCTTCTGAAAAATGCAGGTTTATAAATGCTTTTTACTATCCTATTAGAAACTGAAAATTGATAATGACCAACTTCAAGCTGATTTTGCTTGATCACACCACATGTGTGACTGACCTGCCGATAGTAAGCACGTCAACAGCGCAAGGTCAGTTGAATCCCCATGTGTCTGTCATCTCATACACTAATGCTGATCCTATGCAGTAGTCATCAGATTAGTTTTTCATATTCAACTGATCTGGTGTATATTGTAGTGTGAGATGCTGGGGTGGTCTATACAGGATACTGAATCTGAATTGAAGTGAACTTGCTAAATCCAAATCAACAAAGACTATCTACACAGTATATCAAAGCATTAATGCGTAACAAAAGCATTCATATATATTTGTACAATTTGTGCCAAGAGCACATATACGCATTAATGATGCAGCCCAGTATTGCTGATAACCAGTTTAATACATATTGTTGTGGATCACCATTCCTGTGTACAGTGCCCCTTTGTATCTTGCCAGTCTATGCATTTTGATGATGGATTTATTATTTTGATTATGATTCTTATTATCTTTTGTAATGTAAAATTGATGGAACAAACTTTATACACTGATCACGGAATGAACAATATGTTCATCACCTCACAGCCTGAAATGATAAAATATCTCCACTTACAAAGTGCTTATAGTATATCATTTTTGCCCTATTTATATATTTATTTTTTAGCAGCGTGTATACTGATATTGGACTCTGTCATGTTTGACATTTGCTTAAAAAGTTACCTTTTTCAGAGTCTTCATTGAGCAGCGACGTAGCTTGCGACACCATCACGGCGTCTTCATTCAGCGTAGTGATGTTTTGTTTACAAACCCCAAAACCCAACAAATGTGGTGTAATCTACAAAATCAGTTGCCCCGACTGTGAGAACACTTATGTTGGTGAGACAAGCAGATCTCTCGGCACCCGTTTCAAAGAACATACTAGAACCACTGCCCCCCGAACAGCAGTCGGTGATCACAAAGCTGATCATAAACATGATATTAGTATTGAAGATGTGGAAGTCATCGGTAGAGAAGACCATTTTTGGAACAGAAAGATCAGGGAAGCCATAGAGATCAAGACACAAAGACCCACGCTCAACAGGGACGCCGGATACGACCTGCCCGCCATCTACAATGATCTGCTGACACTTGACCACCCATCGGGTGGTCATGTGACCGGAGGATTGTAAACAAAACATCACTACGCTGAATGAAGACGCCGTGATGGTGTCGCAAGCTACGTCGCTGCTCAATGAAGACTCTGAAAAAGGTAACTTTTTAAGCAAATATTTATTTTTTGTTTACTGGTACTAAGGAATTATAGTAACTCAACTATGTAACTAAGTATAATTTATTCTATTCAAGTAGAGTATTTGAATCAAATATAGTTATAGTTTTAAAAGTGGGTAATGGTGAATCCAAGGGACGAGGACACAAACCACATCAAGGATCAATAAATGATACAAGAGGATACCTTGAATATGAACAACTAGAAAGAAAAAGAGCAAGGTACACCAACTTCACACGGGCAACAAGTAAAATACAGACTGGACAGTACGCAGAGGGGGGGGGACAAAAGCAGCAAATGCATTAGAAGTAGGTAAAGTTCGATAGCCAAAAATGGCCAATTCCAGAGCCCACATAAGTGTCAGGAAGACAGAACAAAAGTACACTGGAATTGATGAAAATCACTGTGCACGTAGCAGACAAACAAAACCAAACAGACAAAAAAACAACCAACGTTTTGAGCAGATACACAGCTCTTCTTCAGGGACAGACAACAAAATATAAAACTATGCTGTACAAAAACAAATTCAAGTCAAAAACTGTTATAGCTTTACAAATGGTGATTAGTTGTGCATGCTAAAATAATCTCTTTCACAATGGATGCTGGCAAATTCAATACTCTGTAGTTTCTATCATGTGTTGTTAGGAAAAGAGACTTTTAAGGTCATCGTATATCAGGTTATATGTCACCTATAATAGTTGAGGTCATATTTAGGCATCCATTTTGAACAACATGTTGTATCATAATGAGGCATCAACTTTGATATTTTGTCTAGTTTGTCTTTTATTGGATACATATTCAAAAGGCATATGGTGGATAAAATATCATACCTTGGGACAGAGTACAATATTTAGATTGCCTTGATAAATAAAGGTCAAATGGGCATCACACAAAATCACAAAAGTGAAGCTTATGAAAAACTATCTAATCTGGTGGTATGCGACAAGAAAGGCTATTTGTACAACATTGCTGGAGTTTGATTGTGGAAACTTAATACCTATTGCTTAAATAATTTCAGTGAAATAATGTCGGTAGTTAAAAATACAAAATGTAGCTCAACATTGAATATAAGCATTTTAACTAATTTGTTAAATGATAGGTGGGGAGCACTAAAAATCACCTAGTTCATGAAGAAATCAGTAGCAACTTATTCCCATTTTAATTTAAAAAAAGACATGGTGCTTGAATGTAGTAAAAAAATTAAACACTAGTAACTAAGGTTTCTCTTTGGTTCAGAACAAAAAAACAAGAATCCTTATACATTTACCTTTAAAATAAGAATCCTTAGACATTTACCTTTAAGATGCACTGTGAATTTCTTCATACGATATTCGATTTCAGAGAAAAATGATTTTGAATGTGGCTACCGGCATCCAATTTGAGAACAGATTTCATCCAAACATTACATAACCTTAAGTAGCCACATTGGTGAAGATCAGGTTTGAAAAAGTGAATTTATGAATCTTTTAAAAAATTCAATTGCTTAAGTAGATAATGGGACTTGTTTGGTCAAGGGTTTGGTTAGCCATGCATGCATCTTTAAGGGTCCTTAAGAGCATGCAGCCAAATCTTCCTAGCAAAGTGAAAGTTCCTTGTCAGTCACAATGCTTCTTGGGTGCTGGTTGCTTAGAAACAGCATTTCTATCAGCTTTCCAGCATCTTCATTGACTATGCTCTCTTTGCTTAGTATGGAATCATTTGGTTTTTGTCTGTCACACCGGAAGGATGGTTTTTTGTCCCACCCACCCACCCACCCAAATATGGGGGTGAAGTAGTGGGACTATATAAATTTTATTGTCAGGTGAACAAAATAATATTGTGTTGATTTCAATTTTATTGGTAATTTGTTTGGAATTATTTGTTAATTGTATACTCAGTTGTATCATGAAATAATCTTCCTTTTGGGGATATGTTTCGATAGGTGAAGTGAAGTAAAAAGGGTTAGTAAAATGCTTGAGGGAACTCTTTGGTAGAATTGAGGTCCCCTTTTCTACCCATGGTTTAGTTTAAAAGCAGAGTTCCTTTATATCCTGAGGGAGCTCTATGGCAGAATTGAGGTCCTCTTTTCTACCCTTGGTGTATATTTAGTTTATAAGGAGAGTTCCTTTATATCCTGAGGGAGTTCTTTGGCAGAATTGAGGTCCCCTTTTCTACCTGTGGTGTATGTATATTTAGTTTATAAGCAGAGTTCCTTTATATCCTGAGGGAGCCCTTTGGCAGAATTGAGGTCCCCTTTTCTACCTGTGGTGTATGTATATTTAGTTTATAAGCAGAGTTCCTTTTTATCCTGAGGGAGCTCTTTGGTAGAATTGAGGTCCCCTTTTCTACCCTTGGTGTATATATTTAGTTTGAAAGCAGAGTTCCTTTATATCCTGAGGGAACTCTTTGGTAGAATTGAGGTCCCCTTTTCTACCCGGGATGACAAATTTGTTTGCATAAACTTTTTGTTATAGCAAATCGTCTATTCGAAATTGTGGAGTATAGTATAAAAGGAAGATACTGATATTGATAATGATGATTAATGAGATCATTGTTTTGGGGTAGTACATTGTGTTGTAAATATTTTAAAACGAAAACATAAGTGGCAGCAAGAAATAGTAAGGATCTTGGTAGGATGATTTGATTATTTTGATCAGTTTTCTGCCATTTGATTGAATCATTAACAAAAATTGGAATTGATAACAAGTCTAATTTAATAGCTTTGTTAGTAATGCTTAATAGCTTTGTTTGGTTTATAAAAAGTATAATGCTGAAAAACTTTCTTTGATAGTAAGAATTTAAATCTGATATTTGTTGATGCTTAGTTATATATACATTCTTGAGCTAAGATTATTATATTGAAGTGAGTAATGGCAATAAAGCACTTTCGGTGTGGCAGGTGGATGTCTCTTTGTCCCATTATCTGTCTATGAGCAATTAATATTTTAGCAATGTGATAGTGTTTGAATTATACATAAAAAGCAAGAGTTTTAGCAGAGACTTGAGCCCAAATTGATTCCACTCATCTGATGATATCTACTCCTATTCCAGAAAAATACAGCACTCAGTTTTTGGGATTAAAAAAATATTATCCTGTTTTGCCAAATGAAACATAGCTAAATCCTACTAACAAGCAATAGAAGTCAAATTTTAATATTTGGCCAATTTTTAGAAATAAGGGCCAAAAACATGCGTTTTTGGGGTGTTTAAAATTTTTGGCAAAGATTTGCCTGTCTTCTTTAGGGACAATGGAAATTCCCAATTTTTTTCATCATTTTATTGTCAAAATGGGAACTCCCATGTCTTCTTTAGGGGGGTGCCATTAATTTTTGGAATAGCCCAATTTTTGAAATTGATAATTAGTATACAAATATTGACTGGTATGAGGGGCATGTTTAAAAGTTATAGGCCCAAGGTGATCTCAAAACCCTACACCTCGGGACATAGTCATGGTTTTGAGATCACTGCGGACCTATAATTTTAACCATGTCCCGAATAAAAGCAGTCAATATTTGTTTTATATATCAAATCTTAAGATTCTTGTCATCTGTTTGGTTAAAAGCATCGATTTTGGGAAGAGAAATTAATAGTTTCAGGCGAACAGCACAGATTACAATCTGTGATTTCCATGCAATTATAGCGCGCGAAAACATAAACGCGTGCGTAATATCATCGTAAAATTAAGGAGTCCATACAGTTTTTATCGGACCCTTTGGTCACTTTCAACTTGCGATTAAGGAGTCCAAAATAAAAAAATAAGGAGTCCCTGGACGCGCAGACTCCTTATTATGTGACCCCTGCATTGACTTGAAATCAAGTTGAAATCATGACTTGATTTTGATACATGAGCCTGTAGACAAGTCAATATCTCAAGTGTAGCTATATGAGTGAATTTGATTTCCATTTTACCTTTTGTTTTTA
The DNA here is from genome assembly GCF_039555335.1 of Amphiura filiformis. NCBI lineage: Eukaryota > Metazoa > Echinodermata > Ophiuroidea > Amphilepidida > Amphiuridae > Amphiura > Amphiura filiformis. The sequence goes on from NC_092631.1 coordinate 11,173,190, forward strand.
TTTAATATTCCCTTTTACTGTAGAAAACAAAACTGAATTGTTTTCTTGTTTTTAGATGGCAGCTGTCATGTTGTATAAGCCGTCCTTGTCATGTGTTGTTGTCACTCTATATCACTAAATCCTCCAAAAGCCCTTGTAAGTGACACAAACATACATAACATAATAGGTTGTATTTATATATTTCAGACTTTGTGACATCAACAAAATAAGTGCCTGCATGTCAGCCGTGGTTTGTACATCATCAGTGCTGACTTTGTGTTCTCAAATCAGGCTAGTTTGCAGTTAGCTTGCTTACTATGGATGGCCTGCATGCATGATAATATACTGCATGCTAACCGCAGCTAGCCAACCATAAAGGCAGCCAACATAATATAGGTCAATGGTGTTATCTCAGCCGTTGAGTTGACTAGGGATTTCACTGGCATCAAGGCCTGATGGCATCAAAGCATCCTGCCTGAATGGCCGGCCCTCATCAAATGATCAGGGTTATACAAGATACATTGATCCAAAATGTGTACAAAATAGGAGATTTGTTAAAGCTATGTTCATAATTAGGAAACGTGCATTCTATTCTGCATTTTAGTGGTTGGCAATGCTGAAGTGTCTATGTTGATTGTTGTTTTATGAAAATTTGTAAATGATGGAGAAAAAGAAGCGCAGTGATTTATAGTGCGCTACGCACAGGCACAATGCCTAGACGTTGATACACAAGCCTCAGCACACTTTACAGGTATTCATACTCTGAATACAACCCCAATGATATTTCTGTCAAAATATGCAAATGAGCTAATTAATATTCATTAATGTGCAGGTAACCTGATAACAAGAATGATATTGCAGGAGAAACTGAATAATAGTATTGAATTGCAGGTCACAAACACTGATCTTGTGAAATGATCAGTTCTTACACTTTCCATGTCAAATGAAAATGTTCTGTAAACTATAATCATGGCTTACAAGTTACATACGGTACCGACTCTTAATTATGCTCCTAATATTTAGGAAACAAAGTATTGATGTGAGGTAGCTGGCATGTATAAATGAGTATTCAGATTTTTGATTGTACGTAAAATATTGTATGTAACATATATACGTTATTTAATCTATTGCCATTCTATTTCCAGTAATGTTTAAGTTCTAACGAATGTTTGATGATGAAAAATCGATAATATATTTCTGCTAGATATTATATGTAACATATTATCGATTTTTCGTCATCAAACATTCGTTAGAACTTAAACATTACTGGAAATAGAATGGCAATAGATTAAATAACGCATATATTGTACATACAATATTGTAATACAATACTCGGAGTCTGTGGAGCGCTTAAGTGAATCTGCAGTCAAGTCATTTAGAAACATGCTTCCACACCTGACATGCTGCTAATGACACAGATGTTGTTGGAAAAGTCAATTTAATGCTTCATTACACATGACATTAATGTATATGGAACATCCTATTTACATCAAATCAATGTATGATATTTGAAGTGAGTGTAAGTGAGAACAATGCAATGTTTGGGTCAACACATTCAGGAAGTTTATGCAATCACATTCAGAAAATAATAACAAATTATATGATGCATAGGCCTACTCTGAACCCCCATGATATTTCTGACAAAATATCCAAATGAGTTCATTAATATTCATTAATGTGCAGGTAACCTGCAATACCAGATCCCATCAGCTGCTAAATTTGCAATTAATTAAGTTTTGTGTTTAGATGATAGTGAGAGAAGCATTGTTTGACAAAAGTGCACAAAATGCTTGTTACTAATAAGATGACTTGATAAAAACGATGCCCCACTTTACCTCATCAAAATGCAGATTTTGGTATCAGTTGAAAGCTAGCTCATGTTTTTCTCATTGACATATTGAAATTAGATGTTCCAAATTGGTACATTTCCTAAGAAATTATCAAAAAACTGTCAAATTAGTCTTAACGGTGGTATACCACGGTTGAGACTAATTCGATAATGTTATCTTCTTAAATACACCGATTTGGGACTCCAAATTTTAATATGTTAATGAGAAAAATTGGGTCTTTCATCTGATATCAATGTGTTACATGATCATGATGATTATCATCAGTAAAAACACCATAGGCTACCAGTATCGCGTTGTATAAATGTCAGTAATTCCATAAAGAATTAGTCACACTTACAAGAAACATTTATGCATTCTTTTTGCGTGAATGCTTGAAAGGGACGACAATTTATGTTATACGTAAGTTTTAAAGAATTTGATTTTCCAAATATATCGGGTCACCTTCCTTTAAGTATCAGCACACTTGAAGCATTATCATCCACTACCTGTGAAACTTATTTGTCTATTATGATTAGATGGTTGAGTCATTAAATCACATATTTTAGATAATTATGCAGATAATTCATTAATATGTAGTTATAAGAAGATATCGAAGAAGAGTGGAGATGTGTCATAAAATAAGACCGTAAGAAATGCCAGAACTGGTTATGTGTGTGCTGCTACAAGAAAAGCATGGTTTCTTCATTGTATTTTAACTTGATCCATTTTTGTGTACTTGCATTGCTTTTGTTTTGATTCAAATTGAACATGTGATGGGATTATGAAGCAAAAGGGTCACAGATGCATTCCTTAGCACAAACCAAAATGAGTTATACAATTCACTCAATGGTCAATCATTACCATGCAGAATAATCACACTGAAACTTATCTTGCATTCGTGTTATTTTTCTTTCATGTGTGGTCTTTGTGTCGGATTGAATTCACTTGACAGGTAAGTGCAATATTTATGATACATTTGTCCATCTACATTGCATCTTCTCTTCTCTTTGTTATTTGCTGTATATCTTCAGTTCTTGAAAGCATACTTAACTGCCTCCATTTTGTCAATGTGATGTTAACAAGTGATGTTGACAAGTGCAAAATAATTTGTGTATTCTGCCATATTTTGAGGCATTGTACCTGGGTCACATATGAGACCTAGTGTGAATAAAACATTTCAGGCATTTTACCATGTCTCCTTACATCCGTTGGTTTGAGTATCTCATCTTGACTTTTATTCGCTGTCGAAGTGGCATAATAATCGGATTATAGGATATTTTTGAATATATCACCCTGCACTACAGCAGGTTGTACTCATCACCTGTGTATGTCTGCAATCATAGATTCAATACGGCGTGAACGTACCAGTGTAGCACAGTATATTCAAAAATTGTTTTACCCCATTGCTATGGTATCTTGTCACAATAATTGTGCAATTTTGACAAAAGTTAACCCTGAGAAATCAACATTTTAGTAAACAATTTTCAAATTCATGCACAAAACATTCTTATATTTTAAAACGGAAAGACTTTCACACTTGCAAAAGTTGTATCTGGTACATGGTCTTAATTTGCATTGTTTTGCACCAATGAATCCAATATGTCTGTTTTTAGTGCTCCAAAATGGGCATTTTGAATGTAACTCTTTGTTTTGTTTACACACGTTTGCTGGCGTTAACAACATACCGAGTGCAACTCTGCCGCGGTCGACATACACACAGGTTTGCACCGCATCACGTGACGCGAATCATGTGCGTAATCACAATATTTTGCATTCACACATTTCTTACTGATATTTCCCGCCAATTTACTTCAGCTGTCTTGAGCCAAGTGAATTTTTGAGTTGGAAAGAGTGAAATAATTCTTGGCATTCATAAATATTAAGAAATCTCAAATTCGGGCTTGGATGAATGTGTCTTCTTTTATTCTCGCCTTAAAAGACATATATATTATACAAATATATACTGCCATGAGAGGTTCTGGTTAAAACTATGGGCCCGAGGTGAGATCAATAGTACTATTTGCGCCCCTCAGGAAAATAGTACTATTGCTCTCAGCGAGGGACCATAGTTTTAACCAGAACCTCTAATGAAGGCAGTATATCGCTCATTCTACAAAATCCGGTGCCAATCCACTAAAAAAATAGAAAAAATAAAAGTTGTTCAAAAAGACCTGCTTTTTGTGTTTTTTAAAAGTAAATGTATCACTACTTTCAGATGTAAAAGATTGCCAACACCACTTGCATATTTTTCTTTCAGGAAGTCATGATGTTTTTTAACACTAAAACTCAATGTAATGTGAGCTACGTTACTGACTATAAAATGGGCTGGTTTTACTCAATCCAAGGTCATAAAAAGCAAATTAAAGATCACTTGAGTGAAATGTAGAACAGATTTCACCATTTCATAGAAGTTTTGAAGATGCTTAAATGAGTGTGTAACGTAGCTCACAGTAACGTAGTTCACTGGTTTTTAATGTTTTTAATGTGATTTTGCGTAACGTTAGAACGTTATGTCGGTTAATTCTAATATAAATGGGGTTCGACCACTGGTAGCTTTCACATATTATTAGGAAGTACATGTAATACAAGTGCATAGTATAGAATCCTGGTAACGTAGCTCACCAATCTTAACATGGTCGGTCGAAATTTCAATGTTTACAACATTTCTATGGCAAAAATGCTACAGCATCACGATTTTTACTGTGATTTTAAAAAACCTATGAGTGTTTCCTTTTCAAAAACCGCAAATTACATTGATACCTCTGTTTTACTTCTTTCCAATAATGTGTGTTAAAAAGGGGTAACGTAGCTCACAGCGTTTTGGTGGAAAGTGCAATTTATTTTAGAATTACACAAAGACATTTTAATCACTAAAAATAATGTTGATAAACAATATGATGGTGCGTTATCTAATTAAAAACAACAAATATGTAAAGAAATCGCATTTATTCAAAGAAAATATTCAGGGTTAGATGTGACACTTGAGCTGTGGAAACGCATTTTTAGCGATTTTTGAGCCTTTGCAAGGGTTAATCAGGCTGAAGAAAGCATTTAAAGTATGGAAAACTATATATGTCCGTGTAGATCTCGTTGAGTTCTACCAGAAAAACAACATATTTGATGCCCTAAATGCTCGACAAAGTTTTTGTGGACCAAAGAATGGAAAAAAGGCTATTGGCACCGGATTTTGTAGAATGAGCGATATATTTGTTTTATATCCTTCATTCATTGATTTTTTGTTCATTGATTGGTTAAAAGATTACATGAAAACTCCACCATGCTTTGAGATAGGCCTAGCAGGCCTATACACGGTAGGCTGGTTTAGGCGGTCCAAGGACTCGCACTGTCATGTGACTGTCATGTTCATGTGTTAGCGGTTTTATAAGTTTACTCATTGACTGCTCATTGTCAGTGTGTATTTGTTCAAGTTGTATCTTCATACCACTGTGCCTCCATTCATAGATTTAGAAGATTTACATGTAAAAAGATTTACATGTAAACTCGAAGGCCATCATGCATCGGGATTGGCCTCCGTACGCACAGTACTTCATGGCCTAGGCGGTCCGAGACTTGTCTCGCACTGTCAGTGTTTGTTTTTAAGCTTACCATGCCAGTGCCGCTCTGAATCTGACTCTGTGTTGGTCTGAATACAGTAAATATTCCTGCGCTAGAACTGGTAAAAAAGTTTAAATTAAACTGCTGAAATCGTGAATCTTCTTCAGCAGTAGCAGCCACTCCAGCTTGATTTGATTTTTTCGCCATGTTTGTGTTGTCGTTTCACGGCAGTGACAAAATATTCTCATAGTCAATGTCAATGTTCAATGTTATTTTTATGCTTTATGGACTGCGACGTGGATATGCTGCTATCCGTAAATAGTAAATATCCAGAAGTACTATTTACAGCTTGGAGGTACTATTTACGGACGTAAATAGTACTTTTTCCACTTCTTTACAGAATAGTGTGTTTATTTTTGATCACGTGACACACTTTTAACCAATCAATGAACAAGAATCTATTAATGAAGGATACAATGCAGTATTCTAACTGTAATATATCATCATGATCATTTGCATTGGAATAGTATAGTTTCAAATGAACAAGACTGTATGCATCTAGACATGTTATATTTCCTTTTTATACAATGCTCTACTTACGTTCATGAAGGTTGCTTTATTTTTATGGAAGAGGGGTTAGTGAGTAGGCTGAACACTGAGAAATGCTTAACAAATGCATGAATAATTTTGACAAATTGACTGCTGAAAAGTATTTTGTATAGTTTTGATGTATTATTGAACAAGAGGCACCAATTTATTGAATATGTTTACCAATAAGTCAACATCATAAATCATAAGGTGATCACAAGGAATGGCTCATAATGAGCACCAATGACCTGCATTGTGTTCCATAATCATTGGGTACAAAATGCACTGATATGTAGAAAACTGATTGTACCTTTGGGAGTTATTATGAAATAAAAATATCCAGTAATTTGTATTGGGACACACTGTAATGTCAGCAAATATTTAATACAAGAAGAGAAAGAGAAGTCTTCCCCATATAAACACCTTTGTATTTACATTGCAACAAAGCAAAGAAACCAACAATTAATATGAAAATTAAAAGGTTCTGTATTTGGATTTCATACTTGTCACAATGTAACTTATATACAATTCCTTAATTAATGTCTTATTTGAATAATAAAATGTAGAATTCCAAAATGACAAACTTTCTATTCACATTTCATTGACCAACACACCAATAGTGAACAGAGTCCCTGGAAGTGTCATGCCAAAAATGAGCATGTTGCAATGTTTTAGAAAGTCAATTTGAATATTTAGTTCAATTTTACCTCTATTTATTTATGTATTAAAATTACCATAGCTTGTATATTGAAGAATTAAGTAAGGTATCAAAAGGAGCAGAACAAATTTGACCCATCTGTTGTAAATAATAATAATAATCATCAAGGAAATGCCTTAGTGATTTTAGTACATTCATTTTACCAACATTTTCAGCATAAATAATATAGATTTTAAATCTTCATTTATACTAGAATATTGTAGCTGCAAAATATGAAAACAAAATATGCAAAATATGAATTTGGATTGCTATGGAAGTGTTTTTTTTATTGACAATTTTAATCATATTTTTTGGAAAGATTGGTGTTGAGTTTCAGGGAAATTCTTGTGATTTAGGGCATCACATTATGAGACTTGTAGCTGCATGCAGATCATTAATGGTGCAGGTGGCAATTGGGTTTTTAAGTAGCACTTTATATATACACCCACCCACTCGCTCACTCTCTGGCTCTGCAAGATTGGGTCTATCTACCTATAGCACATTACATTTGCACTTGTTTAGGCAGCAACTTAGCATACATTGTGAAAAGTGCACCCTGTTCCAATGCCAGGAAATTTGTAAGATATTTTTGAGTACCTCAGACATGAAGAGGGCTAGACTGTTAGTGAGTCCCAGGAGATTGAGGCATCAAAGTGTATTTGTATTTGTAAGGCTTCAAACTAGTATATAAAGTAAATGGCTTTGATTCATGACATCATATATAAAACTTGACCAAATGTAATTGGTGGAACTTAATAAGCAGATAGGACCTTAAAAATGAGCTATGTTTGCCGAGAACCCTGTATATTTGTTTGTGGTTGTTTGTGGTGGTAAAAGTCATACTGGAGCAATGCTCCTACAACTGCACTACTAGTTTGAATGCGATCTACTAAAGATAATACCTGAATGCTATCTACTGAAGATAACACACATGAATGCTATCTATTGAAGATGACACACATGAATGCTATCTACTGAAGATGACACACATGAATGCTATCTACTGAAGATAACACACATGAATGCTATCTACTGAAGATAACACATGAATGCTATCTACTGAAGATAACACACATGAATGATATCTACTGAAGATAACATACATACATTCTATCTACTGAAGATAACACATGAATGCTATCTACTGAAGATAACACACATGAATGCTATCTACTGAAGATAACATACATGAATGCTGCCTACTGATGATAACACATGCATACTATCTACTGAAGATAACACATGAATGCTATCTACTGAAGATAACACACATAAATGCTATCTACTGAAGATGACATACAGGAATGCTATCTACTGAAGATAACATACATGAATGCTGCCTACTGACGATAACACATGCATACTATCTACCGATGATAACACACATAAATACTAGCTACTGAAGATAACACACACAAATGCTATCTACTGAAGATAACACACATGGATAGTATCTACTGAAGATAACATACATGAATGCTACCTACTGATGATAACACATGAATACTGTCTATTGAAGATAACACATAAATACTATCTACTGAAGATAACACACATGAATGTTATCTACTGAAGATAACATACATGAATGCTGCCTACTGATGATAACATACATGAATGCTACCTACTGATGATAACACATGCATACTATCTACTGAAGATAACACATAAATACTATCTACTGAAGATAACACACATGAATGCTATCTACTGAAGATAACATACATGAATGCTGCCTACTGATGATAACATACATGAATGCTACCTACTGATGATAACACATGCATACTATCTACTGAAGATAACACATGAATGCTATCTACTGAAGATAACACACATAAATGCTATCTACTGAAGATGACATACAGGAATGCTATCTACTGAAGATAACATACATGAATGCTACCTACTGATGATAACACATTAATATCTACTAAAGATAACACACATAAATACTACCTACTGAAGATGACACACATGAATGCTATCTACTGAAGATAACATACATGAATGCTGCCTACTGATGATAACATACATGAATGCTACCTACTGATGATAACACATGCATACTATCTACTGAAGATAACACATGAATACTATCTACTGAAGATAACACACATAAATGCTATCTACTGAAGATGACATACAGGAATGCTATCTACTGAAGATAACATACATGAATGCTACCTACTGATGATAACACATTAATATCTACTAAAGATAACACACATAAATACTACCTACTGAAGATGACACACATGAATGTTATCTACTGAAGATAACACACATGAATGCTACCTACTGATGATAACACATGCATGCTATCTACTGAAGATAACACATAAATACTATCTACTGAAGATAACATACATGAATGCTACTTACTGACGATAACACATATGCATATTATCTACTGAAGATAGCACATGAATGTTATGCACTGAAGATAACACAGGAATGCTATCTACAAGTGATAACAGACATGAATGATATTTTAGCATGATTTTTGCACTCCTATGTGAAGTATAGAAGGGAGAAAACCCTGACTTATAACCCTGCTTGCAAAATCAAACTGTTGAATAATCTCTACTTGTAAGAGTTATGTTTTGTCAATTTATGCATGCAAGGAGTAAGCTTCCTGGGTATGACATGCAAATATCTAGTCCCTAAAATGTCAGCTTTTGCAACTTGATAACTTTTTAAAATGGCGGAAGTCGTATAATTCATGGCATGAAGAAGCATTAGAAAAGATTGGGTGGTTGGAAGTAGTGCATTATTTTGCATATTTTTATATGATGGTGCAATTTAAACAAAGTAAGTCATTTTGTCAAAAAACTTGTTTTCAATCACTATTCTTATGCATTATACAGTATATAATGTAAAATATTGAATGTAAATTCATTAAATGTGGATATTTTTGTATAGCAGAAAACAATCAAATGCAAAAAGAATTGGATGCTTCTTTAAGCAATATATGTGATTTGATTTAAGCGACAATTGACTCATTTGACTTGCTCATATCACATATGTAGGCTTACTGCATACCTTTCAGGACCATGTCTCTAGAGGCAGGCAGGCAGGTAGGATTTGAGATTGTGCATGGAAGTCATGTCACATATTGTTGTGCACTGGCTCATAATATGCAGTTTAATGATAATATGTGTTCCATTGGTACCTATAGCTGAATATTTATGGTATGGTTCCTTTTAGTAGCATATCCAGGTATAGAATGGGGGTACAAACTTGTGAATGTACCAACAAAAACATGATATCACAAAAGATTTTTTTTTAAATTTGTAGCTAAAGTTCTATAAAACATATCCATGTACAAAGTACTCACATTTTATGGAGACTCAATGTTTCGAAACCTATTTGTCTGGTTTCTTGGTCATGAGTGATGACTTGATCCAGCAACACTGGTGGTGTTTCTTTATGGATATGGATTCGTCGCAGGGGAGACAAGGCAATGAACAACCAAGGGGGCGCAGCATTCAACCTCAGTCACAGTTATGACCATTTGATCCTGAACAATTCTAGAAACACTACATCTTCTAGAAACACCACCAGTGTTGCTGGATCAAGTCATCACTCATGACTAGGAAACCAGACAAATAAGTTTCGAAACATTGAGTCTCCATAAAATGTGAGTACTTTGTACATGGATATGTTTTATTGAACTTTAGCTACAAATTGAACATTGCTATCCAATTGAACCTCTTCCAGAATGTTAGATGACAAAAGATTGTTATTGTGCCAAGCATGTCATGTCATCACTGATATATAGTCCATTAGACAGCTAAGAGTCAAATATAGAACCTTCATAACCAGATTTGAATGACTAATTACCGGTATATTAGACAAGATTCCCCTGGACCACAGTTAGGCTTTCATCAGGACTCTGACCTAAATTGAAATCTGTTATATGTTCATATGTTAGACCCTTGCTAAATGAAAATGAAAATATTCAGGTTTTTATGTATGTAAAGTGTTGAACCAATAATTATAGTTTACCATCTAATAAAAAAAAGTGGTAGCTGCTGCTTAATCACACAATAACATACACTGCTCCATTGTTTTGTTGTGGCATTAACATAATCAAAAATTAAATTTTCTGATGGTACGGTTCTTTCAGAGACAACCTGTATGTAAAAGCGCTGTTACTAAATATCCATAGAGCAGGCCACAGTATGATATAAGTTGTAGGCAAATAGTCCAAGCCAAGCGTAAACATTCCTATATCGTATTCATCAACACATCAAGGCACTTGTAGTAGCTTTGTCAAACAACAGGATACAAAATGGGAAATCTGAGATTGACATGTTCATAATCGCATACATACATACTGCAACTAAGCATTTCATTGCCATTGTCAAGAAAATGACTGGGGAGAATATATACATACGTCATAAAGAGGACACATGTAATAAAGTTGGGAACCAGTTTCATTACATCTAAGATTACTCTATCTATGGGGTTTAATCTACTGTTACACCGTGCATTATTAAAAGATGCGGACACTAGGCAAACATTACGCGCTATGATACGACCCTTTCTATTGATCGTGCACAGCTTGACTAGATAGGGTTACTTAGAGGCAGCAAAATCTAGTCTTTCTTTAAGTCCTAGGTTTTGCTTTTATTTGTTTTATATATATGAGTGTTTTGAATCAACTAAAATGAATGATACTGCAGACTGCATTCCAGGCTGCCAATTGAAGCATATATATGTATGACCTGTAAGATCAAGGTATCTGTAAACATGATTAGATTGAAATTGACAAATTCTCAAGAAATTTTGATAAGTAACACATTTTTTTCTTCATATATTACTGACAAACACTCTGATGTAAAAGAAAGTGGTACAATTCTAAGCTGGTCTTAATTTTTCTTCATAACATTCAGCCGAAGCCAGGCTAAGCCCAATAGTGCTCAGAGGCTATTCAAATTCAAGGGATGTCATTAATGTATTACCTTTTGAAGTAAATGGTCAAATCTTAATCTAGGTAAATCTCTGTGTAACCATGGTAACTCACATATCAAGTGCAATATACATTTATGAAAATTGTAAATGATATATACAGCATTTTTATGATTATTTGAGTACAAATACAGTGCACAAAAGAATTAAGGTACCAGTTACGTTCATCCATGTATATCCTATAAACAAAGACAAATATGTCAAAATTAAAACAAGCAACCAATGCCAATGTATCATTTGGTGAAATTGTTTGAGAATTAATAAAGCAGTGATCCTATAACGGTAAACCTAAGGAAGGAATAAAATCAAAAGTATGTTCTAATCAATGAAAGCATGACCCTTGTTGTGATGTTCTAATCAATGAAAGCATGACCCTTGTTGTGATGTGCTAATCAATGAAAGCATGACCCTTGTTGTGATGTTCTAATCAATGAAAGCATGACCCCTGTTGTGATGTTCTAATCAATGAAAGCATGACCCTTGTTGTGATGTGCTAATCAATGAAAGCATGACCCCTGTTGTGATGTTCTAATCAATGAAAGCATGACCCTTGTTGTGATGTTCTAATCAATGAAAGCATGACCCCTGTTGTGATGTTCTAATCAATGAAAGCATGACCCTTGTTGTGATGTTCTAATCAATGAAAGCATGACCCTTGTTGTGATGTTCTAATCAATGAAAGCATGACCCTTGTTGTGATGTGCTAATCAATGAAAGCATGACCCCTGTTGTGATGTGCTAATCAATGAAAGCATGACCCTTGTTGTGATGTGCTAATCAATGAAAGCATGACCCCTGTTGTGATGTGCTAATCAATGAAAGCATGACCCCTGTTGTGATGTGCTACACACTTAAAACTACGGGGTCAAAAAATGACCCAAACGGGGTCATTTTTGACCCCAACATAGTTATCAACTAAACACCATACCACTAACGGGGTCATTTTGACCCCATTGGTCGGGGTCATTGCAATGACTACATATTTGGGTCAAATAGTAACCCCATTGGGGTCAAAATATTACCACATTTCGGGGTCAAATGAAATGACCCCTTCAAAAGGGTTGCCTTATTGGGTTACTTAATGACCTCATTTCGGGGTCAAATGAAATGACCCATTTGAAAGGGTTGTTTTATATGGTTACTCAATAACCACATTTAGGGGTTGTTTGGATTTTTTAGTAGGCCTATGGTCATGCTGGTCCCACCAGGACATAAGTGTGTTTCTGCACAGAGAAAGCATTACATAAACAGCAAACTGCAAAATGCATCTGTGTATCACACTCACACACAGTCAGTCATCGCCTATGACAGTTCACGTATTATAAGCTTACATGATATAAGCTTATAACAACTGCAGCCAAGACACCAGCCACGACAGCATGAAATTGGAATGAATCTGCGTGCATAGACAAGGGTCTATGCATCCTTGCAGTCTCACTGTTCAACTAACTTTTCATATTCCATCATGCAGACAAGCACACACGACAATCCGCTGAGCTGCACAATCAGAACAAATATGGCGCTGATGTGACCATGTGAGCCGATGCACACCGTGTGTGCAAATAGTTCAAATGCAAGTCATTATAAAGTTGACAAATTGGGTAACTTCGGTCAAAAAATTAGTTTTATTTATTAATCAACAAACATTAATTGCAGCTTATGTTTAAACTCATTAATGAATTGAGATTTTCAAAGCGGAAGATTGAAACTGATATCAATGCGCGACGGTATCGGCAAAATGACCACTAAGTTTTTGACCACGTTCGTCGTGGCTAAAATGACCTCGTGAATGTGGTCAAATTAAAACAGTACAACCCCCTTGAAGGGTCAAAACAACCCCAAACGCGGTCAATTCAAAATGACCACGGAAAATATAACCCCGTAGTTTTTAGTGTGTAATCAATGAAAGCATGACCCTTGTTGTGATGTGCTAATCAATGAAAGCATGACCCTTGTTGTGATGTGCTAATCAATGAAAGCATGACCCCTGTTGTGATGTGCTAATCAATGAAAGCATGACCCTTGTTGTGATGTGCTAATCAATGAAAGCATGACCCTTGTTGTGATGTGCTAATCAATGAAAGCATGACCCTTGTTGTGATGTGCTAATCAATGAAAGCATGACCCCTGTTGTGATGTGCTAATCAATGGAAAGCACAGTGCTAATTCTCTTGTTTAAGAACACTTTATGCACAAATCAATAGAGCATGCAATGGAGCAAACTGCAACTTTCAAATTTGCATCTTCCTTGGGTTTTTGGATCAGTGTGTCTTTATTTTTGAAAATTTCAACGAATGAGGTCTTTAATCCAAGCTAAAAGATAGAATATACAGGGGTAAACACAACTGCAGTTATGGAACCTTAATTCTTTCGTGCACTGTATTAGCTTCATAAACTGCTATTATTCAAACCAATTGATCAGTGCCTGATTGGTTGTCCGGGTGGAAGCCAATTCATTAATCCACTCTGCAGCTCCAACGCAATAACTGATCAACTAGCGTATAGAGTGACATTTAGCAGAGAGGCATCATGTGGACCCGGCTCTCCTCTCATCAACAAATCTTGGAATCCAGTCTATGCAATTGAATAGTTTTATACATTAAAAGATATAATTGATATTTCCATGTCTGCTGAAAGCTATGACATGTCACTCACTGGATGGATTTATACAGAGGTGTTGTTAAAAGAAACATACTGCTGTGTTCATTACCACTCATATTTACCTTGGTCAGTTGGTGCTCCTTTGCTAACTATTGCATATTGAAATTAACATGTTTATTACTCTCATTTTTAACCCCCCCTGAGCACTATCTGTCAATCTAACATTGCCTCTGATTGGCCGATTACATGATATCGTCATTTTAATCACAAATCACAATGGAGTTTTGCAAATAATTCACCCCATTTTTTTGTGTAGTGAAATTATTCTAACAATGTTGCTGATTGGTCCAATTGATAATGAAAACTCCTGTTTGACCAATAGGCAGGTAGTTCTCATGGGGTTAAGTGAGTGTTTTGATGGAAATGAAAGAAAGTGCCTGATTGGTTGTCCGGTGGAAGCCAATTCATTAATCCACTCTGCAACTCCAACGCAATAACTGATCAACTTCAAACTTGGTATGATGATAACATATGGTAGCCTGATGTGCTGTACAGTTTTGTGTCATGTTATTTGCTTATTTATGAATATTGATAGGCTTATTTGCATATTTTGCCTATATTTTTGTTAATCCACTCTGCAACTTAAAAACAATAACCAATCAACTTCAAACTTGGTATGGTGATAGTGTATGGTTGCCTGATGTGCTGTATAGGTGTGTGTCATGTTATTTGCATATTTTTACAAACCTTTATGTTATTTACACACCTGTGTATGGGGCCACCTTATTTATGAACTGTGTAATTCTAGTTATAACTAACTAAATAGAACATTTGTCAAAAATATCAAATATTATGCATCAAATTATTGTGAAGTGATTTTGGGGCACCGGTGTTAAAAAACTGCATGATTTTGTTTATTGTCCCAAAATTGAACAGTTTTCTATCATTTTACTCAGATGGAAAGTCAAGACATTTGTTTGTGCTCTTTTCATTGTGTGCATTACATGGCCCATTATCTGCAGTTTCATGGAATATGTTGCAAGCTAACTAACATTGAAGTATGTGACTTAATGTTATATTTTAAATGTCATTAATATTTGACGACATGTCTGTGTATACACCATGCAATTATGAAATTAAATATTGACAATTTATATTTGTCATTATTTAGCATTTTTCATATCTATGTGGTATAAATACCAAACTGTATACAGTCACAATATAAGAATAAAAAATGAATTTTTAAAATAACTAAGAATATCATTTGGAAGAGTTTGTTCTGCAGGGAGAATTGCAACCAGATAATGCAGTTTCCTTGTATTTAGAGGCTATTTCCCCTGCTCTCAACCATCATACATATATTGCAGTACTATTTCTTGAAATGGTGTGCATGTATATCTGTGTTTGAACTTGTAAAACCCCATGAACGGGGGCACAAATTGAGCCCCCAGATAGAGTGTGCTCATGATGAGTTTGGAAATCATACCAACCATTATGTTTTGCAGTGATCCATTTTGAGATTTGTGCAAAACCTTGTATTATAATGACTAAAATATAATAAACAAAATAACATGATTTAAATTTAAAATTTGGCATTGAAAACTCTTCCTAAAAATTCACCATGTTTATTTCATTGACATCTCATTTTGATAATTTTGTTCAGATTTATACAGAACTGGTCATACGTGTGCATAGTATGTAATATGAATACATGTGATACAGGCATGCTTATATCCTGTCATGTTATATATTCCGTATCTGTAAGCAAGCTAAGAGAGTAACCACCTTAAAGCTATTTGCTCCAGTTACGTGAACAACAACCAAATGACAACGACAATAACAACCAAGACAATGACATTGTTTAACAAGTCAACCCATCACCACAGTTGAAGTTTTGGACTGCATTATATACATGTGTATGAAGAGAGAAGGAGAGATTCACTGACTGCAAAGTTCTATTTTCCTTGTAAAATACTTTCAGACTCAGGAGAGCTGTGTGTGTACAATTCTTTGTTTTGATTGAAACTCTTTCGGAATATGTTTGGTTCATGTATGTTGCTTTGTACGTGTTTACATATTTTGTTTTAACTAACGTTAAGAAAAGACATACAAATTTTCTGTTAAATTATATCACATTTTCCATTTGAAATATGTCATCAAAGTCAAAGATCGGTATGTGAAACACCTTATATCCATATCTGTCTCAATTTTTCACGGGAGTATGGCTATTGCGATTGGAGATATAACATGTGAAATTTTGCATCAGAGATACGACAATATGTGAAATAAGTTGTGAGTGATCTTGTCCTGATTTTGCGAATATGATGCAGATACGACAGTATGTGAAAATGCTTTTGTGAAAATACGGTCATTGAATCAAATAATGTTAGAGATACATCAGTATGTGTAAAACAAAATTTTAAAAAATCCCCCATATAACATAATTACCAAATCAATATCTC
This sequence comes from Amphiura filiformis, assembly GCF_039555335.1. NCBI lineage: Eukaryota > Metazoa > Echinodermata > Ophiuroidea > Amphilepidida > Amphiuridae > Amphiura > Amphiura filiformis. The sequence goes on from NC_092631.1 coordinate 11,189,878, forward strand.
ATTAATAAGACTATATTTAGTTTTGCAATTTGGTGTAGTTGTAGTACATAACAATACAAATACATATGCCAAATATTTTTGGGAAAAAGACTTTTTCCTAAGATGAGGGATATGACAGTATGTTGTGCAAGCGACAAGTAGTCATTAAGGTGGCCAAGTATGATTCAAGGGAGCTTGTGAGTTAGCGGGTAAATTTTGCAGCCGCATATCAGTTCTTCTGCTTTCCTTTAACACACATTTTGTTGCAAGACATCATCACACACATGATTCCCATGACCTGTGCCTTATTTATGCATATGTATAACATGGTGCAAATAGGAAAGGAAATTGGGCTTAACTTTTGAAGATATACATTTTTCCCCAAACAATCTGTTTGGAGCTGCAGAGTGGATTAATGAATTGGCTTCCACCCGGACAACCAATCAGGCATGTAATATTTGTATACTATCACATGACATGAAAAGAAACCATGTGATATCATGATATAAAACAAATATTACATTCCAATATTCGTGTAATAGTAAAAATATATCATTCGGTCAAATTTTGATTGATCTATTTCACTCGGCTATGCCTCGTGAAATAGAAAAGTCAAAATTTGACCAAATGATATATTTTGTACTATCACACTCATAGGCATGTAATATTTGTATACTATGCACACGTATGACCAGAAAGAGTTTTCAATGCCGAATAATAGGATCGAGCGTGATGGAAAGAAATATGCAAATGCAGTTCATTGCAAAAAAGAATTTAATCGATTAAGTTTGTGTTTACCCAGGGCTGGATTTACCATAGGGCCAGATGGGCCCGGGCCCAGGGCGCCCAAATTTTGGGGGCCCCCAAAATTACCCTGTGCAGTGTGCATCTTCAATTTTAGTCGAAAAACACGTTTTGGGACAAAATAGGTTACAAAATTGCAAAATTTTGCGCGCTGGCCTGTTCAAAATTCAGCTTCAATTTGGAATAAAATAGTCTAAAATTGAATTTTTTCCAGTGCTTCGCGCGCAAATATCCTAGTAAAATCTAAAAACTTGGCCACTTGAGTGCACACACCTTCCTCATGGTGAGTTTGGGGGCTTCCAAAAAAAAAAAAAAATCCGGCCCTGTGTTTACCATGTTTATCATGTGGGGATTTTAGGATTTCCTCAACCCACCCATTAATATAGGCCTCCCATTGGCAACCTGATTATCCACCTGAGCTTTCTGTGTATTGTGTATTTCAGGACATAAGTGTTATAAACAAGGAAGATTCATCACTCTGACAAAAACAGTTGTAAATAATGAAATCAAGCAAATGAATGTGAGTCAGGTAGAGTGCTTGTTGAAGACACCTTGTATGTACATGTTAGATTCAAGATAGCAAGCATATGATTCAATTATGAGCAGGCTTTCTTTGCAGTGGTCATATAAGACACTACTTTATAGCACACACGTTTGTCCTCTAATATTATTAACCTTATCTTAACATTTCTATTCCATTCCTTGTTGACTGACTGACCATCAGTGTGTAATGGGCTATTCCAATTGAAATCAACACTACCCCTGTGGAAGATTTTGAAAATACCTTCCACAGGGGGAGTATGTTTTTCAAATGTAATTGGTCAGAGTTAATCTTTTGAAACCTATACTCCCCCTGTATTATGGCTTTACCTATATCTTCTACAACTGGAGTGAGTATTTCAAATGGAAGTTACCCAATTGTCTATTCTATTCAAAACTTATACTCCCTCTGTGGAAGACTTTGGCCAAATCTTCCACAGGGGTAGTGTGGATTTTAAATGGAATAGCCCAATTTGTGATGTCAAACTGCTGTCATGCCTGCCACACAACGCTATATAGACATGATTCACAGTTGGATTTTATTTTCTAATAAAATCTTGACCTTTTTGCATTCACTTGATTGGACTTACTTGTGTGACAGAAATAGGTGCAATTGTTATATAATAGGGAGAGTTTTCCGTTCAAATTGACTCCTTTCACATTTCACAATGGACAAATATATATTTTAGTGTGCAGGTTTCCATCCTTGTGCAGGCATTGCTGAGGAATTTTACATACTTGAAGAAAATGAAAGATTAAGGGGGTACTACACCCCTGCCCAATTTTGTGCCTATTTTTTGCATTTTTCTCAAAAATTATAGCGCATTGGGGACAAGTAACATATGTATATTTTAGGGGCAAGGACTACAACTACTGTATTGGAAATTTTATTTCAGCACAGACAACAGTTGTGGAGTTACAGTCAAAAATGAGGGAAACCCATTATTTGATCAATAAATCAATAACAACTTGCCTTGAGTTGCTGAAATTACAGTACAGTAGTTGTAGTCCTTGCCCCTATAATATACATATCTTACTTGTCACCAATGTGCTATAGGTTTTGAGCAAAATGCAAAAATGGGCACAAAATTGGCCAGGGGTGTAGTACCCTTAACACAAATTTAAAAGGAACAGTATCCATTTTGCCAAAGGGTTTTTCCAAAGTATTGACCTGTTTGAAGATGGGATCTGCCCATGATCTTATAACCAGGGGTAGCGCCAGCACAAAAAATCAAGGGGTCCAATTTAATTTTTCTGGACCCTTTGGTTCCTGCAAAACCAACATTTAAGGGGTCTAATGAGAATTTAAGGAGTCGACCTGCCCGAAATTCTAAACTTTGGAACTTGTCAAATATTCCAGTGAAATTATTAGTGTCGTTGGCCTATGGTGATTCAAAAGATTTACTGATCTTTTTATATTTTATTTTTAAGCGACGATTCTTATACTGATTTATGCCTCCATGCATTGTTAAATTAAGGAGTCCATACAGTTTTTATCGGACCCTTTGGTCACTTTCAACTTGAGATTTAAGGAGTCCAAAATGGCCAAAATAAAAATAAGGAGTCCCTGGACAGGTAGACTCCTTAAATGCGACCCCTGCTTATAACTATAATGCAATATGAAACCCCAGGTAGCATTTTTGGCCTTGTGGTATATCAATGACCCCTTTTCGCCAGCGCATAGGGCGCTGGTACCTAATTCTGAGATGGGGTTTGTGTACACTAAAGATTAGCTAAGATTATAGCCTTCTTCTATTGGTATGAATTATTTTTTTACTTCTCGTGGTGGAAATGTTTTTGATGTCTGCTAATTCGATTTGCAAGGAAAAGAATGTATGTTTTGCCGTTTCAACGAACGAAAACGATTGAGTATTGCCAAAGTTATGTTTGAATTAATTATGACTTAAAAAGTTATCATAGGTTAGGCCTACACATATAAACATAAACTTGTTCAGCAATCAGCATATCAAAAAAAATGACATGGTCAAAGCGGGGAATGATCACGAGGTCATATCAGTGGACTACTGATAGCATGATGTTTGGTTGCCTGTGAGTGCATAATTGATATGTTGATAACAGATCTAATAATGTTGTGGAATCAAAATCTTGAAGTCAAAGTAATTATCTATCCTATCCTGTATCGTTTTATGGATAAAATTGACTCAAAATGTTATTGATGATATTATTGCTATCTTTAACATCAGTTTTGTCTTTTCAACGGGAAAAATCCGATTGAAAATAAAGTTTTTAGGGGCTAGCTATAATTTTGAACAATATATCCCATATTTTGACATGCACTTATAGAAAATAAATAAATTATTGTCTTACTTTATAAATGATAAATACTGTAAAATGACACATAACTAAAGTGAGGCCAATTTCTATCTTTTTTATTTGATTCATAAAATTACATTCAACAAAATGATTGAAGACTGAGAAAACACACAATGCAGACTACAGAATGGAGTAGGTAAGATGCCATGTCCATAGCTTTGCAGGAGTTTCGGACTAACAATCAACACATTCAAAAAATACAGTTTAAAAGGGAAGATTGTAGTGAATGATCAGTCCTTTATCATGTGCTTGCCACTATCTACTTTATAGTAAACTATACATTGTGAAATAATATAAAATTATTTTAAAATAAAATGTGCATGTAAGTTGAGTTAACATAGCTAATTAACTAACAACTGCAGTGTATTTCTTGATTTTTATAATAAGCATGGGTAAAAAGCAGTAAAGACAAAAATACAGAACAATTTGGAGTAATGAATTAAAGAGTTGACAGGAGTTATAGGAGTTAATGTGTTTTGCTGTTTCAGTGTGCATGTTCTCACCATTGATGGTTTGGTGAACTGTCATGTAACATGGATGTAAGCGTGATCCTAAAAATGCCTTTCACGGTGACCCAAACTATTTACAAGACCTCTTCTGCATTGACGCTGGCCTTCCCTTTTAAAGGGAATTTTTATTCTAAGCCAATTTTGGTATATGGATGGGTCCTTTTTTCAAAATTTTCTTTCTTTTTTTTTGGAAAATAACCCAATTTTCCCTCAATCTAGCCAAAATGTTTTAAAAAAATCCCAATTTTTTTTGGAAAATTTGTAAAAACTAAGAAATTTTGACTTTTGGTATATTGATGGGTCCAAATTTCTTGAAAAATTGGTATATTGATGGGTCCACTTTCAAATTCTCAGTGGCACACCCCTACCAAAACCAAACTTGAGTACCCCCCAGGTATGAAACATACAAATACATGCTCAAAATAGGTGAATTGAACCTATAAGCATGCTTATTAACAAGTATCATGCAGGATATACAATGATCTATTGAATAGAAACCAAAAATGAATATTCCATTGATTATGGTCAAGAAAGCCCGGGGGTCACTCCCATTGTGGCCTGTACACCATCCGCGATAATGAGAAATGCGTAAAAAGGGTAGTTTTTCGTGGATATGCACGATACACGCGTATCGTGTTTAGGGTGTCAAAAACATGAAAAATTGGAAAACAGGGTACCAAAATTGCAATTGCTAATACGCGGAAATGAAATTTAGGGTATGAAATTTGATGCAAGGAATAAAATCCCTGTTTAGGGTATCGTTTTAGCCAAGGGTTAAATCCTTGTTTAGGGTGCTTTTCAAAAGTTGATATCACCGATGGTGTACAGGCCACAATGGGAGTGATCCCCCCGGGCAAGGAAGCCACATAAAATTACATGATAAGATGGATTAATTTGTAGTTTAATCAGAGGTTAATGACTGTGTATCAGTTGTTTTGAGCATATTGTGAAAATCTAAACATTTAGCGATATACAAATACATTCGCGTATTAGTGATCGTTGCATATGGGCAAATAAGTTTGATTGTGTTCTGTTAATCATGTATATTCATGAGGTTATGAATGTGTTATAAAAGGTCACAAAATTCCTATCAGTTAAAGAGAAGCAGGCTTATCAATAATTGATGGATACTAATCATTTTGATACAACCTTGTATTATTCATTTTTGTTGTTGCGTTTGTTTCATTGCCTACCTAACCATAAGTATTGTACAGGTTGGTAAACCTGGCATAAAACATTACAAGTTTACTGTAACAATGCACTCATTTGGCCTGCAAGCACTGCAAGTCTGATATTGAGTAGCTGGAGTAGGTTGCTGCCTGCCAAGATGTCCAATATGGCTTACACTGGACAGCAATGGGAAGGCTTACAGCCAAACTGACAGTCTCAATTGACCAGGCAATGACCGCTCTATCAACCAGAAATACTTGGTCACATCTTATGAATACTTAGAAAACTATGAGGCCCATGAATGTATAAACAAAATGTTTGGGGAGATGCCTTGAAATTGTATTTATGTGGTCAACATTAAGGCTTTAAGCCATGTCAAACATACAGTTAATTGTATTGTTAAAAAATTGCCAAACTCCTGGTCTTATTATGACTGGTGGATCATGCAGAAACATTTGGCTAGAACATAGACAGTTTTAATAGGCACATGTATGACCTGAACTGAAGAATACATAGACAACTATGAAGCATATTATGAATATAAAAATAAAATATCTGGAAATATATCTTGAAAATGTCATTTATGTGGTAACATATAGGGTTTTAAGCTTACTTATTCATTCCCATTTTCAAAAATCGCTAAACTGTCACTCTAAATAGAGCCCAGGGAATTAAGAAGGCAGTGACAAGTGGCTCAAAGCGTAAATACTTAGTCAAATCTGAATATTACTTAAAAAGCTGTGAAACGCTTTAATTTAAACAATAGGTGCCATAGAAAAGATATCTTGAAAGTGTTACTAATGTGATGTAAACATTTAATATAAGCCTCATACGTGGTGTATGCTGATGTGACTAGGAGTTTATATCAACACAGGAAAATAGCCGTATGGCTGTGAAGTTGCATACTAATGTATTGTTTTTACTTTAAGTTAGAGCCAAGGGTGTGTAGATTCAGACTCCGCCAGGTGCCAAATGCTTCAATCAAGTTATATCACAAGCTATTCCTCTGGTCCTAAGCAATCAAATAAGTCATGTATCTGCAGGATGCATAATTAATGGCTTATCGGTCTAAGTAGGTCAAAGGGTACAAACAAAATTGTGCAGGGGTAACATTTACAAAATTTAAGCCTATGATTTTCGACTTCTCAGATATAACAAACTACTTTTTTGTATTAATCTGTAAAGATAAATTAATTTGAGAATATTTGAGAAGCATTCTGATAATTTGACCCATGTTCATTGTTATTTGATTAAAATACCCTTTGACCTACTTTGACATATACCTCATTTATTAGGCATCCTCAAGGTACATGGCCATTTACTTGTTTATTTCTTGGGACCAGAGGAACAACTTGTGAAAGAAAGAAGAAGAATTAGTTTTTCTTTTTCGGTGCAAATTGGGTACATTTATCAGTAATTTGTTGTGTATGGGATTTGTGTCATTTTTATAAAATATTTTTCTTTTTGTCAACGGGGTTGTCAGAGACCCACTTTAAAGTGATTTAGGGAATCTGCCAGGGACCCCATTGACTATATTTTTTTGCTTTTTTCTGCTTTTGATATATTTGCTTGCCTGGATTATCAATAAATCAAATCAAATCAATTACCTTTTCCAAACTGATCATTTTATTAGTGGTAACTTAAAAGGGCATTTTGTGATCCACAGCCTCATCCCCCCACTTTTTTCAAAAAAAGTTGAGATTTTTATACCACTGGAAACCTCTGGCTGCATAATGTTTATATACCAAAAATTTCTTGCAGATTAATCCGTTTAGCAAAAATATCGTCAAATTTGAATTTTGTTCTGGTATACCAGAACAAAATTACAACAGTGGCCTATGGAGCAGTGTATACACATAATCATGCATAACTCGCAAACGCAAAATCAGAATCAACTGAAATTTTGGGAATACGCTTTTTCGTGGATATCTACTGAAAAATGTCATAAAAAGATGATGTTAGGATCACAAAATCCTCCCTTAATTAAGTGTAATTGTGTCTAATTTTTTCTATAAGGTTGAACAACATTTATACTTCTTACTATATAGAACAAACAATTAAGGAATAGAATTGAACACAAAAATCAACAAATCAAATGAATATTTTACTCTCTGTTACTGAGTCATACACTATGGACCACAATGGCCTCATCCCAATGGCATAGTTCAATACACTTAATTAAACATTCATTGTGCAAAATTTGACCTCAGATTGCACCGTTGCAGAGTATGAGTTTTTGTACCCAAATTTTCAAAGGTCAAAGGTCACTCAGCTACATTGGTGTACATGCGTGAACAAAAAAGCGTGTAAAAGGGGGTTTTTTTCGACTAACGATAACACGCGTTCGTGTTTAGGGGTCTAAAACGCTGTTTTTCAACAAAAAGGGGTGTTTTTTTGGTAACCAGCAAAACGCTTTAAGGGGGTAAATTTTCGGAAATTCTAGGAAATAAGTAGTACCAGATTTGAACACAAATTTTCCCAATTAAGAATTAGCATCGTACCAATCGTTATGATAATACAGCGCCCCATCCCACCGAGATGGGGCGCTGTGCCCGGCCCTCCGTGTATGCTATACCCAATACAGTGTATTGATGACCATCCCCCATACTAGCTATAGCGTTCATTTCTGCATGAAACGAGATGAATATATTTTGTTTGGAAAAAATAAGAGTAAACAACATTTATGTTATTTATTGTTTTATTTAAACAAACATCTCTGATATAACATCTCTTGTAAACTTCGATGTCAAAAGGAGGATTGATGATTACTGTGTATGACAAAAGCCATTTGGAAGTTCATAGTTTGATATATTACTTTATTTGAATTAAATTCTTACCTGATGAATTTTAAAAGAATGTGTACATTGTAATTCCTGTTTTAGCCATTGTGACTCTCTCCATTAAAGTGTATTGTTGATATTAATAAAAAAAAACCTGCTAAGGGGTCCAATTTTGACCAGAACCTGTTTACAGGGTACTTTTTTTTTTTTTATTTCGCTAAAAACCGGTTAAGGGGTGATTTTGAAAAACAGGGTAGAACCTGTTTAGGGGGTGTTTTAAAACCGTTGTTCACGCATGTGTACACCAATATAGCTGAGTGCCCCCGGATTGTGGTCCATGGTGATATAAGGTGTTTGCATCAATATAATGAATAATGAAAAGTACCTTCCTCTTCTTTGCCAGTCTGTCAATATGAAGCTAAGAATCCATTGCCCGTGGGTGGCCTTAATCAGACTTCAACCTCCTATACAGATGATGGAATATACGCCCAAATGACCTTTCTTTTTCAATAGAGGTTATCCATGTTCTATAAGCTGCATATCCTATCAACGACTGCTATACCTTGTTTAGGGCATTCTAAAGAAGTACCTGCATGTGCAACCATGACTGTTTCAAAATAGCCCGCCAAAGTCATGCAGGTAACTCCGAGGTCGTGCATTGAATTAGTTTGAATGAGGAATACTACGGGAACCAGTGCCTTTTGTTAGAAGTCGCACATGAGTGAAGTGGATAACCTCTATAAGTTGACATGAAAGCTTCAACATGCATACTAAGAAGATGAGTGAATAATAGAACCTGTTTGGATATGTGCACCCTGCTTGGCATGTTTGATGTTAATCAGCCTGGTGTTATCACTGTGGACCACAATGGCCTCATCCCAATGCCATAGTTCAATAACTTCAATTAAACAATCATAGTGCAAAATTTGACCTCAACTTGCAGGGTATGAGTTTTTGTACCCAAATTTTCAGAGGTCGTGCAATGGTTATACAAATGTATTGGGGTTAAAGAAATGTGCCCTGATAGATGAGCATGTTGTGGATCCTAGTGTATGTCAATTGATATATGGTTGATTTCATAATTTGCTGTATAGATGTACTGACCCAGCTATAAAGTATGATGGAAATTAACACAGATTCTCAACTGTGAAATAAGGCATGTATAAATGAATATAATGACCAATCAAAATAAATAGAATGTATTGCAGGCATCCTGATTGTTCAACTTGACCAGCAGAGCAAATTGTGTGTTCCAAATTTTATCGCTAATCACTTTTAGTCCCAAATAGAATTTTGGCCGCTCACCCCACATTTATTTATATAAGCTGACCGATCATCTTTGGTAAGTAACCCATAGCAGCGCATATAGAATAATCAGCGTTGCTCACTCGATAGTATCCGTAGAGCTTACGATGATTATGTGTAGTATACCAAGTGCTCAGTGGCTTGGCAGCCAGACATTTAAGTAAGATAAACATATCAGGATGCCTTCATACAATGTAATTGAGATATGCCATGTTGGGAATTAAGCAAAACTATACAGAATCAATGAAGCTCTCCATATATATATGTATGTGTAAGGCTGCGATCACATAGAAGTATACTCTATACGGTATACGGTATTTGCTATACGATATACGGAATTCGAGCTGGCCAGTATAGGTCAATTTGCCCATTTTAAAACTGAACTTTTGTCTATTCAAATGCTTGTAACTTTACTTCTTGAGGTCACATTGCATTCAATGAGGTGTCATAATGTGCAGAATTAGATAGTGCATCTATTTAAGAAATAAAGGGTAATGCATGATTCTTTACGAAAAAATAATGTGTCGAGGCAGTAAAACGTAAATAATGGGTGAGGCGCAGTCGAACCCATTATTTAAACGCTTTTACTGCCGAGACACATTATTTATGTAAAGGATAATGCTGCACCCTTTATTTCTATTCTATTACCACAAAATAGTGTGATTTAAAGAGAAAATATCAAATTTTTTGCCCAAATATTTCAAGTTGTTTACCTCAAGGTGGGCGCATACGCAGTAGCCAAAGCGTGCACATTCCAATAACACAACCTAACATTCCATTCTCCCCTATAAGCAGGTATGCACATACAATAACACACCCCTGACATTCCATTCTCCCCTACATAAGCAGGTGTGCTGTGCGCTGTGATGATAGAAGAATGTAAAGTTCGTTGCCCTTGACACTTTATCGCTAATTAATGGTCTGTCACGTGGACGCGTTTCAACAAATCACAGTGCGCGATTTTGAATAATGGGTCATGGGGGTAATAGAATAAAAAAATAAAATTACCCACATATGGTTTAGTTTTAAAATTAGGACGGTATACGCTGCACTAAAATCGAACACGCACGATTCCCACTATACTAATATGCAGGTGTATGGCCTTTCGAAACCCTCTTATGTGACCCGGTACTATGAAATTACCTTGCTTGATTTAAGGTATACACGTGCACCTGCAAAATGTGCACCGTGTACCCGAATAGTATACTTCTATGTGATCGCAGCCTAATGTATGAAGAACAGCTTGTATATGGTGCATTTTGCACTGTTTTGTGTGAATGGCTAAGGAGGAAAGAATTCTGGCCTTGAGCATTTGTACATTTTCTGGGGGTGTTTACTACATCTCCTTGATATATTTTGATATCATGGCCATGTGGTACAATTGCTCTTTATTGTTTATCATAAAAGGCAAAGGAAAGGATGATAAATATTTGCAAATAACCCATTTATTAAAATGTTGGTGGCAGCAACAACATTTGTTTCAGCTCACCTTATTTTCAAAACATTAACATGCATAGCCACACAGGTGTACAAACACCCAGCTGTGGCCTGATATCTCATTGAACTAAACTTTCATGCATTTGCTCCAAGGAACTGGGGAGGAATCCCTTGTTGGTCTGTCTATGGTCAGCTGAGTCCCATTGAGCCAACATAATAACGGAAGAAGTGTTGTGCAAATCACATGTAATTGCATTTACTGCTTACAATGTACAGCTTTGGCCAGTCTATACATCTACCGAGGTTGGCCTAGTAATGGATGGCTGGCCAGCCGGCTGGAGGGATATATGCTTATGGTCAGTGTTCATATTTCATCTATTTATTGCTCCAATAATATTGCTGTGATGTATTGAAGAGATTCCAGACTACTTAATCAAAACATTGCAATAATATTGCAAGTTCAAGGACTATAGCATGTTCACATGATGCAAATATTCTGTACTTTTTTGTGACCTGACAAATGAACAAAAAGTACTATGATGATTACAAACATGAAACTTGATGATGGCAGCTTTAATTTTTAATTATATTTTCCTAAGCAAAATAAGGTATATTAACATTTTAGATGATGTCAAACACATGGAAAGCTTTTTAAAAAAAGTGGTCAAAATAACAGCTATAGAAGTTTTTATTGAATCTATACACCTCCAAAAGAAAACAAACACACACATGCAAAAAACAACAACAACAACAATGTATATTATAAGGATTTTGGTTTCATTTTAAATTGAAAGAAGGTAAATATAGTCTAGAGGGACTTAAGGTCTTAAAATACTATTCGACATATGGGTACCCCTCCCAAAATAAAATGTTCAGGAGCTATCACTGTATTCATCAGTATACAAAAAAGAGCACATCTAGGAGTTACAGGGCATAATATTTAACATATGGGGTTCCGTGTACCAATGCCTTCCTCATTTGCTGACAATCATCCTTCAGCTTTTTTTACACTTTGCAGAAATCTTCTGCATTTACATATTCCAATGTTGGCAGCTCTGCAATGCCTGTGTATAATAAGGGCTATCAGTGTATCAAACCAGAGTCCTGAGCTGCTTTATTTACTGAGAAACAGTGGACCCTTTGTTTTAAACTTTGGGGCCCATGATATTTGGCCTATAAGGAGCTCACATTTGAAGGAACAATACTCAAGTGCTATCTGTTAAACATTTTAATGTTCCAGCATAAGTGTAGAATAAAGAAATATGAATTGCACACAACTGTAATTAAGAATGAGAAAACATTAATCCTTGTTGACGTTGTTGTTAGTGTTGTTTTGTTGTTATCATCATATCTCCATTCAGACCTCGACCAACAGGGCTGGATTTACCTTTTTTGAGGCCCTGGGCCAGGCCAAAATTTGGAGGCTACCTACTGCTTTTAACAGCATTAATGAAGTAGTGCTGTTAATTAGCGCTGTCAATGCTGTTAACAGTATTAATGAAGTAGGTATCTACTGCTGATATCAGTGTTGATGAAGTAGCTATCTACTGCTGATACTAGTATTGATGAAGTAACTATAATATCAGTATTAATGAAGTAGCTATCTACTGCTGATATCAGTATTGATGAAGTAGTTATCTATACTGCTGATATCGGTATTGATGAAGTAGCTATCTACTGCTGATATCAGTATTGATGAAGTGGTTATCTACTGCTGATATTGGTATTGATGAAGTCTACTGCTGATATCGGTATTGATGAAGTAGCTACCTACTGCTGATTTCGGTATTGATGAGTTAGCTATCTAATGCTGAGATCGGTATTAATGAAGTAGCTATCTACTTCTGATATCGGTATTGATGAAGTAGCTATCTGCTGCTGATATCGGTATTGATGAAGTAGCTATCAACTTCTGATATCAGTATTGATGAAGTAGCTATCTACTGCTGATATCGGTATTGATGAAGTGGTTATCTACTGCTGATATTGGTATTGATGAAGTAGCTATCTACTGCTGATATCGGTATTGATGAAGTAGCTACCTACTGCTGATATCGGTATTGATGAAGTAGCTATCTACTTCTGATATCGGTATTGATGAAGTAGCTACCTACTGCTGATATCGGTATTGATGAAGTAGCTATCTACTTCTGATATCGGTAATAATGAAGTAGATACATTCTGCTGATACCACTTACCAGTATTGATGAAGTAGCTTAAAGGTCTGTAACCCGATCGATAGCATCATCCCCCCAATTTTTCTCATTGTTAATGAGTTTTTGATACCATATGTGACACGATCAAGGGAAGTGAGTCGGATGTCGCTGATATTGATTTTGAGATATTGCCAAAGAAAGTGTTAAAATTCTTTTGTTTTATATTGTTTTCAACGATTGATATATTGATGTAACTTTGCGAAAAAAAGTCGTATCAACATGGAGTTTCAGAAAGCTCTAAATGTCCTCTTTAGAAACATATGTAAAACTCATTTTCGACCAGGGTCGACATGTGACTCATTCCCCTTGATCATGTCACATATAATGGATCATATTTTTCTCATTACCATCCTGCAAGTAACTATCTACTGCTGATATCGGTATTGATGAAGTAGCTATCTACTGCTGATATTGGTATTGATGAAGTAGCTATCTGCTGCTGATATCGGTATTGATGAAGTAGCTATCTACTGCTGATATTGGTATTGATGAAGTAGCTATCTGCTGCTGATATCGGTATTGATGAAGTAGCTATCTACTTCTGATATCGGTAATAATGAAGTAGATACATTCTGCTGATACCACTTACCAGTATTGATGAAGTAGCTGAAAGGTCCGTAACCCGATCGATAGCATATCATCCCCCTGATTTTTCACAAAAGGAAAAAAAATGGAGGCCCAAACTCACCATGAGGAAGGCATGTGCACTCTCAAGTGACCATGTTTTGGTTTAGGTATAAGATCTACAGTGGTGCATGGCGGGAGTATTGCAATTTAGGCTTAAACAAGCATAAATTTGACTAAAGTCTACATATCTACCTTGAGTCACCGGCACTAGCTTTCAAGTTCAGCATGTTCTACATTACTTGGTGCATGTATATACTTTTACGTGTGCGATCAAAGTGGCAGATCTCGTATACATGCAAGATACAACGCAGCACACACTGATCTTCAAAGCTAGTGCTGGTGACTCGAAATCTAGGCACTATGATATTTGCACGTAAAGCAATTTTACCTATTTTGACCCAAAACATGGTGTTTTTTAAGGCTAAAAAGGAAGATGCACAGGGCAATTTGGGGGCCCCAAACATTTGGAGGCCCTGTGCCCAGGCTCATCTGGCCCAATGGTAAATCCGGCCCTGTCGACCAAGATGTGTGCGCAGTCCAAAGATCACAGGCCTCATTTTCAGATATTGTTGTCATAACATGGTTTCAGGTCCGAAATTAAAAACAAATTTTTTAATGTTAACATATTGCAGACATACTATAACTTAGAAAATATCTTCAGATGGTGTAAAATTTAGATGATCTAGAAAGCAAACAGGCTTTAAAACAATATCCTTAATGTCAATATGTTTGCAGATGGACTACAAAACCATGTTGTTATAGTGTTAACATTTTTGCAGGTGAACTATAAACAATATGTTTAGTGTTATAATATTCCTTGTCATGTAATTGTACTGATTGATCATCTCAATGTGAGATTATATGTACCAGGGATATGATATACACATACTTATCTACCTTTTTCTCATATTTCGGATGCATTTATTATTTATAAACCCACTTTTTGCAAACAGACTATAAAACAAAGTGTTGATGACAAAGTGTTGTTGGTTTCTGATACAGAAATCAATAAAGAGTATGCCATTGCAGAAATTGAGTTTTGATTCAATAACCATTTACCACCCTCAGGCTATTTCAAATAATTTGGTATAAGTCTGATCAGCAAACGACTAGAGTTTGCTTTGGACTTCCACCCCTTGGAGTGTGATAAAATTGGGTTAAATTCACTATGGCGTTAACATGGTTCAAGTTGCTCTATTTTCAGGTAGACGCTGCTGAATGACCGATAGTAGGTAGGATTTTACCAGTCAATAAAAAGTGTCACATGATTTTATCGAGGGTTAATTTAAAATCTGCCATCAGTATAAATTCTATTTAGGCATGTGGCAAACATAATTGTGTACATCTGAGCAATGCATATTCATTTTTTAATAATGTTTAGTGTGATAAAGAATTACACAAAATATGTGGCAATTATATTTTGATTAAATAAGCATCAACTCCTGGAGGCTATTTTGCCTTGGTCTGATCAGAGCTAAGTGATAGAATGGTTCCTGTGCATCCCTTGTTGGCGTTGTATAATCTGCTATGTATTAGAAATGGTTTAGATTACTTCATATAGAGAGGGTTTGTTGAGGTCAGCAGGGACTTGAACTAATCTCAATATTATAGATATACTTGAAACTTAGTGAGGTTCAATGAGATAAATAATATGAAGAGTGCTTACATTACCTCTGACCTTTGTTTATACTGATCAGGTCGAGAGCCCTTTTTTGAAAGAATTTTTTCTTAATGTGTTCAACAGATCAAAATCATGATTTCAGGGGTTCTTTCCCCTGTACCATGTCCAGTGCACTACGATTGATAAAATCCTACTATATACACAGTCAATATCTATGTGTTACTTTTCAGACTGCACTGTGAATTTGGAACAACATTGATCCTTCCAAAAATTGTGGAACCTTCCCTCAACATTAAATTAGCCTGCAGTTCAAATAGTACACGTGTCTACTACTATTGATATTATTGATGCAATATAGCGCAATAAAATTCTTGATGCATTAATACTATAGGGCCTATGTGAAGAAAAATAGAGGTTACTATAACCCTAACTTCCACCATGCCTTTTGGCTATTGGAAAGGGAAGAAGGAAGGAATAGAGAGTGAAGATGAATGCATCAACTGTTATAGTGGTTGTGTTGTGCTCATTGAAGGAGCAATTGACTTGAATGGTGGGGTCCAATGAGAAGGGTTTTGAAAGATTTATTCTTGTAGATTTGATTTTTGGTGGAGTAGAGTTCTGAACAGAAACAGGATCGAGACTCAAAAACATCAACCACAGAGGATTCTCACTCACACACCGCCTACACATCTCACCTACAACCTTTACCAAAAGCTGCACATATGCCAAGAACCATGAAAGCCAACCAAGCCAAGAAACTCTAGCTGTATTGTGAAGTTGAATAATGAATTAAGCAGAATATTTGCCAGCGAAGTGTTACATGTAATTCGATTATCACTATGTTAACTCGATCACGCTTTTGAGTTCTGCACCACAATCAAAATGATCGCAAGACAAAGTCTATGGCCAGTGTTCGAAATATGCCTCAAAAAGTTACAGGCCAGCCAGGCTTGACCTTAAAAAGTTACCGGCCAGCCGTGCCGACAACTAGATGCCAGTCAGAAAAGTTACCGGCCAGGCCAAAAAGTTACAGGCCAATGGCCGGCTGACCGGCCCTATTTCGAACGCTGTCTATGGCATGTACTATCGATTCCAAAATGTGCGTGATCCAGTTACCAGGGAGTTATGTAACCACTTTGCTGGCAAATAGCATTATGTTGGCATGTACAGGGTTCCTTGATGGGCCCAACAGATCGAATCATTTTCGTTTGTGCACCATGTCTTCTAGTAAACTGTTGTATATGTTACCCATGTAGTATATAGCTATTGTATATGAAAATACAGACTATTTAAACAGCATTTATTTTTCAAGATACATTTTAGATATGAATATTGTTGAGAGGTCTATTGAAGCACCTTCAAGGCATTTGCATGTTATACTGTATTTAAGTGGTAATTTCCGCGTAAAGTTATTTTCGCGATTGGAGTGAGAGAGACATTTTTGTGATTGTTAATTTTGCGATTACCAAGCCTTGCCCTATACTTAATTGCAATACATTATACATATATTTGCGAGGTGTTAATTTCGCGGATGGCACTCCAATCACTAAATCCGTGAAAATAAAACCCTCGTGAAAATTACCACTTATACAGTATATGCCTGTCTCATCTGCAATCACTCCTTAAGTTTATTGGAAATGGGTAAAATTATCTTGCAGTTATTTCACACTGTTAAACAAGATATGTTACATAATGCTGGTTGAACAAATTCATCAGGATGGGTGGATTAAATTCAATTAACAAAGTTTGTTGTATCTGATCCAGAAAATGCACTTACTTTGTGTACGTTTCAGCATGCTGTTGCCTTTTTTCAGTTGTCAATTATCTCACATTTTTAATGAGTTTCTACACTAGGATCAAGAAAACCCCCAATGGAAAATCAACTTTTAAGTACATCAAAATCATTTAAAAAGAGGACAGCAATTTGCATAGTTATATCCACACACTCATTTTCAAGATTTAAGATATTGAATGTTTAGATGTGTGCCAAATCTTAGAATTTTGTGACTACAATTGTAAGAAAACATGCAAAATTGCATGTTTTGGGCCCATTTACCCTCAAATGAACTAGTTGAATGATTGGGATTAAGCTATGTTTCATTTGGTAAAAAAGAATAATATTTTTTTAATTAAAAAAAATAGTGCTGTATTTTTTTGGAATAGGGAGTAGGAACCTTTCTTATTCCGCATGTTGGCCATGTATAGCAGAAGGCTTTCCATAAGCGCATCTAATTTTTGCAGCAGTGCTGCATTAATTCTGAATTGGCTGGGTGTTACTATACTGAAATTTTCGAATGTGAAAGGCATTTTGTACCACTGAAGTTTTTCGTACACATCGATAGCTTTATTAATATAAAGATTGACTTTTGTAGAATTTTGGTTGTGTATCCATTGATTTTATATGCGATTTCATTGAAAGAAGTGTTTTTTAATGCAATGATTTTCAACAACACACTCAACCTGGGCTCCTTGCATGAGGAATATTAGCTACAAGCATTAGCTGAGCATGCGTCCTGTCAATTTCTACTCTCACACCCCTGATTTAGCATAGGGATTGGGCTCGTTTGCATATGCATGAGTTCGTTGAGTTGGTCGAAGCGTCCTTGGAGATAGTACATTTCTAGTAAAATGGTATAGATGAGTTTATAGTCAAAATGCGTGATGTATTTTAACAGTTTAAACGTAGGCCTATGTTTTTGTAAATGTGCATAATTTCCAATCACGTCATGAGATGGCAACTATCACAGCACAAGTAATAATTTATCCTAGTGTATTGCCCCGGTAGAATACCTTGCATATGCCATAGACAAATTTTGATAACTTGGTTGGTAGACAGAGATGACGTCAGTGGTACTGATTTTGGTTTAGATCTGAAACCATATTATACCTCAGGTTTAGATTGAGAAAGTATAGGCCTACATATCAAGTAATTATCTGGTGGGAATTGTTTTATTGTTGTATTAATTGTGGTAGGCCTATACTGAACCCGACAACCACATTTGAAGAAAATAATTATAACTATGATTAATTTTATCATGGGCTATATTTTTGCCGGCGGAGGAATGTGGATTTAGCCTGGGGAGTTAGCTTTCAAAAACTGTATCACGTGTCATTACATGTGGATGGGATGGGTGAAGTTTCGTGTTACCAAAGTATGGTGTGTTACCATTACAACAACAACTTACTTATTTACATAGTACATCCAATCACAGCGTGCTGATCTGTCTGAAGTAATAAACAAAGGTTGTTCAGTCGCACAGTAACAGTGCATGCACGTCATTAGAGGCGCTGTAGTTTAATATGGATATGCAAACGAGATGGCCGGTGACCGTGACTCAACTGTAAATGATTATTCTTCGGGACACCTTGACGGATTTTCCCGCAATTGACACACCGTGCTGTATTAAAGCATGGTAAAGTGAACCTGTAAAATGTACCAAATGCAGTTTTTGATATTGCGGTACATGTCAGCTATTTTATGCAATTTTCGGCCGTTGTTTCGCCTACAGTTTGTTTAGGACTTCTGTGTTGTGGACCATACTATTTTGTTTTTACGAAAGTGGTAATTTCTCCATCATTTTGTTTCAAGTTGCTTTATTTATTACTAAATAGCCTATTCGGTCTGGGTATTAAATTGATAGGCCTAATGGCGCAGTGTAAAGGACCATGCGGTTATAAGTTGAGACTCCCAAAAGACTGACGGCGTGACATTTTTCTTGAACAACTGAAATGATAATGATATTTTCAAAATGAATACTTACACCCCTCATAGGGGTCTATGTAAAACAGTCAATTATCAGAATTGCAAGTGTAGTCTAAAAGTGACAAAGAGATATTGTATTCTCTGGTTTGGAATGAGTATTTATGACTGAAAGCAGTTTAAGCAGCTAATTAGCACTAATTAAACCTTTTGAATAAATAATTAGGTCTGTTTATTTTGATCACCCTGTATACATAGAAGCAAACATCGCACCCAAAATAAAGTATATTTCTGGTTGGCTTTTTCAATTCAAGCTCTGTTTGATTTTGTGGTCCTCAGATTGAGAAAATATTCCTGAAAAGAAAAATATACCACATGTTCCTTAAAAAGTTCATTTTTACACACTGTATATCGTCTAGTACACCCTGAATATTGATTTCGAATTTTGGTCAGTTTAATCTCTGTTCTTAATGCTTTCCAGAAATAGGCCTACCTGTAAGTTCATAAAATGATATAACTATTCATCGCAAAATTGAAAACAATGGCCATACCCGATGTCAGTCAATGGTATATCCAAACCACAATATGAACCTGAAGACTCGTCATCAGACTTAGACACTATCCATGCTATCAATGAGGAATTGCTATTACCCCATACCACAGTATTATGTTTATAATCATTCCTAGGCCTTATTAAAGGCTCAGATGCATACAACTTTTTAACTCATTTATGTTAAGTACAAACTTGAGAATATGTTCTTCATTTTAAGTAAATGTCATCATATGTTATTAAGTATACCAAGAAATGAACTAAGTACTCAGCATATAAATTAATTTGCCCTCATTGTGGGTTTTAAGACAAAATAAAATAAAGGAAACAAACATCATTCTCCTTTTTACAGTGTCGTTTCTAAAAGCTCATTTTTAAGCCAAAGGTCCTCTCAGTGAATGTGAAATCCAAAATTTTTTCTTCATTCACTGCGCCGTCTTTTTTAAAGACATTTCTTGTTTAGATTAAAAACATTTCTAGTGGGTTTACATATACCAATTCCTGGTATGGATTAACCGGATTGAGCTTCAGGTTTAAAATAAAGATTAAAATCTAAAATTAGAAGAAAAAATGTGGACTATAACTTATTAAACTCCAAGACCTCTAAATTCATTGCACTGAATATAGAAAAAGAATCCTAGACCTTCAGACTGACTCATACCCTGTAGCATACAGTCTCTATAGTTAAATCTGCGGTGCAGTGGTACTGTATGCATGATGTCCCAGCATACATGTTTGAGAGCGCTAGCTTCATATCATGTAGGCCTATACTGATACATCTAAAAATTATTTCTTCTGAATATCATATTTGTTTTCCAAATAATTTGAAGTTCTGCATAATCATGTTGGTAACCAGTTTCATCAGATTTTGATAAAAATTGCTTGCACTGATTCCCAAAATGCCCTTCTCTGTCAAACTTCAATAGTGCATGTTTAATCTTTACAATATGCCGCTAAAATGGGAAGTCTAGTCTAAAAATCATTACAATATAATATTCCAAAAGTGAAATGGTAGAGCTCTGCCAAATTTGGTTGTATCCTGTTTTCTGAGACACTCTGTATTCATGAGTTGAGCAGTTTAAAGTCATGCTTCTCAGGTGCAACCAAAAATTGAGAACATTCAGAAAAAAAGTACAAACAAAAAAACAAGTATTATGTAATTGATGGCCCAAATGAAGTCATGATACAAAAATGCCATGCAATCAAACAAATACAATGCCATTTTGTCAACCAATAGGCCTAGTATTATTATTATTTATTGTAGTGTCTTGTCCCGTTTAAGGCAGGTCAGAAGGCAGTAGCCATATTTTTCTGTAGTTTTAGCCATTTAATCTTATATAAGAAATGAGTCAAGGAAGCCAATACTCACATTTATATTTTCCATAGGAATTGGTGTTCTTGAGTTAAGACCAATAATATGTCAAGATGAAAGTTTTGGAGATTTTCCCCCTCCCTAGAAAAATCATGCACATGGGGCGAAAATGACACCCCTTATAGACGAATCCAATTTCACGCATTCCTACATCTCAATGGCAGCCAAAGCTGGGTCTCTGTAGGCTCTATCTCACCTAAAATGTGAAATGATGCGGCCTTGGAGGGCATTTTAAACTGCATTCTATCACCCGTGTTACATGTAGACAAAAGAATGATGACAGTTTAATTCGATATTGTGGCCCACGTCCCAAAATGTGGGGGTGTATGTCCCCCCTGCACCCCCATTCATCTATTGGCTATAGTAGTTAATCCGATTATTATGTCACTTTTACGGCGAATACATTACATGGAATAGCCTTATTATATTATTTGGCATACAGTAAGTACACTGGACATAGCTATACAGAAAATAAATAACTTGCTTATACGAGCATATATTAACCTTTTGAATACAAGAGAGGTAAAAGTAAGTTTAAATCAATCAAGCAATCAAACAAACACACAAAAATTCAGGGAGGGTCATCCAAGGTTAAAGGTCAACTAGTAACAAACATATAAAACAAACAAACAGATTCAGAGAGGGTCATCCAAGGTCAAAGATGATCTAGTATGGTATATTTCCCCCATGAACTTGGCTGAAGAACTACCGTAAGGGTTAAGGCAATGTCTTGTCGTGTCATCAACAATTCCCATAATGATATATTTAATTGTCAAAATGAGTCAAGTGTTTTGAACACCAATTTCCACCATGGAAACTCCAGTCCATTTGACTTCAGGATCATTTATGAATAAAAAGCATTCATTCGTTCAAAATATGCATTTGCAATTAACTTGTTTGGTACAAACTTTGGTGTAAAAACTTTTAAATGTAGCGGCCATCCAAATTTTGGCCTAATTGTATCAATAACCTGTTATAAAATAGGGAGTCGTTGGGTGAGTTGCCATTCAAACTCCACTTGATTCATTGCTTGTATACCGATCTGTGCAAGGTTGAGAAGAGCTAAAAAGGTCACACAGATAGTCTTTCTCGGTTTGGTAGTGCAAACTTCAACACAACATTTATTCAGTGCACAATGGCTCTAAGCTAAAGCGTAAGCTGAGGTGTTTGCCCTTGAGGGCGTCTCGTATGTCGCATATTCTTACCGTCTCGATTATTTGCAGCGTTTCTTGAAATTCAATCATAATAAGGACATATTTTGTGAGAGTGTGTTTGTCATAGGCTTTAGGGTTATATCTGAAATATGTATGAGTCGCATCTTTGAAATAAACAGTGTGTATACAGTAGAATCACAATTCAAATGACTCTTAAAATGAATGCTTGTTTTAAACAGCACACAGATACCCAAAATAATTTGGATTGGAATAGAATGAATGTAATCAAGCAGAAAATGGGTAGGCTATTACAGTTGAAATCCATACACCCCCTATAGAAGACATAACCTTAATCACCTACACTGGGAGTGTGTATTTCAAGTGGGGTTACTTACATTTGAAATCTACACCCCTCTGTGTGAGATTAATGTCATGTCTTCCACAGGTGGTATATGGATTTTAAATGGAATAGCCCAATGACATGTGCCCTTCTCATTATTGGCCACAATGGCCTCATCCCAATGGCATAATTCAATAACCTCAATTAAACAATCAGTGCAAAATTTGACCTCAAGTTTCAGAGTATGAGTTTTTGTACCCAAATTTTCAAAGGTCATTCAATGAATGTGTAAATGTATTGGGTTTAAAGAACTGTGCCTTGATAGATGAGAATGTTGTGGATCCTAGTGTCTTATATACCTTGTTTTTGATTAGGCAAGTGGACAATGAAATTGTTATTCACAGTTTAGGATGTGTTCATGCCTATAAGGTAGAAGTGCATATGTGTACTGTGCTCTGCGCTCTATATCAAATTATTAGGCAGAATTAGATTTTCATGGATGTATGCTGATTTTGTACATGTGACGTCAATGTCACTTACTCAATTGGCTTGCTAAAATGACATCAAATTGACGTCACACCAATTATTGATACATACAAGCACAACTAGAAAAGTCCCAACTCTGAGCCTTAAATGTCCTTTGATCCCAAATCGGAAGCACAGTGGCCGAGCTGAACGGTCTCCGACTCAAAATCGAATGGTTGCGGGTTTGAGCCCTGGCGACGCCATCGTGTTGTGCCCTTGAGTATAGTACTTTATCTCGATTACTCTTCTTCACCCAGGTGTATAAATGGGTACCGGCATTCTTAAATTAGAATCAGAAGTTTACCGTTTTCTAAAATCCATTTTCCGTGTTGTAATCCGTGTTGTAAAATTTGTAAATCCGTGCCATGAATAAAGCTTAAAATGTATAAGCAACGATATTAATATCACAATAAAGTGTTCAATATCACGATCAATATGCTCCGATTAGAATATTCTCACGATAATAGGCCGACTATTACGATGTTTGGAGAGATATAGGGGGTTCATGTATTGGTAATATACCTTTATTTCAGTATTATTAAACAGTATTTTTATCATAAATATTGACATACACAACTCATGATTGTTTTTAACATTTATTTCTCTTATTTTTTAACAATTTTTGTCACATCATACAAAAATGTCATCACTTTCCGTGTTGTACCTCCGATTCTGTGATTTTCTTCCGTTTTCCGTAAAACAAAAAACTTCGGACTCTATCTTAAATGCTGGGAAAGTAACAGACTCCCTGTGGAGGAGGTGTGGTGATCCCCCACAGCAACATTTCAAGGTGGAGTCTGACCTAATCGCTAACGAAAGAGAGATGGGCATTCTGTAAAATACAGGTTCGACTCCTTTACCTTTTTTTAGAGCACCAATCATTTTGATACACCCTGTACATCATGACTGTGAAACTGAATACCATTATTTATATCTAATTTGCACACTTTGAGAATTTGGTAATTGAGAAGAGAAAATGAACAATATTTTATTGCTTGTTCCTTGAAACACAAGTATTGTACTAATCAATATAGCTTTACATATAACTGCAAATGGTTTCAATATTTCCAGTGTTTCCAGTGTATGCTGTGCCAATTTGTGTCTACACTAGGATCCACAACATGCTCATCTATCAGGGGAACAGTTCTTAAACCCCAATACATTTGTACATTCATTGAATGACCTTTGAAGATTTGGGTACAAAAACTCATACTCTGCAACTTGAGGTCAAATTTTGCACTAGGATTATGTAATTGAGATTATTGGACTTTGCCATTGGGATGAGGCTCTTGTGGTTCATAGTGATATCATGATGACTCAAATTGATACTTTTGATATAACAGTTTCTTTATAAAATGATGAGGAATTGATATGACAGCTATGAAATGTGTCAGTGTTTTAAATAGTATTAATGAAAGACAATGGTTTTAAAAGAAAACATTTCAAATCTTTTTTTTTGTACTAGTGTATGAATTGTAAAAATCCACATATAGATAGCTGTTGGCTAGGTTTAGTTAAGTGGCTAAAATTTGCTCCATACCTGCTAGTCTACTGCATGCAGTTGTCTTTGCTCACTCTCTATTGGCCTTTTTCTGCCTCACAAAGAGAATTCATTGTCACTTGATCTTCCTCTCTCTTAATGTTTCAGTATTAGACATGACACACTGATGAGCAATCTGCGGATTAAGTCATCTCGCAAATCAAACTTAAAACTGGATAACAGGGGATTTAGTTATGTCCGCATGTCAGAATGAATTCATGTATAATTCATAAAGTTTTGTTTTGGCATTTTCTCCAGTCTGAGTAAATGATCCCTCGCTTAAATGACATGCATGTCTTGCTACTGTTGTTTTTGGAAACAGTCTTTATCAAGCAAATGCAGTTGGAGTTTCAAATGGTTTGTTTGATTACTATTCTTATATCTGATCATGTTTTATGGCAATTATTTGTAATCTATGCATGGTTTTTAGCTAAATAAAAGCCTTGTTAATTTGCAAATGTCCGTATTATACAGGGGTGTGAGAGTTCCTCATTTCAGCTGGTTTCCTCTTTTTTTGTTACCAAAATGTATGCATTTTCTTTTATTTTCGAGCAATATTTGGCATTTTTACCCTGATTTTACGCTGTTTTTCAGAGTATTTCTAGTAAGTTTCCTCTTTTTTGATCTGTGGCATCTCATATCTCTGAATATAAATTTGCTTGATATTTCTTGTATACTATAAATCTATGGCTTGCGGTGCTTGGAGAAACTTTATAGTAATCTGCTCCACAGTCCAATGAAATGAAATGAATGAATATTAATACTGATTGACCAATACAAGTATGTTATATACTGTAGATATCAAATTTGTTTTCTAAGGCAAAAAAAAAAAAAAGTCTGTCTCAGACACCCGTGCGCATTGCTATGTGAACTCCCAATTAAGGTAGTATGAATGGCTACGGTGTCATGCTCAGATTTGCTTGAAAATGATACAGAATGTGGAGATTGGTGAGAAAAACTCACCTGCCAATTTTTAATTTTTTCCAAAAGAGCGTTTTTGACTTATGTAATTTTTTGTGATTGGAAAACTCCATAGACTTTGCACACGGCATGTTTTTGGCATGTTGCCAAGTTCTTCAAATCAGCTTAATTTTTGAAAACAAGTAATTTGTTTAAATGTGATTTTCTCTCGTTTATACCCAATGCATAAATCTGTTTTTAATTTATTTTATTGCAAAATGCTACTTAATAAAGGACAGCAATTTTTTTACAAGATATTAGCCTTAACAAAGGAGATATAAAATGGTAATGTTAGTACTTTTTTCAATTTTCTTGACTTTTTCTAGAAACACTAAATTACCTAAATTCTAGAATTTTTTTAGAGCTAACTATAGGTCCAATTTCAACAAACAAGGTGTCATATGAAAGGTAATCAAATTTAGAAAATACTCTCGCCAGCTTTCTTTAATTAAATGTTTCTATTTTAAGTTATAGGTGTTTCTAAAATTCCCTAAAATCAAAAATTTAAAAATTGATTTTCTAAAAAATTAAACCCTTTATCCAAAAAAGCTGGCGAGAGAATTTAGATATTAAGCTTATACACCATCCCTGAAAGTTTGGAAACCATAGCATACTCCATGTAGGCAAACAAAATTTTTATGTGGAAAAATTTAGGTAATTTTCAAAAAATAAAGAAATACATAAGAAATGGTAGAATTTTTATGAAACTCTAAAAATAGGTGGAGTGAAGACTTATCTTTAGTTTGTTCTAAGTTTTAAATTAATACACAATTCCAATTTGCTATTGTGGCTATTTTGCTGCAAGCTTGATTAGCCGTTCATACTACCTTAACGCTTAGCGCTACATGTTGGCTCCAATTTTGTCTTTTTTTGCAGTCTGGTTGTTGTTATTTTTTGTACACATTTTGCCATGATTGTTAATGAGATAAACAAAACTATTCATTGTGTATGTATATTACTATGTTTCTGTTTTTGAATATCACAAAGTACATAAACATTGCCTTGACTGTATAAAAAAAAATTGCATATCGCACAGCTCATTTTCTAAAAAAGCAAAAAAAAAAAAAAAAAAAAAGCATAGCACTTAGCCTTTTGACCAAATGTGTCTGAGACATGATGATACATATATATTTTTAATATCAATAATAGATTTACCATCTACTGTAGAGAACAACAATAAATGTATACTACAGTTTGTCCACTCTGAAGTACAAAGTAGCAATGCGCGTGTAAACAGTGCGCAGTGCTGCGTCTCTGCTGCAGGTATGCGTGCCTTCAAAGTCAGCACAATGTGTGCGTCCGCGTCGGTACTTTGTACTTCAGACTAGACAGACTGTAGTGAGCCCTCCACCGGCCTCTCAATGAATGGTAGAATCGCTATTTCAAATATTTGACCAGCTCTGACAAAACCAGAAGCATTTCATGATTTGAATAAAAATGTAAGCACTAGACAATATGTTTAAAATGATACAAAAATTATATAAATAGCATCAATACTTTTCAAGATATGGATAATTTTGTAAATGATACCTTGATATTTTTGCCAACTTGCTATTCTGAGTAATGGGCCAATTAGTTTCCTGCCTTACACAGGATTGAATAGGGATTATCGTAGTTCAACTGTTATTTATTGATTACATAAACCTCTTTTTAATAGGTACTTTCAAGGATTTGAAAGGCCACGTAGTCAGTCAAATACCATGAAATAAAGAATTCCAAAATTTGACTTTTTTTATGGAAATGTCATCTTTTAAAGGCCTATAACTCAAAAATATGTCTGGCAACTTGTTCCGGGTTTTGTAGGAGCTGGTCACATATTATTGATAACGATGATATATATTTTATAATATCAATAATATATCTACTGTAGACAGCAACAATAAATGTATTTTGGATTGGCCTAATGCTGACCATTCATCCCGTTATTGCCACGCTCAATTCACAAGTAAAATGTAAAATATCTGGAAAAAAATTCAAATGCTGTAACATACAGAAATGTGTATTTTGTGTATTGGAGGAGTGCAAACTTTAATCATTAATAACATTTGAATAAAACATGTAGAATATGTATTCCGATTTAATATAGGGCAAAAGAAAAGACAGGTGGAGTGGGAAGAGGGGATCAAAAGTAAACCATTCATTTAATTGTAAGAAATGCCTCTAGTGCTGTTTGTTTTTCTGTTTTTTTTTTTATTGTGTGACCTCCATATCTGTTATATATATTACATGAAGTGTGTCATCTCTTTGCCATTGAGCTAAATAATAAAATCCAATTAACATGACATACAATGTGTCACATCTTGACTAGCCGCCACTCCATCAATATTCTACTGTAATTACACTGCATTCAACCAGTAATGAAACAAAAGGCTGAATTCACTCCATGCAAATAATGGGCTATTCCATTTCAAATCCACACTACCCCTGTGGAAGATTTTGGAAATATTTTTCACAGAGGGAGTATGAATTTCAAATGGAATGAACACATTAAGGCAGTTCCATTTGAAGTTCATATACCATCTGATAAAGATATTTCCAAAATCTTCTGTATAGATAACTTCAGTATCTTAGATTTCTAATTTGTGTAAGGGAACAAACCAAAAATACAATGGTGTATCCTTCGTGTCATGGGCGTCGGAACAGTGGCGGCAAGGGTGGCCGTGGCCGCCCCACTTTTTGGCTTTAAAAAAAAAAGAAAAAAGAAAAAAAAAAAAAAGTGAAGAAAATATAAAAATAGGAATTGACGGAGGGGCAATTCGGGCGGCAAAAATAGAAACGAAACAAAATAGAAAACACATACTCTCTAGAGAACTTGTTCCCTCTCTACCTATCACCCCAAACTGTGTACTACATGCATTGTGTAGAATTAGACTGACCGCTAATGCATAAGTATGCATAGCAGTGCTGTAGTACAGTACCGATCTTCCAGTCGCGAATCATGACGAAAAGGTGATGAAACTTCTGGAGAAAAAAAACCCCACACAACTGCAAACGCTATCAAGTTGTCATTTCATTCAGTCTTTACAAGGGTGTGTATTAAAAGAAAAGATGGGAGAGATCGAAAAGAAGAGTCTTTCGTATAAGGTTAGAGAAATAAAAATGCTAAATCTATATATTAAAAAAAAAAAACTTGTAGATTCGTCTTGATTTATACATCAAAATTCACCATCTAACTACTTCAAATAATGGGTTCTATCCACTTTGCAAATGAAGAAATGCGACAGCTTCGTGCCCCCTGGACACCTGCTGGGGGCCTACCCCACTTTTCAAGGCGTCTGATGCCCTGCTTCATGTAAGAGAATGCCAAACAAATGCCAACTCTAATCCTAACCCTAATCCTACCCTAACACTAACCATTACCCTAATTCCTAACCCTAACTCTAATCCTATTTGTATTTCATGCTCTCTTACACTAGGGATAAACCAATACAATGACACCATATGAATGAAACGCCTTGACGTTGATCCACAAGCCTCAGCACACTTTACATATAATGGGACATAGCAATTATAATATTCATACACTTACAGTAGACAGCTTGTGTCAATTTGATATCTACCAGTCGACTTATAGGGTATTTAAATAAAGGCACTTAATTTAATGCCCACATGACCAGATGGGTGCTGACATTACAACTTCTACACAGGATGTCTGGAAAAGTGACCTTTGGCACAGCGGGTGGTCTTCCTGTGTATTTCAATTGGAAACGTGGGATGCATGTCCAAATATTCTAGCAAATTTGTCATTTTTAGCAACTTTGTAGTATTATTATAAAGACTTTTTTTTCTGTCTGTAAAAACTGTGTGGTCTTGTTATGGCGGCGCCCATGGGTCACGTGGACATTAAATTTAGTGAATTTTTTAAATGGCCTATGGTGACTGTTTACTGTAGATAGCAATAGCAGATTCACTCTCATGTTGACAGGTACCATAGATCTTTAATCTACCGAAGGTAACAGTATATTCTACCGAAGATAACAGTATATCTACTCACACAAAAATCCACTTGCAATATTTCTACAGTATATAGATTTTATAAAAAGAAAAATTAATCTGTGTTTACATCTTCATTTGTTCAGTCTCCTATTTCCCAAAAGTTCAGTTCATCAAGACTCAAATATACCATGTTTTGCAAACAAGTGTTGGGGTTTGAGTTGGGTAATCACCATTGCAAATGAATTCAGTGCTGCAGATGTGTAGGGTTAAGTGTTGAGACCTTAAAATAAAATCAAGTACTCCAGGCTGCATTTAATGCATGCTTCAATTATTCACTTCCTCCAACTTGCCATACAAATGTTGTCTGACTGGTTTAGTACAAGGGCTAATATTATGTGGTGCCTTCATTTTCATGATATATATCAATTCTAGTCTAGTGCAAAGATGTGAACAAAATTAATCTTTAGGAAACAAGCAACATTAATAAGGCCCCCAAAAAAGCTATGTCTCAAAGCCGCTGCGTGCACTTGTTTTTCTCAGTGTGTCCATGTCAGCTGAAATGACAAATTCTTTTTTTATTTCTTTTCCTTTAAAAAAAAAAAAATTGCCATAAAATCATGAAATTCTGAGACAATAATTTACCTGATTCGATACTAGCATTGTTTAGGTATAAAACAATTGATATTTGTACTTCAAATGTGTAAATCAACCACAATTTTATGTTGTGTACTTCTGAATGCTCAAAAATGGCATCTCAATTCAAAATTAAAGTTTTGAAAAAATAAAAAAATAAAAAATATCTTTAAAAAAAACCTGCATCTCGCATTCGTTTTTGAAGCTGCCATGAGCTTTGAGACATAGCATTATTTTTTTAGCCTAATGCAAATGTTCTACTTTGGCACTGCCTGGTACCAAGAACAACATAGTCTATACTTTATTTTAATTTGCCAAAGGTTTAATTTTGAAGAAGACATATTTTGGAAATTTCTGTTACAATAGTACTTTATTAGTTATTATATGAAAAGGTGTTTAATGAAATGAGTGAAATGATTCAATCACATATTGACCCCACTTTTCATTTTTATATCTCTCATACATAAATTCTAGACAGCTCATTGGTTGATTGCCATTTATCATTTTTACCATCAACCTCTCCATGTGATTGTTTTTACCATCAAGAAAAAATGGGAGGAAATATTAAAAAATTGCATTTTATCAGTTTCAAGTGAAAGAATACATCGTATAAGTGTTGATAAGTAGCAAGAAATCTCAAATTTGGGCATGGATGAATGTGTCTCCCCTTATTCTGCCCTTAAGACAATTTTAAAGGCACCAAAATAGTTTAATACAAATTTTCTTTGTATACTGCAGAATGCAAAGAAGTATTTGCGATAACAATGATGATGTTGACAAATTATGATAGGCAGGTACAATGTAACAAAAAGATAAGCCCTTTTGTCCAGGCCCATAACCAGGGGGACTGGGGGAAGACACCCCTCCCCCATCCCAAAATGCCCAAAAAATCCCCTTCTTTGACCCAAAAAGTCCCATTTGCGAGCGTAGTGAGTGAAAAAATTTGGGGTTTTAATGCCTTTTGGTTAAAAAAGGTCAACATTTTTGGGGAAAAAGTCTCCTTTTTCAAAATCTGACCCCCAGTCCAAAAAGGTCCAAAATTTGGACAAATAGTCCACTTTTTCAAAATCAACCCCCCCCCCCAAAATAAATCCTGGTTACGGGCCTGCTTTTGTCCTGTAGGTAGTTGCACAAGAGATAATGTACTTGGTTATTTCTTGCATTTCTTCTATGTGACTCAAATCAATCAAGCAATTTAAGTATACATAAATTATATAGAAGTTAGTTGTGGCTAAGTTAGTTGTGCATGGTTAATATATATAGGCTAATATCTATTTTAAAGAACCTAACACATAGACTGAATTTCCCCCTTATTTATTTTTTGTCAAAGGTGATGTTTGTATGACTTTTCAAGAGTTCGTCAAACTAATAAATATTCCTCTGATAATTCTGTGCACAATCATTGCAACACAATTTTCTGCAGTAAGAAATGACATCATTTCATGGTTACTAGCCAACACTGCAGCCAATCCAATATTTAGCATAAACATGTCTCATTACATACACACTGAATTCAACTTGGGGTGATGCTGCCTATTTTCTACCTCAATTGAATTACAGCCTGGCCCAAAATCCACAGGGTGCTGATTACGCCGTCTGCAAGCCATTTTTACAGGGCACGTAAGAGTCGTAGCAGCCTGCTACAATTAGAAGGCTCACCTTTAGATATATAGTAGAAAAGAGTGAGCATCAACAAATTCTTGTAGATGGGAACAAAAACAAAGAGCTAGGAAAAAATACAAGAAAATACAAAATGATGACATTCCTCTTTTATTACATCAAACTTTAATTTGTGGCAGTAATTGGTGACAAAGTGAGTTTGTTGTAAGGAATTTCATGAATTATAATTCAAACATAAAGCTATTCTGATCATGATATGTGACATGATGCGATCCACTCACACTAAAGCTGAAATTACTATTAACTTGCTCAGTATCTTTGGCATACTAGTACTTGGTTGCAAACATTTTATATGTCCGTTTTGTTATGTTTTTCACTCTTTTTTGCTCCTTATTTGTGCCTATCTCAATTTCATTATTGCCAACTTTGGTTTGATTGAATTACACACATGTATAATCAGGACTTCCAAAAAGTGGTCCTTTTTCAAATGAAAAGCACACATTTTTGGTGAAAAGTGGAGCTAAGCCCCTAAAAATTACCTTTGTTTTCTGGATTTTATAATGCCTTATCACCAAAAATTAACCCTTATGTATTTTTGTTGTTGAAAAATAGTTAAAAGCAGACCTTTGTGTATAACTCTTCAAGAACAAATTTAGGACCTTGGAGTTGTTTTACCAAGCTACATTCTATGCTTATTATTGAAATCATGGTTTCTGAATTTGGCTACCTATATGAGCTGGCCATTTATATATAGCCTTATCTATTGCTTCTGGCCATATAAAAATAAAACTACTTTTGCATAGCAAACAAAATCACTTGAGGGGTTAAATATCCAATTACTTAAGCAGCTACATGGGTGACAAACATGGGAAATTATGAAAATGGGAGTACCTGCATGCAGGCTATATCTCTTTAATGGTTTTCGGATTCATATTCATGGAGTAACGTGTGATTAGATGTGCATTTTAATATATGAGAATACTAATGAATCTCTGTAAGTGTATTAATAGTAACTGTAGCTCTCAGTCAAACTGCTCTATTCTAAAAATACAATATCAGTTATTAGTTGATTAGGTTCATATTTCGAGAGATTTTTTTCTGGCGACAAAGTTATGCAAAATACATATTTTTGATTTCCTAAATGGAATAAATATTCTGTAATTACGTAATTGTACATAAGTGGTATGTGGTTTGATAATTAAATCTGAGAATGCTGAAGGCTAATTTAAGACTGTTAGTCAAAATTGACAATTTAATGCATTCAAGAGTACTGTTTTTGTCATAACGTTAAGTACAATGTCTTCCGTATTGTTTTGATAATTGATTTTTCCCCTTAGAGATTTAATATTAAAGCGTGTTAGTGCATATTTTATCATTTAACATCCTGAATGTTACATTTCCATGACAAATTTTGACATGAATATAGAACACCAAAATAGAGGACACACATGCCAAGTATTGAACCCCCTGAGCACTACCTGCTGATCTAACATTACCTCTGATTGGTCAATTACATGATATCTTTACTTCAATCACCAATCAGAATGGAGCTTAAATAATTCACCCCAATTATTTTTGCGTGGTAAAATTATTCTAACAATGTTGCTGATTGGTCCAATTGATAATGAAAACTTCTTTTTGGCCAATCAGCAGGTAGTTATCATGGGCTTAAAATGTTATGCTTACTATATCGCAGCAGAGGATGTATCAAAGGCTAACTGCAAAATGGCTGCAAATGTCCTCAATTTGGTGATCCACCATGCAGACAAAATGCTGTGCTCAAAGCTGGGGCTCAAAGGGTTTGAAGAATTTTGATCAATAACTGTTTGATATTCTTTGTGTATCTGAAATATATAAATGAGTAAATAAATTCAATTGAAATCTTGTTTGTTTCTTGGTAAAGTTGACAAGTTTGATTGATGTTGCTGTGTTTGAACTAATATGAATTTGGTATTACCATGGTCATGCTTGATAAAACCTCCAGTTATATGTGACACGATCTGGTCCATGGGGGCCAAAGGAGGCATTTTTGAAAATAGAGTTACTGTAATTATTACATTATACATATAATAGGCTATCATTTACTGAAAATACTAAAGGTCTAGCTTATTTGGTTATGAAGTTTTTTGATGTCTATTTTCTTATGTATTTTATTGTTTTTACTCCATATTTTTGCCTTTATCTCATTTTCAAATTTGCAGCCTTTGGCCCCATGGACCAGATTGTGTCACATATATTCAGATGTTTAGATCTGTAATGTATCATGGACGCTACTATCTTAAAAATTACATACATAGAATCAGCTATTCCAGTTGGAATCCATACACCCCCTATAGAAGACGTGAATTTGATATTCCACACAGGGAGTGTGAATTTCAAATGGGGTTACCTAAATGGGTGACTCCACTTAAAATCTATACACCCCCTGTGTAGGGGATTAAGGTCATGTCTTGCGCAGGGGGTGTATGGATTTCAAATGTAATAGCCCAATGTTATTGAACCGGACATGAATTTCTTACTATTCAGAAAATAAGTCATTGAGATTGTATTCCCTCTTCTCTGTGTCTGTATATATATGTACATACATGGTTGCATACATTAATAGATTCCAATGATGTTCCGATCAATCCAATGTAACCACAAGTACTCAGCATGGTAGTATTAGACGCGCTAAATGTGCGTCCATGCACCACTGAGAGATTAACTTTCAGCGTCACCACAAACGCATCGCAAAATTCCATAGATTGTTATGTATGATGTAGTCAATGGTAATAGCACGTGCCCGGAGGATTTAAACAATAGCGAGATCTGGGCGACCAATCACAAGCCAGATCCATTTAAAGATGCATTACATCATTACTCTCCATAGAGTCCCGTGTTAAAAATGTTAACCACAAGTCAAAGTAAGTAGTCCACTTGGGAAGCTAACAAACAGAGGGAGTATGGTGACTGAAAATATCAGATGTGAAAATCTATCAATTGCACACACATTAATACAAAACAGCGTTTTATGCTTAAATGTAATAGCCAGAGTATGCAAAATGGGCAAGTGGACTACGGAGAAGTCTACCTATTCAGTGGCGTGTCCAGGGTGCACAGCGTCATCATCCCTATATCTTTGTGTCAAAAATTGCCGTGATAGTACGGCGAATCCTCTCGTTTTTCAAAAGCTACGCATGGCGATTTTGTTCGAGATAGACCGAGCGACTCAGGCTAAGCACACCATATGCACACGATATGAGATACCACATAGCCTGCGACAGAGTTTCTATTGTATGTTTTTACGATTTGCGCATGATCAAGTACCCCATATGATATTGTCATTACAAGAAAATCCAATTTTTGTCAGGTAAACCCCAGGTTTTGTTTCCAATACACTAACTGGAAATGCAATACACTAATTAGCGGGGATTGCTGTTTGCTGTGGATATATTTTACTGCATTTTATCCGTAATGATTTTGACATCGTTCTTCAAATTTGTGATAAATATTAAACTGTTTGAGAATTACAATTATATAAAGGAACACGTGTACAGAATATTAAAGCACAATTCTATACAATGTACTATATCAACACACTATACCACTTTCTTTATCTGCGTCAATAATAGAATATTGATTTCAATCAAATTGAATACATCTCTCCAGTTTGTACTCCACCACTGAGCGATCTAGCGATCGATCTCTAACCAATCAGATGGGACTCCTTTTCTTGCGTTCGGTGAAATACCAATCGCCCGTCGCTCACCAACGGAGTATTAAGTTTATATTTATAATATAGGGTGTCGACACTGTGGGGTGGTGCTTTGGTTTCTTATTGTGTTCTACATAAGTGCTGCATATATTAGAATGATGCTTATGAGATCATCAATAGAGTGTATGCAATAAACCAACTGGAACGGTATAACAATTGAAATGGCAGCCATGCTGGAGGACAGTTCTAAGATAACTTAAGATGACAGAGAGACAGGTCTCTAGATCGATTCCACAACCATTCATATCTATCACATGTTTTATTATATTATCATGCAAATTTTTCCTGTGGTACCTTATGGAGGACAGAATTTTATTTAAAATGAGGATGACTCTGTCATGAGTGACGTCGTATTGAATACCCTATATACAGAGAAATCTGAATTGGCTCGATGTACATTGGAAATAAATTGAATGTGATCTAATTATATAGCAAGGTGGCCAAATGTACACAAGTACACATGTGTTTCAGAGATCAATGTTTGCAATAAGATCAGGCTAAATGAATTCCATCACTAAATGACTGATTTTACCTAAACAGGCATTAGTAAAATTAATAAAGTGGGCTTTTATTAATTCAGCTTTAAAATGTTAGCCATCTTCAGATGCCTCAATTTTGATGTTTAAAGTGGGCTATGGGGCTGTTATATGGGCCACTAACCTTTACAAGTTTTTTTGGAATAAAATCAGGCAAAACTAGTTCATTGCCAAATTACTATGTGTTATGATTTTACCAAAATAAGCATGAACACACTTTCATTTTGAAGACCACACATCAATTGTTTATTCAGCATCTTCTGGTCTGTTGAGTAGCCAAAATATGAAATACAACATGGATATTGATTTGGCTGGATATGGCTCATTTGACTTTAGCACATAGTATTTGCAACTCACCATCTGACGACGTACCTCATGAAATGAATGATGCAGTATAGTTAGCTTGAGCAAAGCGATAATGCAGCAATTGAGTTGCCTTGTTAATACAAAACAGGAGGAGACTTAGCTGGCTATCGATTACTCTCCTACACCTGTGAAATCACAAGTTGGAGGGAGCTGACGTCATTTGTTGGAGGTCACTTAAATCCCTAATCAAATGCTGAATCGGCTCCGTCTCCTCAATACACAGGTGTCTACGATTGTCCTACCAAGTTACAGTGTTGCCGTCTTTTTGAGCGCTTTGACTAGGACAGATCATTTTTATTCATAGTATCATATTAAGTCTTGGATTACCTTGTGTGCTTGTCACTATGTATTATTATTATTTCACTGTGCTGCAAGAGAAATGCATAATTTTGTCAAGTTCTGCTTTTCAGCTCTCTGACTCTCAGGTAGATTTAAAAATTAATTTTGTCTAATTTGCTACATTTACATACCATATCACTGTCACATGCATTGTATGAAATAGGCCTGCATAAGTTGGCATCCACAGGGAATATATATAATAAATTTGAAATGTATCAAAAACTGTACAACTATGAATATAATTTAAATTAAATATACCACAACCAGTTTGAAATAATTTTGTCGTATTTCAGATTGTTTGCACATGTTTTGTTTTAAACAAAGCACATTAAGTAACTTTACTATCAGCAGTAGATAGCACATTGTGTAATATTGCTATCAGCAGTAGATAACACATTGTGTAATATTGCTATCAGCAGTAGATAGCATTTTGTGTAATATTGCTATCAGCAGTAGATAGCATTTTGTATAATATTGCTATAAGCAGTATATAGCATTTTGTGTAATAATACTATCAGCAGTAGATCGCTCACTGTGTAGTATACATTGTGTAATATTGCTGTCATCAGTAGATAACACATTGTGTAATATTGCTGTCATCAGTAGATAACACATTATGTATTATTGCTGTCATCAGTAGATAACACATTGTGTATTATTGCTATCAGCAGTAGATAGCATTTTGTATAATATTGCTATAAGCAGTATATAGCATTTTGTGTAATAATACTATCAGCAGTAGATCGCTCACTGTGTAGTATACATTGTAATATTGCTGTCATCAGTAGATAACACATTGTGTATTATTGCTGTCATCAGTAGATAACACATTGTGTAATATTGCTGTCAGCAGTAGATAACACATTGTGTAATATTGCTATTAGCAGTAGATAACACATTGTGTAATATTGCTGTCAGCAGTAGATTGCATTTTGTGTAATATTGCTAATATTATACAAATATTTGAGGGGAAGTAGGCCTAGTCAAAACTACTGGTTCCTCGATGTTGGATGATTTGACTACTTCGCAATGCATAAGCGGAGGGAAGTAGTCAAATCATCCAACACCTAGTAACCAGTAATTTGAATACTTCCCCAAATGGAACATGTTGTATTTGTTTTACTATACCTCTTAAAAAATTTTACTATCATGGTAAAAACGTAAGCAATAATCAAAACACACTGTGTTACCGGTCATCGTGCTCGCCGGCATGGTAAATGACCTTAACATTTTGCTTACCTGATTTTATTGGAGGATTTCCTTCTATTCCTTCTGTTCAACATGTTCAATCAGTTTACACAGACGATGGTGGACGACATTATTCAATGTGGCAACAGCCAATATCGTAAACAAAACAGACAATATGACGGCAACACTGCCTGGACATAGGACGCCCTGTGCCGAGTTGTGTTTTTAGCTCTATTGGCCCCGTTACAGAACAAAAATGCACAAAATATATTTCTCAGTGAATGTATACATTTTCACATAAAAATAAATATTTTTGGATTCAAAATGAATGTGAAGAAATTTTTTTTTTATAACCGGGAGTGAGCGGGACTCGATCTCGGGACCCTCTGCATCGCAGGCGACAACTTTACCATTACACCACGCTAACCGTGATACACATTGTGGGAAAATTTTAGCTATATATCATAAACATACCGTGCGTTATTCATACAATACATTCAAAAAACAGTACTTACAATGAGGTTCACTGTCAAACCTCAACGGATTTAGACTGATAAAATAGTGCTTAATAACATGCGTACAGTTTTGGAATAATTTGAGACATTTTTGTGTTTATGTGTAAAACCAATGACGACGTCAAAATTCAGCCAATCTTGGCCGGCCCCCCTGAGTTTACATGTATAATATACTAATTTTCTTTTTAACACTCCATAAATAACATGTTTTATAAAACACCAAATTTGTGTGTTATTATCCATTCATACACTCCTAGATAGTGAGAACCAATCAGAGCACACATTAGGGTGCGAACTCCGCATAATACGTGCAGTGCTTTTGGACGCGTTCATTTTTCTTGCAGGTGGATGCATTTATATTTGTTTGCATTTTCCAACATTTTTAGTCACAATTTTGTTATAAATATTGCAAAAATCACGGGATTATTTAGTCGTGTATGAAATAGGTTGATAAATGCGCATTACTTTATGCTCGAGAAATTGTACAAAATAATGCACTTGTACTGATATGTTGCTCAACATTTCAGTACACATGCATTATTTTGTACAATTTCACTCTCAACAAGTAAGACGCATTCATTAACCTATAATCGGTAAGCTAAGTCGGCAAAATAACTCCAGCAGACGCCATTTCACGATAAACGCATCTGCAGAATCGCTGTTGTGTAGCATAATGCTACGTCTGAAGGAACGGTGACGCACGGGTCGAGACACCATGTGGTAGTAGGGGTGTGGAAGTTTTACTACTTCCTGTGTGCGGCGTAATTGCACAGGTGCGGGAAAGTAGTCAAAATACCATACTCTACGCTGGTGCTATTAATCAAGAAGATGTCTGGATTACCTAATAAATATTTATGAGGTATAGTAAAATATTGCTATAAGCAGTAGATAGCATTTTGTGTAATATTGCTATCAGTAGTAGATAGCACTGTGTAATGCTATCAGCAGTAGATAACACATTCTGAAATGTTGCTATCAGCAGTAGATAGCACATAGTGTAATATTGCTATCATCAGTAGATAGCACATAGTGTAATATTGCTATCATCAGTAGATAGCACATTGTGTAATATTGCTATCAGCAGTAGATAGCACATTGTGTAATATTGCTATCAGCAGTAGATAGCATGTTGTGTAATATTGCTATCAGCAGTAGATAGCACATTGTGTAATATTGCTATCAGCAGTAGATAGCACATTGTGTAATATTGCTATCAGCAGTAGATAGCATGTTGTGTAA
This sequence comes from Amphiura filiformis, assembly GCF_039555335.1. NCBI lineage: Eukaryota > Metazoa > Echinodermata > Ophiuroidea > Amphilepidida > Amphiuridae > Amphiura > Amphiura filiformis. Next base: position 11,229,467 of record NC_092631.1, read on the forward strand.
TATTGCTATCAGCAGTAGATAGCATTTTGTATAATATTGCTATAAGCACTAGATAGCATTTTATACAAATATTTACTGCTCATGAGGGATCTGGTGGAATCTATTGGTCCCCTCGGTGAACTGGAACCGTGAGGCCTACTATTTCCAGACCGCCAGGGGACCAATAGATTCCACCAGATCCCCAATTTAGAATCCAATTAAACAGTAAATATTTGTTTTATATCCTTCATTAATATATTCTGTGTTCATTAATTGGTTAAATAATAGAAAGGCCTTTATCATAGACATAGGCCTAGGCATAAATGTAGGCTAAGCCCTAGCATAATCAAGGCTAGGCTAGGCTTGCCGTGCTTTGTTTTGATTGAATACACGTAGGCCTACATGCACAAAGCACGCACACAATTGAGTGGCTATAAAGCTTACCGTTGCAATGTTTTAACCTCTACAATACCGCCGTGAAACGAGTAACCATGTTCTCTGTTATTTCGCCGTCAATATTAAGATATTGTTCCTGATGTAACTCAGATTATGTCATTAAACTGCCGTATTTTAGCTGCACTTCTGTGCTGCTGCTTGTGTACTTCGCAAGACAACACGACTTGCTACACATTACTACCCCAGAACCGTAGCGATATCCAGCGTATGTGGCGAGTTGCACCGACCGCTAGGAACTGCTGACGGCTATGAGGTCATCTGCGCTCAGAGGAGTATAGCAAAAAATATATCCCGGGGAAATAGCACTTTCAGTCGGCTTTTTAACTGCTTTGCAAAATAGCAAAACTATTTTTGATCACATGATACTCGTTTAACCAATTAATGAACGAGAATATATTAATGAAGGATATAATGTGTAATATTGCTATCAGCATTAGATAGCATTGTGTAATGCTATCAGCAGTAGATAACACATTCTGTAATATTGCTATCATCAGTAGATAGCATTTTGTGTAATATTGCTATCAGCAGTAGATAGCACAATGTATGATCAGCAGTAGATAACACATTATGTAATATTGCTATAATCAGTAGATAGCACATTATGTAATATTGCTATCATCAGTAGATAGCACATTGTGTAATATTGCTATCAGCAGTAGATAGCACACATTGTAATGCTATCAGCAGTAGATAGCACACATTGTAATGCTATTAGCAGTAGATAAGAAAATGTGTAATATTGCTATCAGCAGTAGATATCATTTTGTGTAATATTGCTGTCAGCAGTAGATCGCACACTGTGTAATGCTATCAGCAGTAGATAACACATTGTGTAATATTGCTATCAGCAGTAGATAGCACACTGTACATTGTGTAATATTGCTGTCATCAGTAGATAACACATTGTGTAATATTGCTATCAGCAGTAGATAACACATTGTGTAATATTGCTATCAGCAGTAGATAGCATTTTGTGTAATATTGCTGTCAGCAGTAGATCGCACACTGTGTAATGCTATCAGCAGTAGATAGCACATTGTGTAATATTGCTGTCAGCAGTTGATAACACATTGTGTAATATTGCTATCAGCAGTAGATCGCACACTGTACATTGTGTAATATTGCTGTCATCAGTAGATAACACATTGTGTAATATTGCTATCAGCAGTAGATAGCATTTTGTGTAATATTGCTGTCAGCAGTGGATCGCACACTGTGTAATGCTATCAGCAGTCAATAACACATTCTGTAATATTGTTATCATCAGTAGAGAGCACAATGTGTAATATTGCTATCATCAGTAGATAGCACATTGTGTATAATATTGCTATCAGCAGTAGATAGCACATAGTAGAGAGCACATTGTGTAATATTGTTATCATCAGTAGAGAGCACATTGTGTAATATTGCTATCAGCAGTAGATAGCACACTGTGTGATGCTATCAGCAGTAGATAACACATTGTGTAATATTGCTATCATCAAGTGATAACATTAGCAGTAGATATTACAACATGTAATATTGCTATCACCAGTAGATAGCACATTGCATAATGTTGCTATCAGCAGTAGATAGCACATTATGTATTGCTATCATCAGGAGATAACACATTGTGTAATATTGCTATCAGCAGTAGATAACACATTGTGTAATATTGCTATCATTAAGAGAATAAAAGATAGGATTTTGTCTTTTGCCTATCCAATATCGTGTCATAATGGATGGGCTGGCCAATATTTTGAGTAGTAATTTTGCGAGAAAAACTGCCTTTTTTCAGAAAAAAATAAAGTTACTTTTGTGAGGACATCCCGTTGTTTTAAATGAGCGAAACCATCTCGAACATCTAAGCTGCCGAATCGCGTTCTTAGTTCTCGCACATGTATTACGCGAACGCATTATCACACGATCATTGAGGAGCAACAAGTGTGCCGCCGTTGCGTGGCGACACGCGCCCTGACTAATATCACTATCAACTATTGTGAGATATTATACACCAGAAAACCAATCAAATTATGTGAATTCTTTACAAGATGCACCCATTGAATAAGAATAGTAAATAACATTAGCAGTAGGTAGCACAATGTGTAATATTGCTATCAGCAGTAGATAACACATTCTGTAATATTGTATCAGCAGTAGATAGCACACTGTAATATTGCTATCAACAGTAAATACAACATATGTCTTGTCATGCCTTACTGTTGCGAGCTCTTGTCAAACATATTTGGTCAGTTTCATCAACTTGACAATGTTTGTAACTAATGTGTGACTCATGCATTGAGAGTATTTGCTAAGGTACAGTTTCTCATGAAACCCATGCCTTTTCATATGTTTATAAAAAGACAAAACAATGTTGCAGGGAAAGTGGTATATAGAAGTGTACTGATAAGTTTTTCTCAGTAAAAATGCACTTTTTCCTATGAGTGTGCTTTACAATTTTAAAATCCAACATAACCAGGTCATGTCAGTGTATATGATGTTTGATAGACTGGAATGTTTTTAACCACCTCATGTATTGAAATTACTTCTACATCATCTTACTTTTGTGCTCTTTATAGGTTATTTATATCACACATTCTTATTCAATCTATACAAACAGAGCTATATTTCATCATAAATTGATATTATCGTCTCTCTGTTTCATTCAACATGTAAGTTTTATTATTACATCTATTTTAAGTGGAAGCGTCTTACAAAAAAATTGATTTTGTTGCCTTTAAATTGTCATTAATTAATAATAAGCTCATAATAATCAATGTTCTAATTTGATACGACCTTGAAAACTGTTAGATAACTGGAAGCGTACATGAACTAATAACATTAAATTACATGTCAAAACCTATTTGTTTAATTAAGTTACATAGATGGTACAACTTGATTATTTTTGGTGTAACTATAAATATATTATTTTTTGGCTGTGTTAGCTAGCCAAGCAAGTGAAGCATCTTGTATATGATATTGATTTCTAGATACTCTCTCACTCTCAAGCCATTTATGCTTGCAATGGCGGCACCAGGATTTTTTTTTTTTGGGGGGCAAAATCAACAAATTTTGTGCAAATTGCCACAAAAAGTGGAAATTTACGTAATTTGGGTTTTTTCCCTCAAAAGTGGGGGTGGGGCAAACTGGTGAGAAAAAAAAAATATATGGGGGGGCAAATCCCCGTAGCGCCACCACTGTCTACTTGCTCGTTTTTTAAATACCAAGATGGTGGGTCTGTAAACCTATTATTAACTCTCAACTTGGGGGGGGGGGGTGGTGAGGAAATAGAAATTAAACTAAATTAAGCTAAACTTTTATTTAAATACCATGTTTTATGGCCCCACACATATGTGGGGCTTATGTTATCATCCAGATGGTTATCTGCCTGCCTGTCCATCTGCATGGTTTGTTTGGTTGTCCGGACGGAAGCAAATTCATTAATCCACTGTGCAGCATGTTTTCAGGAGTTAAGAAAGCCTAATAATGATAATATTGGATGGCTTATTTTGCATGATACCATAACATATCGGATTCGTCATACAAATATCGAACTCGCCGTTGGCTTGTCCGATATTTTTATGACTCATCCGATATGTTATGGTATCATGCTCAGCCATCCAATATTATATCAAACTTGGTATGGTGATAGGATATGGTGGCCTGATGTGCTGTATAGTTTTGTGCCATGTTATTTGCATATTTATGAATATTAATGATCTTATTTGCATATTTTGCTTACGATTTCATTAATCCACTCTGCAGCTTAAATGCAATAACCGATCAACTTCATTATTATGTTTTCAGGGTTATTAGGAGTTAAGAAAGCCTAATAATGATAATATTGGATGGCTTATTTCGCATGATACCATAACATATCGGATTCGTCATACAAATATCGAACTCGCCGTTGGCTCGTCCGATATTTTTATGACTCATCCGATATGTTTTGGTATCATGCTCAGCCATCCAATATTATATCAAACTTGGTATGGTGATAGGATATGGTGGCCTGATGTGCTGTATAGTTTTGTGCCATGTTATTTGCATATTTATGAATATTAATGATCTTATTTGCATATTTTGCTTACGATTTCATTAATCCACTCTGCAGCTTAAATGCAATAACCGATCAACTTCATTATTATGTTTTCAGGGTTATTAGGAGTTAAGAAAGCCTAATAATGATAATATTGGATGGCTTATTTCCCATGATACCATAACATATCGGATTCGTCATACAAATATCGAACTCGCAGTTGGCTCGTCCGATATTTTTATGACTCATCCGATATGTTATGGTATCATGCTCAGCCATCCAATATTATATCAAACTTGGTACACTGATTGGATATGGTGCATGGTGACCAGATGTGCTGTATAGTTTTGTGTTGTGTTAGTTGCATTATATTTATGAATATTAATGAGCTGATTTGCACATTTTAGTTACATTTTCATTAATCCACTCTGCAGCTTAATCGCGAAGACCGATCAACTTCATTATTATGTTTTCAGGGTTATTAGGAGTTAAGAAAACCTAATAATGATAATATTGGATGGCTTATTTCGCATGATACCATAACATATCGGATTCGTCATACAAATATCGAACTCGCGATTGGCTCGTCCGATATTTTTATGACTCATCCGATATGTTATGGTATCATGCTCAACCATCCAATATTATATTGTAACTTGGTACATGGTGGCCAGATGTGCTGTATAGTTTTGTGTTGTGTTATTTGCATGAGCTTATTTGCATATTGCAAAATATTTGTATTTACAAACCTTTGTTATTTAAAACACCTTTGTGTGGGGCCACCTTAATTACGAACCGTGTAATTCTAGTTGTATTATTGAATTTGTAAAATGTTATTTAAGTTCTTGTAAAATTTTGCCTTAGTACCAAATTCACTCATTTAATATACAAAAAAAAATGTTTTTCACATGCTTGGCGGTGAAGGTCTCTACAATCCAAATAAAAATGCAGTGCTTGCCTTGCATTCATAGACAACAACTTGACTTGTCACTAGAGACTTTGGAAGGAAAATACATGCACTTGAATATACATGTGTGTTCATGCACACATGGGAAACTATTAAATGCCCTTATATTCTGATCATTCTATTTATTTAGACTAACAATCAAGAATACTTTCACTGGAGTGCATTCACATCAAATGAGAATATCTATGTTTCTCAGGAAGAAAGAAGACATGAGGCCAATTGAAGAAGTACAATGTACAATGTTTAGCAGGCTGGTAACCAGGGGGTGGACCCCCCATCCCAAAATGCTTCAAACGTCCCATTTGTGAGCATAGATCCAAAAGTCCACTTTTTCAAAATCCGCCCCCCCCCCCCAAAAAAATAAATCCTGGTTACAGGCCTGATGTTTAGGGTCACTGCCTGCTTTCTTTTTAGTACCTCTTCAAATTCCCCTTCCTATATTATCAAGTGCAGTTATGATGTCAGTATAAATGATCCCTTGTTTTGGCTATATTGATGTGATCCATTTTGAGCACTCAGAGTGATCCATCTGGCTATGGTCAGGTCATCAAAGAAGAATATTTTCAATAAACCTTACAAGTATATGTGTTTTTTTAGACAAATCTTCATAATAATTTTTGTGTGGATTAAACTTGATACCTTTATTGCAATTAGGAAAAAATCCATGCTCCATGGTATGTGTATGTATGAATTAGACCTGTGTTGTCAACAGTGTTCATTTTGCATATTTCTGCACATGCAATTGAGCCGTGGGGTAGAAGCACTTAGTTGGTATGGAAAGGCCAATATATTGGCAATTTTCCTTTTCTAAACTAATCATAACACATTGAATTGTCAGCTAGTATTTGTCAATCCCATAATTAATCTGTTCCAACTCATGATTTAAGAAGTAAATCAACACAGAGGGAAATACCACCATTTTATGTGTGTGGTGTTACTGTATAACTGGTCATTTTTGCGAGGGTTTTATTTTTGCGGATTTTGCAAATGGAGTGCCATCTGTGAAGTTAACACCTTGTGAATATATATATAATGTATTGCAAGGCAAGACTAGGCAATCATGAAAATAACAATCGCAAAAGTGCCTCTCGCACTCCCAATTCGCGAAAATAACTACGCAAAAATTACCACTTGTACAGTAGTTTAAGGTGAAAATGTGTACCTTGGTGGCATTTCACTTGGCATCACCATCATCATCATCCACAACAACAATATCATCATCATCATCATCATCATCATCATCATCCACAACAACATTATCATCATCATCATCATCATCCACAACAACATTATCATCATCATCATCATCATCATCATCATCATCCACAACAACAATATCATCATCATCATCCACAACAACATTATCACCATCATCATCATCATCCACAACAACAATATCAACATCATCATCCACAACAACATTATCATCATCATCATCATCATCATCATCATCATCTTCATCATCATCCACAACAACATTATCATGGTCATCATCACCATCATTCATCATTATTGTTATGAAAAAAGTTCTTGGGCCAAAATGTTTTTTTTATTAATTTTTAAAAACTAGATAAAAATATCTAGGAACCGTTTTTTTATTTTTTTGAATTTTGACCAACTTTTAGAAATTGGCACCATAAATGGTCAAGAAATGCTTGATTTTCAAAAAAATCATAAAAAGCCAGATTTTCAGCCAAATTTCAAAATTTCGGTGAAGTTGGTCAAAATTCAAAAAATAAAAAACAGCTCCTAGATATTTTTATCTGGTTTTTAAAAATTAATAATAAAAAAAAATTGGTCCAAGAATTTTGTTACGTTTAACGAAAAAGAAGTGGGCCAAAATCCTATTTTTTTAGGATTTTGGGCCAAAAGTAAGCATTTTGGCATTTTACTTCACATATAAATTTATCAAGTCCTTGCTATTCTAAATATGTATACTTTTATATACTTTAGACCAACAATTTAGGAGTTATGAGGCCCAAAAGTTTCCATAATTCCAGAGTTAAGACCAACCTTAATTTGACAGTTGTACACAGTGCTTCTTATTGATTAGATATGAGAACAGAAATGATGTGTACTAATGTTGAGACTAAAGCGCTCCACAGACTCCGAGTATTGTATGTACAATATTGTATGCAACATATCTACGTTATTTAATCTATTGCCTTTCTATTTCCAGTAATGTTTAAGTTCTAACGAATGTTTGATGACGAAAAATCGATAATATGTTACATACAATATGTAGCAGAAATATATTATCGATTTTACGTCATCAAACATTCGTTAGAACTTAAACATTACTGGAAATAGAATGGCAATAGATTAAATAACATACATATTGTACATACAATATTTTACGTACAATAAAAAGTCTGTATACTGCTTTATACACAGGATGTATAGATGCCAATCAATGATGTTAATGACAGCACCAATTGGGCTATTCCAATAAGCCAAATTGGCATTGGAAGTTTGCAATGCATTGTAGGACAGTTTTTGCAGTTTTGGGACACTTTGTCCTTTGACCTTACAGAAAATTCAGAAATATTAGGTTTTTGTACGTACAAAATATCATCTAAAATGTTTTACAATAATTAAAACAAATATAAAAAATATTAGTATTATATAAATTAGTTATTAAGTATTTTTAATGATCAACATTATGACAATAATAAGAAAATTAATAATAATTATGTAAATTTTCCCGATATGTCAGAGGTCAAAGTGTCCCAAAACTGCTCTCAAAAACCAGAAGTTAGAATGGCGATTGGGCTTATTGAAATCCATACGCTTCCTATGGAAGATATGACCTTAATCTTCCACACAGGCAGTGTGTATTTCAAATGAGTTTACCTGAATGGATAATTCCATTTGAAATCTACACACCCTGTGTGGGAAATTGAAGTCATGTCTTCCACAGGGAAGGTATGGATTTCAACTGGAATAGCCCAATGGGTAACCACAACTTTTTGACTGATTATATGCATATTCTTAGGTTTAACCCCCTGAGCACTACCTGCCGATCTAACCTTGCCTCTGAACGGTCAATTACATGATATCTTTACTTTAATCACCAATCAGAATGGAGCTTTGCAAATAAGTCACCCCAATTTTTTTGTGTGGTGAAAGTATTCTAACAATGTTGCTGATTGGTCCAATTGATAATGAAAACTTCTTTTTTTAGCAATTGGCAGGTAGTTTTCACAGTATAGTTGACATAAGTGATGGACTATGCAGACCGTGGTTAAAATGGTTGTTTGTATAATATAATATGACCCCAGGAATATGACATGCCCCTACATCTCTATTTATAGACTAGCTAGATATAAACCCGGGATATAAATACAGATTAGACCAAAAAAAGAATTATCTGTTTGCCCACAAGGGACCGACCCAAAAAACACACAAATCTCGGGTTGAATATAAAAAACAAGTTTAATTAACAAAAATCTTTTTGTAAACTTATACAATTTCATAATATTTGCACATTTTTTCTTTCAAAAGTATAGTAATAATTTCTAAGTTTATATTTTAAGTGTTTTGAAGCTACATCAGCACTGCAAAAAAAAGTGTTCTGAATTAGAACACTAAAAACATTTATTGAACACTAGTGTACTGATTGCGAACACCAAGTGTTCCAGACAACAGTATAATTTGTGAACATTATGTGTTCACCTTTTGAACACTTGATGTTTTATATTATTGTCATTTTGTGAACATGGTGTGTTCATCTTTAGAACACCTAATGTTAAAACTTTGAACACAAAGTGTTCAAAATCCTAACACGTGGACATGTTCAAAATCAAATGTGTTCATGTTTAGAACACTTGATATGCATACTTAAAATGTACAAGTGTTCTAATCTTTGAACAACGAGATGTGTTCACAAATGTCATACACTTAGTGTTCTAGTCTGGAACATATGACACTTAGGCCTAGATATGTTCAATAAGTGTTACAAAAAGGGATGCAATACGGCTACACAAAGCAAGGTACAATGGGTCAATGTATAAATGTACACCTTTGTCCTAAATTTAATTGTAACAACAGACCCAATAGTAAATTACAGCAAACCTAGGCCTATGCATGTTTGACGACTGAGTGCAACATCGCAATTACATCCATTCCATTAGGCATGCCATGGCATGAAATCGACCCGCCTACTGACCAGTTGTAAGACACACTCGTCAGAGGTTAAGGCCTACAGTATAATTCACATTATATCAAATTGCAGATTTGCACACTGTCTGACCATGTGACGGTTGCATGGTCATGATTGATAAGCTTACTGCGCATTTCATTAAAATGCACTAAAACCACGCAATACAAAAACGATGAATTTACATTTTTAGTCTCATTGTTCTATGATATGTGGAGAACATGTTCGATATATTTGTTTTTAAATAAAATGGTATTTTGTGGGTAAAATCTCACCTCCAAATCCCCGTCCAAATCACGGTTTCTCACTCCGATGACATCGTCTGTTCTATTAACGGTGCAACGACGCATGCGTGGCCCAGCATGTGGTAAATATAGCCTACATACACACAGTGTTCAAAACGAACACATTACATGTTCATTCAGTGTAAAAGTTGTGAACACCTGTAGGCCTACAACACGATTTTATGGGCGTGCACCCAGAGTTATTTGGAGTGTACGGTATAGGCCTAAATTTCAATGTTCGACGTAAGCCTACCCCTATAATAGGCCTATTGTCAGGTATTTTTCTATAAACCTCAAAATGTTCAACATGTTCAATGTTCTTTCATTCCATGCAAGCTGCAGGCCTGTGTAAAATAAAATGAGAACAACTGATGATCTCCATAAATAATAGTAACCAATTATAAAAATGGTTTTACAATCAGGCGAGCATTTTATGCTATATGCCTATAATAGTGTTGTGAAAATTGTAGATTAAACATACAGTGTTCATTTTATGAACATTTAGTGAATGATCAAACACTATGTGTTTAAAAGTTTCCTCTGACGTTATGTTACTAACACTAAGCATTACAAAATTGAATGCAGTATGTCAAATAGGCCTATATGTCGAATTTGAACAGGTGGTGTTCTAATGCTGAACATTTCAAACACTATGTGTTAAACGTTTCCTCTGACATTATGTTATAACACTAAGCATTATGGTTATGAACACCAAGCATTATGAAATTGAATACAGTATGTCAAATTTTGCACAGGTGGTGTTCTAATGTTGAACACTTTTTTTTGCAGTGAGGTGTTCAATAGCTTAAGTTACACTGTAAAATGTTGTTTCACTTTCCATGTGTCAAAATGGAGGAAGAGCACATAAAAAATAATAAAGAGATGGACCTACCGAACCTCCAATTTTTTGTCTCTTGAGGGCAAACAAACATTTTATTTTTTATTTTTTGCCTTTCTGATATTAACAGTTCTTAATTTTATCAATTTATATCATTAATTAAAGTCAAATGTTACAAAGCAGCAGTGGCGGCACTACCGGAGGAGGGGGGGGGGCATTTGCATCCCCCTTCCCAATATTTTTCTTGGCCCCCAGTGTCCCCCTAAGTTTTCACTTTTTGCGGCAATTTTGCACAAAATTTGCCCCCTGAAATTCACTTCCCCCCATGCCCCCTGAAAAAATTGCTGGTGCTGCCACTGCAAAGCAGTTTTTTATTCACATGATTTATACATGCTTATAACTGACTATTTTGTAAAGTGAATAATAGATGTACTTTTTTAATATGAAGATAGTACTGTACCATAAGTCATTAGTGAAATCACCATATTTAAATATAGCTTTGACTCAGGAGAGGATTATTCTAAATTATCAAGAAAGCAGATGTTTTTGAGCTTGATATTCAAATTGCCATTCTATTAGCAGAGGCCATGAACGCTTAGTGTGATGAACTTTGTTGAAGCCTGTTTTCTCTTGCATAATAATATTTTACAATTTACAGAGAACATTAATTTATGTAACACAACATTTTTATGGGTATTACATACTTATTAGGCTTTGCATTTTGCATTTTAAGGGGTACGCAAAGTGCGTGAACGCGTAAATATGTGTTATTTAGGTGTTAAGGTAACCCCTGGCTGACCCTATCCCTATCATTAATCTTATAGAGCTAATCTTGAAGCCTGAGTCTAAACACTGCCTCTTATCCATAGCCCTGTTCCTAACCCTAAGCATATAACACTAAGTGAAAACAATATGTGTATAAAAAGGACAAATGCTATCTGGCGCACAAAGTAACAAAAGCACACACAAAATGATGTGACTATATAGTAAAGAAATCAACATTTCATATATCTGTAAAATGAAGATGGCACGTAAAAAATGTCTTGCATGCAGTCTATTACAAAATAAGTGAGTGACTGCTGTTATCCCCTGTCATCTCCAGGTAAATTAGCAATTCTGTGGAATCGTTTATTTATGTATACATGTATGTGCATATTTATGGCACTTAACAATTCCACGTTAAGTGTGTGCTACTCATATGGCCATATGCCTTGAGCTTATAGCTGCTCTAGCTTTATAGTGTTTGCTTTTACCAAAGAAATGCTACAAAACTGTTTCTCCTTGGATGTTGCATGATATACAGTGGCATACACAGGATTTAATGGGTGGGGGCCAGATGATGCATTCTCTAGACTGACCTAAACATAAATTCACTGTACGCAAATCGCACAATATGACGATTATCTTGGAGCAAAGCCCAGGGGCATAGCTATCTTTTGTGGCATCAGGGGCATGATATTTTTTCGTACATCACATATTAATGATTTTTGTAAAATATATTGATATATATTGATATATTCATATCCTATTTTACCCCCAGTCGTTGTGTGTAAAACTTGCGCTGGGGGTGTTTTGCGCGATGTGCACCGCTGGTGTGCGTTGCATGTGCGTATTGTATTTTAGTTACATGGTTTTTGATTTAGAAAGTTTCTCATCATGTTTTCATTCATTCACCTGAAGATCGCCATTGCATGAAACATTGTGTATAATAAAATCTGTATTTACATTTAATAATTGCAACCAATATTTTCAGAAGTCACTAACCAGTAATTCAAATGTACTGCCAAGAAATGTTAGAGTTATTAGTCGTTCATGGAAAGTGACATTTTTGTAACAAAATCCTACAGATGCAGTGCAATAAATAAGGTAAATGATTTGCTTTACAAGGATTGTCTTTTTCTGTCATTGTGTATACTTAGTAATACTATCTAAGCTAAGAGAACACTGGACATGTCTACTGCAAAAGGTGTGCAGGAAATCGGAGCAAAAGTAGAAAGAAAATAACATGTCTGCCCTTGAAGGAAAAAACCTGTCACCAGTAGCCAGGGATTACACAGTCACATGTCATGAGAACAAGCAAAAGGAGACTCAAGTTGGGTGGGTGGGCAAAATTGATTTTGGTAATGTAATATTTGTGTGTGATTAGCATGCCATGTTGAAATGGGACAACAAGTTCTTGAGATACGGTGTCTTTTTGATTGTAAAAACACTAAAAGGATTTGAATGCTTCTGTTGGTTATCTGAAAACCAATATTACCGACTTTTGTCTCATTTTGCTTGATGGCAAAAGCTATATGCACACCAACAAAAGATAATGTTACCTACAGCCGGCTGTTAGCACTTGTGGTGATGTTGCCGTGGATGCGGCCAGCCATTTTGTATGGGTGATCATGATCGGAGTCCTGTTATGTTTACTTGGTTTTGGTTGCATGATGGCGGAGAGAGTTTGTTTGATTTACCAATAGAATGTACTAAATGACAGGTTGTGGGAATAAGGTTACCGCTACTCAAAACCAACATAAATTTGAGAGATTTTAAATGGCATTGGTAACATTATATTGATATGAGTGCAACATATTTCTTACAATTTGTATAATAAAATGAAATTAAAAGTTTGACAAAATCCCAATTGTAAAATTCTGAGTGTAGTAAAAATTACAAATGTAACATCTAGAGGCATATCTCATCTGATACCTACAAAGATTTGCATGTTGAGTGAGTGTGTTTAATGTATTTTTTCACACATTTTTCATGCCTTTGTCTGAAATCTGGTTAAGAAACAAGTTAATTCAAATAATTTTGAAATATTTTACCAGTGGCATGTAAATCTAATGCAAAGGCCCTGTGAAAAATATTTTGTTGAAAAGCAAAGAGCATTTCATTGCCACCAACAAACTGCAAATGTTCAAGGTGAACTTATTAATCATCCCTCAATTCAATGAATATTGTAAAGAAATGTATAAAAAACAGAATAAAAAACAACAACAACAATAAAATATATGCACCTGCTTGCAACTATCCATTCTATTATGGGTTCGACTGTATGGATCAAGTAACCAAGTATAGGTACCCTATGTTGTCTCTAGATCTTTGTCCTTGCTTCCATTGAAAATTGACAAAGTCGTCCTGTACAGGTTTTACACCACTAATAGGCTTGGGCGATGCATGGAAATACGATGAGTAACTATTTGTTTGCATGGCATCTGAAAAGACTGCATTAAAATCGCTGAAATTGACCAAGTTATATAGTCAAAAATGTACATTTTAGGGTTTGATGCTTCAAAATGGTATATTTTCTTTCATTGTATGACATTTTTGTTGTAATATTACCAAAATTCATACGCACAGCATCGGTTTTTAGTAAATATTTGCCCTACCACATTGTAACTTTCAGCTTCGAGGACGAACTGCCATTTTAAGGTGTTTACGGTTCAGTGTGTTAAAACAAGAAAAGTCTCAGGTCAACCTATGTTGAGTTTTTGATCATTTGGCATCTAAATCATATATTTTCACCTGATATTAGTGGCATTTAACTGTGAGAGTTCTGAATATGAGAAAATTACACCTGAAAGTAACAATTTTCCCATTGAAACCCATGTAATAGATAATTAGTATTGTGTTGAAAGTTGAACCTACAGTGGCACTTTAATGACTTTATACAATCCTGATGAATCTATTCCAAGATATGTGCTGTAATGTTGTGAAGTTTCATTGGCTAAGTCTAGGTTCATATAGATGGTTAGGAGCATATAATATAGGCATCTATTTTGACTGCATTCAATTGTTGACTGCATTCAAGGCTAACAGAGAAATCATCTCATGATATAGTCTCAGCAGTCTACCCATCACTCACTGTCTACCATGTGTCGCAAGCGGGAGCCCCACTTTTTTGCAGCTTCACTCACTCCACTTTCCGGGATCGTAACTTTTGGCGCCCCACTTTTGTCACCAATTGTTTAACTAATTCATGTTTTCTTTCTTGTTTCTTTCATGTCTTTTTGGACTGGACTCCCAATACAGGTAAGTCAATTCAACTTAAATATTGAGGAGTAAATTAGAATATTGTAATATTATGTGTCTGTCAGTTTGTCACTCTATCATTGTTGATGGTAGAGAGTAGTTAATGAAGGTAGGGTCTCTTGTTGAATCCTTGGTAAATCTAAGATGTGTTCATTTTGGACTTTATCCATCTATTGCATTAACATCACTTGTATCTCTCTTGTCCATGATGATGGATTCATTCTAAATCCCATATTCTCTCTAATATTAAGTAAAAGTGAGCAAAATGCAGTAATTGCCATGCCATAGCATGTAGGTAGGCTTAAAATCTAAATAGAAAAAAAATAACAGGAAGTGACCTATATTGCATCGATTTTGAATTTTTATACATAACACTATTTATTTGTCCAAAATCCACCATTTGAAAATGTCATGCCCCGGGAGTGTTTATTAGAGAGAATATGGTAATGTTAGAAATAAAATCTGACAGAAAATACATTATTGGTATTTAATACTAGGCAATGTTGTTCAACATTCTTGATACATGTGGGTGATAGAGTGCGTATTCAATTAAAAAGGGATATCTTTAACCCTAATGCCCCAGGCATATTTTGGCAAGAGGAAGGGAAGGAAGGAAGAAGACACAGCCATACCTTGCCACAGGGGTCTACCTTGGCGGGCCAAACTTTTCATGCCCATATGGCTGTTCACATGATGATGCAATCGCATCAACAATTGAGATTTTTTGATGTTTGGTTCAGTTAGGGTTAAGCATTGTATAAATTGGAAAGAGATGGTTTTTATTATTTGAAGTAAATTCTTGACAAGATCATGTATACAATTCCCCTTCTGATGCTATAATACCTTTCTTTTCCACATCACTCTAACTCATTAATTGTAAAGATTAAAATTGTGTTACAGTAAGTGTTACAGATAGGACTTATATCAATGTCATGAAATTGATAACCTGTCAGATTGGCCCCTCTCACAATACTGCCCAAATCTTCTGTATCACACTGGGCAAATAGTCCAGACATGATTGGTTTTTTAATTCTTATTTTAACCTGGGTGAATGTCAGACACTATTTCCCCATTATGCCCAGGCTAGTGTGTACAGACAGCCGGGCATTGCCCTGATTGGAACTGGCGGTGAGGTCTTTGTGATGCACTGCATCTGGGCCACAATGCAAATATAGCAATGGACAGAGAGTGGATAATAAATAATTAAGTTATTGACTTTGCCTCCAAGAATAGAACCACTGGCCCATGCTGCTTTGGCCTATATCTAATAGGAATGCAAGTTTACTGGTAATTTTTATTTTTTATATTTTTATTTATTTTGTTACATTTGGAATTGGATAGTGATTTTGCGTTATAAAAAGAGCAAAAACGTTTTGTTTAGGGAAGGGTGATACCCCATAGCCTATTACCTGAACAAGCTCCCGTAAAGGTTTGATGCCACACACAAGCACTGATATCTGGCTAAGGGCTAGTTCAGTTTTCAGGAAATAGAGCAATTACCCACTTGCATCCCTGATCTAACAATCCTGAATATTACCCACTATGCTACTTTATGAATATCATGCCAAAATGGCTGGTTAAGTTGGCTGGTTATTCATGGAGCTAGCTCTGATCAAGGTATGCATGCAGTTTGATTGATATGTTGGCTGGTTATTCAGGGAGCTAGCTCTGATCAAGGTATGCATGCAGTTTGATTGATATGTTGGCTGGTTATTCAGGGAGCTACAATGCTGGCCATAAGTGTTGGGACGGTTTGATAGGGTAATGTAAATAAGCCCCCCACTCCCCCGATCAATGTTGAATTCGACTTTTTTGGTCACACGAGCCTTGTGGCACCCAACATTGATTGGTGGGGAAGGGGGCGGGTTGGGGTGTTAGGAAAGTGTTTAGGCTTGACACCAAAGAAACCTCCACTTTATCACGTTAATAATAACGGAAATAAGGTCATAATATAGTGTACGTTTTCCATAAGTGTCCCAACACATTTTGGCCATGGTTGTATTTGAAAAGTTGAAAAAAATCATCTAATTTCAGTTTTTTGCTTATAACTCAAAAAGTAAATATGATATTGACACCAAATTTGGAGCAGTTAGAGATCTTATCATTTTGAATTTTTTATAAAATTTTGGATGGCTACATTTGAAATTTAGGGACTGGTCACTTAAAATGTCTTAAAGCGATATTTTGGCCCTGTCTAAGTTCACTATTCGTCACTTTAACTGTCAAAAACTTGGGTTTTAAAATGGAAAATTATTGTTTCCACCAATTAAAATGTTACATTACAGCTATAGAAGAAAATAAAAGTTATCACAACATCTCGTGATCAAAAAACAAATAAAGGAATCGAACCCATGCACACTTGTTTTCCCAATTTACCGCAGTCTACCACAAATGAAGCAACAAAATACAGAAAAAAAGAAGGACGGACATTGGCAAAAAATTAATAGAACGACGAATATGATATGATGAAGGATATTGTAAAATAATTACAAAAAAGAAAAGAAAAAGATATATAAATAAATTCAGGGGCTCGAACCCGTGTCCACTGTGCCTGTGGCAGATGCCGTATCCATTGCACCACAGAGCTGTATTACTTTAACAGGCTTAAACTGTAATATAATGCTATTCAAGATGCATGTATATAAATATACGCTCTACGGACGATAAACAGTCAAACAAATCACACTTTTACGGCATTTGTTTCATTAACTGAATATTTATCATATAGCAGGTGTTGGCTGACATTTGTGCTCCACATATATTTCAGTTTTGGGTCGAGGTAAAATGATTTCAGTTTTGGGCCGAGGTAAAATGATTTAGGGACAAAAACGAATGATGGTTAAGTTGGCTGGTTATTCAGGGAGTTAGCTCTGATCAAGGTATACATGCAGTTTGATGGTTAAGTTGGCTGGTTATTCAGGGAGTTAGCTCTGATCAAGGTATGCATGCAGTTTGATGGTTAAGTTGGCTGGTTATTCAGGGAGCTAGCTCTGATCAAGGTATGCATGCAGTTTGATGGTTAAGTTGGCTGGTTATTGCAGCTCTGATCAAGGTATGCATGCAGTTTGATTGATATGTTGGCTGGTTATTCAGGGAGCTAGCTCTGATCAAGGTATGCATGCAGTTTGATTGATATGTTGGCTGGTTATTCAGGGAGCTAGCTCTGATCAAGGTATGCATGCAGTTTGATTGATATGTTGGCTGGTTATTCAGGGAGCTAGCTCTGATCAAGGTATGCATGCAGTTTGATGGTTAAGTTGGCTGGTTATTCAGGGAGTTAGCTCTGATTAAGGTATACATGCAGTTTGATGGTTAAGTTGGCTGGTTATTCAGGGAGCTAGCTCTGATCAAGGTATGCATGCAGTTTGATTGATATGTTGGCTGGTTATTCAGGGAGCTAGCTCTGATCAAGGTATGCATGCAGTTTGATGGTTAAGTTGGCTGGTTATTCAGGGAGCTAGCTCTGATCAAGGTATGCATGCAGTTTGATGGTTAAGTTGGCTGGTTATTCAGGGAGCTAGCTCTGATCAAGGTATGCATGCAGTTTGATTGATATGTTGGCTGGTTATTCAGGGAGCTAGCTCTGATCAAGGTATGCATGCAGTTTGATGGTTAAGTTGGCTGGTTATTCAGGGAGCTAGCTCTGATCAAGGTATGCATGCAGTTTGATTGATATGTTGGCTGGTTATTCAGGGAGCTAGCTCTGATCAAGGTATACATGCAGTTTGATGGTTAAGTTGGCTGGTTATTCAGGGAGCTAGCTCTGATCAAGGTATGCATGCAGTTTGATGGTTAAGTTGGCTGGTTATTCAGGGAGCTAGCTCTGATCAAGGTATGCATGCAGTTTGATGGTTAAGTTGGCTGGTTATTCAGGGAGCTAGCTCTGATCAAGGTATGCATGCAGTTTGATGGTTAAGTTGGCTGGTTATTCAGGGAGCTAGCTCTGATCAAGGTATGCATGCAGTTTGATGGTTAAGTTGGCTGGTTATTCAGGGAGCTAGCTCTGATCAAGGTATGCATGCAGTTTGATGGTTAAGTTGGCTGGTTATTCAGGGAGCTAGCTCTGATCAAGGTATGCATGCAGTTTGATGGTTAAGTTGGCTGGTTATTCAGGGAGCTAGCTCTGATCAAGGTATACATGCAGTTTGATGGTTAAGTTGGCTGGTTATTCAGGAGCTAGCTCTGATCAAGGTATGCATGCAGTTTGATGGTTAAGTTGGCTGGTTATTCAGGGAGTTAGCTCTGATCAAGGTATGCATGCAGTTTGATGGTTAAGTTGGCTGGTTATTCAGGGAGCTAGCTCTGATCAAGGTATGCATGCAGTTTGATGGTTAAGTTGGCTGGTTATTCAGGGAGCTAGCTCTGATCAAGGTATACATGCAGTTTGATTGATATGTTGGCTGGTTATTCAGGGAGCTAGCTCTGATCAAGGTATGCATGCAGTTTGATTGATATGTTGGCTGGTTATTCAGGGAGTTAGCTCTGATCAAGGTATGCATGCAGTTTGATGGTTAAGTTGGCTGGTTATTCAGGGAGCTAGCTCTGATCAAGGTATGCATGCAGTTTGATGGTTAAGTTGGCTGGTTATTCAGGGAGCTAGCTCTGATCAAGGTATGCATGCAGTTTGATTGATATGTTGGCTGGTTATTCAGGGAGCTAGCTCTGATCAAGGTATGCATGCAGTTTGATTGATATGTTGGCTGGTTATTCAGGGAGCTAGCTCTGATCAAGGTATACATGCAGTTTGATGGTTAAGTTGGCTGGTTATTGAGGGAGAGACAGCTCTGATCAAGGTATGCATGCAGTTTG
This sequence comes from Amphiura filiformis, assembly GCF_039555335.1. NCBI lineage: Eukaryota > Metazoa > Echinodermata > Ophiuroidea > Amphilepidida > Amphiuridae > Amphiura > Amphiura filiformis. The sequence goes on from NC_092631.1 coordinate 11,249,000, forward strand.
ATGGTTAAGTTGGCTGGTTATTCAGGGAGCTAGCTCTGATCAAGGTATGCATGCAGTTTGATGGTTAAGTTGGCTGGTTATTCAGGGAGCTAGCTCTGATCAAGGTATGCATGCAGTTTGATGGTTAAGTTGGCTGGTTATTCAGGGAGCTAGCTCTGATCAAGGTATGCATGCAGTTTGATGGTTAAGTTGGCTGGTTATTCAGGGAGCTAGCTCTGATCAAGGTATGCATGCAGTTTGATGGTTAAGTTGGCTGGTTATTCAGGGAGCTAGCTCTGATCAAGGTATGCATGCAGTTTGATGGTTAAGTTGGCTGGTTATTCAGGGAGTTAGCTCTGATCAAGGTATGCATGCAGTTTGATGGTTAAGTTGGCTGGTTATTCAGGGAGCTAGCTCTGATCAAGGTATGCATGCAGTTTGATGGTTAAGTTGGCTGGTTATTCAGGGAGCTAGCTCTGATCAAGGTATACATGCAGTTTGATTGATATGTTGGCTGGTTATTCAGGGAGCTAGCTCTGATCAAGGTATGCATGCAGTTTGATGGTTAAGTTGGCTGGTTATTCAGGGAGCTAGCTCTGATCAAGGTATACATGCAGTTTGATGGTTAAGTTGGCTGGTTATTCAGGGAGCTAGCTCTGATCAAGGTATGCATGCAGTTTGATGGTTAAGTTGGCTGGTTATTCAGGGAGCTAGCTCTGATCAAGGTATGCATGCAGTTTGATGGTTAAGTTGGCTGGTTATTCAGGGAGCTAGCTCTGATCAAGGTATGCATGCAGTTTGATGGTTAAGTTGGCTGGTTATTCAGGGAGCTAGCTCTGATCAAGGTATGCATGCAGTTTGATGGTTAAGTTGGCTGGTTATTCAGGGAGCTAGCTCTGATCAAGGTATACATGCAGTTTGATTGATATGTTGGCTGGTTATTCAGGGAGCTAGCTCTGATCAAGGTATGCATGCAGTTTGATTGATATGTTCTCATTCAATCCACTAAAATACACCTGATCTATTGTGCATTTCCTGGCTGTCTGCTGGTACTACACTCAAATATTCATGTCTGTTGGATTGTCTGGCCATGCAGCCGGCCAGCTAGAGTTGGAATAATCATAGGTTTTGATAGCCTAAAGTCTGATTCTGACTCAACCACATTGCAGCGTGATGCGATGCTATAAAAACTGAAATCTGAGCCAGGTTTTTACAAGCTCGGCGGTGCAAATTCTCATTGTGCGGTGGAAATTTTGGTTCGCGATGGAGTTAAATTTTGTTAAACTTCATAGCATCCTGCTGCGATATCACAGCTGTGCAGGCTTGTGATGACTGCTGGAAAATCAAGGTCGGCAGGATGACCATAAAAGAAGATGCAGACCTCACATGCTTTTAAAACATTGCAGCATCGCGCAATGAAATTGAAATGTACATTTTAATTTCATCGCGCGATACTACAATGATTTAAATGCATCGCATCACGCTGCGATGTGGAGTCAGAATCGGACTTAATGTATGAGCTTATATAGGTGTATGAATATACATAAGAAAAAGATTGATGTACAGGAAGCCTTGTAGATCTATCTCCTTTATGGAATGACTCACAGCTGTCTGACCTGCTTAACTATCTATGTAGTATAGCCTACATAACTGACATGCCTCTACTTAAATCATGTGATTCTAGTTAAAAGTCATCAGTAATTGACAGCTAAGCTAAGGATGTCATTGCACCTGACAGAATAGTGTTTCTATTTAATAGGGACTGTCCCTGTTTTTGCATTTTTGAGGATGGGGACTGTATTTAAGTCCTATTTCTAATACTCGTAGTGGTTGTTTACTTCAAGTGTAAGAAATATGATGTAATTTCCATTTACCCTTCCTTCCATCAAGCCCACTCATCAATTATAACGTATTTAGATCTACTAGATTGGTATGTTCCGTGCAGGTGGTGGCCGCATTGCATCCTCTAAATTCAGTAAATTTTCATTGTCAACCGTGTAATTGAATGGGATTATTTTGAAATTTTAAAACGCTTGAAATATCACAAACAAATAGGCCTATGTTGATAAATAATATAAATACAAGCTAAAACCATTGGGGTTCGATAATGAACCCCACAAAACTAACCGACTATATTGGAAAATGCCATATGGCCGGGCGGTTTCACAAGTTCCTGGCTCGATCATGTCATCCGCCGCCTGGTTCCGTGGATCAAGAATATGCCTAAACCCCCTGCAGACTGTTTGCATCATGTTTCTGCCCAGGAAACACAAAAACGTTTTTAAAACATTTTAAACAGGTTATATTTAGGGTTTTGGTTTAGATAAAAATGTTTCCAGTTGAAAATTCATACACCTCCTATATGGAAGACAAATTACCCCCACACAGGGAGTGTAGATTTCAAATCTAGTCACCCATTCAGGTGACCCATTTAAAATTCACACTCCCTGTGTGAAATATTAGAGCCATGTCTTCCAGGTGAAATTGCCCAGTACCTGTGTAGAGATCATGAACACACTGATGATGGGTGGATGTACCTATTTTAAATTCAGTGTCTTACTATAGCTGATCATAGACAGTAGAGTCTACTGTCTATGAGCTGATATTGTGGCTGTTGACATTCTCAATTAGCAATTATAGCTTTGCGTGGGGCTGGCTAAGTGAATTGAACCCATAATAATTCAGTCTAGCAATTAAACATTTATTTGTAATGCAATCAATGGAAATGAAGCCCATACCACTAAATCTAATTATTACTCAATTTATGTTCATTAGCTTGATCACTTTAAAAGGTATACAATTTAAATTCTATCCAAATGAATGTTGTTTTCGTTATTAGTATTGCAGAGTATTGCAAGAAAGATAATAGGAAAACAGTCAATTCAATTCTACATTTGGTTAATTACATCGGAGTCTGTCTTGTCTAACAAACAACTCTATGTTCACTCACCTTAGTACAAATGCAATTAGAAAACAGCACAAATTTACTAATTATGTTTGGTATGGTTGGTGTTCACTCATAAGGTCTTTCATCATGATTTTGCACATTGAAAATGAGATGCAAAGAAATTGCTAATTTCAATGACATAATGGTACATGCTGCAAAAATAAACTTAATTTGGTGCACTAAATGTGAGACCATGCATCAGTGGTATATCAAAAGTCCGTTGTCAGAGAGGACAAATAAAGACAATTCCCGGTGAGCATCATTTTGGCCTGGTTTTACTGGGACATCCAAATCTTATGAAAATGTTTGATTTTACATTATTTTAGACCAGAAATGAAGGCGAAATTTGGTATTTACCAGGCCAAATTGCAATTTTGCACAATTTTAGTCCCAAATCAAGGTGTTTACTGCAATTTCTACCTGGCAGATGGAGCTGGTAGTAAAGAGCCATGGGACTACCCCCCAAACACCACCACTGCCTACAATACTACCATTCATAACTGTTCCTATACTTTCAAAAGGATAGAAGCATGAAGACAAAACTATTGTTTTACAAGTTTGTTCTGAATTGTTCTCCATCTGCAACCTTTCATACCAATTTGAATGGAATAAACTCTGACCCCTACCTAAAGCACTTACTCTACCTGAATGCTAAATATGGCAAGGTTTGCATGCACCTGTAAGATATACCTATAGCTCACTCACATTCATGCATACCACTTCAATGATTGCGTGAATATGCATAGGTATGGCAGATGCACTGCCATTATTGCATGTTGTACAAAAAAGCCCAGGGAGAGGGAACAAATGTGATGTAATCAAGCCTAATGAGTGATGTGTTAATCAAAGCAATGTGCAATGTTTTCATTGTATATTCTAGCCCATTTCATCCACCACAACTCGCTGAAAATCGCATCAAATTAGGACGTGCAGCTCCCAAGATATTATTACTTTCATGTTCTTAAAAGCAATAGGTTACAAAACAAATTTCAGCACTTTTCTGCACCCTAACTCAAAATCCATTGAAATCACAAATGACCTATTTTGCTCACTCAATCTTGTCACAATAATACTTTTTTTGTTGTTGCAATGTTACTGTTCAAACTGAAATATGTATACAACCAATTGCTAACAATATAGTTTCATTTATTATCATCCTGGGAAAAAAATCAGACTTAGCTCCTAACCAAAAAAGGAGGTTTATATATAAATTGTGATAAATTAGTGCAGTGAGTTTGTCTGCAGGGTACAATAGAGAAATGGTGCAGAGTGATCGCGCTAGGCGTTAAGAACATTTGCATACAACGGTGTGCACTACCTAATAAATCTACCATTCTAAGTGACAACAATATCGCAGGCTAATACATCGATTCGTTGACAGAACTAAATTATTTTCTTTCAGTGTTTATTTTGCGCAATAAAAGCTGTAAGCTATAATGTTATTGTATATGTGACATTATGAAGATGTTAATGTAACTCAAGTTGATATATATCTGTGCAGGGATAATGTGTTCAATTTATTTAAAAGGTAACATTTGGGTCAATATGGATATTTTTGATTTGAGATTTTCTATTTGTTTGAGAGGAAAAGTAAGGTGCAACAATTCACTGAAAATATTGTACTGGTTTTGAGAAAAAATTGTAGTATAAAAATTTAATTTGCTGGATGCATGTTTGTGATTGGTATTGATAATCCATTGGAGGCTTGCGATGGGTTTGCCTGCCTAATAAATTTGTAGATTTTAGTCCATGTAGATCTTCTGAAAAGAGCTGTTTATTATGTATAATAACCATGAATGATTTGAGATAAAGATCAACCTAATTCTTAACCCCCTGAGCACTACCTGCCGATCTATCATTACCTCTGATTGGTCAATTACATGATATCTTCACTTTAATCACCAATAAGAATGGAGCTTTGCAAATAATTCACCCCAATTTTTTTTTTTTTTTGTGTGTGGTGAAATTATTCTAACAATGTTGCCAATTGGTGCAATTGATAATGAAAACTTCTTTTTGGCCAATCGGCAGGTGGGTTAAAAGAACCACAAGACCCTTCAAATTAGTTGCCGGTCAAAGTTTTCATACATTTTACCAATTTGATCACTTAATACAATGTAGATATAGAAACATATACGGTCATACCTAGTTTACTGAAACAGTTGCTGTTACCTATCTCAGCTCCAATATCTTATTAGCAGATTGTGTTACACCTTCATACATCTTAATCAACCCAGTAAACCATGGCGACTGGTCGTGTTCACATTTTGAATTACACCCAGCGTAAACTTACGCTAACATTGATAAAAATTCAACAAATATTTTCGCTACTCCTACCGCATGTCCACACCTAACCTACTCCTAGAACTACGCCGATCAGTTCCACCAAGCATTACACTTCTGTTTGGCGGTGGTTTCCGTGACCTTTTTCAACCACACGATATGTATAATGTCTTACACCGGGTGCCACGAGTAGCAGCGTTCAACTTACGCCTGACAGAGGTTTTTTCAGGAGTGAGGAAAGTCACCGGAAGTACACCTGGCGGAACTTACGCTGCCCATTGTTCACACTGCCACTACTCCTGGCAGCACCTACCACTACTTCTAGCAACTTGCACCGACCAAGTTCCGCCGGGCGTGCGTCCGACAATGTGAACACAACTTGTGAGTAATGACTTTAGCCACACCTCACTAGCTCCATGGGTCTAACACAGGATGTCATGTAATCCATCAATATCAGCTAATATCAAACAAACTGCAATTCTTGTGCATTATTATGCTGAATGCATAATGTTAGCAACTATTTTAAACTGTTGCGATTTGGTAGTTCACAGCATCTTGTGAATGGGAGTGAGGTTTGGCAAAAATTGCATTGATCATTTCATAGGGAGTGTGCAAAAAAATTCAAATATCACAGATATTTGTGTGCAAATCCTGTGGTTCTTGAGTTATGTTGTAAAGAGGGCTGAAACAACAACACTTTTGTAAAACGTACATAACTCATTAACAGCAAAAAATCAAGCAAGTTTTCAAAGTATATGATTTGTAGAATGAACTTTTGCAAAACATCAAAGTGTTATTGTTCAATAATATATTGATTTATAATGAAAATCAATTTTTAGGCTGCTTTGACCAACAATACATCGTCTAGCCTTAATGATTCAAGGACATAGAAATTTATATTGCGCGGCATGGAATCCTCATAAATGCATCAAAGTGCATTATTATCACCCTGCCTGCTAACTGGCTAATGGGTTCAAACATTGCAACCACTAACTAACACAAATATTGCATATAGTTGGAATAAAATAATGGTAAATTTCTTACTGTTTATATGTGGCCTTGACTGAGGTGTTTTTGTTTTGTAAATCAAGAACTAGCTAAGCAAATGTCATTTGGTGAACGGAATCAAAATGAATGGAATTGAATATGCAATGCTAGCAGCAAGCATGATTTAACATTGGCATTCAGCACACCATGTACATATGTTGAAATGTGACATTTAGGTACTTGTATCTAGTAAGTGCATTTACCTTGTAAAATGTTTAGTTTATTTCAGTTCATAGTGCTCTATGTTTAGTCAAATATATTGCATGGTGCAAGGGGGAGATTATCTAATTTAAATAAGCCTCAAAATCCAACATTTTAGAGTCAGCATTATAGCAACAGAATTTATGCATCAGTAGATAGCAATTTATATACATTGAAAATAACCCCAAAATACATTCCACACCCTATCACTAACACTACCAACACTAATATACTACATCTAACTATTTTATTTGTTTATATTGTTAATCAATGTAGTTAATGAGATAGAATGACTAAAAAGGCTCATTACTGTGTAATTTTTGCCAATATTTGGCTAAACATGCATTTTATTTAGCATACTTTTGACTTGAAATTTGGTCAAAGTGTTTATAATATGTATTATATGGTCTATCCGCCCTCTAATTTGCATAACTTCATAATGAATGAGCTAAGTTGCACAAATTCTCATTAATTATGCAAATATGCAAATTAGAGGGTAACTAGACTATATAATATATTAGAACATAGACCAAGTTTCAAGGCAAAAGTATGCAAAATAAAAGTACCCTGAACATTTATGCATGGATTTTTAGCAAAATATTGGCAGAGGGCATTTTACATGCCATACCATGATAATACAACATCTGTTATCTTCAGTAGGTAGCACAGTAGCATTCCTGTCTTTTATGAAATCTTAGTAGATCCAAAAAGTGTAAAAAAATTAAAATTGTTTATAAATTGCTGAAAAGTTAAGGATAAGTCATTCAAATTATCATTGATATTTTTGAGGGAAAAAAATTGGCAAAAAACAAACAAACAAAAAACGAAGAAAACTGTAGTATTGACGAACTTGAAGCCCCATTCAAATACATGTAGCTAATTAATGTACTGTCAGTAATACATATGTACATACAAAAGAGATTTTATAAAGCACTATTGTATCACTGCACTGGTAGCAAAAATAACAACATAAGTAACATAAGAATTAAAACAATACTTCAAAAAGTACATTAATTGGGAAATAAATGTGTCTTAAGGTATTTCTTAAAGACTTGTGTGGCTTCACATAGCCAGATGTAACTGGAAACAATTTATCAGAAGAAACATTTGAGGTCCAATAACAGGGCATTGAGGTACACAAAAATGTTTAAGCTCTCAAAGTTATCTGTCAATAAATACAGGACTGCTCCTTAGGTAGTATCTGAATCAATACAATTATATGGTCTCAGGAGCAGAGTGTGATGAACTGATGATCCAACATTGCAAAACTAACAACACAAACACACCCTCTGATCACAGAGATGAGTCAATTTTTTCTTCAATTTTGTAGAGAAAAGCTAAATTTAACACTGGATGATGGTTCTTAAGATTATCACCGTCCAAGAAAGCTTTTTTCAGAATAAGTGTGATGATGGCATATTTTATTTGCGAAAAGAAACAGTTGGTAGTGATGCGTAAGCAATATCCTGTAAAACCTCGTCTACAAGCATATAGAGTGCTTCTGATGAAAGTTACATAAATCCAGGTGCCATTATGGAGTTTGAGCAAATAAATTACGGATCCAAGCATATACAAACAAGTATTAGTTTAAGACCAGTCTATTGTATTGGCATATTTATGCTTGTTTTTAATTTTTTTTTAAATTAGGTTTTACGATATATTATAACATGTAGAAAAGTTTCAACATGAGACTTACTTAACCATGTTGGCAGGCACTGGGTCCAAGCTGATTTTGGCTCATGTCGTTAGTTCAGGAGATTTGTGTGAATATGTGCAATAAAACAAATCTGGCAACTCATCTGCCAGTAAGTGTGTGGATTTATGAATTATATGTTTTAAAAATCTTCAATGATGCATCTCTTTACTCTTTCTTCAGTCGAAGTTGGCTTCAAATTTGAAGACATCCTTGATGTACTTCAATTTACTTTATCGTAATTAAAAATATACAGTACATAGCTTATTGAACAATTTAGCAATTAAACAGGTATGCTTGATATCATCAATGCATGTGTGTGTGACTCCCACCCACACACGCAGGATGCACCCATGCATGCATGGTTGATAAAGTCAAATAGTATTTTAGGTAGGTAGTGAGGTACCTATAGGTAGTGTGGTATTCATTGTGTGTGACAAGGTGGAAGAGATTAGAATGACAGGTGCTGTGGCAGATGGCAATTGCAAACCTACATGCGCCAATCAAGTGAAACCAGTTGTTTGTCGTGCTAAACCAAGTTTTATTTATTTTTTTCCATTAATAGTCTTACTATATGTTGACACTTTGATCCAAATTTGAATAAAAATTCCCGAGATATAAATTATTTTATCGTGCAGGATACTTATTTTGACAAACAAGTTATTATCACATCCTATTTGGGTTGACTGGATTTTACCTAACGGGATGCATGGGTATCATAGTTAAAAGAAGAATCCTCTTTGCATAATTACATTAGGTTAATTCAATTCCACTTAACTAATGACCAGTCATGTTTTTGCTTCTTTCATCATAATGTTGTTGTAACAGTTTTGTTAACAGTTTGAAATGTTGAATGCATTGTACAATTTTTTCATTTGCCTGATTATCAGCAGAAAGAGGATAATATATACAAAAAGTAGCTTTTACCTGTGTGGCTAGCTTAGAGATGGCTATTTTGTAAACATCTCATCTCATTATTGCAGTAGAATCATCCATGCTGATGGAATGATCCACTGTATGGCTCATGAAATTCACTTGTTTAGAGACCCAGTCCACACTAGTATATTTTTGTCATCGTGTCATAATTACCTGATTATTATGATAAATGAATGATGAGAGCGTCCACACGGTCAGCACGTCATCATCGTGTCGTAATAAATTCACGCTACGGTAATTACGAAGCCCATTGAGTAAACATAAATACACCAACAAAATGCATACATAAGGGTAATTGTCATCAGCAATTACGACACAACCATGCTAGAAACCGGCCCAATTAATGATGGAAATTTTCATCATTCATGAATGATGACACGATTGTAGTATGCCGACGACATTAAGCGGACACAAGGTAGTAATATCATGATACAATTATGACACGATTGTAATCGCCGGGGAAAAAAACCACTCGTGTGGACCGCACAGTGTCATCGCCCCAATATCTTCATGGCAGAAAATGCCATGGTAGGTTGAATCCACAGCCACGCATGGCCATTGTATTCCCACCTGTTTAATAGTTTTTAAATGCATAGTGGGCTGAAGGACATCCGACTGACCTCTGTACGGTCAGCGAGCATACATTTGCCATTGTCATCTGCTTCCGATAGTCTCCTACACAGCCAGTTTGTGTCAGTCGGTCTGACACTCGTCGATCCTGTATATTCGTGATAGCCACATACAGTCTGGCCCAAGACTACCTCCACGAGGGTCTACGCTGCGCTATTTAAAATCTTGAATTTTGGTCACTTTTTCAGCTCAAGACGCAAGCTACTCTCTCAAAGCGCAAACTAACGACTATCATATCTGTTCAAAATATATATTCAAGTGCAAGGAACCACATCTGGTTTCTTTATACGAAATCATTTACGGGAGATATTCATCATTTTCCACCCCGGTATCCAAAGATTTATCGTCTGAATATCAATCGTGCATAGCACATTTACGTGTATCGATCCTGTGTATTCATTTCAGTGTCTCTGGTTGTATAATGTAATTATTAACCGGGCGATGTCGGTGTGGACCGGGTCTTAGCTACATTGAGATAGGTACATATCATTGGTGATTTGTTTTTCAAAAGAGAAAGCTCCTCATTGCATTGGTTATCTGTTTTGTAGTAAATATGTTAATCCACACAGGGACTTGAGATGAGATTGAATGCAGGATACTATATAATGTGCTACCATTGTACTTAGGCATATGTGTCTATTGACATGTTGCCTGGATAAGAACACGGGTAGTTTGCTAAACCTTTTTTTTTTTCTTGTAATTTTCAAATATCTGCATGTTTTCCAGATTAGGCAGCATGTGCACACATTGACTCACATAAAAACACCAAGTATTGCAAGACCCAACCTGGTCCTATCAGCACATGTAGTTCACAAGATATTTCAGGATTCTCATAACTTCATGTGGTGGTTAATTGGGCTATTCCATTTGAAATCCATACACCCTCTATGGAAGACACGATCTTAATCTTCAACACAGGGAGTGTATACTTCAAATGGAGCCACCCATACAGGTATTCCCCATCTGTGTGGAAGATTAGGTCATGGTCTTCCATAGGGGTATATGGATTTCAACTGGAATAGCCCATTGCTATATCTTGATGTCATCTGTCATTATTAATATCTGCTGCTTATGCCAGGATTAGCTTTGACATGCGTGCACAAAGGCTGTACATTGGTAGGCATGCGTGCATTAACTTTCAAAATGGCACTGTAACATGCGATCATTTCACTACATAGATGGGAATGCAAACACTTGACAGTGTGTAACATCTTTCTTTTTGAAATTTTATTAATAGCATTGTTTTGATTGTACTTCAAAGGTTTGAATGAAAAAAAAAAAAAAAAACTTTCAGGACTAAACTGAAACAAACAATAGCTACAATGTTACATTCAACCAAGTATTTTTAACTCTATATTGTACATGTATAGTGGAAATAGATGTAAATACATATATGTCACACCACACTGTCTAAATGACCTGTTAAATGGTTCTAATAGTCTTTTTATAAATCCTTATTATATTAAGATCAATGCAGCTATATAAATCATCTATCCAACCGAAGTGCGTATTCGTCATGCAGCCAAGTTGTGTGCATGTGCTGCATTTAGACTATATTATTACAAGTTGGTTATTCGGGGCAACAATAACGGTATGCAGAGGAGCACTGTTTGTTGTGATTACAAGTCGGTTGATGGTGAAATACATATGTAATCCAGCCGACAACACACCGCATAGGATTTGCTTTTGCCTGGCTTCCTCTGTGAACCTGGGACAACACAGGGGCAGAGCATAATACGCGCTGTATGCGCAACACGCCTGCAGGATTTTATTAAAATCTCTCGCATGACTCGCGGACATAGCACAGCAACGACAATTCGCGACCCCAACCGCTACAGACAGGCTTGCGAAGTGTAACCATGACCCATTGCAATGCAAAGCCATAGCTTGAAAATAGTTCGAGAATGCCATGACTGATTTTATTCCACTGTTCTTACCATACCTACCTCCAATTACAATGCAGGATGTATGGATATCACATATCAACCCAAAGGGTCCACTGTTATTTTTTTTTGTCCAATCTCAATTCAACGCATCCAATTGTGTTGGTCTGGCCATGCAGCCAGTGTCCATCCATCTAGTAGAGACAAGTCTGCATGGTTTACAGCAAGGCAAGGATCAGGTTAACTCTATACTTAGCACACAACTAATAGGGGCTTCCACTTTGAAAAACACACTCTATGTGATGGCACACAAGTAAATCAGGCTGGCTACATGCATGGGGTGTGGATATCAATTGTCATTTATGGAAACAAATCTACCACAATTGGTCAATTTAAAACTGTAAGGGGCTGTGCAATAATTATGAGCCTGGAGGGCAAGAAATTTTTGGCGAGCTGAAAGTGGGGGGGGGGGGAGCAATTTTTGGCAAGCCAAGAGGGGGGGAGGGATTTTTGGCACACATTCTTGGGGTGCCTTTTAAATAAAACGCTCTAAAAAGGCTTAGGAAAACCATACGGAAACGCTTAAATATGCACAACATGCTCATCTATCAGGGCACATTTCTTTAACCCCAATACAGTTGCACATTCATTGAATGACCTTTGAAAATTTGGGTACACAAACGCATACTCTGCAACTTGAGGTCAAATTTTGCTCTATGATTGTATAATTGAGGTTATTGAACTATGGCATTGGGATGAGGCCATTGTGGTCCATTGTGTTTGGTATCAGCATGTTACTTGCTCCATGTAAAAATACTGTGATTCATATTCCTGCTGACAAATATTGCCTTATTTAGTCATGTTGGCACACCAAGAACATAGTGTAGCAAAATAAACACTATCACACACAAAACAGTTTTTTACTCCTTCAACGCCAACAGGGACAACTACCCCGGCAACACTGCGTCCACACAACATTTATATAATCTTGTGTCCACGCCCAAAGAACAAACCTGTCAATTGCCAACTTTGTCTGCACCGACATGATGCGTACATGTTTGCCGGCAATCAAGAACACACACAAGATTTTTCACCCTAAACTGCGGACTTGCTTCCAACCGAGGACAGTCCTCAGTCTCAAACTGCTGCAAAAGACTTCAAATGCATGCTAAATGCATTATAGTGATATTTGGTCGAAACCTTGGACAAAAAAAACTACAGTCAGCAGTTGATGGATAAAGTTCTGTTTCGTATTATACACACAAAAAATCTGCCATTTTAGTCCACGGTTTAGGCGATACACACGTCTGTGATTAGATAGCAATACACACTGTCCTCGGATGGCAGTAAACACACACATGGGTGGGGGTGTATTGGCGTTTGTAAATGCCTCCGAACGAGGACCTACATATGGATGCACACCTCCAAACGAGGACACACCTCCAAACGAGGACGTCCTCAGTTTGAAACTATGACCAGGATGACGTAAATGATGCAAATATGCATATAAGATAGCATATAAGATAGGTCCCCCATAGGAGGTATAGGACGGGTCAGAGTTGGATAGTAAGTTGTCTGGTGTGTCTGTGTGAGGTCCACAGTGTGTCAATTAAAAACGGGTGTGTGAGTCCTCGGTTTGATCCCTGTTAAGTCGAGGTCCTCGTTTGAACATATTTAGAAACATAGGGGGTGTGTATGTGCGAGTGTTTTTTTTTACATTGACTTTTACGTGAAAACTGCATGAAGTTATTGGCTGATAATGAACAGATAATAGTAACAAGGAAATAGGTTTACTCACTGATGTAGGTTAATCCAATGAAATTATGAGAGCTAGTCTACTTGGGGATAAAATGTGTTTGCTAGCATCATACAGGGTGATCGGGCGAACTGCAAAAATTGGCACCCAGTTTGCAAAATATATTGATATATTTTAAAAAGGTATTTCGTGATCCACAGCCTCATCCCCCCACTTTTTTCCAAAAAAGTTGAGATTTTTATACCACTGGAAACCTCTGGCTACATAATGTTTATGTACCAAAATGTTCTTACAGATTAATTTGTTTAGCAAAAATATCGTCAAATTGGAATTTTGTTCTGGTATACCAGAATGAAATTACAACAGTGGCCTATGGAGCAGTGTAATACACATAACTCATGAACGCAAAATCGGAATCAACTCAAATTATGGGAATAAGATTTTTGCGTGGATATCTACTGAAAAATGTCATAAAAACAGGATGCTAGGATCACGAAATCCTCCTTTAAGAGATTAAAAAACATTTCTTAGATGTCAGATAATTATATTGCTTAGTCCATCTCTCTAATATTTGTGGGATTTTTTAAGACTAAATTGAAGACACTCATCCCTAAATATTTAAAACCTGGATTTTTACTACTGACTTAAACTGATTTCAATGATTTAAAATTTTTAGCTAATCTAATATATTATTCAATGAAGGTATATTTTGATTATATCAATTTATTGTTCATGTCTGCCTCGATCAATCTATTGCTAGAACATAAAATAGGTTAAATACCACCAATTCCTTATTGCACAATTTGTACTGCAAAATGGATCATTTTAAGCTGGATTTTTTTTGTATTCAAAACTCACAGAAGGAAAAGACATCATTCCAGTTAGAAAGAAGTACAAGATTGAATTTCCAAATTCTGAACATATTGATGATCCGAGCCTTTTCTTTGTTTTTAAGCATCAAACATGAATATCAAAAATGACAGTGCACCCATGATACCGCATGAGCTGCAGACCAGTAGGAGTGCATGGAAAATTGATGTCAATCACATGAATTTTGGGGAACATTTCATCAAAACTGAAATAATGACATCATTTCAGCATGTTAATCTGAAAGTTACACAGTTTTTACCATCTAGCTTGTATTTTTCAGTGATTTTAAAGCACCATTTTGACATGGCTTGCAAGAGAGTCCTTAATCTGATCCCATGCACCACCCAGTGGTGTATAACTAGAAGAACCGTTTATGTGATATGACAGTGATGACATAATCACAGAAATATATAAAGTAGAGGTTTATTTTTTATTATGACATCATTGTAATGTCAGTACATTAATGTGGCTGTGTACTCTAGACATTGCTTCTTTCGCGAAATTGAGCTTTTTTGAAATGTATTTACTTTGTTATGTTTTTTATAAATACAAGGAAATAAAATCCAGATTTGTTAACTCCAACTGCTCTATTTTATGGATTTTATTTCACTATTTCACTCGTTTCCGCAATTCAAAAGGAAAGAAAATCTTTGTTGTACCATCGGGTACACGCGCGCAACAGCGCATCGCGTTTTGTAGTCGCGCAATTTGTTAACGCACAGATACGATACGCAACGCTTATCTGCATGCGCGCGCCGGAAGCAGCACGGAAGCACTGATTTCACAAAAACCTAGCGGTCAAATGGCTCTGTTTTAGCTGATAAAATGTGAATGTTTTCAAGTTCTTTCCCCCGATTTAAACATCAAGATATGAATAGATTTTGCCCAAACTTCTCAAGGGGCTGTGGATTTACCGAAGTTCACGTAATGTAAGGTAGAAAAACGAGAAATGCCGCATTCTCCTGTGAGCTTCGATCAAAGTGCAAAATGTGACCACTTTAAACTTCAACAGCCTTTATTTCAATGTTCATTTTCTTGGTAAAATGACGATTTAGGTACACGATAACTCAATAAATACAGCATCTATTAGGTAAGCAATTATGCTCATCATAAAAAGCATGATCGACTTAAGAAACGGTTTCTCATTTTTTTTATGTATTGGTTTATTACCGATTTTAGGCATCATTTTGTGCAAATAGGCGCGTTTGTGAATTTTAAAAAGTTCATTTTGATGCCTTATATGGTCAATATCTCAAAAAATAAGGCCAATATCAAAAAACTTTAAAAAATCGTTTTTGGAATGGTGCCTCAAGACTAAGAAAAAAACAAAACAAACATTTTTGGAAAGAGTGTTTTTTTGTTATGATGTACCGAACAAAAATTGCCAAAAATTCACTTTTTTGTAATTTTCTTCATAATTCTTGTTTTTACACCAAATCTGTATGTATATTGAGATTCATTGATTTCTTGCCTTTATAAAATGTATACTTTTATATGTCTTGCATGAATAATTACAAAGTTATGGTACTTTTACTGCATGCATGTCTGAGAGTACACAGCCCCCTTTTTAAAAGTAATATCAAGAGGTGATCAATAGCTGTATATTGCAAACAAGTTCAATTTGAAGATATACGGCAATAAATAAACTTTTGATTAATTTTCACAGCTGAAATATGCTGTTGTATCACATCATTCTGACTCACCCTGTACATATAAGATGTACTTCTTGAAACATCTATGCACTTCAAGATACCTAAAGAAATCTTGTTTAGCAACCATATAGTTGTAAAAGACCATTATGATGATTGGTCTGCTCCATCATGGCATGAACTGAATCAAATTGAGTTTCTTTTAAATCTTGGCTTTTATCTCAGCTGACATACACATCTAGGATATATTTCTACATTCATTCTACTACTTTTATCAATATCCTGAGTCATATAAGGCCACCTGTCTTGTACATGTTTACATTGTTACATGCAATAGTTCAATGTCCCTATCTTAAGCAGGTGCTCAGTGAACAACAGGGAATCACACACGACTATTAATAGCAATATGCTGCTATTTTAACGAAACCCCCTCCCTCTCTGGAGAACAGGTTTTTTGGAACAATTAAGTTACAAAATATTGAGTGGAAAGTGGAAGGTATAAGAGTTGAATCTTTCCTTAGGGATGTGAATGTTGCAAAGCCACAGTATCGGTTTTCCAGGCTAGGTATATGATATCTTAAGAGCAGAATAAAAAGAGTTTTTCAGTATGAATGACTCAAAAATGCTGATACTGGCAAATTGGGGAAGGTGTTTATCCTGTTGCACATTGCTAATGCAATGTTGAAATATGTGACCATCCAGCATAACTGAGCCCTGAAGTCGCCAATCATCATTTTTGAGATATTCAACCAAAATATTCTGCTTGAAATTAGCTTTAAAATGATGTATATCATGTCTATAGTACTTGACATTTAAGTAGTGAAAAATCAATAAAACAGTCAATAAATCCTTTATAAATCCGTTGTTTCCTATTGTATATTGTTAAGTTCAATGGAGCATATCTCAATAGTGGCACTGGCGACATCCGGGCTCAGTTGTGGTGGATGGTCACATATGTTGTTGTTCTGTTCATTATTTTTCAAAAACACTTCAGCAATTGCATATACTTGTTGATGTAGAATTATTCAGAAAAAATTAAAAATTGCATTGTTTGCTCCAAAAAAATCATTTGTAGTAGTTTGTTCTTGATTAATAGAAATGCGAATGCATAATCTTAATTGTGCATCATTGCCAATCATCCAACAGACTTTGTCAACTTATGATCAGCAACTAGATTTACACATCTTCCTATATAATATAACTAAGAATTCTACCTAAGTGTCATTCAATTATATATGTAGACTGTTTATTTCCCATTTGTCTATAAGATGGCTTTAACATCTCTCCAAATGACTGTGCACTCTCATGGTCTGTTACACTCTAATTGTCCTATTGGGAGAAATTTCTGATTTTATTAGCTCATTGCGTAACGCAATGAACTATAGGCATAGTCCAGATTTCTGTATGTTTTTTTCTTTCTCTTGCTACATCGTTTGAGCAATGGATCTGGTAATTTGAGGCGGCGATCTTTGCATGATCGTTCATGATTGTTACTTATTTAGCTAGGAAAATTTGGACGGAAAGTGTCATTTTGTCGCATTTTTTTACGAACATTTTTACCAAATTTCATGGAATAGTCTCCTATGCAGACTGTTTGTGGTGCTTTTCATATTACAAACACTGTACAAACTCCTTGATCTGGCGATTTTGTAAAAGAGATGTTGAACTTTACTGCTTCAGTGCAGCTTCAATGTTTGCTTTTCAGTGTTGCTTGCCATACAATCGGCAAGTCCATAGATATTGCACCAAGGCTAACTAATAACTCAATGGTGCTACTATGTGCTAATAATGTGTAATTTTTCCAATTGGGAGGTTTTTGGGGGACCAGTAAACAACTATAAAGGCTTAGCAGTCATAAAATACTGAGCAAATAAACTGAGAGCTAATTAAATACACTTAATTAGATCAGGCAAACATGTTGTGAAAGTAATTATATCGAGAAGGTCGTATCTGCAATAGCTACTCTATACATAATCTTAAAAATAAAGCACTTGACAGCTATGCATAAACCCTACCTAGATGTGTTTTTACAATTTTGTATATAAGAGATAAAGTACACATTAGGGGTTTAGGGCAAGAAAACCCTATCTGCAATAGCTGCCAGGTGTAAACTGTGTACAATATAGAATGCAGAAATTACCCAAATGTCTATGGAGCTGCTATCACTGCAAACCCAGAACGTCTAAATTCAGCAAAACTTCTAGTATTGGAGATTTATGTATGAATAGAGTATTAGCCTTTGTTAAACTGATACTGGACAAAATTACTTATGGAAACAATTATTATAGACACATTCATGCATGGTCTGCTAGCTCCCTCCCAATTTACCAGCCCAAATGGTTTGTTATACACTTTTTCTGAAGATCACTAACTATTATTCAATGTTGATTGTTGTACAACTATATGTAAAATTACTGCTCAAATAATACTACTCTCTAAATGTGAAAGAGTGAAAAATCACTCAAAAAGAGTGAAATCTCACTCTTTCAAAGAGCCATCTGAGTGACAACTCTTTTAGAGTGAAGCTCACTCTCAAGAAAGAGTGAAAAAATTCACTCCGCATGAATAATATAATTGACCTATGAAAAGATTGCTTGCTGTATATATAAAAGAAAAAAGGGCATCAAGTAGAAAATATGTGAAACCTATAAGCTTAACATGGAATGAACTGTTATGAATACAAATGAAGCTGCAAAGCTAGGCTGCAGAGGCAATAAATGCCACACCGGTGTGTTTCTGCCATAACAATTGAATTCATTGGATTTCTAAATTGAATTAGTTTCAAATTTGACAAAACTTGTACCTAAATGAAAGTATGTAATTGTTTGAACCGTAATAATGGTTTGTAAAATTATACAATGTTAGTGACCAATAATTACATACAAAATCTGATAACTGTTTCAACTAGATAGAAATTTTGAAAATAATTTGGCATTAAATAAAGTTGTTTTGTCACATGAGGATGTGAAACCTTGATTGCATAGTTGTAAAGCATGTATTACTTACAGATGAAGCAGTAAATCTATGCACATGAAGCAAATGTCGCAAAATGTACTCTTTGTTATAACTAGAATCCAACTTGTTGATACCATCTATAATGGTGTACTCTTTATAAGGATCCAACTTGTTGATACCTAGTCAATAATGATAATTTGCATTGGATTTTCATCTTACATAAACATAATCATTCATGTTATAATCAGGAGTAGATATTTTAAGTGCTACATCTTCAGTTGGGGCACTGTAGAGCAGTGTAAGACTTCAACTTATAATGACAGGGTAGCTCGAGATTGTGGGTTAGAGTCTCTTTTCAGCTAACTAGGCAAGGCTCTTCACCCCTATTGCCTCTCCCAACCCAATGTGTACATATGGGTACCAGTTTTATTCAATTCAATTCAGACTCTGTGGAGGAGGTGTAGTGACCTCCCTGCAGCAACATTTCATGGAGGAGTGTAGCCCAATTGCTTTGAAAGATTAATGGGTACTCAGGCCTCACAGTGAACACAGGTTCATCTCATCGGCCTTCACAACCTTTACCTTCAGTTGAAAGCAGGTTAGTTGTTTAACTAAATGAGTTCAATTGCAGAATTTTGTAGTATTCAGGAATAAAATTATATAACCTTCAGAACTTGCAGGGCAGCAGAATTATTTCTATCATCAAGTAATGTCAATGTCATTGATGTGGCTATTCACATCATCCATCATCATCATCATCCACAGCAGGAGCATCATCTCCCGGGGTACTCAAGTTTGGTTTTGGTAGGGACGTGCCGCTGAGATTTTGGAAGTGGACCCATAAATATACCAATTTTTCAAGAAATTTGGACCCATTGATATACCAAAAGTCAAAATTTTCGGCCGAATTTAACCAAAATTGTCTTAGTTTTTACAAATTTTCCCAAAATGTTGGGAAAATTTTGAAAATTTTTGCAAGATTAAGGAAAAATGGTCTGTTTTTGAAAAAATTGAGAAAATTTTGAAAAAGGACCCATTCATATACCAAAATAGGCTTTGAAAAAGGGGTCATTGATATACCAGAAGGCCGAAAAAGGCTACCCATGTTTATGCACGTCCCGTATGGTCATTTGTACTGAGTACCCCCGGGCATCATCTTCATCATTATGTTCATCTATCATTATCTTATCATCATTGCCTGATATGTTACCTTACCATAATAAATCAAACTGACAATATGGAATGCATGCATGGGGTTACAACAGCTTCAATGGGCTATTCCAGTTGCAATCCATACCCCCTATGAGCCTCCTATGGTAGACATGACCTTAATCTCCCACACAAGGGTGTGTAGATTTCAAATGGAGTCACCCATTCAGGTAACCCCATTTGAAACTCACATTCCCTGTGTAGAAGATTAAGGCCATGTCTTCCATAGCGGGTGTATGGATTTCAACTGGAACAACCAAATATCTTGCTAGTTTGCACCTGAAGTTTGAGATAGCCACAGGCAGTATTATGGTATTGAATATGCAATTGAGCAGAAAAGCTTCACCAAAATTTGTCTCGGAATATCAATAAAGATTCTTTTCTTCGAGTTATTAGAGCGCCTGAAGGAAACCTATCACATTTTGTTCACAACAAGACACCTTTCATATCCACCATTTTTTCTTGCGAAGTTCAAATTGTTTACTCATGTGGGTTTATTTACACCTAGAATAAAATATTAGGTGTTACATATACTATACATAATATAGACACTGCCTATATGTATGGATCGTGACCTGTCACAATATATTTATTAGATACACAATATGCAAAACCTAAAACTGCTATTATGAATTCATAACCCCATTAATGCATGCGATCCAATCATATTTTATCATTTGTGAAAACGCGAACGCAAATCGAGGTCATTAATATCTCACAATTGACCGCAAAATGCGTAATTGTTCCAATGTCGCACACAATTGGCCTCCACATGTGCTTTATTGTGTGTCCAACAAACTGCGCGGGCGCTGGCTGCCGTATTTGGATTGCGCGCTACCATATTTGCACTTTTGTTATTGGTCATTGGTTCCAAAAGCAAAATGTTTAGATTTTTCACAATGCCCTCCAAATAACCGATGCGCAGTTATTAACCTCTATATAACACACTGGATTTATATCAATAGGGAATTAACCTTCCAAATCTGTTTCTGCTACAAATTACATAGCACAGAGACAAATTTGTCTCGAAAATGTTATATTCATTCAGTGTCTATAGACACTTTTAGGGTCAGAGGTCATGGGGGTCAATTCTGATCAACAAACTATTTCATTATAACTACTCAAACTTCATACATACAGCGCATAAAGTGATTTGTATGTAATTTAACAGAAGTTATATAGTCAATGTCCATGTAGTATTCGCCGGACTTGAGGTCAGAGGTCATAAAAGTCATCTTAGTTTATTGACCTTGGAATGCTTTTCATTTGTTGCCGAATACATGCTATATGTGGTTTATGCCTCTAGTATTATGTAATCACAGAATATCCATTACACATTTACAGATGAACATATGGTGACAAGGGATGTACATTAACACTATAATTTGAAATTCATGGATGCAAACACTAGCTTAGCAATGTATGTGATATTTTCATGTTCCTAATTACCCAGCAGTATTTGTAACTTCATTAATAAAATTGCTCTTGAGTTGGCCTTTCCTTTCTCCATAAATGTACAACCAGATTCAGTGTGTATAATATGACCCAATACATATTATATAGTCTAGATGTTTAACCACATTGCCATTTATGCATGAATTCAATTGTTGGCACTTTTTGTGCTGTCAAGCAATTTTTTATAACTACTATTGGCTTTGGGGTAAATCTGGCATCATTACATGTTGGATGTTTTAGCAGTGAAAGACGGGACTACAGTGATGACATACTGCTGCTGAATGGTTAGGCTAATGTATAGGTACTTGAGCAACCTGAGATGCCTCATACTATTATTAATTATTCATATGTTCAATGTGTATGTATTCATACTTTAGTGAAAATGAACTTAATTCCATATTACCCACAGTTGTTTGATAACTAAATTAGCCAAATAATATGAGTCATTTCTTACATTTCATGATAAAAAGTTTTTTTGAAAATTTCCATGCTACTTGTCTTTTTTCTACCACTTGTAAAGATGCAAACAAGATATAAGATAAATAGCCCCATCATTGTTCAACTTTACATTGTTCAACTTTACTTCAGGTCAAATTAGTAAAAATGACTACAGTTTTACATGCCATTAATCAACCGTGACCATGAACAACCATAATTATTATTCTTAAACATATGTGAAAGTTCCTGCAATGATCATCTCATTGGTTCTTAACCGAGTGATATGACACAATATAACATGGTTCAGCGCATTTGAGTTGATGTGATACTCGTACACGTTATTTGAACCAATCGGAGTTGCACAACAACGGGACTGATCGATTCTAAGCGCTAAGTAATTCCTTGTAAAATGTAGGATGTACTTTGATTAAAATTTATTTGAAAGTGTTTAAGAATGAGAATAAAGGTAGTTTTTAGCCGCTTTCATGCATCTATTGTCTCAAATGACATGGGTGATATCATTATTTTTGGGGTGAAACAACTCAGCATTGCCTCGTTGTTTTACTTAAAATAAAATAAAATAAAAACAATACCCTTATCTCTAATGAAGTACTAACAATGCCTTTTTAACAGGAATTTTTGTTTTAAAGGTGAACATATTAATTAATTCTAATGAAGATTTAGCATAATTTTTTCACATTCATATTATTTATTTTCTATCCGTCTATTAGAAAATGATGTAAGAAAATTAAAACATTAATTTTACATGGTGTTGAAAATTCAATTTGATATTAGTGCAAGTTTGTTTTCCTAGCACACACATCTACAAATATTGACTGGTTGGTTGTTATACAGAGTGGTTGGCTATATTGCTTGCATTGCTGACGACACATCTCAATTGATATGCTGGAGAGTTTACCTATCAATGCGTATTTGTATAGAGTGGACATTACAAATCATGATATTGAAGAAATAGAGGCCGTGTCAGAGCTGTTAGAGGCTCCAAAAGGTTACCTTCATGGCCAGTACACAAACTACTTCAAATGCCCAGAGACCTATTATATGTTAACTAACACAACAATTTATTGGGGCTCCCTGGCTGATTCCAACACTTGACCAAATTTAGTCAATTGTTTACCAAAATTTCACACTTTTTGACAAGAGAGGAAATGTGGGGGAATCTGGCAAATTGGGTAGACTAGATATGCCATGTTCCATGCAGAATGCTGATTGACACAAAGAACCCTAATCTAAACCAAGACAATATATATGGCAGAGATAGGACCAACTGCCTTAAAGTGCCATAGTACAACACTCCTCATAAAATAACCAGAGGCTCCGGAAGATTTTGAATATGGGGGGCCCAGAATTTTGGCCTCCTCCGAGGCGCTAAACGCTGAAGGGGTGGGTATCCCCTCCTGCTCAAGCTTGAAGCTTTTGAAATGCATACATTTTTACATGAATTGTACCTTACACTTTGAATTATACCCTAAAATTATGAATTTTACCTTAAAATTATGAATCTGACCCTAACATTATGAATTTTACCCTAAAATTATGAATTTTACCCTAAAATTATGAATTTTACCCTAAAATTTATGAATTTTACCCTAAAATTTATGAATTTTACCCTAAAATTTATGAATTTTACCTCAGATTATTGGGGGGGGGGGGCTCTAGGGTACTTGGGCCCCCTCACCAAAATTATTGAGGGCCCCCCAGGCCTCCTGGTTCCGGAGCCACTGATAACAGTGGAGGGCAGTGGAGATAGGATCAACTGCCTTAAAGTTCCATAGTGCAACATTCCTCATAAAATAACAGTGGAGGGCAGTGGATGTAGGACTAACTGCCTTAGAGTGCCAGAGTACAACACTCCTCATAAAATAACAGTGGACAGCATGACCTACACTGCTCCTGAAGTTCAGCATTCAGCAACATGCTCAATGGAAAAGATAGCCATCAAGGTCAAAGATGTTAGGAAGCTTCTCAGGAATCTGCAACCAAAAAACTGTAGCATTTTATTTTTTAAAAACTGCCTTAGATTACATATCGTCGGGTGCATCACATACTGGTCTATCTTGAATTTTTTACTTTTCTGAGAAAATTGGTATATAGTTCTTTTTTACGGAGCTCTTCTAATTCAACAAATTACAGACTTCAATTTTTTCTTAATAATTAGTTATAAAATATTAAATTTGAACTATCTATGATTTTTACAAAATACTTATTTCACATACTGATCTATCTCGAAAAAACACACATTTATAGAAAATCGCAATTGAAAATTCACATTCAGAACTACAACTTTAGTGTAGTTTAAAGCAATATTGCATACATAAATATAATTCAAGATTCCATTTAAATAAATCTTGTAAGTATATGCTTTAATTTAAAACCACTTTTAATCCATAGTCTAATTAAATTATAGAAAGGTAAACTTAATACGAAGATTTTCAATTGCGATTTTCTCAAAATGCGTGTTTTTCTAGATAGACGATGGTATGTGATGCGTCCGACGATATCACACTCCTCATTATACAATAACAATGGAAGGTAGTGAAGATAGGACCAACTGCCTTAGAGTGTCATAGTACAACACTCATCATTATAAAATAACAGTGGAGGGCAGTGGAGATAGGATCAGTTGCCTTAGAGTGCCATAGTACAACACTCCTAATAAAATAACAGCGGAGGGCAGTGGAGGTAGGACCAACTGCCTTAGAGTGCCATAGTACAACACTCCTCATACAATAACAGCGGAGGGCAGTGGAGGTAGGATCAACTGCCTTAGAGTGCCATAGTACAACACTCCTCATAAAATAACAGCGGAGGGCAGTGGAGGTAGGATCAACTGCCTTAGAGTGCCATAGTACAACACTCCTCATAAAATAACAGTGGAGGGCAGTGGAGGTAGGATCAACTGCCTTAGAGTGCCATAGTACAACACTCCTCATACAATAACAATGGAAGGTAGTGAAGATAGGACCAACTGCCTTAGAGTGTCATAGTACAACACTCCTAATAAAATAACAGTGTAGGGCAGTGGAGATAGGATCAGTTGCCTTAGAGTGCCATAGTACAACACTCCTAATAAAATAACAGCGGAGGGCAGTGGAGGTAGGATCAACTGCCTTAGAGTGCCATAGTACAACACTCCTCATAAAATAACAGTGGAGGGCAGTGGAGATAGGACCAACTGCCTTAGAGTGCCATAGTACAACACTCCTAATAAAATAACAGCGGAGGGCAGTGGAGGTAGGATCAACTGCCTTAGAGTGCCATAGTACAACACTCCTCATAAAATAACAGTGGAGGGCAGTGGAGATAGGATCAACTGCCTTAGAGTGCCATAGTACAACACTCCTAATAAAATAACAGCGGAGGGCAGTGGAGGTAGGATCAACTGCCTTAGAGTGCCATAGTACAACACTCCTAATAAAATAACAGCGGAGGGCAGTGGAGGTAGGATCAACTGCCTAAGAGTGCCATAGTACAACACTCCTCATAAAATAACAGTGGAGGGCAGTGGAGATAGGACCAACTGCCTTAGAGTGCCATAGTACAACACTCCTAATAAAATAACAGCGGAGGGCAGTGGAGGTAGGATCAACTGCCTTAGAGTGCCATAGTACAACACTCCTCATAAAATAACAGTGGAGGGCAGTGGAGATAGGATCAACTGCCTTAGAGTGCCATAGTACAACACTCCTCATAAAATAACAGTGGAGGGCAGTGGAGGTAGGATCAACTGCCTTAGAGTGCCATAGTACAACACTCCTAATAAAATAACAGCGGAGGGCAGTGGAGACAGGACCAACTGCCTTAGAGTGCCATAGTACAACACTCCTCATAAAATAACAGTGGAGGGCAGTGGAGGTAGGATCAACTGCCTTAGAGTGCCATAGTACAACACTCCTAATAAAATAACAGTGGAGGGCAGTGGAGGTAGGATCAACTGCCTTAGAGTGCCATAGTACAACACTCCTAATAAAATAACAGTGGAAGGCAGTGGAGATAGGATCAATTGCCTTAGAGTGCCATAGCACAATACTCCTCATAAAATAACAGTGGAGGGCAGTGGAGGTAGGACCAACTGCCTTAGAGTGCCATAGTACAACACTCCTAATAAAATAACAGTGGTGGGCAGTGGAGGTAGGATCAACTGCCTTAGAGTGCCATAGTACAACACTCCTAATAAAATAACAGTGGAGGGCAGTGGAGGTAGGATCAACTGCCTTAGAGTGCCATAGTACAACACTCCTAATAAAATAACAGTGGAAGGCAGTGGAGGTAGGATCAACTGCCTTAGAGTGCCATAGTACAACCATGGAGGTATATAAATAAATGGAGAATGATCCAGCCAAGCCTCTTTTGTACTACGTTGGTTATGACCAATTATTGTTGAATAGGCAATTTCAGGTTTATATTGATTATGCTAAGCTGATTACATTGTGAAGTCTGTTTCACTGGCCATTGCTTTCAATGGGGTAAAATGAAGTTTATACTTATTGGAAATTAAGTGCTCATGTTTCATAAAATTTTTATATCAAAATCTCATTTTAGCCAAAAATTGAGTGCTTAAATTGCATCAAGAAATCAGTCTTTTTGAAAAAAGAAACACCTTATCTGTTGTCATCTTGTGACTCCCTACATTTTGGTCATGAAAAATTGAATTATGACTTTTTTTCCCAAAAAAGTTATGACCCCCCCCCCCTGTATATTTGGAACCCCTCCCTCCAAAGAAAATGATAGCCTCCTAATAATATTAATAATCATTTAGGCCTAAATACTGATAATTATTTATTATACAATGAGAAGTTTAATGATGATGATTTAGGCGGCCTATACGATTTCATGACAATACAGAATTAAAAGTTTAAAAACAATAACATGACTTATCCGTCATGGCACTCAATCAATTTGACCCGAAGCTTCAACCAAAATCACGGTTATCATACACTAAACTATGAGAAACTGTTTAAACAAAGTATATAGGGCCTATACATTCCATATATCAATTTCTCTCTAAAAAGATTGTCTGATCATCACTTTTGCTTGAATTCGAAGTACTTCCGGTAAATTTTGCTCGCTTTCAGAACTCAAATGGCCCAAATTGGCCCAACATAATTGTTTCACAATCGGAAGGTAAAAACGTTTTGCTTTCATTTGCACTATATTTGAACTCCCTCAGACCCCTTAAAAGCTTGATATATGAACATGAAAATTAAGTATATTTGTCAAGTTACAGCACAACTAGTGTAGAAAACAGTTTCATAACTTGAGAACAGAACATCCGAATTTCTTCGGTTTTCGCACGATCATACATGAAACAATAAGCTATCAAAACTGGTGACTTTGAACTAGCTGATTGACTAGCTGACGTCATTATACAGTCTCTTTTACAAGGCTTCCGCACGGGTCAATGTAGGGTCAATTCCTATGAGGAAATTTTGGGAGTGACAATCAATGAACCATGGTAGAGGCTCATAACCATCGTGGATATCAATAGCTTGGCTGAAGTGGCTGGTCAATTCAAGTTTGGTGACTCATTGAATAGAGGTAACGGGATAATCTCCACTTAAGAGATTAGAATTCTGGCGATCATTCTCCATTTATTTATATACCTCCATGGTACAACACTCCTAATAAAATAACAGTGGAAGGAAGTGGAGATAGGATCAACTGCCTTAGAGTGCCATAGTACAACACTCCTCATAAAATAACAGCGGAGGGCAGTGGAGGTAGGATCAACTACCTTAGAGTGCCATAGTACAACACTCCTAATAAAATAACAGTGGTAGGCAGTGGAGGTAGGATCAACTGCCTTAGAATGCCATAGTACAACACTCCTCATAAAATAACAGTGGAGGGCAGTGGAGATAGGATCAACTGCCTTAGAGTGCCATAGTACAACACTCCTCATAAAATAACAGTGGAGGGCAGTGGAGGTAGGATCAACTGCCTTAGAGTGCCATAGTACAACACTCCTAATAAAATAACAGTGGAGGGCAGTGGAGATAGGGTCAACTGCCTTAGAGTGCCATAGTACAACACTCCTAATAAAATAACAGTGGAAGGCAGTGGAGGTAGGACCAACTGCCTTAAAGTGCCATAGTACAACACTCCTCATAAAATAACAGTGGAGGGCAGTGGAGGTAGGACCAACTGCCTTAGAGTGCCATAGTACAACACTCCTAATAAAATAACAGTGGTGGGCAGTGGAGATAGGACCAACTGCCTTAGAGTGCCATAGTACAACACTCCTCATAAAATAACAGTGGAGGGCAGTGGAGATGGGACCAACTGCCTTAGAGTGCCATAGTACAACACTCCTCATAAAATAACAGCGGAGGGCAGTGGAGGTAGGATCAACTGCCTTAGAATGCCATAGTACAACACTCCTAATAAAATAACAGTGGTGGGCAGTGGAGGTAGGATCAACTGCCTTAGAGTGCCATAGTACAACACTCCTCATAAAATAACAGTGGAGGGCAGTGGAGATAGGATCAACTGCCTTAGAGTGCCATAGTACAACACTCCTCATAAAATAACAGTGGAGGGCAGTGGAGGTAGGATCAACTGCCTTAGAGTGCCATAGTACAACACTCCTAATAAAATAACAGTGGAGGGCAGTGGAGATAGGGTCAACTGCCTTAGAGTGCCATAGTACAACACTCCTAATAAAATAACAGCGGAGGGCAGTGGAGACAGGACCAACTGCCTTAGAGTGCCATAGTACAACACTCCTCATAAAATAACAGTGGAGGGCAGTGGAGGTAGGATCAACTGCCTTAGAGTGCCATAGTACAACACTCCTAATAAAATAATAGTGGAGGGCAGTGGAGGTAGGATCAACTGCCTTAGAGTGCCATAGTACAACACTCCTAATAAAATAACAGTGGAAGGCAGTGGAGATAGGATCAATTGCCTTAGAGTGCCATAGCACAATACTCCTCATAAAATAACAGTGGAGGGCAGTGGAGGTAGGACCAACTGCCTTAGAGTGCCATAGTACAACACTCCTAATAAAATAACAGTGGTGGGCAGTGGAGGTAGGATCAACTGCCTTAGAGTGCCATAGTACAACACTCCTAATAAAATAACAGTGGAGGGCAGTGGAGGTAGGATCAACTGACTTAGAGTGCCATAGTACAACACTCCTAATAAAATAACAGTGGAAGGCAGTGGAGGTAGGATCAACTGCCTTAGAGTGCCATAGTACAACACTCCTAATAAAATAACAGTGGAAGGAAGTGGAGATAGGATCAACTGCCTTAGAGTGCCATAGTACAACACTCCTCATAAAATAACAGCGGAGGGCAGTGGAGGTAGGATCAACTACCTTAGAGTGCCATAGTACAACACTCCTAATAAAATAACAGTGGTGGGCAGTGGAGGTAGGATCAACTGCCTTAGAGTGCCATAGTACAACACTCCTAATAAAATAACAGTGGAAGGAAGTGGAGATAGGATCAACTGCCTTAGAGTGCCATAGTACAACACTCCTCATAAAATAACAGCGGAGGGCAGTGGAGGTAGGATCAACTACCTTAGAGTGCCATAGTACAACACTCCTAATAAAATAACAGTGGTGGGCAGTGGAGGTAGGATCAACTGCCTTAGAATGCCATAGTACAACACTCCTCATAAAATAACAGTGGAGGGCAGTGGAGATAGGATCAACTGCCTTAGAGTGCCATAGTACAACACTCCTCATAAAATAACAGTGGAGGGCAGTGGAGGTAGGATCAACTGCCTTAGAGTGCCATAGTACAACACTCCTAATAAAATAACAGTGGAGGGCAGTGGAGATAGGGTCAACTGCCTTAGAGTGCCATAGTACAACACTCCTAATAAAATAACAGTGGAAGGCAGTGGAGGTAGGACCAACTGCCTTAAAGTGCCATAGTACAACACTCCTCATAAAATAACAGTGTAGGGCAGTGGAGATAGGACCAACTGCCTTAGAGTGCCATAGTACAACACTCCTAATAAAATAACAGTGGTGGGCAGTGGAGATAGGACCAACTGCCTTAGAGTGCCATAGTACAACACTCCTCATAAAATAACAGTGGAGGGCAGTGGAGATAGGACCAACTGCCTTAGAGTGCCATAGTACAACACTCCTCATAAAATAACAGCGGAGGGCAGTGGAGGTAGGATCAACTGCCTTAGAATGCCATAGTACAACACTCCTAATAAAATAACAGTGGTGGGCAGTGGAGGTAGGATCAACTGCCTTAGAGTGCCATAGTACAACACTCCTCATAAAATAACAGTGGAGGGCAGTGGAGATAGGATCAACTGCCTTAGGACCCGGTGCTTAATCTCGCCGATTACCTCTGCGTCGTCTCGCAGCATTTCGATGGCTCTACGCGTCTTGCAGTTTCAAGCGCGCACGCCGATGAATTAATATAGTGTAGCCATATACCTGGTTGCGAATTCGCGAGCAGTTATGGGCATCGAGTTCGCAACATCTTGCCATCTTCTTGCTCTGCGGTTTGCCATTCATTACTCAAAACCTTTATATTAATGTTTATTGTAGTACGTACTTGAGTTTACTCACCGTGAGCAATTTGCGGATCAGTCGATATAATCCGCAAAGAATCAACGCACTCAAGGACACTAATTTGTAAGGGTATTGTTGTCAAGTGTTATAAGCGGTTCTGCGAGAAATGTAGGAGTTGGGCCGATCAAGCCGATGAACGGGTGACTGAACATGGCTTTTCATCGAGCAGGCACACATTTTGTTAGTGCATATCGCAACAGTATTTTATTTCTCAGCATAGGCGCATCGGCTTGGGTTTGCGTCTTGGGTTGCGGGCACGCCGCACACTTTATCGGCGAGATTAAGCACCCAGACCTTAGAGTGCCATAGTACAACACTCCTCATAAAATAACAGTGGAGGGCAGTGGAGGTAGGATCAACTGCCTTAGAGTGCCATAGTACAACACTCCTAATAAAATAACAGTGGAGGGCAGTGGAGATAGGGTCAACTGCCTTAGAGTGCCATAGTACAACACTCCTAATAAAATAACAGCGGAGGGCAGTGGAGACAGGACCAACTGCCTTAGAGTGCCATAGTACAACACTCCTCATAAAATAACAGTGGAGGGCAGTGGAGGTAGGATCAACTGCCTTAGAGTGCCATAGTACAACACTCCTAATAAAATAATAGTGGAGGGCAGTGGAGGTAGGATCAACTGCCTTAGAGTGCCATAGTACAACACTCCTAATAAAATAACAGTGGAAGGCAGTGGAGATAGGATCAATTGCCTTAGAGTGCCATAGCACAATACTCCTCATAAAATAACAGTGGAGGGCAGTGGAGGTAGGACCAACTGCCTTAGAGTGCCATAGTACAACACTCCTAATAAAATAACAGTGGTGGGCAGTGGAGGTAGGATCAACTGCCTTAGAGTGCCATAGTACAACACTCCTAATAAAATAACAGTGGAGGGCAGTGGAGGTAGGATCAACTGCCTTAGAGTGCCATAGTACAACACTCCTAATAAAATAACAGTGGAAGGCAGTGGAGGTAGGATCACCTGCCTTAGAGTGCCATAGTACAACACTCCTAATAAAATAACAGTGGAAGGAAGTGGAGATAGGATCAACTGCCTTAGAGTGCCATAGTACAACACTCCTCATAAAATAACAGCGGAGGGCAGTGGAGGTAGGATCAACTACCTTAGAGTGCCATAGTACAACACTCCTAATAAAATAACAGTGGTGGGCAGTGGAGGTAGGATCAACTGCCTTAGAGTGCCATAGTACAACACTCCTCATAAAATAACAGTGGAGGGCAGTGGAGATAGGATCAACTGCCTTAGAGTGCCATAGTACAACACTCCTAATAAAATAACAGCGGAGGGCAGTGGAGGTAGGATCAACTGCCTTAGAATGCCATAGTACAACACTCCTAATAAAATAACAGTGGTGGGCAGTGGAGGTAGGATCAACTGCCTTAGAGTGCCATAGTACAACACTCCTCATAAAATAACAGTGGAGGGCAGTGGAGATAGGATCAACTGCCTTAGGACCCGGTGCTTAATCTCGCCGATTACCTCTGCGTCGTCTCGCAGCATTTCGATGGCTCTACTGCGTCTTGCAGTTTCAAGCCGCAGCACGCCGATGAATTAATATAGTGTAGCCATATACCTGGTTGCGAATTCGCGAGCAGTTATGGGCATCGAGTTCGCAACATCTTGCCATCTTCTTGCTCTGCGGTTTGCCATTCATTACTCAAAACCTTTATATTAATGTTTATTGTAGTACGTACTTGAGTTTACTCACCGTGAGCAATTTGCGGATCAGTCGATATAATCCGGCAAAGAATCAACGCACTCAAGGACACTAATTTGTAAGGGTATTGTTGTCAAGTGTTATAAGCCGGTTGCGAGAAATGTAGGAGTTGGGCCGATCAAGCCGATGAACGGGTGACTGAACATGGCTTTTCATCGAGCAGGCACACATTTTGTTAGTGCATATCGCAACAGTATTTTATTTCTCAGCATAGGCGCATCGGCTTGGGTTTGCGTCTTGGGTTGCGGGCACGCCGCACACTTTATCGGCGAGATTAAGCACCCAGACCTTAGAGTGCCATAGTACAACACTCCTCATAAAATAACAGCGGAGGGCAGTGGAGGTAGGATCAACTGCCTTAGAGTGCCATAGTACAACACTCCTAATAAAATAACAGTGGAGGGCAGTGGAGATAGGGTCAACTGCCTTAGAGTGCCATAGTACAACACTCCTAATAAAATAACAGCGGAGGGCAGTGGAGACAGGACCAACTGCCTTAGAGTGCCATAGTACAACACTCCTCATAAAATAACAGTGGAGGGCAGTGGAGGTAGGATCAACTGCCTTAGAGTGCCATAGTACAACACTCCTAATAAAATAATAGTGGAGGGCAGTGGAGGTAGGATCAACTGCCTTAGAGTGCCATAGTACAACACTCCTAATAAAATAACAGTGGAAGGCAGTGGAGATAGGATCAATTGCCTTAGAGTGCCATAGCACAATACTCCTCATAAAATAACAGTGGAGGGCAGTGGAGGTAGGACCAACTGCCTTAGAGTGCCATAGTACAACACTCCTAATAAAATAACAGTGGTGGGCAGTGGAGGTAGGATCAACTGCCTTAGAGTGCCATAGTACAACACTCCTAATAAAATAACAGTGGAGGGCAGTGGAGGTAGGATCAACTGCCTTAGAGTGCCATAGTACAACACTCCTAATAAAATAACAGTGGAAGGCAGTGGAGGTAGGATCAACTGCCTTAGAGTGCCATAGTACAACACTCCTAATAAAATAACAGTGGAAGGAAGTGGAGATAGGATCAACTGCCTTAGAGTGCCATAGTACAACACTCCTCATAAAATAACAGCGGAGGGCAGTGGAGGTAGGATCAACTACCTTAGAGTGCCATAGTACAACACTCCTAATAAAATAACAGTGGTGGGCAGTGGAGGTAGGATCAACTGCCTTAGAGTGCCATAGTACAACACTCCTCATAAAATAACAGTGGAGGGCAGTGGAGATAGGATCAACTGCCTTAGAGTGCCATAGTACAACACTCCTCATAAAATAACAGTGGAGGGCAGTGGAGGTAGGATCAACTGCCTTAGAGTGCCATAGTACAACACTCCTAATAAAATAACAGTGGAGGGCAGTGGAGATAGGGTCAACTGCCTTAGAGTGCCATAGTACAACACTCCTAATAAAATAACAGTGGAAGGCAGTGGAGGTAGGACCAACTGCCTTAAAGTGCCATAGTACAACACTCCTCATAAAATAACAGTGTAGGGCAGTGGAGATAGGACCAACTGCCTTAGAGTGCCATAGTACAACACTCCTCATAAAATAACAGTGGAGGGCAGTGGAGATAGGACCAACTGCCTTAGAGTGCCATAGTACAACACTCCTCATAAAATAACAGCGGAGGGCAGTGGAGGTAGGATCAACTGCCTTAGAATGCCATAGTACAACACTCCTAATAAAATAACAGTGGTGGGCAGTGGAGGTAGGATCAACTGCCTTAGAGTGCCATAGTACAACACTCCTCATAAAATAACAGTGGAGGGCAGTGGAGGTAGGATCAACTGCCTTAGAGTGCCATAGTACAACACTCCTAATAAAATAACAGTGGAGGGCAGTGGAGCTAGGATCAACTGCCTTAGAGTGCCATAGTACAACACTCCTAATAAAATAACAGTGGAAGGCAGTGGAGGTAGGACCAACTGCCTTAGAGTGCCATAGTACAACACTCCTCATAAAATAACAGTGGAGGGCAGTGGAGATAGGACCAACTGCCTTAGAGTGCCATAGTACAACACTCCTAATAAAATAACAGTGGTGGGCAGTGGAGGTATGATCAACTGCCTTAGAGTGCCATAGTACAACACTCCTAATAAAATAACAGTGGTGGGCAGTGGAGGTATGATCAACTGCCTTAGAGTGCCATAGTACAACACTCCTCATAAAATAACAGTGGAGGGCAGTGGAGATAGGACCAACTGCCTTAGAGTGCCATAGTACAACACTCCTAATAAAATAACAGTGGTGGGCAGTGGAGGTAGGATCAACTGCCTTAGAGTGCCATAGTACAACACTCCTCATAAAATAACAGTGGAGGGCAGTGGAGATAGGACCAACTGCCTTAGAGTGCCATAGTACAACACTCCTAATAAAATAACAGTGGTGGGCAGTGGAGGTAGGACCAAATTAGAGTGCCATAGTACAACACTCCTCATAAAATAACAGTGGAGGGCAGTGGAGGTAGGACCAGCTGCCTTAGAGTGCCATAGTACAACACTCCTCATAAAATAACAGTGGAGGGCAGTGGAGGTAGGACCAACTGCCTTAGAGTGCCATAGTACAACACTCCTCATAAAATAACAGTGGAGGGCAGTGGAGGTAGGACCAGCTGCCTTAGAATGGCATAGTATAACACTCCTCAACACTCCTTAGCAGTCATGTTAGCTCAATCGATAAGGCGTTCGACTATGGTGCAAGAGGTTGCGGGTTCGAACCCTGGCGGTGCCTAGTATGATCTCGTTGCGAAGGTTATTTGTGGAATGTCAAGGGTGTGCGCTCTTGAAGCAGCAAAGTCCCTGATTTGTTGTTTAATGGTTTGTGGAATGATGTGGGGCCGTAGTGGTCAGCGACAACCTGTAAAGTGTGCTGAGGCTTGTGGATCAACGTCTAGGCGTTGTACCTGTGCGTATGTAGCGCACTATAAATCACTGTGCTTCTTATAAAATAACAGCGGAGGGCAGTGGAGAAAGGATCAACTGCTTTAGAGTGCCATAGTACAACACTCCTAATAAAATAACAGTGGAGGGCAGTGGAGATAGGATCAACTGCCTTAGAGTGCCATAGCACAATACTCCTCATAAAATAACAAAGGAGGGCAGTGGAGGTAGGATCAACTGCCTTAGAGCAGGGGGGGCCGGCCAAGATTGGCTGAATTTTGACGTTGTCATTGGTTTTACACGTAAACACAAAAATGTCTCAAATTATTCCAAAACTGTACGTATGTTATTAAGCACTATTTTATCAGTCTAAATCTGTTGAGGTTCGCCAGTGAACCTCATTGTAAGTACTGTTTTTTGAATGTTTTGTATGAATAACGCACGGTATGTTTATGATATATACTTAAAATTTCCCCCATTGTGTATCACGGTTCGCTTGGTCTAATGGTAACGGGTCTCGCCTGCGGTGCATAGGGTCCCGAGATCGAGTCCCGCTCACTCCCGGCTATAATTTTTTTTTTTTTTCTTCACATTTATTTTGAATCCAAAAATATTTATTTTTATGTGAAAATTTATACATTCACTGAGAAATATATTTTGTGCATTTTTTTTCTGTAACGGGCCAATAGAGCTAAAAACACAACTCAGCACGGGGCGTCCAATGTCCAGGCAATGTTGCCGTCATATTGTCTGTTTTGTTTACGATATTGGCTGTTGCCACAGTGAATAATGTAGTCCACCATCGTCTGCCTTAGAGTGCCATAGTACAACACTTCTCATAAAATAACAGTGGAGGGCAGTGGAGGCAGGATCAACTGCCTTAGAGTGCTATAGTAAATAAAATAACAGTGGAGGGCAGTGAGGTAGGATCAACTGCCTTAGAGTGCTATAGTAAATTAAATATATAAATCTATAAACACTATAAATCACTGCGCTTCTCATAAAATAACAGCGGAGGGCAGTTTGAGAAAGGATCAACTGCTTTAGAGTGCCATAGTACAACACTCCTAATAAAATAACAGTGGAGGGCAGTGGAGATAGCTGCCTTAGAGTGCCATTCGCCTATTGCACGGTTCCGCCATATGCGAGGAGAGCCTCGAACTGGCAATAGACATGAAAGGAAGTATTGCGTAACTTTACGCAATGTTATATGACTGGTTCAATCAAGGGTTCAATTCCCATTCATGCATGCTGCCAGATCGAGGCTCTCCTCGCATATGGCGGAACCGTGCAATGGGTGAATAGCACAATACTCCTCATAAAATAACAGTGGTGGGCAGTGGAGGTAGGATCAACTGCCTTAGAGTGCCATAATACAACACTCCTAATAAAATAACAGCGTGATAACAACATGTTCTGTTGTCCTAAAAACACAATGAATTATTGTCTGTCCAATTAACTTAGACACCCAGTTTTTATTACTTATTGGAAAAAATATCCACTTTCAAAGAAAGTCATGAAAGAAATGTGTTAACATTTGCTGAGACCTAACGGGATTTTTTTGTTTCCAAAGCATTGAGTGACAGTTTACCTGAAATTCTATTGAAATTAGAAGGTTTTTCTCAACACTTTAAAAATAATCCGGTAGAAGTTGGGTACCATTATTTTGGAAGGTCTCATTATATGGATTTGTAGGTATGGTGATTTTGCATATAGTGAATGAATGAATGAATAGTACATTAATTATACTCCTCACCAAAAATATTTGTTCAATATAATTCAGTTCATAAACTGCAGACGTTTCTTATTGGCATATTATTCTTAGTGTACTAAATCAGTGATCCCAGCTGTCCCTCAGCCAATTACAACAATTCAAGCGTGGTATTTGAATCTTCTTCTGTGCATGCTTGTGGCTTGACACAATTCTAAAATAAATACAAATTTTATGCCCTATGAATGCTCTGATGTTATTGGTGAGGAATATAATCCACAATACACTCCAGACGCACCCCAACTTGTCCTATTATTTGTTATAATGCACCAACTGTGACATCTTTTGAGTTATTGTGAATTAATAAAAGCATCTATTATTTATATTGCATCGATGATAAGGAACCAAGAAAAAATGCATTCAACAAAAGCATGATTGCAATATATCGTGACAGTTCCTATAACAAATGCACTATGATCAAATAGGTTGAAAACAACATTTGATTGAATGGACTACACTGCGCCATGATTACGGTGAAGGACACCGGTTCAAATCCTTTGTTTGGAGCCAATCAATAATTTCATGCACAACCTCTATATGCATGATTACAATGTTCAAACACCCCTTACTTTAAATAGATTATCCCATCAAAAGTTTCAAGTCATTAGGAATATTCGCCTGGACCCAGATATCTTGCTGTAAATCGGTCAAAATTGAATAAAAGTAGACATGGAAAAATATTTTTTCATCGCTTTTCTGAAAAAATTCTGTTAGGTCTGACAGTATTTAGTAACTTTTCTTTCATGACTTTTTGCCAAAGTGAAAACTTTTCGAAATAAATCATAAAAACCGGGTGTCTAAGTTATTTGGACAGACAATAGGTGGATGCTGGGACATGTGTAAACATTCATAATATTAATATGCCAAAATTGACTAACTCAGTTGAAAAGATTGTACATGATGCCTTTAACTAGCAGAAATTGACTAACTCAGTTGAGATTGTACATCATGCCTTTAACTAGCAGCAATTCATTTGATGCACACTGTGAATTAACCTCCTAGTTTACAGTGTTCTCTCTACCATTATTACAATACAATGGTATGACATATCAATTAGAATGCACACAGCAAGTGTAATCCTTGGGCACAGTTTGAATACATCATTGAAATTTCATCACCATATTTTAGGAATATTCATGAATGCATTCATGTAAATATAAAGCATTCTATATAATTGTTTCATAAGTCAGTGAATTGGGCAGAGCAAACAGTGATACATGATGATATCTGTAGATATACATTTTGTCTGCAACAAGTTTATCAATTACTTTAAACAATTATTAATTAGACTGGAAAGTATTTGTAAATGCAGTATGGTGTGCATTTCTCCAAAATCATTACAGATAAAAATAAGTCAAACGTAGAAACATTTGACAAATTACAAGCCCTTGCTGGATCTATGTTTATTGAAATGGCATTTAGGAAGCAATGTCCCTTTGGTGGTGGAAGATGTTAAAAGGTGAATCGGGATTCAATATGGTCAAACCACAATTACTTCAGATCACTTAAAATAAGGATCTACAGGTTTCTATAGTTTGTATTTGATAGATTTTGCTTCTGAATAACACCAATTTGAAGAATAATTTTACTGGCCCTCTGTCAGCATTGAGCCTTTTGAGATATGGAGTATCAAAATTCATACAGAGGTCAACATTGCTTGAATGGTGTTAAAAAGTTCACCAAATTATTCCTACTGTCATATAAAGGATCTGGAAAAATTATAAGCAGAAAGGTTGAAGGTCACTATTTGGTCTGCACAGGACTCCAAACCTGATAAATGTCCAGCCAAGGAACTTGGATCTGGTATGAGCTCCTAAGTCAGTATGCAGACATAAAGCATAGGATTCTGCTATCTGCTGAAGATAGCACCTCTAATCATGTATGTGCATCAAATACAAATAAATATTGCCTAAATTTGTAGGCCTATTGTTTGTTGGCAGGGTTATATATTTTTACAGCAGGTCATTACTATGTGTCTTGTGTTTAGGATTGTGTTACTGTGAAAGCATCTCAAACCTAATTCACCCATCACATGATGCATTGTAGATTGTAGATTGTATAGACACATGATTATATTTCTCTATTGTTGAAGACACTATTGCTAAGACACAATATAAACAGTGTAATATTTATGATTTGTGGGGATTGTAACCAACAAATTGTCTATAGTTTCATATGAAAAAGTACAAATTGACTTTGCCAAACACGCATGTGACTTGCCTGATCACATATAATACAAGTTGTGTGTACACTTACAAAATTACATGTTTTAGTTTAACAATGTTACAAAATGTTGAATGCATTATATTATAGAGGCAGTTGTCACTGAATGTTGAGGTGTTGTGAGCCAAGCTATAGCTGTGAATGTGTTAGGCAAATGTTGGCACCTTCTAAATCATCATGGAATGAGGCAGTGTGAAATGTATGCTGACATGAATGAGATGTTTGTGTGGTGTAAGGTTTCTCTCAGGTATGGAGGCCGGCTTTATGAGGAATTCAAAAACAGATGTAGTGAGAAACATTGGAGTGACAGCAGTGTGAATATAAAATTGAAGTCTTTGGTTCTCGTCTGTGCTGTGAGTGAGCGATTGTGAGTGCGGGTGTGGTTGGGTTGGTGTTTTTCAAAAGTAATTTTTCAAAACACATTTGCAAAATTGTAAAAAATAGTTATGCAATAATTGCATATATTCATCATGTTCTTAATTATTGCTCTAAACTACAATACGCAAACCTTACTGGTTTTCGGGACTTGTCGAAAAAATTTCCTGGTGCCGCCACTGACTCTAATTTCTAAAAGATTTTTAAAACATTTTTGTCGCAAATGTAATTACAAGAATTACATCAAACTGCTGTGGCAAATGGAAGGACATTGTTTTACATAAATGTTCTAGTTAATCAATTGATGACAAAAGAGTCCCAGCACTATTGCATCAAAGCATTTCTTCATGTTAATTCTAATCAATGTATGTCCTATATTTTTACCCAAGTACCATATTTTTCTGGGTGAGTTGACAGCCCTGTTCATGTGATTGGAAAATGGGTTAATACAACATCTTCAAGGGACCGAGAAACCGGATTCTTTTTCAGGGCCCAATAATTTTCATGATGCGAAATTCAGTGAGCCACTGTCAAATTTGCCCTTCTGTGTGCATGCACTCATCAATAATTTTCTGCATAATTCATACTGTTCATGTCGGCAACATGGGTTTTCTGTTCATTTTATAATGTTCTTCTCCCATCATAATTTATATGAAATAATTAGCATTGATTTGGTAAGCTCACCCCCACATGTGTGCTACCTTTTATGACAGACCCACAAAGGTCACTGAACTTTGGGATATGCAGCAAGCAATTCAAAACTAGGGAAATGAGATGGAAGATGGGGTCACTGTGAATGTTTAAAAATGGGTCATGGGGTGACAGAGCTAGGGGTCAATGTGTCTTTACATCCCCATAATACATTTTCAATTGGCCTCCCCTATATGACTGTTCACCATCATGAATTTTAAAATGTCATGGCTCAAATATTAAGTTTCATGTAATCCCACAAATATTTTGATATCTTTGGTCATGTAAATATGTTATCTACCAAAAAGCGTTGACAACGTAAAGAAATCAGCAAGTTTAAAAAACCCACCTCGGCTCACTTTTTGAAACTTGGTCCCATTTGTAAAAGGTACTGATTTAAACTTTATCATATTTATATAAATTTAAAACATTTCCCAAGTGTTATGTATCTTTAATGTGCAGATGCGATATTAATTTGTAAGCTTTCTGGAACGACCTGAAAGGTTATTATCTTGTTCTTGCACGGTAAGCCAATATCCTATTGTGTTTTGTTTTATAATAATCATGATTAATGATTGAATTAAACAAATAACACGTAGGCTTGTAATCTTGTTGGAAACGCTGTGTTCTGTTGAAATAAAATAAAAACACTGAGTTGCTGTTGGTGTTTAAAATGGGACCAAGTTTCAAAAAGTGAGCCGAGGTGGGTTTTTTAAAACTTGCTGATTTCTTTACGTTGTCAACGTTTTTTTGGTAGATTTCTTTTCTTTTTATGAATGTAGCCAAGCAGCTCCAAGCTTGGAAAGTCATCAGGTTAGGATGTGCTCCATAAAACAAATAAAACGAAAAATAGATGTTTGAAGTTGCAATTCTGGATTCATGACAATAAATAATTAAACCAAATTTTATCAGTCGTTTATTTTAAAACTTGCTTGTCTGCGTGACTGTAATGTTAAGAGGCGTACAAAATGATCAATATACATTTTAATATATTTTAATTATTCAAGGCAACGTAAATATGTAAAGAAAATGTAAATATGAACAACACACACCCAATGTTGACAATGCCAGAGAGACACAGAGAGTAAGTCCGATTTAGGCTTACTTCAAGTCGGAACTGGTAAATGCGCCTTATATTTAAGCCTATACTACGGAAGCGTCTAAATGCCCCGAGTAGGCAATATAATCGTGTTTTAATGTTTGTGGTTCTTTGTAGCCCTGCGGGCAACCTAGTTCGATATTCCTATTAAGCGGCGGTTGTCGGCGATCTTTCGTGGTTTGTGGTTTTCATCAAGCCCTGCCCTCTATCGGAAGCTATTTTATAGTTTAAGCTTGTTGGATATCCATATTTCGTGGTTTCTGGTTCTTTGTAGCCATGTGGGGCAATCTAGTTGCATATCCAAATTTCGCTGTTTGTGGTTCTTTATAGCCCTGCTGGGCAATCTAGTTGCATATCAATATTGAGCTGCAGTTGTTGTTGATCTTTCGCGGTTTGTGGTCTTAATTTGTTGGATATCCATATTTCGCGGTTTGTGGTTCTTTATAATCTGGCTTGTTGGATATCCATATTT
Source organism: Amphiura filiformis (assembly GCF_039555335.1). Taxonomy (NCBI): domain Eukaryota; kingdom Metazoa; phylum Echinodermata; class Ophiuroidea; order Amphilepidida; family Amphiuridae; genus Amphiura; species Amphiura filiformis. The sequence goes on from NC_092631.1 coordinate 11,290,761, forward strand.
CGTGGCTTGTGGTTCTTTGAAGCCCTGTGGGGCAATCTAGTTGCATATCGAAATTCCGCGGTTTGTGGTTCTTTATAGCCCTGCGGGCAATCTAGTTGGATATCAATATTGAGCGGCAGTTTGATCTTTCGCGGTTTGTGGTCTTAATTTGTTGGATATCCATATTTCGCGGTTTGTGGTTCTTTATAATCGATAGGCCTGTGGGAAATCTGGTTGGATATCCAAATTGTGCGGTTTGTGATTCTTTGTAGCCCTGCGGGGCAATCTAGTTGGATATCCGTATTAATCGGCGGTTGTCAGCGATCTTTCGCGGTTTGTGATTTTAATTTCCCTTATCAAGCCCTGCCCTCTATCGGGAGCTAATTTATAGTTTAAGCTTGTTGGATATCCAAATTTCGCGGTTTGTGGTTCTTTAGGCTATAGCCCTGTGGGGAAATCTAGTTGGATAACAATATTCAGCGGCAGTTGTTGGCGATCTTTCGCTGTTTGTGATTTTAATTTGTGACAATTTATAATATTTATTCCAAATATAATTTCAGTCTGAGCTGTGAACAGAGCCACTGATAAATGTGTTTTAAATGACGAAGATATCATGATAGTCAGGCATGGTGAAAGCATCTGGATGGTGAAAGTAGGCCCTAGGCCTAGGCCTATTAAATGTGAATAAAAAATCAAACATGTTTGTTTGATGAAAAAAATATAATATCACAATAGCAATGGATGTTCGAAATGGTGTTATTCTTGATTTATGACAATAAATTGGTTAATAAAACATTAAAAAAAAGGTGGTGGGAAGTTTCGAACTTGGGCAAAACTTCATAAGTGGATTAGAAGTCCATGGCCTTAACCACTTCGCCACGGTGACGTCCCGATATAACGACGTGTGAAAGTGGAGTATTTATTAATATGAATGTATGCTGTGGTCCGGAAAGAATAAAAGAATTGTGAAAAACTTGATTTTTTTGGCGAATGGAATCCAGAATTTGTATGTAGGGTATCCAGGAAAATGCTAGGGTATATTTTGAAAGTGAGTCTCAAAAAGTAGTGCGACAGTGACAGCCATGTATGGCTGTAGCAGTGACTTAAAGATTCTGGATATCAGTATGATTAGCTATGATTTTACACTAATTTTGGCTATGAAATACGCGTGAAATAATACAAGAATGTTTGTTTATTATCAAACAATCGGATTGACTGTAAGTTTGGTGTAACTTTTTGAATTAATGAGTTATTAAAATATTACACTTTGGACAGTAAATAAGATTTAGCATGGTTTTAGATATATTTTGTACCCAGCGAAAAATATCACAGAACAATAGCGTTTTGTTTCGTGTAAATATAGTCCGCGGTGCATCTGTTTATTCTTCTATATCAGTCGGTTTTTTTTAAAACTTGCTGGTCATGCTACCGCTTGACTCTAATTTTCTTGTGCAGTATGTAGCTTCCATGAAATTTTCTTCAGGCTTTTGCACAATGCATACAGTTTCTATCTTACATTTGAATTCTATAAAGTTTGCTATTGATCAGTTAATTCCAAGCAATTGGCACAATTTGCATTTTTTTCTGCTGTACGCATTATAATCAAACCCTGCATATTTTTATGATGTCAGTGCCATTATGTTATAATGTGACATATTGAATCAAGCATGTTGAGTCGTTTGTGGCACACAATTAATTTTTGTTAACTTTACATTTGTGCCCATTCAAGAGGCTTTGTATGCTTCAAATCCCATTGAATTAGGCTCACTGTTTCTGATATGAATACATGGTATAGACAGTAAAACACAAAGGAATTGAACAACATTGAAAGTGCTCAACATCTTACTTGAGTAATGTTAGGAATGAATATGTGTGTTAAACTTGCATAAGAGCCAAATAATATCTTGCCATTCACAACACCTGTAAATATAGATATTGATGAGTTGGTACCATTTTCAATTTTATCTACTCCCAACAAAATCAAATTACAGCCTTATAGCGTAATTTTATCTTCAGTGAAATATTTAGTACCTATAACCAACTATGAAATGGGAAATTTGTAAAATGGTGAAAAGAAGACAGACAGGAATAATATTACTTCCATATCGGGTCCAAATCAAAACTACAGTATAGCTAAAATGTTGCAACATCATCTCAACAAGTATACAAGTATCAGCAGGGGATGTCAGACATTTTGAGAGTTTCAATTTTGATTATTTCCATCTCAATTTTCAGATAATTGACTTTTTAAATGAAAATAATGAAAGTTTTGGTCAAATTGAAAAGGTGATGCGGGCGGGTGACAGGAAACTTGGAATCAACTTTCATTAGTCTAAGACACTGTCCTGTTATGAACCAGTTCTTCATTCAAGTCATGTACCTAACTGAAGCAAAGAGATGACTGAGGATGCTAAAACAAATCTCAGTGCAAGACATGTACTAATCAGATGCAATATACATTTGACATATCAGGGATGTAACATTCCAGTTTTTATGGATTTCTGTTCTTTGTTCAACATGAGCAAGCATTCATTTTGATTTTGATTTGGTTATTAAGAAATTTAAAAAAAAAGGTTTTAAAGTTTATTTTTTCAACCAACAAAATGAAAGGAGATCAAACTGACAAAAAAGCGGCAGGGGGAGGGGGTACTCAGTACAAATGACCATACGGGGATGTGCCCCAAACATGGGTAGCATTTTCAGCCTTCTGGTATATCAATGACCCCTTTTTCAAAGCCTATTTTGGTATATTAATGGGTCCTTTTTTCAAAATTTTCTCAATTTTTTCGGAAAACAGCCCAATTTTTCCTTAATATAGCCAAAATTTTCAAAATTTTCCCAAAATTTTGAGAAAATTTTTAAAAAATATACAATTTTGGTTAAATTCGGCCAAAAATTTTGATTTTTGGTATATCAATGGGTCCAAATTTCTTGACAAATTGGTATATTTATGGGTACACTTCCAAAATCTCAGCGGCACGTCCCTACCAAAACCAAACTTGAGTACCCCCCCCCCCCGGGGCACTGTGAAGCTGTTTTGAACTTGTTAGTTGTGGTTGTAATTCTGCACTGTCTGACTTTCCTGGTTTTTAGGTCATCCAAAGGAAAATACTTTATGGCATCACAAGTCCATCTGTCCACCAGGTGGGGGTGGGGTCATCATCAGCAATTATGTCAGGATTTTGGTTAATATTTGGTCTCATATGAACAGGTTAAATCCTATTTTCAACAACTCCTCCTATACCTTTGTACAGGAGCCAAGTGTTGTTAATCTGTGATGAATCCACACTTTTCCAGTAGCGTGTGCGCGTAAAATTCGTCATGCCTGGAACTTATGCATAAACACTTTCTTAATTATGTTCTTAAAGTAACAGCTAAACATTGCCGCTGTATTCTTTAGTTTTATTGCTGATATCAACAGAGAAATCATCGATCTTCTTGTAAGGTTGAGTGGCAATGACAAACGGATATTCCAAATGAAAGAATCATGTGAATTAGACGATCTTTAGCTTGTTTTCGTTGTTGAAAGGGATTCAATCATGTTTCACCGTTGTTCATCACCGATTTATGCAACTCGCGTCCGGCGCATCTGCGTGTAGCTGCCCGAGCGAAGTAAACCATGCAGACGACATGGACGCATCATTGTTAATTGGTGATGAACAACGGTGAAACATGATTGAATCCCTAAGTAAAAAAAAAACTTGGGTCATAGCTGCACTATGGGATCCTTCATGTATTACATCATTTGAGGTCATTTTGAAAAAATGGATCAAAATTTTGAAAGTTTCGGCATAATTTTGAAAAATGGAGCAAAATTTGAAAGTTTCGGCATTATTTTGTTGCATTTTGATGATGCTCTTCTAGAAAATCTAAAAAAGGGGGTCATTGGGTAGCCGGAACCAAAAAAAGGAGGTCATTGGGTAGCCGCAACTAAAAAAAAGGGGGTCATCAGGTATGACTTTAAAAAAAGGGGTCATCGGGTATAGTCGACTTTAAAAGAGGGGGCCTATTGACAGGCACATACCGTCACTTCCAAAGTTGAGTGCCCCCCCGGCATGGTTATATGTTTATGTTTTCTATTGACAAAAATGTGTGTAATAATAGATTAGACACTAACCTATAGATACAATTTGTGTAGTGTAAATAATAGATTGAGCCATGAGCATTTTAAATCATGGCCATATGATTTTTATTGGAGTAGTTACTTATTTATACTCCAGCAAATATAAATCTGAAATAAAATGTTTAGAATGAAAGTGTAGTATATGACGTACAACAATAAAGAGACAGAAAAATTCTGTCACTAAATTTGTTAATGTACTTTGAAATTTATTATAAGTGCTCAACATAGCTGGTAGGATTGTAACCCCTCATGCGATATAGCAGAGCTCTCTGCAAACCTAACAAGCTTCCCACTGATAAATCCAAGTTTCATCATCACACCATACATCTCTAGAGCAAGGTTATTTTAAGGATTTCAATCGCACATACTCTTATGTTATCAAGTGCGGTGGGTTTTATTTTTGGTAATAATGTTAATGCTGTTATCATAATAACCATGAACACATATATTTCATCTTCTTACATAACTTAAACGAGACAGATGCTCCTAATCCAATGCTGTTAATTTTGTGCAAACCTGCACACCTAGCTTTGCCTGCTACAGTTTTATTGACATTTAAGTGATAATCAGATCAGCAGAGATGATCACAGATTGTTTATCATAGCTTAATCCTCAGCACAGGTAATATGACACGAAATGAGTTACCGTCTTTGCTGTAAGCGGGGTAAATGTTATTCCTGATAATTTGGCAAAACATGAGCGTATAATTAGGCTGCGTGTCTAAGTAGTGCAGTGAATTTATGCACTTATCAAGTCTTTCCCCGGCCCTGGGGGACCCGGGACTAGCGGGGACTTAGCAGGGGAAGTACATTTTGCCAGCGTGACATCCCCGGCACTGACCCCGTTAAAGTCCCAGCCTACGGGGCATAAATTTTCTGTACATCCCCCGCTATGACTCAGCCCCCGCTAGCCGGGCTACAGTGTGACAATCCGGCACAATCCCGACCCCATGGGCGGGCTTGCGTTAAAACAATTTACAATCCCGGCTATGCCCTGGCCTATCTTGCAGAGTTTAATATATGGTATACGGGCATAGATAAAAAGAAGAAGAAGAAAAGTTCAAAGTTAATTCAACTTTTTAGGGCAATAATATTGCATTTCGTCAGTAGTGGGAGAGGGGTCAACGGATTTAATAGCACATGCTAAAGTTTGCAGCGCGGTATACCTGTGTCGATTATTGAACAAACGACATAATATAGGCCTAATAAAAAAAAGATCGATTGGATTATTTGGATAGCAGTGATTGTACACGACACGGCCGATTTAATAGTGCATGCCGATAATTTTAAAGACATCAACATGTTTGAGCCTTAATTTACATGCAGACGCATAAGGATTTAAACAAAATAAAGTGTTTAAAAAAAGTAGACTTTCATTTATAGATGCACGAAATTGGTTTTAATATTGGTTACGGTACTTAAAACAAGTAATTACCCCACTCCTCAGTTTGCTTTGTAGCGCCACAATCGTGAAAATAGCGCATTACAGATGAGTATGCAAAATCGGCCGTTCTTGGTATACTGATGTTTTTTAATGGTGTGACTTCTTCGTGAAAGTCCCAGCTATGTCTCGGCAGTGCGGGAAAAAAAATTGTACACCCCTGCAAAAGCCCCCGCTAACATGAATGATTAGCCCGGCATAGCGGGACGATCTACTGTACATCCCCGCCAAGTCCGGCTAACTTCCCGCCTGTGGGGCAATGATTTTGTGTACATCCCCGGCTACGTCCCGGCATGTTCCCCGCTATGTCCCGGGTCCCCCAGGGCCGGGGAAAGACTTGATAAGTGCATTATCAATTCCTGTCTTCCTTCAAAAAACATACAGATATGAATTGAAAAAGGAAAACTCAAACATTATTTTAAAAAAATTAATGTAAATATACACTAAGATTTTGTTGTTTAGTAGTTTAATAATCTTTGTGTACCAACTAATCCTTTAAAAAATAAACTGTTTAGTTTGATAAATAAACACAGTTTGCTCACCAAACACCTGGCAGAGAAAGTTGCCCAGTCAGGAATAATTATCAACATAAAATTGCCATACACAATCACCAATCTGAAACTGTTTGAAATCACAGCATACTGGACTAGAAATAAGCCACCAAGAATATTCCATGGAGATACTGCAGCATATTAAGGCATATCTGAATCACTAAGAACCCAGAAATGACAGCAACTACTTGCATCTCCACGATATACTATCTCAAGAATCTGGGCCCACAACTGAAACTTAGAGCAGCAAAACTCCACCAAGTAACCAATGACAGGCAGGCCAACTACTGTAAAGTAAAACTTTCCATGTGTGTAAATTTGTGTACTTTGCCAATTTTGGATTACTTAAATCATGATTTTAAGTTTTGTTAGGTAGACGTAGACCTACTCCCCATATTACAGCACTGTTTTTTAGATTAAAAAATATTATCCTGTTTTGCCAAATGAAACATAGCTAAATCCTAATCCTTTAGTTAGTCCTAACTGGCAATGAAAGTAAAATTCTAATATTTTTGCAATATGAGGGAAATGGTCCAAAAACATGCAATGTTTCATTTGGCAAAACAGGATAATATTTTTTAATCCAAAAAAATTAGTTCTGTATTTTTCTGGAATGAGGAGTAGTCATTAAAGAACATTTTTGCATGTTTGTATTTTCGCGGTAACTGTATTGAGTACAAAAATTAAGTTCCACAAAAGTGTTCCCTTTTACAGTAACTTGAAGAACACTTTGAGGCAGCTGAACATTCAGCAACAAGGTGGAACCAAAGAAGATGAAGAATTTTAATTATAGGTTAATAACTACGCATTAGTTATTTGGAGGTCATTGTGAAAAATTTAAACAAGGAATATCCTGACCGAGGGATATTCCTAGGTCCAAAAGCAAAATGTTTAGATTTTTCACAATGCCCGATATATAACTGATGCAAAGTTATTAACCAATTCATAACCTTCATTTTAACTCATCACTCAAATAAATCTCCAGATTTTATTCTCATAAATTTGTTGAAATAAACAATTTTTATAACAACTTATATTTTGCCCTTCAAAAAGTCGAACAGGCTAAACGGACTTACCAATTACACGCCATGTGCAAATATGGTAGTTGCGTGCGCATGAAGTGTTCCGGCGCAACAGATGCGCCCACGCAAAAGTCATTGTACCGCATACGCACACACGGAGGTCATTGATGGATATCATTAACCTCCGCGCCGGTGTGCGTATATCATCTAGCGAGCAATTTGATTGGGACGCACACGCGGAGGTTATGAATGTATACTTCACAAATTGCGCTGCAACTAAAACATATTCAATCCTTACCACAAAAATACAAAATGTAAACTCAAACCACATGCACAATATACATGGCTAAAAATGACAAATAGGGCTGCCAAGGTAAAAACATCAAGTATTTTGATCATGATTTTGCCAGAATTTCTTAAATTGGCTGTATCGTAGAACTTCCCTTCTTCATGAATTCAGGCAATGAGTTCTATTATAGGGGCCATGGTAGAAAACCTCTTATTCTTGTAGGCCTCGGTTCACTAACCTTTCCCTGGTTCAGTAACCTCTTCTGAAGTACACCTAATAACATTTTGTATGATATGTTTAGCATTTCATATAGTAAGTACACAAATTGCCAGTGCTATGCAGTAATGCCAAGAGACATCCTAAAGTGCAGATATACACAAACACGTTTTTATATTGAGTAAATAATTCATATTAATTTTCTAGCAGCCAGACAACAGTATGTATGTACCCAACATGATCAAGCAAATGAGTTAACAAAAAACCATAGAAGAAGTCACAGTCTTTTTTGTTTTGTTGTTTTCAGCAAAGTCAAAATAGCGATATCTTGGGACACTAGTTCCACAGTTGATGCAAGTTCATTATCATAACCTATCAAAGATGCTACTTGAAAACATTGCAATCAGTTGGATTGACACATGAGTCATTATGCTTGATTGTGTCATTGGAACGGATAAAGTGAAGATACTTTGTCCATTCCAGTGACACACACACACACAATCAAGCAAATCATTACGATATTCTGAATCATGAGCAACATGCAAATAATGTAATCATTAGAAAATAACACTTCTTATCAGCATAATTGCACACAGAGTATTAGTTACCCTCAAATATTTTACTTGGTCACAAACTGAAATGCTATCTTCAGTAGATAGCAGAAATATTATACTCATGGCTTCCTGACCACACAGATAGAAATATTATACTTACACTCTTACAGCTCCCTGGCCACACAGTCACAAATGCTATGATAATAGAGAGCAGAAATATTATACTTATGGCTGCCTGATAGAAATGCTATCTTCAGAAGATAGCAGAAATATTATACTTACAGCTCCCTGGCCACACAGACACAAATGCTATCTTCAGTAGATAGCAGAAATATTATACTTCCAGCTCCCTGACCACACAGACACAAATGCTATCTTCAGTAGATAGCAGAAATATTATACTTCCAGCCCCTGGCCACCTTGACACAAATGCTATCTTCAGTAGATAGCAGAAATATTATACTTCCAGCCCCTGGCCACACAGACACAAATGCTATCTTCAGTAGATAGCAGAAATATTATACTTCCAGCTCCCTGACCACACAGACACAAATGCTATCTTCAGTAGATAGCAGAAATATTATACTTCCAGCTCCCTGACCACACAGACGCAAATGCTATCTTCAGTAGATAGCAGAAATATTATACTTCCAGCTCCCTGGCCACACAGACACAAATGCTATCTTCAGTAGATAGCAGAAATATTATACTTCCAGCTCCCTGACCACACAGACACAAATGCTATCTTCAGTAGATAGCAGAAATATTATACTTCCAGCTCCCTGGCCACCTTGACACAAATGCTATCTTCAGTAGATAGCAGAAATATTATACTTCCAGCTCCCTGGCCACACAGACACAAATGCTATCTTCAGTAGATAGCAGAAATATTATACTTCCAGCCCCTGACCACACAGACACAAATGCTATCTTCAGTAGATAGCAGAAATATTATACTCCAGCTCCCTGACCACAAGAGACACAAATGCTATCTTCAGTAGATAGCAGAAATATTATACTTCCAGCTCCTGGCCACACAGACACAAATGCTATCTTCAGTAGATAGCAGAAATATTATACTTCCAGCTCCCTGGCCACACAGACACAAATGCTATCTTCAGTAGATAGCAGAAATATTATACTTCCAGCTCCCTGGCCACACAGACACAAATGCTATCTTCAGTAGATAGCAGAAATATTATACTTCCAGCTCCCTGACCACACAGACACAAATGCTATCTTCAGTAGATAGCAGAAATATTATACTTCCAGCTCCCTGACCACACAGACACAAATGCTATCTTCAGTAGATAGCAGAAATATTATACTTCCAGCTCCCTGACCACACAGACACAAATGCTATCTTCAGTAGATAGCAGAAATATTATACTTCCAGCTCCCTGGCCACACAGACACAAATGCTATCTTCAGTAGATAGCAGAAATATTATACTTCCAGCTCCCTGGCCACACAGACACAAATGCTATCTTCAGTAGATAGCAGAAATATTATACTTTAATCTACCTGACCACACAGACACAAATGCTATGATAATAGATAGCAGAAATATTATACTTATGGCTGCCTGATAGAAATGCTATCTTTAGTAGAGAAATATTACACTTTAAATGGGTATTTTGTGATCCACAGCATCACCCCCACCCCTACTTTTCTTTTTTTTTTTTAAAGTGGAGATTTTTATATCACTGGAAAGCTCTGGCTAAATAATCTTAATGTACACAAAGTTTCTGTAGATTAATTTGTATAGCAAAAATATTGTGAAATTTAAATTACGTTCTGGTACACCAGAACGAAATTACAATACATTGTAATGTAGCAGTGTAATACACATAATCATGCATCACTTGCAAACTCAAAATCAGAATCAACTGAAATTTTGGGAATAAGCTTTTTTCGTGGATATCTACTGACAAATGTCATAAAAAGAGGATGCTAGGATCAAGAAATACTCCTTTAAGCTACTTGACAAAATTGTATCTTCAGTAGATAACAGCATACTTTACTAAGCTTGGATGGATATATAGATAGATAGATAGATATTTTATTTCCATGCCAAAATAATACATGCATAACATTACATACATTTCATTATATTTTTAGATTAATAAGTTATTTTTAAGTCAATAAGTTATTTAAATTGTCACTAGTTAGGCTTAAGCTACTTGATCATACAGACAAAAAGCATAGTGCTTAAAATATGTCAAGTAATAATGTAGAAAGAACAAAATTGAATATCCTTGACATGGACTCATTTTGCCTGATCCAATTCCATATTGTGTGAAGAATATTTATTGTGTTTGAATGCAATATTCAATTATCATGTCAAATCCTATGTATCATAATCTATAGTGCCAGTGTATAGTATCTCGGTAGTGATGACATTTTGTCTGACCCAAATGCGATCGTTTTTTGTAACTCTAGATCAAAATTGCATCAACTTTGTCTGAAATAACAATCTAAATTTAAATTAATACCGTAACAACAAAATACTGTAAAGAGATGTAGAAATATAGTATTTTGCCCTGTTTTGCCCTTTGGGAATATATTATGTATATAGAGCAAAAGATAGAAAATATGACCTGACAATTGTGACGTCCTAGTTTGCATAGAGCCAAATGATGTGAAAGCTACAAGCTACCTTTGTGGCTTTCATACATTATTAAATGAGTGGCTGTTATTGCTACGCACTGTTCACATCATAATTTATTTTCCCCCAATCACACCTGCCGTGACACACTTTTGGATATATTTATAACATTCTTTTCTTGTTTATTTATAACATTTCTTTTTCTATAATGTAATTTGCAAATACATCCATTGTATACATATGATATTTTGACAACAATTGGAATAGAATTTTTTCCATACATGAGCTACCTAATTCATTTAATGAGTATTTTATAAAACGTTCTGACATCCATGACTACCAGACAAGACAAAATAATGATCGCCAGTTAATTTTTCCGACCATTCAATTAGAACGAGCGGACACATTCTTTGGAACTCTCAAGATAAAAAAATTAATAACTCAAAGTCCATAAAACATTTTCCGCAAACAGCTTAAACAAAATCTTATCTCTAAGTACAATTGGGTCATTATCGAGCACCATAATTTGTCATGTCTTTTTTATTTATGTTTGTTGGTTTCATAATCTTTGTTTTGTTTTTTCATCCAGGAAAGGCAATTCTCAGGCCTTATTGGCCATCCTGCCTTTTCCACCATATATATTTTTGTTTGCGTTTCTTTTGTACTTTATTGTAATTGATATATTTTTTGATGTTGTGTATTTTTATATGGAAATAAAAGAATGAATTAATTTGAAAACATTGCTAGTGATATAGGATTCAATGCCAGTATGTGAGGCTGAGGCCAGTAGTTCTGATTTAGGATTCAATCATGTTTCACCGTTGTTCATCACCGTTTAACAGCGATGCGACGCGTCGTCTGCGTGGTTTGCCGCTCGGGCAGCTAAAGCTGCCCTCGCTGCAAGTAAACCACGCAGACGACGCGCCGCATCGCTGTTAAACGGTGATGAACAACGGTGAAACATGATTGAATCCTTTCAACAACAAAAGAAGCTAAATATCGTATAATTCACGATTATTTTACGAGGAATGTCAGTTAATCATTGCCACTCAGCCTTACAAAACTTCGATGATTTCTCTTTTGATATCAGCAATAAAACTACAGAATAAAACGGCAATGTTTAGCCGCTACCTGAAAAATACTGAATTCAACTTGTAAGCTGGCATATGCACAAAGGTTCCAGGCATGACGAATTTTACGCGCACTCGCGTAACGTGTAGTCTCGCTCACGTTCGCGTATACGCTACAGTAAAAGTGTGGGTTCATCACGGTTTAACAACGGTTGGTTCCTGTACAAAGGTATAGGAAGAGTTGTTGAAATATGATTCAATGCCAGTATGTGTGGCTGAGTCTGGTAACTGTTGTTCTGATATATGATTCAATTCCAGTATGTGTGGTTGAGTCTGGTAACTGTAGTTCTGATATATGATTCAATGCCAGTATGTGTGGCTGAGTCTGGTAACTGTAGTTCTGATATATGATTAAATGCCAGTATGTGTGGCTGAGTCTGGTAACTGTAGTTCTGATATATGATTCAATGCCAGTATGTGTGAGGCTTAGGTCTGGTAGCTGTAGTTCTGATATATGATTCAATGCCAGTATGTGTGGTTGAGTCTGGTAACTGTAGTTCTGATATATGATTCAATGCCAGTGTGTGTGGCTGAGTCTGGTAACTGTAGTTCTGATATATGATTCAATGCTAGTATGTGTGGCTGAGTCTGGTAGCTGTAGTTCTGATATATGATTCAATGCCAGTATGTGTGGCTGAGTCTGGTAACTGTAGTTCTGATATATGATTCAATGCCAGTATGTGTGGCTGAGTCTGGTAACTGTAGTTCTGATATATGATTCAATGCTAGTATGTGTGGTTGAGTCTGGTAACTGTTGTTCTGATATATGATTCAATGCCAGTATGTGTGGTTGAGTCTGGTAACTGTTGTTCTGATATATGATTCAATGCCAGTATGTGAGGCTGAGGCCAGGTAGCTGTATTCTGATATATGATTCAATACCAGTATGTGGCTGAGTCTGGTAACTGTTGTTCTGATATATGATTCAATGCCAGTATGTGTGGCTGAGTCTGGTAACTGTAGTTCTGATATATGATTCAATGCTAGTATGTGTGGTTGAGTCTGGTAACTGTAGTTCTGATATATGATTCAATGCCAGTATGTGTGGCTGAGTCTGGTAACTGTAGTTCTGATATATGATTCAATGCCAGTATGTGTGGCTGAGTCTGGTAACTGTTGTTCTGATATATGATTCAATGCCAGTATGTGTGGCTTAGGTCTGGTAGCTGTAGTTCTGATATATGATTCAATGCCAGTATGTGTGGCCAGTATGTCATATCAAAACAAATGAATATATAATTAGTAGATAGTGGGCTGAAACCTTTACAATAACTGTGCATGCATACTGTTTTTCCAAGAGATTGCTTCCTGGAATCCTAAGAGAGAGATTCTTGAAAGGTTAAGTTGGATATAAAATAGTATATTAATCCAATATGAAAATATAATATCATGTACATATTTTAATACACGTTAGAAAATTATGCCTTGACTTTTTTAACATTGAGTAATCCTCAATATAGCGACATTTAAGTCACACACAAATAGAATATTTCATTTAACTAGCTCAGAGAAGAGTTTCTGTCAAAATACTTTTACTACAAGGTGAAGTACCTGAAAAAAACCCACTATTTGATAGATAGACAAGCACAGGGTGTGTCTTTTGGCATTTACCACAATGAACTTTACTGATATCCAAATCATAAGTTATAAAAGAGCCCCAAACACTGTTGAATATGTCAAATTGCACACCCCTAACTCTATTGTTATTAACACATCTTTGCTATAATTGCTACTGGTACTAAACTTATGCAGATAATGTTATGTTTTAATAATTTGTCATAAATTATACACAATTAATCTTTCTTATACATAGACATTTTTTAATTAACCGTAATCTATCAACTTTTAATATAAAAGTGATTTCCCACACCTTTCTTAATGGATTTAAATGCACACCTTGCACTTGGGAGTGGTGGGTGGGAGAAAAATTCTTTATATGACTTGTCTGCATGATTGTTGACAGAATAATGGTGGTACACATGCACAAACAGGATCAAGCCTTGCCAAATGCAATTGCTGATTGGCTCTACAGTCGCTGATGGTGTGATGGTGCCCATGGTAAACAAACAGACAAAACGCACGTAGCAACCCATATTGATCTTATATCAATAAACTAACAGGACCAAACCATTATTTCCACAGGGGTTAAAACCTGTTCTTTAGCCGAGGGGTTCAAAACATTATTTTCAAATAGAAAACTTAACAATTTAATCATGTATCTTGCCTAAAAATATAATGTAAGACATTTCCTTTGGAGTCAGGTTTGAGATGTTTCCCCAATAAGACAACATTACATCTCTATGCAAGACATCTACAAATTTAAGATGCAAAGCAATGTCTCCATGCAAGACACATCTAAAATATAAGACATGTCAATTCAAACTGGTTTTGAGACACACCTTTATTTTGTGTCCTCTGGTTAGACATAGCTTGCCAGGAGACATATCTTAATTGAGCACATGCAAAAAAAAAAGGTTGTAGCTGACCACTACAGTCCACTTGATTCCATAAACCATTTAACAGCAACTCAGAGATTAATGACTGCTTAGAAGTGCACACCCTAGACATTCCACAATTGACCTCCGCAGCCAGGATCAACTCCCTGAGTTTTGTGCGGGTTCCAACAAGACAATTAGCAGTAAGTTCCTTGTCTGGGGGCATTTCAAGCTAACTCAATATTTCCACAAGAGTGTACTAAACCACCGGCAGGGTTAAAAAACGCAACCTCTCGCACCATAGTTGAACGCCTTATCGATTGAGCTAACTTGACTGCTTACTTGACTGTGAATATAGCTCTGGGCTAACATTTACCATCACTATTGTCCATAAAATGAACATGCTGTGCTAGTGCCCATTTGCATGCTGTTGCTGGACCAGTTGTTGGGAATTGAGCTGAACCACCCTAGTAGGGCATCATTTTCCTATAGACCTGTAATTATTTTTTTATTGGAATCTATTCTGGATAAGATATTTGATAGATGCAGGAGGAGGGCTGATAATGGGCTATTCCAGTTGCCATTTATGCCATTTATGATTACTGTTTTCAACCTTATTGGGCTATGTCAGTTGAAATCCATACACCCTCTATGGAAGACATGACCTTAATCTCCCACACAGGGGCTGTAGGTTTCAATTAAAGGAGTCATCCATTCAGGTAGCCCCATTTGAAATTCACACTCCCTGTGTGGAAGATTAAGGTCATGTCTTCCATAGGGGTGTATGGATTTCAACTGACATCCCGACTGACATATTTCCAATAAGGTTGAAAATAGTAATCATAAATGGCTTTGGCCCTGCATCGAATGTGGCAGTAATCTTTACCCTGTGCAAAATGTGAGAGTAGGTGCACAAGAGTAGTCTGTACCAGCTAATACCTATGCATATAAATGGCAGTTGCCATGCCGCCTTCTATTCAGATTCATTATAGGTGAATAAGCTCATAGGGAACAAAGGCAGGGATGATCCCAGGAAAATAAGGAAGAAACGGAAAGGAAAAAAAGTGACTTGAAATTTATCTGCTTGTGCTGTAGTGCACCAAGGCAGGTTGGAGGCAAGTGAATATTAGCTTTCTGTAAACCGAGCTAAGCACATATAGA
Organism: Amphiura filiformis; assembly: GCF_039555335.1. NCBI lineage: Eukaryota > Metazoa > Echinodermata > Ophiuroidea > Amphilepidida > Amphiuridae > Amphiura > Amphiura filiformis. Next base: position 11,306,269 of record NC_092631.1, read on the forward strand.
CAAATACTCGCGGGTACTGGATCTTATTTCCAATGGGTAACAGTATGTCTGTCGCGGTTGGTTTGCGACGGGGTACAATAGAGATCCACACGAGATCAGGATATCCTTTGTATACACCACTTTATTCGTTGTCGGGTAACTTTCACCCTTTCTCACACTGTCGGTTTTCAATCTTAAAACAACACATCTATCATGTTTCTATGGCAGCAAATGTGTGAACCAAAATATCAGCTGATACCTATAACCCAGCTATGGTTCAAGTTCATTCCACGTAAAATTTTGGCGCTGCAAAAAATTGTTGCAAATTCAACGGTATGCAAATGGGCACTAGCACATCATGTTCCTTTTATGGACAATAGTGATGGTAAATTTTAGCCCAGAGCTATATTCACAAAGAGCATTGAATTGTTGAACAGGAAAAAGGCCAATTTATTCCAATCAAATTTGTCAAGAATACATTACTTGGAACACTGACTGAAAGAAAGAATGTATTATTATGCTGCTATATCTTACCGATAAAGTGTGTATGTCCAGATCTTTACGTTATATGAGTAAATGAGTACATGTTAATTCTTGTAGTTCTGTTGTGTCTTTTTTTTGTTGACTTTCAGGGACAAAAGTGCATACAAATAAGTATGCATGTTACAATGCAATATTGTGGTAAATGCATCAATATTGGACTTGACCATTGTGTCACCCATTTAGTTACCATCACTGATATGTACTTGTTGGCTCCATGAAGTGAAATGGGTTGTGACAGGAATTGTGTGCATTGTTTGGGGCAAGTTCTCAGCCCAAACCTTTTTCAAAGAGCTATTGCTTCAATTTGGCCATTTAAAGGATGCTATATGAAACAGACAGATTAAGGATAGTGGACTGGCAGCAGTGGTGTAGCCAGGGGAGCAAGGGGGCAGCTTCCCCCTTGTGAGAAGTCTTGGAGCCCTTTTTGATAATTTCTAGCCCATTTTTGACCATTTTCATCAAAGTTTGGCCCCTGAAATTTGCCTTGCCCCCCCCCATGTGAAAAAGTCGTGGCTACGCCACTGGATGGCAGGAGCTATATTTGTCCAGTGTTAGCAATTGAACTAGAAAACTACAGTGTACTTGTTAATATTAAAACATTGATTTATACATGTTATAACAGCGACCTCTGTTTTTAACACACAGTGTTTTATGCTATACTGCGCCAAAAAAGTATCCTTACACTTGGAAGAAAAATCCTAATTTTAAAACTAAACCATATTTGGGTAAATTTATTTGTTTAATAGATGCACTACCTTATCCGGCATATTATGACACCCCATTTAATCCAACGCGACTTCAAGAAGCAAAGTTACAAGCATTTGACTAGACAAAGGTCCCGTTTTAAAAGTGACAAACTGGCCTATTCAAAACTCCACAGACTAGACATCTGGTTTAAAAGTGGTGAATGGCTAATTTATGTGTACCTCTAATTTAAAACAAAAGGAACAAAAGACAACTGAAACAAAAGAACTGAAAACCAAAATGAAAGTTATAAAAGGACTAGACATCTGGTTTGACAGTGGTGAATGGCTATTTTATGCATAATGTGCCGGATGAGATAGTTCATCTATTAAACAAATAATTTTACCCAAATATGGTTTAGTTTTAAAATTAGGATTTTTCCTGTAAGGATACTTTTTGGTGCAGTATAGAATAGAAGCACATCATATCAAAGCCCTTTGCCACAGAGCTGAAGTAAACCACACAAAATGCACAGTGTGTTCAAACCAAGACCTCTTGCAGTTCTCAACATGAAACCATCATAATAGTTTCTATGTAGTGTAGTTTCTTCAGGTAATCACCTATTTGTATTCATTGCTTTTGCATCACGTAAATAGAACTCATCTCAATTGAGCTATCATAAAAAGAAGCCCTGCATGCCAGTCTACATGTATAAAGCATGTAAACTACAAGCAACATTACACGCCTCGTTGTCAATGTATCAGTAGTAGGTGGATAGGCAATAAAAAAAAAAATTGGTCATTTACCCCCAGGTGATTTGCCTATACATACATGCAGAGTGAGCTAGTATGTATGTGCAGACATTGCATTAACCATTTCACATCCTAATCCTGTGTATGTAATTATGCATTGCTCTCAAACATGTCGGTTTTTAGAAAAATTGGATGTTGAATTGAAAGAGAAAAATATATGAAGTTGGTCATGACCTGTTTTAGTTTGATATTGGAATATGTGAAGATAATTTCACATTCATTGACTTTCATCAATTTGCACAAATTTGTTTTGATATAACCCAATACAAATAATTAAATTTTTGAGAAAGTGATTACCAAGCCACGTTACATGTAGGCCTATTATTGTCCTCAGCGAACAAGATGGAGACAGGACTATGAATTGAACACCCTCTCTCTGGGTGAACGTGTACATGTGTGACAATAATGTCAACCCTCTATTATGTAGCTATTGCTTTAGGTTAAAAAAAAAAAAGATGTTTGCTTGCCCTCAACTGATCGACCCTAATTTTGGAAATCAGAAAAAAGTTGTTTTTTTCTATTACTGTACAAAAGAATACTGACCCTATTTTTGGAAATTCCTGAAAAAGTTTTTTTTTCTTTTCAAATTTTTGCATTCTGAAGATGTAAAAAAAATTTTTCTAGAGCTTGTGTTCAACATGTGTAATGTTTGTTGATTCATTTTGACACCAAAATTGTCTGATTTTTCTTATTTTGAGCCTTAAAATTAATACAAACAGTAGAGTTTGCTAGTAATTAAAAAAAAGAAATCCCAACCGACCCAATTTTTAAAATTCATTTGAGGCAAGCAAACAATTCTATTATCCCCTAACCCCACTGATTGTAACCAAAATTAGATCACTGTAAGAGTAAAGGTCAAAAAGTGTCAACCCTGCATTATTTTTTGTAGATTATATCAACACAAAAATTTGATGGAAATCATACCTTTAGGCTTTAAAACCAAAACAATATTTTAAACTATACGTCTGATTATATTATAAAATTATGATAAAAATTCAACCATTTTGATATTTGCTGCATTGCTTACTAAAACATTCCCAATCACCCCATTTATAAAATGACATTTGTACAGTATTTTATTTAGATAAAATCAGGCGGCGAATGGCATGATCGAGCCAGCAACTTGTGAAACCGCCCGGCTGTATGGCATTTTCCATATACTTTTTCACATGAGGGGGGGGGGCAAGGCAAATTTCAGGGGCCAAACTTTGACAAAATGGGCTAGAAATTATCAAAAGGGCTCCCACAAAGGGGGGGCAAGACTTCTCACAAGGGGGAAGCTGCCCCCTGGCTACACCACTGCTGCCAGTCCACTATCCTTAATCTGTCTGTTTCATATAGCATCCTTTAAATGGCCAAATTGAATTGAGTTTTGTGGGGTTCATTATCGAACCCCAACGGTTTTAGCTTGTATTTATATTATTTATTAACATAGGCCTATTTGTTTGTGATATTTCAAGCATTTTAAAATTTCAAAATAATCCCATTCAATTACACGGTTGACGATGAAAATTTACTGAATTTAGAGAATGCAATGCGACCACCACCTGGATAAAATTGTAAAAAAACATAGCTACATGTAGCAATCAATTTTTTGCAGAGCAATCAGGACAACAAAAATAGCTTTGACAGTGCGCTGAAATAAAACACCTAGACTTGAAAATTTATAATAATATAGAAAATCGAGGAAACTAGTTGTGCAATGATTGTATGCAGCCTCAGGTTCAGTTGTCTTCATCATCCTGGGGCCATAAATAGTTGGCTTATATTCCAATTATCTTATTTTAAAGTACTACAACTGAATACAGTGTGCTGTATATTCCATACAATTTTAACATTATGCTTTAATAATATTATGTTTGTGATATATGGCTATGTAATTTTAAAGAAACCCTGTTCTATGGGCAGATTTGTTGGGTTGGTACAATTTGTGACCCTACTTTTCATACCCAACTTTTCATACCCCACCTGACCCGACTTATTTTTAAAGTTTTGTTAGATATTCGCAGTTTATTCCGTTGGTAATCAAATATTAAGCAAATACCATACACATTTCCTTAATATTATTGATAAAGAACAGCGTTTTCAAGCATTTTCTCATCTCAAATTTCAAAGCCTTGTTCAGCCATATTTAGATACAAAATTGTGATTAGTATTCATGAGTTTTGAGCCCTGTGCAATTCTAATCGCCTGGACTAAGGGATTGTTCAGAAATACTTGGGGGGGGGGGCAAAATGGAGGGGTCAAAAAGTTTTAGTCTCTAAAAGGGGAGTCAAAAAGTTTTATGTCTTCAAAAGGGGAGTCAAAAAGTTTTTGCTCCTGATAGAGGCGGGGGTCAAAAAGTTTTAACAAGAAAATACCAAAAGAACAAGAATATACAACATTTCTTTTTGGAAGCTCGAAGACTTTACATTTATCCAGTCTCTATAAGAAAAGAGTATATGTATATATTCCACTGATAATACCGGGTCAAAATGATACAACCGACATTTTTTTCGTCTTTGCCCCGAAATTTATATTTTTCCACTGACCAAGAAAAATTACGCCCCAGATAAACAAGTCTAAAGCACTAAAAATCTTGAGTATGTGCCCAGATGTTTCTCTCAATTTGTTATTTTTATTTAATTATTGGTTCTAAGAATGAAACATGAAAAAATTAGAATGCATACAATGAAATTAAACTTCATACAAGTCACCCTATAAAACTTGCATGTTTCAGTGTAGGAAATAGGCTTAAAGGCCTATAAATTAATGTATAACCATTAAAACTTAGTGCATACTTGTTATAATGTAAATTGGGATTGAGTTCGTTACTGCACAAATCATAAGTTGTTTTTTTTTTTCTTGGAAAGGGTTGATCTAAAAGGTTTTGTATGTCCTAAGATGGGGGGGGCAAAAAAGTTTCAGGTTCTCTGGAAAACTGTGCACGTCACGTAAAGCCTGTGCGTTGATACTCAAACTGTTGAGGTAAGCACGTATATGGAAGGAAGGAAAAGGGGGGGGTCAAAACTTTTTGACTCCAATTTCCAAGTGCCCAGCCCCCCCATGTTCTGAATACTCCCTAAACCTGGTTATAAAGTTTGCTCAAGCCAATCAATAAGTGTTTGCTTATATCACGATACATTGACCAATTAAGCCTTGATATGCTAACTTGATTGAACTTGCTTGGAGCAACTGAGCGGTACACTGAAGTCAATACTCAATCTCAAATGTTGGTAGCAGTGAAAGGGCTGAATAACATGCAATGACAATATTGACGTTTATAATGTCACCATGCGTAGATCTTAATGTGACAGACAGATATACTTCCTCATGAAAAGGTAACTTATGAACGGCTGGTTTGGAGATTATGGCTGCGTACGAGGAAGGGCGATGTTTATAAATAATAATTTCTAAATCATAATTTTTCACCAATTACACTGATTTAGCCTTTTCAATTCGGTAGACTTCATTTACACTTTATTTAGTATTCATTGAAATATCTAAAATGATTTATCATAACGATAAAAAGTTGGGTCAAGTGGGGTATGAAAAGTCGGGTATGAGAAGTAGGGTCACAAATTGTACCAACCCAGATTTGTTGGTTCTTGCAAACACAACCCTGTTCTATACAGACATTCTTGCAAACAGAATTTTGCAGGAATCAGTCAATTCAATCTTTCTACTGTGCGGCGCATAGGCGCGACCCTTGTCCCACGAACGTCTATTAATTTGGGTTAATCGCGACCTTCCATGATATACCAGGTTCAACAGCAACTTAACCAAAGGACGACCTTGCTACCATTTACCATCCATTCAGACTGTACCATTATTAACACGAGTAGGTGGTTGGTATTACAAAGAGTAGACAGATACCGTATTTCGTCAAATAGTCGCCCCCCCCTAAAAAAAAACGCCCCCACCACTTTTTTCAACCAAGATGTTTCAAAAATGCCGATATTTCCATGCTATCTTGTGTAGTAAGCTTTATGCGCACATGGTCCATAATAGCGTCAATAAAAAGTGAGCCAGAAGTCGGTGTTTCTAGTTCATAGTTCGTCATTTTAGCGTGTGTTTTTAGCTTACCTAATGATTTTAACGGGAATTATCGTTCTAAAATTGACCTTGAATAAACACCCCCCTTGGGAAAATGTAACTCCCCCGGGGGCGTTTATTTGACGAAATACGGTATATAGTTTTTATGCGCTGAAATGTAAAGTGTAGTAACTGATATGTTTTCTGTAGTTCATCCAAAGACAAATATAAGTAAGAGTAATCATTATTTATTAAAGTAAACAAAAAAAGCAGCATATAAAATCATGCCACGTAGTAAAAAAATATAAAATCATACCGCTGAAAACTGCAACCAACCAAAATATCCTATGTGGAGAACAGCGTTCAATAACCTTGAGTGAACGTGACCTGACAAGCACAGAAATTTTGACCCGAAAACTTACTGAAATATCTGACCGTTATCAATTTGAAACTGATGGTCGGAACTTATAGTTTACTTGTTGAAGTAAACTAGGGTAAATTTAGTTAATATAAACCGTTAACTATAGGTTCAGACACCTTAGCATATTTGCTGCGACGCTGCAGTACTTTTCCAGGGCAGTTTTTCTGCAGAGACCTGCTGGTGCATTGCGAGACTAGCTCAGTCCTATGCAAGGTCGCATGTTTTGTGGTATGGGTGATTTTGTCGTATTTTTTATACAAAAAAAATCGGGCGGTGTGTATAACAGCCATCAAAATTCACGAAAAAAATACACGAAGTGTACAAATGTATATGAAATCCATATACACCTTAGCATAAATTGTGACTATTACAATTTTCCCGATTTTAACACTAAACCACCGACGGCTGTTGCTGGTCCTAGCGCACGCAGGGGTTTGTAGAGGTCATCTGGTTTAATACGGAGTAGAATATGAAAAGTGGACCGATAGTTTGTATTGGTTCATTCTTACAAATGATATCTGTGTATTCCCATCTTATTTTAAAAGTACCGCAAATTAATTATACAGTCTGGTATACCATACAAATGGTAACATATGCTTAACACTTTATTTGTGATAGAAGGCATAAAAAGAAACTCTGTTCTACCGTACGTTTTTATATAATGTTATTAATAGCCTTCTGAAGTTGCTTCTTGCAACAGTATTTTAGAGGAATCAGTCGATTCTTGTAAATTATCTACTATATGTAAATATGTGGACAATTTACAATTTGATTCACTGATTCTTGTTGGAATTCTATATAAGCTTCTATACCTCTGTCAGTCTGTGAGGCAACACAATTTCTGGGGGAAAGTATCTCGGAGTGTATTTGACCCAAAGTGACAGCATTTAAATGAACTTCTATATTTTACCAGGCGGCGAGCGGCATGATGGGCGGAGAGAGATGGCAAAATTGCTCAGTCGTATGGCATTTTCCATACACTCGGTTAGTTTTGTGGGGTTCAATATCGAACCCCAACGGTTTTAGCTTGTATTAATATTATTTATTAACATTGGCCTACTTGATATTTTAGTCATTTTAAAATTTCAAAATAATCCCATTCAATTACTTGGTTGCCAACAGAAATGTACTGAATTTAGAGAATTTGTGGCATTCACCACCTGTATTTTACTGCAAAAGCTGCACCCCCTTTAACCACACCAGGGTCATATCTAGCTTTGCTCCAAAGCCGACCTATTTTCCATCCAATGGAAAGAAAAAAAATGAAAAACCATGCCATATGCCCTCTGACACTATAGTAAAAGACCAGCTGTAGCTCCGCTGGGGCGTCGGTTAGTGGACTTGAGCGGTTGGTGGGTGGGGTATCAGTAATACTGCATAGTGGTCCCAGGGAAGTGCTGGTTGGTGACTTTATGTAGCTTGCCTAGTGTTAGTGTAGCTTGCCTTCGGCAAGCCCTGTACTAGGAGTGCTATTAATTTTTTACAGAATGGTCTAACCAGGCAGGGACTGGCCTTTACATTTTCTTTACTAGTCACTTGCTTGGGTTTATTTTACTTTATTTAAAAGATGTCATTGTAGATATTTGTCAAAAAATTGAAATGTGTTGCAAAAACTGTGTCTATAAATTCAAAACCTTTCTTGTAAACATTTAAAACTGACAAAGGGTACATTTAGTGGTATTAGGCATGAATGATTCAAAGCACATTAGGCCTATTTATGATTCGGGGACTGAGGTGTGATTTTCAAGTAGCAGGCCTAATGTAATTCCAATTTTTAAAATTCTTAAAATATGAGGAAGTTACTTTTATCATGAAATAACATACACTATTCCATTTTCTTTCATTATGGAATTAAAATACTAAAAAAATCAATTTCCTGACAGTACATTTTTTCAGAGACGCCCTGTACAAACAGACATTTTGAACAACAGTAATCATTATCCATGCAGGCAGGGTCAGATGACGTAAATGATGATCACCAAGACTTTGGGGGAATGCTACCCCTTAAAGAAGCTTACAGGATTTATAGCAAATCCCTTCATCATTGAACATCAAAATATACTAATTCCATTGCCTGTATATAGGCAACAGTAGCACTGTGCATGTAACATGAGTCAGGTTGGTAACATTAGAGGACATATTGTTATACTACAAACTGTTTCCCCAGCCAGCCAGTACATTTTATAGGTCTTCTTGTAGCAATCAGCGTTATCTTCTTTATTCCTTTTTACCCCAAGGCATTTCTTGGTACTAAGCTAGACATACATATTGAGAGTGTTATAAAAGGGGGTTGAATGCTCTAAAATAACCAAGAACCACATGCATGTTGTAAGCAAAAGATTTATATATATTGGAATACATCTGCTATCTACTGAAGATAGCAATGCATTGAATAGTGCAACAAAGAGAGATATAGGTAAGCTCTATGGAGAGGTTTCACAAATGTATTTATCTTACATATTTTATTTTAGTTCAGTTTATTTTATTTAGTTTAGTTATTATATTAGTATTGAATTTCAAAAGAATGCACAGAAAATGTCCCTTTAAATAGCATTAATTGCTTGCTAAATTATTGAAGCAGCCATCTGTACATTGTGCCATGAATTTATTGTCACAATAATTACAAAGCAAGAAAGCTGAGACCCACAATAATGTTCTTTTGAATTTCTTGGTTGATGTATGTATTTATAATGCTGTCCACTTCCTTTTATTTGTTCATATAACATTGTGACATTTTCAATACATGAGCACAGCCATGTTTTAAAAGGGTATTTCTGTCATATTATTCTAATGAGTCTGACCACTGGATAATGATTAGCGTTCGAAATAAGGCGCATCCTTGCGTCAAATACCCGTGAAAGTTAGCGGGGACCCGCAAAATTACTACGGTACGGGTCCGCATGACCCGTAAAAATTGAACCAAGCAAAGAGCAGAAAATCCTAGTTTTGTTGTTCCACTGGAAAATCTGGTTCACATATTATATGTCCAGCTCCATGAGTACACTTTCATTTTAGTTTCCCATCAAGTTTTCAACCCCAGGTTTTCAATTTTCTACTATCTGCTAGACTTCTCCGTAGTCCACTTGCCCATTGTGCATACTTTTAAAACTCTGATTTAATTAATTTGTGCAAAATTGATAGATTTTCACATCTGATCTTTTTAGTCACCGTACTCCCTCTGTTTGTTGGCTTCCCAAGTGGACTACTTACTTTCGATTGCGGTTAACAAGTTTAACACGGTTGTCTATGGATAAGATTGTCGGATTTCTGGCTTACTAAAATTGGATCTGGCTTGTGATTGGTCGCCCAGATCTTGTTATGGTTTAAATCCTCCGGGCATGTGCCGTACCATTGATAACTACACTGTACACAACTATGCAGCGCTTTGTGTACTAGGAGCATGAGCGCATCTTGTACGTACAGGCTTTGCGTTTTCAGTTAAATTGGATGTGTTAGGGACGAAGTCCCCAGTCAAAGTCCTGTTAAAGATTCAATGTACATAGTCAGTTTTTAACTAGGGCTTTTCGCGATTATTAAACTGATAGATTCTAAAATTAGAACTGTTCAGTATTGAAGTGCCATTATAATATGTAGCATTCAGTAAGCCTACGTATACACGAATCCGACCGCGCACTCTTGAAAGGACGCCCTCTTACATCCCAGCCATTAAGGGGGGCCATTTGTGCAGCATAGCAGCGCGCGATATATAAAACAAACAACAACAATAATATTTACATTTTACGGGTTTACCTTTGATATGCTTCACTAAGTTCACTTCACTGTCACCATCATCAAATCCACATTTTTTTAAGCTTCATATAGTCATGGATGCTTGGGCAGATGATGTTCGAGACTGGCCAAAACTAGAATTTCAAGGTAATTTACTTGTCAAAAAAAGTGTAGGCCTATTTATGCATCTTTTTTCGCGGTAAATATTGTAAAATGCAATTGAATTAAACATTTATGAAGTATTTGAGGCACTATCCATTGTGTGTTGCTAGGAGCTTCTATATAGGCACAAACTGATACGATTGATATACACATTAAAGTTGATTAGCTCACATCTTTTTGGTAAACAATAATAAAATCATTAAAATACAGAGATGAGATTTATTGTCATTCATAAAAAGAGAAAGAGGAATAAAGCAAAAACAAAAGATAAAGGGAAAACTAAGGGTTTTTTTAAAAATTGTATTGATTTTTAAGGATAGTTTGCTTCATAAGAAGTTGTAGTTTGATCTTTGTGTATCATCTGTATGCACGATAGTGACCAGACACTATGGAACTGCCCTGGCTGAAATTTGATACACTTTTGATACACCACTTTTGATACGTATGAAAAATGTATGAAATAAAAAGTATTTTAATTGGAACCCTCATTTCATACACTTTTATGTATCAAAACTGTATCAAATTAACATTGCATACAAAATAGTGAATATTCTCAGTCATCCAGTCGTTAAAATCACAAAGTTTTGAATTAAATCAAATACTGGAACTTACATTTTTTTTTGCAACTTGCTACGTTGCGTCTGAAACCATCAGACTTCATCAGGCAACTGACCCGTTGGGCTGGTCATGTGACACTTTGAGGCGGCTAGGGATCGTCTTGATGGCCCGGTCCCATGCGTGAGATAAGTTGTGTCTCAGTCCCCCTTTCTTGTTAAGTGACGGCATCAAGGAAGCCATCTGGGAGAGAGTAGAGCAGCCGTCTCAAAGTGTCACATGACCAGCCCAGCGGGTCAGTTGCCTGATGAAGTCTGATGGTTTCAGACGCAACGTAGCAAGTTGCAAAAAAATGTAAGTTCCAGTATTTGATTTAATTCAAAACTTTGTGATTTTAACGACTGGATGACTGAGAATATTCACTATTTTGTCAAGAATAATTTCGGGCAGGATTGCCTACAAGAAGTAAGAACTTATGAGAAGGCGGCTAGAAAGATCGCAAATTACCGCAACCATTTGAGATTCAATTTACGTTGTTTACATGAGCATATAACACCACGTAGCATCAAGCTCAAAAGTAATGTTAGCGGCCACAAAGCCAAATAACCAAAATTACACACAGGATTGCCTCAATACTCTACTCTAAACACATGTCACTAACTATGCAGTTGTCCAACTGACACAACAGCAAAATGCACTGACATGCAACACCTTCCTGGACCACATTCACAGCGCAACAGATTTCTTTGGCTGGGTTCCAATTATTCGCCTGTGAATGTGATCCCGGAAGCTGTTCTGTGTCGGTGCATTTTACTGTTGTGTCAGTTGGACAACTGCTTAGTTACTGACATGTGTTTAGAGTAGAGTATTGAAGTAATCCTGTGTGTAATTTTTGTTCATGTACAGGCGAATAATTGGAACCCAGCCAAAGAAATCTGTTGCGCTGTGAATGTGGTCCAGGAAGGTGTTGCATGTCAGTGCATTTTGCTGTTGTGTCAGTTGGGCAACTGTTTGGTTAATGCCCAGTGTTTAGAGTAGAGTATTAAAGTAATCCTGTGTGCAATTTTTGTTCATTTTTATGGAGAGGATTTTAAGATATGACCTTGTGAAAAATTATAAGTTTCTTTTTTGGCTTAGTGTACATGGAGGCCCTATATATAATGTATAGTAAGCTTTCCTTATCAGAACAAAGTCAATAAAATATCCTCTTTAATCACAGTCCCTGATTACAACTACATTGTAACCTAATGCGCAGTATACAAGCAATGTATGTATCTTCATCTTGATAAATAAAACACCATAATTTGCTCTAAAATACAGTACATTTCCAAATGCAAATCCTGGTGTTAACTGCATGCATGCCACATGGGCAAATTTGAACATGATGAGTCATGATCATGTGATCAGTTATTGATACAGTTTTGATACACTACAAAAAGTCAGTTTATGCAAGTCCAATTTGATACACTTTTGATATACCTCTAGCCACCCAAAATGAACTAAGTCCAATTTAATACACTTTTGATACACTGTAGGCAGCCAGAATTTGACCAAGTCCAATTTGATACATTTTTGATATACAACTAGCAACCAAAAATGAACAAAGTTCAATTTGATACACTTTACATACACTAAAAAAGTGGCAAAGTCCAATTTGATACACTTTTGATACACCACAAGCAGTGCCAAAATTAAGTTCAAATTTGATACACTTTTGATATATTTTTGATACAGTTAGGTGGTATTTGATACAGTTTTGATACCCTATATTTTCAGTTGATACATTTTCAATACACCCTTCGTATATCAAAACTGTATCAAATTGCTATTTGATATAGTTTTAATATACTTTGATACACTTTTAATACACTTCTTGCTGTATAGAATTTCTGTTAGGGTGAATTCCTATTTGTTGTTCGCACGCTTTAGCTTTTACTAGGGCACTTTGAGTGCGGTCAGGGTATAGAGTATGAATGCTAAAGAACGGCCAGTTTACTTTTTTGAATTACAAAAAAGAGAAATCATCGGAAACAAAATCACCCAAATGCGACAAATGCACTATCGTCCAGGTCACACAATAAACTTAGTAAGTAAGTTGTTTGCAACTCATCAATGCATTGACTATGTAAAGATATAAATTTGGGCGTGTTTTTTTCCTGCTGAATTCAGGTTAAATGCTGGGTTTTGTAGTCGCTAAATAAGTGACTAGCTACAAATATTTGACTAATCATTTTCAAAAGCAACAATAAAAGCAACAAAACGATGCATTTCATTGGTAAATGCATGGTCATAGTCAATTGCATCGTGCGAACATGAGCAGGGGTTCGCTTGGAGTTGATCGTCTTTTGTATAAACACAGATGTCATTGTGTATAGTATTTATGCAACCAAATATTGTGTTGAGGCCACACCACTCTATGCCGTGCAAAAATCGCCAATTCGCCCAGTAGTAGTTTCTTGCCAAACAGTGGCGGCACCAGAAATTTCAGAGGGGCAAAATCGACAAATTTTGCACAAAATTGCATAAAAAGTGGAAATTTTACGCGGGGGGGCAAGAAAAGTATCCTCCCCGTAGCACCGCCACTATTGCCAAAGTAATCTTAATTAAGCCAGTGGTTGCAGAAGTAAGCTCATTTTGGCATTACAAAATTGCTAGTGTTGTGTTTGTTCAAATAGTAAAATGGATGTGAAACTATGAAATGTCTTTAACTGTATAATGCCCTATTTCAATGTGTAGCCAGGCCCGCAACCCCCCCTACCAAAAAGTCCAACTTTTTGACCCAAAAAGTCCCATTTGCAACGTAGCAAGCAAAAAAATAGGAGTTTTTTTACACCTTTTTGGTCAAAAAAGGTCCAAATTTTGGAAAATGTCCACTTTTTCAAAATTTGCCCTATAGTCCAAAAAGGTCCAAAATTTGAAAAAAAGGCCACTTTTTGAAAATCAGCCCCCAAAATAAATTATCCTGGTTACGGGCCTGTGTGTAGCCAGCCACAGTATGGTTGATGCCATCAGTACTATCACTTACATAATTGCTGTTGATACTATGCTTAGTATTGAACCAAATAATACTTGGGTTGCATTAGCCTTCATCTGTTTTTCAATAATTGGAATCTTCTTACAGAGTGACTGTGCTAATGGTTCTTGGATGTCCTATGGGTTTAAGTGGTCAGTACAAGTTACATTTCATCTGTACAACATCTCATACGCTTAGGAACTGGGGGGCTTGGGGGGACTCAGCCCCTCAATAATTTTGGTGCAGGGGCTGGAATACCTTTCAGCCCCCCCCCCCCCAATTATCCTAGGTGAAGTTAAGAAATTGTGATAAAATAGAGGGAAAATGGGTGTTTGTGACCTATATTTTTGTAAAATTTTCTGACTCTGCAGGGGAAACCTCCCCCCTCGGCCACTCCCAGGTTACACCACCAATTTTTTTTTTTTCAATTTTCAGCCCCCCATGTTGAAAATATTTCTAGGCTAATGCATCTTGCTTAAATGACATGGAAATTGGGTAATTTTTTTGTATCCATGCAATTAGAATTACTTTTTTTGTTTGGTTGGTTGTTTGCAGGATTTTTTGTGTGTGTATGTATGTGTGTGTTTGGCATTTCCAAAGTTTGCAAGTTAACCTCAAAATGGCAGAGTGCAGTGAACATATTAGTTCATTTTGTCTGCTGTTTGACCCAAATGTCATTTATAAAGTGGTACAAAATTTAGCGTATATTATGTGTAGTTGAGTTGCACTATTTACAGCTTTGGCATCTCCATTGGCAAAATTATTAATATTAACAGCTCTTTTTGTTACATGCATCCTTGGTGCACGGAACTATATTAGTATAAAATGCTAAAGAATACTTGTTAAAAACTTTTTAATCTGTACAACAACATAAAGACAACCAACGTTTCATGACCATATAAACATCCCTTTTACTAGGTAAAAACAAGTAGCCAGCAACTATATAGTACTGCAAATGATAGACCTTTTCAACCTTTCCAGGGTATTTTTCAGGCCAGGGCCATTGCTAGAGGGGGGTATGGGGGTGTGACACCCCCCAATACACAATTTTTGTCGGCAAAAATTGACTGTTGTTGTCAAAACCATGTGATTGTCGCAAATGTAGTGAAAGCTATGTGATTGTCGGCAAAGTCATGTAAAAGATTAATGTGTCATGAAATTGTGCTGTTGTTACGTAATAGGCATATTTTTAATGTTATAGTAGTTCCTTTTTTTTTTTTTTTTTTTGAAAAAAATGTGACCGCTACCCCCACCCACTCTTTAGATTTTTGAGCATCATCCTGGCTAAAAAAAATTTGGGTCTACAAATCACAAAATATTTCCAAGTCTGCAAAACATGCTGTACATCCCTGAATCATATTGGTCTAGCGACGCCGCTATTTCAGGCACAAAAAGGTGAACATGTTCTTGAGGGCATGGTTATGATAGAACATATGTTTGCATAGGAAACCAAAAGAACACTATGTTAACTTTGTGTTGCGGAATATGTAGAAATAAGAAAACAAAGGTCAACTTGAAGTAGCAATGGGCTATTTCATTTAAGATTTAAGATTTAGACAAAGTCTTCCACAGAGGGAGTATGAGTTTTCAATAGAATAAACAATTGGGTAACTTTCATTTGAAACACTCACTCTTGTTGTGGAAGATAGGTGTAAAGTCATAATACAGAGGGAGTATGGGTATCAAAATGATTAAGGTTATTAATTATTTTAAACTGTTTGTGATTTGGTAGTTCACAGCATCTTACTAATGGTAGTGAGCTTTGGCAAAAACTGCATTGCTCAATTCATAGCGAGCGTGTGGAAGAATTAAAATATCACAGATATACTTTTAATATAGGTGCTGCGGTTATTGAGTTACGTTGTAAAGAGGGCTGAAGCAACAACACTTTTGTAAAACGTACCTAACTCATTAACAACAATAAATTAAGCAAGTTTGCAAAGTATACGATTTGTAGAATTAACTTTTGCAAAACATCAAGGTGTTAATTTTTAAAAATATATTGATCTAGATAATGAAAATAGATTTTTAGGTTGCTTCGACCAACAATACCTCGTCTAAAATAATTAAAAAAACAATACCTCGTCTACCCTTAATCCTGACCAATTGCATTTGAAAAACATACTCCCCCTGTGGAAGATATTTTCAAAATCTTGCACAGGGGGAGTGTGGATTTCAAGTGGAATAGCCCAATTAGCATGGTTATTGTTACCTTATGTTCTGTTTTGGTAGTGTTGGGAAAAAGAACATTCCAAATCATGGAAGCAGCTAATTTACACCCAAAAAAAAATTCAATTCAATCTTTCTACTGTGCGGCGCATAGGCGTGACCTTTGTCCCACCAACGTCTATTAATTTGGGTTAACCGCGACCTTCCATGATGTACCAGGTTCAACAGCAACTTAACCGAAGGACGACCTTGCTACCATTTACCACCTCTGTTCAGACCGTACCATTATTCACACGAGTAGGTGGTTGGTATTACAAAGAGTAGAAAAATATATAGCTTTTATTCGCTGAAATGTAAAGTGTAGTAACTGATATGTTTTCTGTAGTTCATCCAAAGACAAATATAAGTAAGAGTAATCATTATTTATTAAAGTAAACAAAAAAGCAGCATATAAAATCGTGCCACTTAGATAAAAAATTTACAAAATCATACCCGCTGAAAACTGAAACCAACCAAAATATTCTCTGTGCAGAGCAACGTTCAATAACCTTGAGTGAACGTGACCTGACAAGCACAGAAATTTTGACCTGAAAACTTACTGAAATATCTTACCGTTTATCAATTTGAAAGTGATGGTCGGAGCTTATAGTTTACTTGATGAAGTAAAAAAGGGTAAATTTAGTTAATATAAACCGTTAACTAGGTTCAGAAACCTTAGCATATTTGCTGCGACGCCACAGTCCTTTTCCAGGGCAGTTTTTCTGCAGAGAGTTGCTTGTGCATTGCGAGACTAGCTCAGTCCTATGCAAGGTCGCCTGTTTTGTGGTATGGGTGATTTTGTCGAATTTTTATACCAAAAAAATCGGGCGGTGTGTATAACAGCCATCAAAATTCACGAAAAAAAATACACAAAGTGTACAAATGTATATGAAATCCTTATACACCTTAGCATAAATTGTGACTATTACAATTTTCCCGATTTTAGCACTAAACCGCCGACGGCTGTTGCTGGTCCTAAAGCGTAGCACGCAGGGGTTTGTAGAGGTCATCTGGTTTAATACGCAGTGGTATAGGAAAAGTGGACCAATAGTTTGTATTGTAAGGATTGGTGAGGAATTCTGTAATTTGGCATGAGAGAGGAAATCTATATGTAATAGGGAAAAAAGAGAAGCAAGAAATATGGAAAAACTAGAAAAAAAGGAAATGTAGAAAAAGATAGAATGCAGAAAATACAATGAAAGATGATTACTGTATAACACTTTAATTTCTCGGTATGTGCCCCCCCAATCAGTTGCAAAATTTAGAAAATCCCATAGGAAAGTTGCCAAAAATGGCTTGTGCCCCCTCCAATCAGTCCCGGTGCCCCCGATCATGGTCAGTGACCCCCCCTTGAAGAGTAAATAGAGAAATAAAAGCAAGGAAAAAACATCTTACTACCTCATAAATTTGTTAAACCCTGTTTATGGCCCTGGTGACAGGGTAACATTACCCCCTTGCATGTACCCCATCCTCATCATTACTAGGCCTCTCCATATCACTGCTTGGCTCTATTGATTCCTACCATCCTCAGCAGGTGAGAAGGCCTCCCACTAAAATTGTAGCATTCTTTTTCCTACTAACCTCAAAATTGATTGACACACTTATACTGTGTGTGCACACTGTCTCTCCATAATAATCTAAGTGACAGTGAAGTAGGTATGACCCATATATCCAGGTGGCAGACATGTAACATCTTACTATATATACATAATAATGTATATTCCAACCAATATAACGACAAATTTGCATATTCAGGGACAACAATCAAAAGCATGATTAACATTTCACATATAAAGCTTATAAATACACTCTTTTCTTGATGATGAATCAAGCTACTAGGGATAAGTTAGACAATGTCAGGTTTCAACTTCTTTGAAACGCTTAGAAAAAAAATCCCGCTTATTTATGTCTAATCAACCTAGATCTATAGGGTATGCATGACAATGTAGGCCTAATGTTTTGATTTCATATCAGAGATTTGCATTGTGTACCACGTGTCCTCTTGTTTAGTGGTTCTAAAAATAAGTTTGTTTGTTTTGATTAACTGGGTGATGGGTTTGATGGTGTGTCTGGATGTCAAGACCAAACATCACATAGGTCAAACTAGGCCTATACTTTTTCTGAATCTTAGGAATACCTTTTTTAACAAGATTTCAGCAATTTTGAAAAAAAAATCAAAGCCATTAGGCGGAGGCGCCGTGTTTAATGTTAGCTTTGGCCTACCCGGCTTTCCCGGGTAGGAATTAATGGCCTTTAATGAGTCTGACCCTGTTCTGTCAGTATCCGTGACATGAAACCTGTGGCACACAGATTAAGTTTCACCATATGGTTTCACTCATCAAACTGCA
The DNA here is from genome assembly GCF_039555335.1 of Amphiura filiformis. Taxonomy (NCBI): domain Eukaryota; kingdom Metazoa; phylum Echinodermata; class Ophiuroidea; order Amphilepidida; family Amphiuridae; genus Amphiura; species Amphiura filiformis. The sequence goes on from NC_092631.1 coordinate 11,324,737, forward strand.
GTGTGCACAACCATGCATGCCATGCATGGTGCTGTGCAATATGATATCTGTGATCAAAGCACACAAGCAAGGCCCAAGGATATATTTGCGCACTATGCAATGTGATACGGTGATCAAACCACACATGAAAGGGCCAAGGTTTTGCGCTTGCACAACAGATGACCGCTACGATGGAATATTCCTACAAGGCATGCTTGGTTTACCCACAAAGATATGGCTATACACGTGATACAGGGTTACAACTTATCCATAGTCGAATGAAATTCAACTTGAAACTTCATAAATCTTCTCAAATTCCTCAGTATTATACGATTATGACTTTATCCAGGAAGAATACACATCTTATCACACATGCAGCTAATCATTTCTTCAAACCTGCGTAACTAGTGAAAATGCCTTAACATAATTATAATTTTTCTGAATTTATAAAGTGAGACTAGATTAAACTTATTTAAATAAGAAATTAGAGAACAAATACAAGTGGCAATGGTGCTTATGAAGTCGGGTTATTTAATTTAAATGGTAAGCAATGATTTTGAAATTTGTGAAATTGTGACCCGTGCTAGATATTTTTGTTTTTTACATTAAATTACCTTTATTTACAATGTCCTATAATAGGCCTATGTTTGAATAATTTCTCATTCAAAAACGGAGCTCCAAAAAATTGCAGAACTTCAAGCTGCAATGAAGGAGTTTTTATGGAAATATTTCGGGCCAAAAGTATGACGGCCTTTTTCTCCGGGCTGAGTTTTCATTGAAATTTGCTAGGCAAAATCGTTTGCTTATTTTATCGATTTTGATCGAGTTGGCCTACTTCACAAATTATTGTACTAACGTGTAGCTGGGTTTGGATTTTAAACTGATCTCACCATGCTCACTTTATCATGATAAATTAATAAGAAATGAAAATCTCTGTCAAGGCGATTTCACTTTTCGTCATGTTTAGGCCTAAGTTTCCAAAAACCCTGCTCTGCATTTTAAACTTCCCGGTTCTATACGCAGACTCTTGTAGAAAGGTAAGTTCAATATTTCAACAAAAAAAACCCTGGTAGAAGTTCGAACCTCCACGAATTTGGAAAGTATATAACATTAGTGTTTGAAGTGGATATTTTCGGGGTTCTTATAAAATTTGCATTAAAACGCACGGTAATTCAAATTTTCGATGCGTCATCATATCCACTTTCTGTTATGTTAACAGTTCCTTCTGTACATTAATTTTCACTACAGCTACAAAGACACAAATTTAAAGTCGCATCCCTTTCTCGCTCCCCTTTGTATATTAAGTCCACATCCTTTCTATTATGGTATTAACATACAGGAAAATGAAAGGCTTAGGCCTACATCAAATTAACTGAACTGACACGGTTAAATTTTAACATGGAAATTATAGTTCATAGATGCTCTGGCTAGCACGATCCCGCTCCCCTTTATCGTATTGTTGTAATAACTGATGTTCAATTCATTGTTACAGCTTCAACTATCGGCTAAGTCTGCACCCGTTTCTCTCTCCACTTTCTATACCATGAATACGACACGGATAAGTTGTATATCATGTATATAGGCCTGCAACAAATAAAAGGGTGCGGTCGCGGGTTTTAATGCGGAATTTCTAGATCGGTCGTGATGTTCATAGATACGATACTATAGCTCGCACCCCTTTCTCGCACCACTTTCTGTTTTTCAGTACAGTACAAATTATGGGTGACTTTTCTTAACAGCTACAAAGACACACATTTAAAGTCGCATCCCCTTTTCGCCCCCCTTTGTATATTAAGTCCATATCCTTTCTATTATGATATTAACATACATGGAAATGAAAGGCATTATAGGCCTACATCAAATTAAATGACACGGTTAAATTTTAACATGGAAAATCTAGTTCATAGTTAAGCTATGATAGGGCTAGTGCTTGAACCCGCTCCCCTTTCTTAAATGGTTCTGGTGACATCTTGTTCAATTCATTAAGGAGTCCCTTTTCTGTACAGCTACAACTATCTCATCCCTTTCTCGCTCCCCTTTCTATTACCATGAAGGAACATGAATATGACACTTAGCACCGGAAAAGTTGCAATGTTTGCATAGGACTGGAGCAAATGAAAGGGTGTGGTCTCGGATTTTACAGCGAAATTCTAGTTCGGTCATGATGTTTATAAATACGATAGCTCGCACCGCTTTCTCGAAACACTTTCTGTAAACTGCAGTTTCTTCTGTACATTAATGTTCACTACAGCTACAAAGACACAAATTTAAAGTCGCACCCTTTCTCGCTCCCCTTTGTATATATATTAAGTTCGCATCATTTCTATTATGATATTAACATACAGGAAAATGAAAGACTTTAAGGCCTACATCAAATTAAACTGACAAGGTTAAAATTTTAACATATAAACTTAGTTCGTAGTTAGATGCTTTAGCTATGATAGGGCTAGCACGATCCCGCTCCCCTTTCTCGTCTTGTTCTATCGCATCCTTTTCTCGCTCACCTTTTACAATGAAGGCACCGGAAAAGTTGCCATGGTTGCATAGGCCGGGAGCAAATGAACGGGTGTGGTCTCGAATTTTACCGCGGAATTCTAGTTCGGTTATGATGTTCATAAATACGATAGCTCGCACCCCTTGAAAGACTTTAAGGCCTACATCAAATTAAACTGACAAGGTTAAAATTTTAACATATAAATTATAGTTCGTAGTTAGATGCTTTAGCTATGATAGGGCTAGCACGATCCCGCTCCCCTTTCTCGTCTTGTTCTATCGCATCCCTTTCTCGCTCACCTTTTACAATGTAGGCACCGGAAAAGTTGCCATGGTTGCATAGGCCGGGAGCAAATGAACGGGTGTGGTCTCGAATTTTACCATGAATTCTAGTTCGGTTATGATGTTCATAAATACGATAGCTCGCACCCTTTCTCGCACCACTTTCTGTGAACTGCAGTTTCTTCTGTACATTAATTAATTTTCACTACAGCTACAAAGACATAAATTTAAAGTCGCATCCATTTCTCGCCCCTTTGTATATTAAGTCCATATCTTTTCTATTATGATATTAACATACATGGAAATGTAAGGCATTATAGGCCTACATCAAATTAAACTGACACGGTTAAATTTTAACATGGAAAATCTAGTTCATAGTTAAGCTATGATAGGGCTAGTCTTGAACCCGCTCCCCTTTCTTAAATGGTTCTGGTGACATCTTGTTCAATTCATTAAGGAGTCCCATTTCTGTACAGCTACAACTATCTCATCCCTTTCTCGCTCCCTTTCTATTACCATGAAGGAACATGAATATGACACTTAGCACCGGAAAAGTTGCAATGTTTGCATAGGACTGGAGCAAATGAAAGGGTGTGGTCTCGGATTTTACCGCGAAATTCTAGTTCGGTCATGATGTTTATAAATACGATAGCTCGCACCCCTTTCTCGAAACACTTTCTGTAAACTGCAGTTTCTTCTGTACATTAATGTTCACTACAGCTACAAAGACACAAATTTAAAGTCGCACCCTTTCTCGCTCCCCTTTGTATATATATTAAGTTAGCATCATTTCTATTATGATATTAACATACAGGAACATGAAAGACTTTAAGGCCTACATCAAATTACACTGACAATGTTAACATTTTAACATATAAACTTAGTTCGTAGTTCGATGCTTTAGCTATGATAGGGCTAGCACGATCCCGCTCCCCTTTCTCGTCTTGTTCTATCGCATCCTTTTCTCGCTCACCTTTTACAATGTAGGCACCGGAAAAGTTGCCATGGTTGCATAGGCCGGGAGCAAATGAACGGGTGTGGTCTCGAATTTTACCGGGAATTCTAGTTCGGTTATGATGTTCATAAATACGATAGCTCGCACCCTTGAAAGACTTTAAGGCCTACATCAAATTAAACTGACAAGGTTAAAATTTTAACATATAAATTATAGTTCGTAGTTAGATGCTTTAGCTATGATAGGGCTATACGATCCCGCCCCCTTTCTCGTCTTGTTCTATCGCATCCCTTTCTCGCTCACCTTTTACAATGTAGGCACCGGAAAAGTTGCCATGGTTGCATAGGCCGGGAGCAAATGAACGGGTGTGGTCTCGAATTTTACCGCGGAATTCTAGTTCGGTTATGATGTTCATAAATACGATAGCTCGCACCCCTTTCTCGCACCACTTTCTGTGAACTGCAGTTTCTTCTGTACATTAATTAATTTTCACTACAGCTACAAAGACATAAATTTAAAGTCGCATCCATTTCTCGCTCCCCTTTGTATATTAAGTCCATATCTTTTCTATTATGATATTAACATACATGGAAATGTAAGGCATTATAGGCCTACATCAAATTAAACTGACACGGTTAAATTTTAACATGGAAAATCTAGTTCATAGTTAAGCTATGATAGGGCTAGTCTGAACCCGCTCCCCTTTCTTAAATGGTTCTGGTGACATCTTGTTCAATTCATTAAGGAGTCCCATTTCTGTACAGCTACAACTATCTCATCCCTTTCTCTCTCCCCTTTCTATTACCATGAAGGAACATGAATATGACACTTAGCACCGGAAAAGTTGCAATGTTTGCATAGGACTGGAGCAAATGAAAGGGTGTGGTCTCGGATTTTACCGCGGAATTCTAGTTCGGTCATGATGTTTATAAATACGATAGCTCGCACCCTTTCTCGAAACACTTTCTGTAAACTGCAGTTTCTTCTGTACATTAATGTTCACTACAGCTACAAAGACACAAATTTAAAGTCGCACCCCTTTCTCGCTCCCCTTTGTATATATATTAAGTTCGCATCATTTCTATTATGATATTAACATACAGGAAAATGAAAGACTTTAAGGCCTACATCAAATTAAACTGACAAGGTTAAAATTTTAACATATAAACTTAGTTCAGTAGTTAAATGCTTTAGCTATGATAGGGCTATACGATCCCGCTCCCCTTTCTCGTCTTGTTCTATCGCATCCCTTTCTCGCTCACCTTTTACAATGAAGGCACCGGAAAAGTTGCCATGGTTGCATAGGCCGGAGCAAATGAGCGGGTGTGGTCTCGAATTTTACCGCGGAATTCTAGTTCGGTTATGATGTTCATAAATACGATAGCTCGCACCCCTTTCTCGCACCACTTTCTGTGAACTGCAGTTTCTTCTGTACATTGATTAATTTTCACTACAGCTACAAAGACATAAATTTAAAGTCGCATCCATTTCTCGCTCCCCTTTGTATATTAAGTCCATATCTTTTCTATTATGATATTAACATACATGGAAATGAAAGGCATTATAGGCCTACATCAAATTAAACTGACACGGTTAAATTTTAACATGGAAAATCTAGTTCATAGTTAAGCTATGATAGGGCTAGCGCGAACCGCTCCCCTTTCTTAAATGGTTCTGGTGACATCTTGTTCAATTCATTAAGGAGTCCCTTTTCTGTACAGCTACAACTATCGCATCCCTTTCTCGCTCCCCTTTCTATTACCATGAAGGGACATGAATACGCAACTTAGCACCGGAAAAGTTGCAATGGCTGCATAGGCCTGGAGCAAATGAAAGGATGTGGTCTCGGATTTTGCCGCGGACTTCTAGTTCGGTCATGATGTTTATAAATACGATAGCTCGCACCCCTTTCTCGCACCACTTTCTGTTAACTGCAGTTTCTTCTGTACATCAATTTTCACTACAGCTACAAAGACACAAATTTAAAGTCGCATCCCTTTCTCGCTTCCATCCATTTGTATATATTTATTAAGACAAATCCTTTAAGATAGAAATTCTTGTTCATAGTTAGATGCTCTAACTATGATAGGACTAGCACGATCCCGCTCCCCTTTCTGGTATTGTTGTAATAATAACTTGTTCAATTCATTGGTGCCCATTCTGTACAGCTACAAGTATCGGCTTAAATAAAGCCCGCATCCCTTTCTCGCTCCCCTTTCTATTACCATGAATACGACACTTAGCAGCGGATAAGTTGCCTATATGCCTGCAACAATAAAAGGGTGCGGTCTCGGATTTTTATGCCGAATTTTTTAGATCGGTCATGATGTTCATAGACATGATAGATGTTATGTTATAGCTCGCACCCCTTTCTCGCACCACTTTCTGTTACTAAGCTGCAGTTTTTCAGTACAAATTATGGGTGACTTTTCTTTACAGCTACAAAGAAACAAATTTAAAATCGCATCCCCTTTTCGCTCCCCTTTGTATAGGCCCTATTAAGTCCATATCCTTTCTATTATGATATTAACATACATGGAAATGAAAGGCATTATAGGCCTACATCAAATTAAACTGACACGGTTAAATTTTAACATGGAAAATCTAGTTCATAGTTAAGCTATGATAGGGCTAGCGCGAACCCGCTCCCCTTTCTTAAATGGTTCTGGTGACATCATGTTCAATTCATTTAGGATTCCCTTTTCTGTACAGCTACAACTATCGCATCCCTTTCTCGCTCCCCTTTCTATTGGACATGAATACAACACTTAGCACCGGCAATGGTTGCATAGGCCTGGAGCAAATGAAAGGGCGTGGTCTCGGATTTTACCGCAGAATTCTAGTTCGGTCATGATGTTTATAAATACGATAGCTCGCACCCTTTCTCGCACCACTTTCTGTTAACTGCAGTTTCTTCTGTACATTAATTTTCACTACAGCTACAAAGACACAAATTTAAAGTCGCATCCTTTCTCGCTCCCCTTTGTATATTAAGTCCATATCTTTTCTATTATGATATTAACATACATGGAAATGAAAGGCATTATAGGCCTACATCAAATTAAACTGACACGGTTAAATTTTAACATGGAAAATCTAGTTCATAGTTAAGCTATGATAGGGCTAGCGCGAACCCGCTCCCCTTTCTTAAATGGTTCTGGTGACATCTTGTTCAATTCATTAAGGAGTTCCTTTTCTGTACAGCTACAACTATCGCATCCCTTTCTCGCTCCCCTTTCTATTACCATGAAGGGACATGAATACGCAACTTAGCACCGGAAAAGTTGCAATGGCTGCATAGGCCTGGAGCAAATGAAAGGATGTGGTCTCGGATTTTACCGCGGAATTCTAGTTCGGTTATGATGTTCATAAATACGATAGCTCGCACCCCTTTCTCGCACCACTTTCTGTGAACTGCAGTTTCTTCTGTACATTAATTTTCACAACAGCTACAAAGACACAAATTTAAAGTCGCATCCATTTCTCGCTCCGCTTTGTATTATTATTAAGTCCATATCCTTTCTAATATGGTATTAATATGCTGCAGGGAAATGTAAGGCAAATAGGCCTGCATCAAATAAAACTGACACGGTTAAATTTTAACATGGAAAATCTAGTTCATAGTTAAGCTATGGTAGGTCTAGCACAAACCCGCTCCCCTTTCTAATATGGTTCTGGTGACATCTTGTTCAATTCATCAAGGAGTCCCTTTTCTGTACAGCTACAACTATCGGGTAAGTCCGCATCCCTTTCTCGCTCCCCTTTCTATATATTTCCATGAAGGGACATGAATACGACACATAGCACCGGAAAAGTTGCAATGGTTGCATAGGCCTGGAGCAAATGAAAGGGTGTGGTCTCGGATTTTACCGCGGAATTCTAGTTCGGTCATGATGTTCATAAATACGAAGACCCCTTTCTCTTAAATTCATTGGTCCCTTTTCTGTACAACTACAGCTATCGGGTAAGTCCGCATCCCTTTGTCGCCCTCCTTTCTATTACCATGATATGAAGGGACATGAATACGACACTTAGCACCGGCAAATGGAGCAAATGAACGGGTGTGGTCGCGGATTTTACCGCGGAAGTCCGGAATTCTAGTTTGGTCATGATCATGATGATGTATATAAATACGACAGCTCGCACCCTTTCTCGCACCACTTTCTGTTAACTGCAGTTTGTACCTTAATTTTCACTACACCTATACAAAGACACAAATTTAAAGTCTCATTCCTTTCTCGATCTCGCTCCCCTTTGTATGTTAAGTCCAAATTTATTATGGTATTAACATACAGGGAAATGTAAGGCACATAGGCCTGCATCAAATTAAACTGACACGGTTAAATTTTAAAATGGAAAATCTAGTTCATAGTTAAGCTATAATAGGTCTAGCACAAACCCGCTCCCCTTTATAATATGGTGACATATTGTTCAATTCATCAAGTTGGTCCCTTTGCTGTACAGGTATAACTATCGGTTAAGTCCGCATCCCTTTCTTGCTTCCCTTTCTATTACCATGAAGGGACATGAACACGACACTTAGCACCGGCAAAGTTGCAATGGTTTCATAGGCCTGGAGCAAATGAAAGGGCGTGGTCTCGGATTTTAGAACAAAATCTTAAGGCCCTTCACAATATTGGTTTTGAGTTTACTGCCGCATCCAAAATTGAGAATTGCAAAATATTTAATTAGGCCTATTTGATATTTATTTGACATTTCTCTATTAAATGACATTTTAATTACATTAATTTGCTACTCATATAAATCATCCTAAATTAACTATGATGCTGAACAAACAAAGAATCCCTCTGCATTATTATCAATGTATGAAATCAACCATAATTGCAATATAATAATACATTTGATACGCTTAAAAGTAAAAAAAAAGTAATTAATAATTATTTAAAGCTACCTCGTGCCTTTAAAAAAAACAGAAAACAAAAAAATACACTATTATTAAGGCTTATATCGCATTTGATATAGGCCTACTGCAGGGCCTATAAATTATAGAATAATGAAGTTTCAAGTTTCTTTCAAGTTCACAGAATTTTATTCACAGTAGATGTATCACGTGTATAGGTACATGTACATCTCTGTGGGTAAACAAATCATGCGTTATAGGAATATTCCATCGGAGGAAATTTGGGGGTCATCTGTTGTGCATGCGCAAAACCTTGGAGCTAGCTTGCCTGGTTTGATCACAGATATCATATTGCACATACACACAGTGTTGTTGCACACTGCAGTTTGATCGGTGGGGATCGGTGACACCACATTTTGAAACTTAATCTGTGTGCCACGTGTTTCATGTCAAGGTGCAGGAACCTGGGCAGGGTCCAGGGTCTAGAATTAATTGTTCATACTCTACATGCTTTGCCTGTCAGCAGTCAATTACAGGCATGCATCAAAGTGTCTCAAGAGAGCATTGGCCAAAGCTAACATTAAACACCGGGCCTCCGCCTAATGCTCAATTTACATGCTTTATACAGGAATGATGGTCATTTTGTTGTACTTGGGAGATCGGGGATACATACACATGTATAGTAGATGCATGCAGATGCTAAAGGTTTCTGTGTAAATATGGGATGTGTTTTTGTTGCAATATAGTGTACACATGTCCTGATTTTTATAGCTTTTTTATGTTTATGATTAAATGCATTAATTATGGCACATATTGAGATCAAAGTTTAATAAAGTGACTCAGGAGCATTATGTATATTAAATGTAGGTCTATGCGGTATTTTTTAACAATGAGTGTTACTTTTTCATTTGGTGCAAAGGTTTATACTGACCTGTTAATGTAAAAACAGGTGCATGTAAAAGAGGTCAAATCATGATGTTAAAGATCATACATAAATGGTATTCCACTCTCTCACTCCCATTTGTCCCCTCTCCCTCTCTGTTGTGTCACACAAACTCCTTCTCTTCTTTCTATTTCTAAAATCAGTGTTAGCAGTCAAGTTAGCTCAATCGATAAGGCGTTCGACTATGGTGCGAGAGATTGCGAGTTCGAACCCTGGCGGTGCCTAATACGCTCTCATGGAAAAATTGAGTTAGCTTGAAATTCCCCTGGACAAGGAACTTACTGCTAATTGTCTCGTTGCAACCCATATGAAACTCGGGGAGCTGATCCTGTTTGCGAAGTTTAATTGTGGAATGTCTAGGGTGTGCGCTCTTGAAGCATTAAAGTCTCTGAATTGTTGTTAAATGGTTTATGGAATGATGTGGGGCCATAGTGGTCAGCGACAACCTGTAAAGTGTGCTGAGGCTTAGCCTTGTGGATCTACGTCTAGGCATTGTTCCTGTGCTTTTTTTTATTTAATATTCATCGACTCACTTTCTCTCCCTCTCAAGTATTGCTATTGAACCAAAATGTGCCACAAGACCTATAGTAATCAACCCAAGTTCTGTAATGTTTTCAACAGAAACAAATAAAATGAAATATGAATATAAAAATACCCAAATACAAATCACTTAATCTTAATTTCAACACAAAATGCAAACAAATACTCAAAGCATAAGAAATTGTACACTAGACAGTGACTTTATAAATAACATTGTTTGAATTCAGTTGATGAATAATAAAATCTTGATACTTTTGGTTGACCCTGACCATGCTCACTGCAGCAGTTTCACATAATGAGTTTGGCACTGGTTTGCGCTGGAAGGTGATCAAAGTAAATCAAAACATAAATAGGAATAGGGTTATCTCTTTATCTAGCCACAAGCCTTGTAACAGTATTACTATCCTCAACTCACAAATCTTGCCAACTAGCGTTTCTAGATCGCTATCTCTTAATTCTAAATTTTGATGCAAAGGGCTTGGTCACACTGTATGACCTACTTGTTATCAATCAGCTATTCCATTTGAAATCCACTCTCCCCCTGTGCAAGATTTTGGAAATATCTTCCACAGGGGGAGTATGAATTTCAAATGGAATTAGCCCATTAGGCAGTTCCTTTTTTAAAATTTTATACCCCCTCTGAATCTTCCACAAAGGGAGGGTGAGTTTCAAATGGAGCTTATAGTGCTTATTCCATTTGGAAGATGTTTCCAAAATCTTCCACAGGGGGAGTGTGGATTTTAAATGGATTTGCCCTATAGAAGTAATCATATTGAAAACCTTGCTAAATGTTATACTGCTGCAAATGTGTGATCATTTTTCATAAGTCAATTCAGATTTCACAAGTTTTTCTTTTTAAGTTGATGAAGCTCGAAGTGGTGGGAGTTTGAAATTCAAGTGAAATAATTTGTAACTCAAGTTTCTCTTCAATGAAAGCAGAGCTCAAACACTACTGAAATTAAAAAAAGATTTGCATTGCTTATTATATTTGATATTCTGGTGCAGATATTGGCGCTACACATGCATAAATTGTTGAAACGTATCAATTTGCTTTATTAACAAAAAAACAAGCAAACAGAGAAATTGTTACATATAAAACTACTCCTTCGATCTATGACCTAGCATATTCCAATGAAATGAGACATGCCACGAGGAAACTCAATTTTAGTAATAAATGTTTTTCAATATTAAGGTTATAAATTATTTTAAACTGTTGTGATTTGGTAGTTCACAGCATCTTACGAATGGTAGTGAGCTTTGGCAAAAACTGCATTGCTCAATTCATAGCGAGTGTGTAGAAGAATTAAAATATCACAGATATACTTTTATAGGTGCTGCGGTTCTTGAGTTACGTTGTAAAGAGGGCTGAAACAACAACACTTAAATTGTAAAACGTACATAACTCATTAACAACAATAAATTAAGCAAGTTTGCAAATTATACGATGTGTAGAATAAACTTTTGCAAAACATCAAGGTGTTAATTTTCAATAATATATTAATCTAGATAATGAAAATCGATTTTTAGGTCTACCCTTAAGGGAATACTTCCCATAAATTGAGAATTGGTCATATTTAGCAAAGTTCATCGTTTGGCTAAAACGCTACATGTAATTTTTATACTTTTTTACTCATGGGTGGGGAAAGGCTATGTGCTAGAGAAAACATCTTACAAGTTCCCATAATGCATTTCTTCCCTAGACTGATGTATTTCAGTGCAATATGGGTCGATAGTGAGAAAAAATAGCTCAATTGCAAGATCTGGATGAGTTGTGTTAATTGAGGTTGTCACTCTGGATGGATGTTGTACTGAATAGCAAATCAGTATACAGAGAAGAAATGCATTGTAGGAAATGCAAGATATCTCCTCAGAATAGACATCATTTTTCACCAGCTATGTTACGTAACTTCACCAGCGTATAATGTCCAATGGTAATACAGTTCTCCATCAGAATAATACAGATGTGATGCACTAATGGAGTGTAGTGTATAAGGGACCATTCACAAACACTTGTTGGGGGGCTGATGCAAAATATTTCATCACAAAAAATTTTGGGCCCCCCCCCATTTTCAGATCTCAGAAGTTCCAGTTCCCCTTTTTGACATGAAATTTTAAGGGTCAACCTGATAGAAAAACATATAAACTCAGTTTCCCCAGGAAAATTTGTGGTCATTTTTTTCAGTCCCGCCCTAGGAGGGTCAAAACTTTTAAGGGTCCCCTTTTTGCATCAGGCCCCCCTAACAAGTGTTTGTGAACAGTCCCTAATGATTGACCAGTATAGAATGGCAGGCACCCATACTACCCATTCTGACATGGGGTACTTCCCAGAATACACACATGGAATCTATAAGTACTTTATGCTTTGCAGCTCTTTGAAATAAATAATGTGACTGAGGAAATTGGAATAGGATAGCTATGATTTGTTGGAGGTAAATGTTGATGATACAGTTACTGTATTTGGTGTCAGAATTGTATAGCTGTGTATGTTCCGATTTCATGAATTACCTTTGAAGCATTATTGAGAGAGTAATCTTCAAAAGAGCGGCGGACACGTTATCTTTTAACTGTTTCACCCAGTGTCTGTTGGAAATGTTTTAAGCAGGCACGGATATGCAACGAGTCGGGTTACTTGCAATACACACTTGTGCTATAAATAGATTTTTCATTACCGGAGCTTGGTGACGTCAAAATGTACCTGGGCATGGCGACTGATGCGTCACTGGGCATCATGTACGCCTGAGCAACTCTCTGTAAATTGATGGGCTTGGATATGACCACAGTCCTCTACACTGGGGACCATTTTGAAAGGCTTCTTAATAATTGCTCAATGTAAGCTTATGTGAAGTAGTCAACAATCTTTAATAGCACCCCAAGTTTTCAATCAACAACTATATTTACCGAGTTGATCATTTTGAGTCAGCGCTGTCAACTTAATTACAAACAGTCTGTAAATCTTGTTTAGCAGTGCCGTGCATGGAGACTTATTTGTGAAAGTGTTATTTTACAATATGAAGATTGTCTAAATAGTCAATAAGTGCAAGAACCTTTTTATACCTAGCTGTCCCTGGTGACATTTTGTCCCCATTCACCTTCCACTGACTGTGTGATATGCAACCCAGAGGAATGCAATTACTACTCAAAAATTACATGAGTGTTGCCATAGCAACCTTGGATTTCTGGATCTGATTTTTATGATTGGATCAGCAAGTTGACCCTATTCACAACCTGAATGCCACCTCAAGTGTTGCCGACTGCGCTCAAAACGTATCATACTTTTTTGTCATTAAATTACAAGAAGAAAATTTTAATATCTTTCTTATGGGAGAGGTAGGGATGCAGGTTGATGCAGCTATAACTGTAGGCAAGACTCTACTTCTGCCAAGCTAGTTGCATGGGGAAAAGGTTTCTTTATTTTGCAAACACATATGACTTGTGGATAATGTGATATTAAAAGCTTGTTTTGAGTGCAGTTGGGAGGTTTGATATCATGCATTCCATTATCTTTGTACAAATGTATAGGAAACATCCTTGTACTGTGTGACCAACAATGCTCAATAGTTAATTAAAAGCTATATGAAGCTATTTTCAGCTAGCAAGATGAGTGGGTATAATTCAGTAAAAGAATAAAGGACATTTTGTGTGGGAGCAAGACTTTCTATCATAATAGTGGTGGTATAATTTGACCAACTAAAACCTAATAGCAATTGTCTAAATTAATAACAGGGTCTTGTTGTAATTCAAGTCAGTAATTATTGTACTAGTGGAAATAAAAGATTGAATGTAGTTTTGCTCATCTGGACCCAAAGGCTGAGAATAAAATTGCACACTTGATTGGTTGGGTGTGCATGTGCTATTCCAGTTGAAATCCATAAACTCCCGATGGAAGACAATGACCTTAATCTCTCACACTGGGGTGTAATTCTCACTCCGCCTGTGGAAGATTAAGATTATATCTTCCATAGGTGATGTATGGATTTCATCTGGAATAGCCCATCTTCTTTTCTTTACTCTTATCATAATTCCATTGTTGTTTCCTTCCTTCCTTTTAATCTATTCAGCATGGGTAATTAAAAAAAAAGCCGGTCTAATTGGAAAAAACTAATTGGATAAAATGTCTCTTCAAAACGCAACATTTAAATTTGTGTGCCAGCCAAATGGGGCCAGCCATTCCTAATGGGTAATGTACGTTATGAATATTCAAGGAAATGAGAAATCATGTTACATGGAAAATACATAAAATGTAATAGGATTTTGATGTACATGGACATTTGTGAACAATGTTATCCAAAGAAGTAATTAAATATGGCAAGACGAGAGAGATTTAAAGTGAAATGTGTAATATCCTTGGTATGTCATATGCACACTTTAAACAACATTAAGTGTGATGAATTGGTTGACATGTAAGTGAATACCATGTACCGTATTTCGATCAAATAGTCGCCCCCCCCTCAAATAAACGCCCCACCACTTTTTTCAACCAAGATGTTTCAAAATGCCGATATTTCCATGCTATCTTGTGTAGTAAGCTTACCAAGTTGCCCACATGGTCGATAATAGCGTTAATAATTGGCGAAAATCTGGATTGGAAACCCGGAAGTGAGTGTTTCTAGTTCGTAGTTCGTTTTAGCGTGAGTTTTAAGTTTACGTAATGATTTTAATGGGAATTATTGTTCTAAAATTGACCTTGAATAAATGCCCCCTTGGGAAAATGTAACGCCCCAGGGGCGTTTATTTGACGAAATACGGTATCCAGATTATGTACCTCACAATAATGTTGCTCATTAAATTTTGAGTATACTAACAAGGCTTCCATTCTGGATTTACCATGACGAAAGGATGCAAATACATATGACATATTATTGCAAGTAGTTGGTAGAATATGTAGTTACTGAGAAACATGGATAACATTATTCACAAGCTGTAAAATGAAATGATTATTTCAAATAATACATACGTACATATAACAGCTTTTATATAGCACAATTTCAATACTGATCATTGCACTTTACAACAAAAAACTTACGCTACTACTATAAACTACAAGAAAACAAAAAAAAACACCACCAACAATGGTTAAGAAGATGGGTCTTCAAGCTATTTTACAACTGTGGCAGATGACCTAATGGATGAAGGAAGATTGTTCCAGATTCTGGGTCCAAAGACGGTGAACAATCCATCTATTGGTCTTCAGAATGTTGAGTGTCAGTATTTTCTAAAACCCAAATGTTACTTACCTGTTACCTGTGGTAAAATTCCAATAGTATCGTAGGTTTGATTGCTCACATACACAAAAACTTAATGAAAAACTGGATTATGAAATTAAATCTTAAGCTGGGAAACAAAGTATATTTACCAGAAATGAAGCTTACAAAGCCTTTCTATGTGTCGCACATATTTATGCCTCCACCGGAGGTATTATGTTTCCTGGTTGTCCATCCATCCGTCCGAGCTTGCGGGTGCAATATCTCGGAACTGGTAAGATGTACAGTGATGCAATTTGGGGGATGGTCATTGGCGGTCTTCAAATTCCAGTAGGTTTGGTTAGTGGGTCAAGGTCACCCAAGGTCATCTAGGGGTCATCTGAGGTCAAATTAGCAAAAAATGTCGTATGGGCATGAACCTTGGTGGGTACTGTAAACATTTAGAACCAAATTTGTTGAGGGTCATTTTGGGGTCATCCTGGGTCACCCAGGGGTCATCTGAGGTCAAATAACTTAAAACTGTCGTATGGGCATGAAACTTGGTGGGTACAGTCAACATTTAGAGTCAAAATTTTTGACGGTCTTTTTTGGGTCATCAGGGGTCACCCAGGGGTCATCTGAGGTCAAATAACTTAAAGCTATCATATGGGCATGAAACTGGGTGGGTACTGTAAACATTTAGAACCAAATTTTTGAGGGTCATTTTGGGGTCATCCGGGGTCACCCAGGGGTCATCTGAGGTCAAATAACTTAAAACTGTCGTATGGGCATAAAACTTGGTGGGTACAGTCAACATTTAGAGTCAACATTTTTGGCGGTCTTTTTTGGGTCATCAGGGGTCACCCAGGGGTCATCTGAGGTCAAATAACTTAAAGCTATCATATGGGCATGAAACTGGGTGGTATAGTCAACATTTAGAGTCAAATTTTTGGATGGTCATTTTGGGGTCATCTGAGGTCAAATAACTTAAAACTGTCATATGGGCATGAAACTTGGTTGGTACAGTCAACATATAAAGTTAAATTTTTTGGAAGGTCATTTTGGGGTCATCCGGGTTCACACAGGGGTCATCTGAGGTCAGATTATTAAAAACTGTCGTATGGGCCGGTTAAAATGATACGCGTCAAGGTGGAGGCATCGTGGCCGACGCTTTGCGTCGAGAACCGCGCAAGTCGAGAACCGCTCTAGTTATTTATTGTATTTTATAGATGAAACAAATTGAAACACAATTTATTTTGTGTTGTGAATGTGATACTTGTTAAATTGGCGCATATTTTAAGCTTTTTAATCTTAAAAATCTTTCTTAGTTGCATAGATGTATGCTGATTATGCAAGTACCTTGATCTGATATTCTGTTTTTGTCTGCCTTTGGTTTTGTTTTTATGTAGGTTCTATCACTTGGACCTGATGTGCTTCCAGAATATAAGCTACAGTCACCACGGATACACAACTGGACTATACTGCATTATTCTCCTTTCAAAGCCGTATGGGACTGGATAATTCTCTTATTGGTGATGTACACTGCTATAGTTACTCCATATAATGCAGCATTCTTGCTGGATGCAGAAACTCATGAGGATGCCGACAGTGCGCCACAAACCAACCGAGAACGCTACCAGGAACCTCTAACTATCATAGACCTCATTGTAGATGTTATGTTTATTATTGATATTCTTATAAACTTCCGGACAACCTATGTAAATAAGAACGATGAGGTTGTTTCCCATCCTGGGAAAATCGCAGTGCATTATTTCAAAGGCTGGTTTTTAATTGACGTTGTCGCAGCAATACCTTTTGACCTGTTGCTTTTCGGGGCAGAGAGTGACCAGGTAAATACTGAAGGGGAGCATGAAAACCAGGTGAGGCCTTTTTGTTAAAATGAGTGACTTGGATCAGGACAGAATTCATCACTATTGTAGATGCATGCATACAAGTTAAAAATCAAATTGGGGTGGTGTTTATAATTTTGATTTAAACCTGATTTTGAATGACATCAATTGTGTGTTCATACGTAATTGATTTTATGTTGTCATGACATGCATATAAAGTAGTGCTGAATTGTTCATCGGTGCTACAAAAGCAGGTATAAAACAGGTTTGAAAGAAGAAAATTAAATAGACATTGAATGAAGTAAGACTATGACATATTGTCATACTTTGATCAAGGCATTTTCCATTGTGGTACCAGGGGGGTTGGGGGTTGGCACTCACTACAAATGGATGATGGGGATGTGCGGCCACATTGACCCCCATTTTTCAACTCCATCTCATACAATGACCTCTCTTTTTCTTTTGGTGTATTCCCTCTCACCCAATGCCTCCCAAGAATTTTTGACAAATTTCTGATAATCTCTCATGGAATAACCCGGTTTTTTTCATTATTTTTATTCAAATTGGTCAAAATATTTTGATGACTTTTTGAAAATTTTATATCAATTTTCATATTTTGACCCAAACCCCTCTTTTGGTAGGATTTTCCCCAGTCTCACAGAAAAAAAACCCTTTTTGGGCCTTCTCACTGAAAGACCCTTTTTTGGTGTCTAGGCTTTCATTGAAAGGCTCCTAGTTTCGAACTGCTGTCACAATTGGATACCTCATCAAGTGTATCCAATAGGTCACAATTGGATACCCCATCAAGGAAGGAAGTGTATCCAATAGGTCACAATTACATTCAGTGCAAAAACTATTTATGCCTGTAAATTTATACCTGTTTCACAGTACCAGTAACCAGGTCGATCACATTAATGAACAAATATTTGTGTGTTTTTATATCTCAAAGTCCTATTCTGTTTTTCCATTTTAATTAGCATGAATTTTTGATAATCTTATGCTATCAGCAAACACATAAGTTGCCATAACATTACATATTTTCATCATCATATTATATAGCACTGCAACAAGAACTGGTTAGCGTTATATTAGTACAGATATGTAGAATATTTATGTGATATGAGTGGATATATACTGTGCCAAAAAAGTATCCTTACACTTGGAAAAATAATTACAATTCCAAAACTGAACCATATTGGAATACATTTGTTATTTTTAATAGATGCACTATCTAATCCTGCACATTATGACATCACATTGAATCCAATGCGACCTTGAGAAGTAAAGTTACAAGCAATTGAATAGATGAAGGTCCAGTTTTAAAAGTGACAATCTGGCCTATACAAGGTGCAAAAGGATTCCAACAAGCGCAACAAAGAGACAACACAGTTTCTTCAATGAAGCTTTATTTAAGGCAGCTGTGTACTCTCAGACATGCATGTAGTAAAAGTGCCATAACTTTGTAATTATTCATGCAAGGTATATAAAAGTACACATTTTTATAAAGGCAAGACATCAATGAATCTCAATATAAATACAGATTTGGTGAAAAAAACAACAATTATGAAGAAAATCACAAAAAAGTGAATTTTTGGCAATTTTTGTTCGGTACATCATAACAAAAAAAATCAATTTCCAAAAATTTTGTTTTGTTTTTTTCTTAATCTTGAGGCACCATTCCAAAAATATTTTTTTTAGTTTTTTGATATTGGCTTTAATTTTGAGATATTGACCATATAAGGCATCAAAATGAACTTTTAAAATTCACAAACGCCTATTTGCACAAAATGATGCCTAAAATCGGAAATAGACCAAAATATAAAAAAATGAGAAAACTGTTTCTTAAGTCGATCATGCTTTTCATGATGAGCATAATTGCTTACCTATAGATGCTGTATTTATTGAGTTATTGTGTACCTAAAATCGTCATTAATTTACAGAGAAAATGAACATTGAAATAAAGGCTGTTGAAGTTTAAAGTGTTCACATTTTGCACTTTGATCAAAGCTCACAGGAGAATGTGGCAGTTCTTGTTTCTCTACCTTACATTACGTGAACACCGGGTAAATCTACAGCCCCTTGAGAAGTTTGGGCGAAATCTATTCATATCTTAATGTTTAAATCGGGGAAAGAACTTGAAAAAATTCACATTTTATCGGCTAAAACGGAGCCATTTGACCGCTAGGTTTTTATGAAATCAGTGCTTCCGTGGTGCTTCCATAAGATGTGCCGCGCATGCAGATAAGCGTTGCGTATGCGTAGCATATCTGTGCGTTAACAAATTGCGCGACTACAAAACACGATGCGTTGTTGCGCGCGTGTACCCCGATGGTACAACAAAGATTCTTTCCTTTTAAATTGCGGAACGAAGTGAAATAGTGAAATAAAATCCATAAAATAGAGCAGTTGGAGTTAACAAATCTGGATTTTCTTTCCTTGTATATTATAAAGTATTATAAAAAACATAACTAAGTAAATACATTTAAAAAAAGCTCAATTTCATGAAAGAAACAATGTCTAGAGTACACAGCCATGTTAAAGCAGTTTTTATTTCAGTTTTTACTTGTCTGTACTTTTCATAACTTTCATTTTATTTGTCAGCTATTTTATTTCAGTTTTCTTTTGTTCCTTTTGTTTTAAATTAAAGGCACCCACAGATAAGCCATTCACCACTCTCAAACCAGGTGTCTAGTCCGTGGGACCATCAACTAATCAAATGCTTGTAACTTTGCTTCTTGAAGTCACATTTGATTCATTGGGGTGTCATAATGTGCCGGATGAGTGCATCCATGAAACAAATAAATTTACCCAAATATGGTTTGGTTTTAAAATTAGGATTTTTCTTCCAAGTGTAAGGATACATTTTTGGCCCAGTATATATATATATATATTTACCCAACCAACCTGCATTGCTTTTTTTCACCTGAAGAAGGGCTAGACCCAATACCGGTCGTGTAATTGAAATATATTTACAGCAATTCTGTCACCTGTAAACTGTAATTAACTTATTGTAATTTTAATTGCCGACGCAGTCTAAACTTTATATATATATATATATATATATATCCAGGTAGAATTGTAAAGTTAGGTCCAGTTTTCAACAGTATGTATCCTGAATTATTCCATGTCAAGAAATAAGGTCACGCAGTCTTACCTAATTGAGTCCAGAGTAATTTGCACTGTAGATAAAGCAAGCCCCATTGTAATAAAGGTATTGCATTGATGCAATATATTTCAGTGAGTTTTGAATTGAATTCTGTAATCATGGTCATAGTATGATGTAAATTCAACAGCTAGACTTGAAGATCAGGATCGACAAAATCTATTAAAACATAATTACTTTTTTATCAAAGAGTCATATTAGCTTTTATCAATTATTATATTTTCTTTACAATTAATAGCATTTGCTGCTTTCAATTTCATTTCCTACTGTATCACTGTTTTTTGGTTTTACAAAATCAAAATAAGTTGCTTCAATTCTGACATTTTGCAGCTTAATTTTTATTCTTAGACTTAAACGAGCATTGCATAAAAATTGTGTTTTTTTAAGTATCAAATTATTTTAGATTCAAGCATATAAGGTATAATTTTTAAACAACAATATGTCTGTATTTCTGCAAAAATCAAGTTTTTATTGCAGTGCTACCAAGATCAAACCAGGTAAATAATATAAATATTGGGGACCATATTCAGAGATTCAAGTGGCCTTTTGGGCCTTTTGTCCCAATAATTCACCATACAGTAGCAGAACTGGTACAATGACTTAAGCTGGCTAGTGTGTCGCATCAAGTCTAGGTTTTACCATGATATGAAAATGCTGTAGTAAACATATGAAAAGGGGACCCAAATATATGAGATTTTTATCATAACTGAAGAAGCTATGGGTCATAATTGTGCCACTGAACACTGATTGCATAGCTTGACTGGGCATGTTATCGGTGATGTCGTGCCATGATGATGATGCTATCAATAGAGGTCCTACCTTAGTTATATATACTTGTCAGGTCAACCTTGCCTGTCCCATTATTACAATACACCAGGATCCACAACATGCTCATCTATCAGGGCACAATTCTTTAACCCCAATACATCTGTACATTCATTGAACAATTAAATTTAATTAAGGTTATTGAACTATGCCATTGGGATGAGGCCATTGTGGTTCATAGTGATAGGATAGGATAGGATTTTGTCCTAATGTACATTTTATTCAACATCACTGTGTAGTATTTAAAGTGCATATTATGATAATTATGACTTATGCTAGGAGTTTTTAATTTCAGAAATACAGAAACAAATTAAAAGTATTCATGAAAAAAAATGAACAGTTTTCATAACAATTTGTTAACATTTGATATGAAATCAGTCGATATTGCTCTTTAAATTCCTGTAATGATGCCAAAATGCATAAAAAATGGTTTGGAAAACACCTCCAAATCTGTAGCTAAAACCCTTTGTTAAAAATGTAATAAATGAATCCTTTTGCCTATTTATACCAAGTTATTTAAGTGAATCATGGTTTGATATGTATAATATGATGATATAAATCTGTATGTGTTTGCTTGTGGCTAGATTACTGTGTGTTTGCTGATATGCTGTATATTTATATATAATATATATCTGTGCTGCTTGCAAGAAAGCTCTGCACAGCACCGCAGTTTAAGTGAATGAAACCATATAAACTAATATCACACCAAATTCAACTTTTTCTTTTACAATTGCCTGTGTTGACTTGAAAACGCATGTTCAGATTCAATCAGAGTGAACAAATAATTTGTTTGAAATTGATGATTTTTTTTTGTATAATTTTTGTTCATTTTATTTAATAATCTACCAGCTATTAATTGTGAAGGGTTTGCTTAAGAATTGTGTTAGCTATTACAGTACATTATTATCAGCCATTTTAAATTAAATATGCAGTGTGCACAAGATTTCAATAAATCAGTTTTCTTAAGACATTTGTTAGTAAACATTGGTAAACTAGGTATTTTAACTTATTTGGACAAACTAAATCAAACAAAGGGGTTTATCAATCATTATTTTTCATCTATGACCCTAAAAATGACCAATAAAATGACCCTATACAAGGGTCAAAAATTAAACATGTTCTGATTTCACTCAAAGCATGTCAAATTGTCCTGCTAAAAATTGGTTTATCAGTGCTACCTTAGTAACTACACATTACAGATAGTGGAAACCTATCTGTTTCTCACTTTATTTGAAAATCATAACACCTTTAATTTTTGACCCCAATACAACTTGAAAATTGACCTTCAAGCTTTTTTGGCACATATCTTTGCAATCACAGGTCGTACATGAACAAAATTTATATTTTTGTTATCCTTATGATCAGACAAATAATTTGGTATGCTTTTGAATGTATTTTGAATGCTATAATTTTTGACCTCTATATAACCCTATGGGGTCATATTGAGGGTCATATACTCAAAACAACACTTGATGACCCCCTTTTTGGATTCAGCAGGTCCAAATTAGTAAAGACACCAGAGTAATTACCAATTTTCCTCCAGTCTATGGCACAGTGAGTCTATGGTATAAATAGATCTTTATCACCTCCTTTATTTTATTTATATGTAGATATTTACAACAAACACACCCCTACATACACACTGGTATTTTCATTATGACATAGAAAGATGTAGATATGCAATGCATACAAGATAATAAGATTTCTGACAACAATACAATTTGTAATATAGTTTCTTTCTGCAAGAAAAATGAACTATTGGTTAATGGTCACAAAAAGCAAGGTGTGTTGATTTATGTACGATTCTTATTCAGTGGGTGTAGCTTGTAAAGAATTCACATAATTTGATTGGTTTTCAGGATGTATATAATATCCCACAATAGCGGATAGTCGTATAGGACAGCGGCACGCTTGTCGACCCTCAATGATCGTGCTATAATGCTTTCGCATAATACATGTGCAAGAACTAAGAACGCGGTTCGCCATGCAGCTTAAATGTTTGTAAGGGGTTCGTTCATTTAAAACAACAGGGATGTCCCAACAAGTGTAACTTTATTTTTTTCTGGAAAAAAGCAGTTTTTCTTACAAATATTATACTTAAACTGAATAAGAATGAGAATATAAGCCCATCCATTATGACACGATATTGAAAAGGCAAAAGACAAAATGCTGTCTTTTATTCTCTAAAGAAAAGCACAATATGAAAGGCATACTCAAAGTTTAAAGCCTTCTGTTGTTATCTTGAGTATACATAACAATGTTTTCAGACTACAGCTAGCCCAGAGGAATTCTTATTATCAGGAGATAGCAATGTTTTCAGACTACAGTTAGTCAGAGGAATTCTTATTATCAGGTGATAGCGATGTTTTCAGACTACAGTTAGTCAGAGGAATTCTTATTATCAGGAGATAGCAATGTTTTCAGACTACAGTTAGTCCAGAGGAATTCTTATTATCAGGTGATAGCGATGTTTTCAGACTACAGTTAGTCAGAGGAATTCTTATTATCAGGAGATAGCAATGTTTTCAGACTACAGTTAGTCCAGAGGAATTCTTATTATCAGGAGATAGAGATGTTTTCAGACTACAGTTAGTCAGAGGAATTCTTATTATCAGGAGATAGAGATGTTTTCAGACTACAGTTAGTCAGAGGAATTCTTATTATCAGGATGTTTTCAGACTACATATATTTATTTTATCATCAGGAGATAGCAATGTTTTCATACTACAGTTAGTCCACAGGAATTCTTATTATCAGGAGATAGTATACAAATATATACTGCCATGAGAGGTTCTGGTTAAAACTATGGGCCTGAGGTCAGATCAGTAGTATTAATTGATCTCAACGAGGACCACAGTTTTAACCAGAACTTCGAATAAAGGCAGTATATATTTGTTTTATATACTTCATTAATATGTTCTTTGTTCATTGATTGGTTAAAAGAAAATTATTTGACGCTTTGACTCTCCAGCTTCTATCCGGGGTGAACAGCAAAAAATCGAATAGGCTAAAATCGGGCTAACCAATTACAGCAGCGCGAAATCATGCTATGGCAGTTTCGCGTGCATGAACTGTTCCATCACATCCAATGCGCGCACGCGGAAGGCATGGTCAAAAGTACTATTTACGGCTTGGAGGTACTATTTATGGCTCATCCGGGACATTGTAAATACTATTTACGGCTTAGAGGTACTATTTACAGACAGGAGTACTGTTGGTAAAACTATTTTTGGTCATGTGATCCACTTTTAACCAATCAATGAACAAGAATATATTAATGAAGTATATAACAATGTTTTCAGACTACTAGGGCCTATTTATTTTATCATCAGGAGATAGCAATGTTTTCAGACTACAGTTAGTCCACAGGAATTCTTATTATCAGGAGATAGCAATGTTTTGTTTTGTTTTTAAATCCATTTAACCAGTGAAGTTCAGCCGACTACAAATTAAAATCATACAAAGAGTCATGGAGATACATAAATGTTATAAATACTTAGTTTAATATTCAAAATAGATGTAACACAAATACTACATTTTTTACAAACCTTCAGATGATTCTTTGGTTAAAAATAAGCACCTTTTAAACAAGACTTTAAAACAGGATCTAATCTTAAAGAAACCGAGGTATCGTGCATGGTATATAACTGATCCGAATTCCGATATTACAATTTGTACTTCTTATATGCTGAGAACTTTTCGATTCCCCCATGCTTACATCCTTGAGGTGGAAGTCTTCTGTAGTATTTTGTTTAAAAATATCCAGGATTTGGGAATCTAACGCCACACTGCTGACTCGATCAAACACAATCTTTGTACCGAGATGACAGTGCACAGACACCGAGTACGTCGCCATGTTGTTGATTGTTGTCATGAAGCGGAAAAAACAGCGATTTCGTGTACATAATATTTTAGATCTCGCCGCTGAAAATATTAAAATTAAAAAAATTCCCTTTTCACGTAAATATCGCAGTAAGAAGTTCGTAAATACTATTAAAAATAATATTATATATTTTTATTGAAAAAAAGAACGAATATTTAACGATTATAATTTTTTTCGTCGCGTTTTTTTTTAATACATACATAAACTATACGTTAAATTGAAATACAGACTTTTAAATAGTACGACGGGTGCAAAATACTCACACTCTAAGCTGTATACTATGGACGTGCGAACTGAGGAATGGTGTTACTTTGAAACCGGTAGCATAATATTCACAATCGAGAGCGAATTTGGTATGAAAAAGTTGAAATAATTTTTTTTTAAATATGAATAAAAAAAAAATTGGTGCGGGCGTAATCAGACGAGCGGGCGGTCGAGGACAAACAAACACTTTTATTTTGGCCTTAGTCCAGAGGAATTCTTATTATCAGGAGATAGCGATGTTTTCAGACTACAGTTAGTCCAGAGGAATTATTGTCATCAGGAGATAGCGATGTTTTCAGACTACAGTTAGTCCAGAGGAATTCTTATCATCAGGAGATAGCAATGTTTTAAGACTACATGATGTAATCTATCATCAGATGATAGTGATGCTTTCAGACTATAGTTAATCCAGAGGAATTCTTATCCTCAGTACATAGCAATGTATTTCAGACTATGGTTAGTCCAGGGGAAGTTTTATCTTCAGTACATAGCAATGTATTTCAGACTATGGTTAGTCCAGGGGAAGTTTTATCTTCAGTACATAGCAATGTATTTCAGACTACAGTTAGTCCAGAGGAAGTTTTATCTTCAGTACATAGCAATGTATTTCAGACTATGGTTAGTCCAGAGGAAGTTTTATCTTCAGTACATAGCAATGTATTTCAGACTATGGTTAGTCCAGGGGAAGTTTTATCTTCAGTACATAGCAATGTATTTCAGACTATAGTTAATCCAGAGGAATTCTTATCCTCAGTACATAGCAATGTATTTCAGACTATGGTTAGTCCAGGGGAAG
The DNA here is from genome assembly GCF_039555335.1 of Amphiura filiformis. Taxonomy (NCBI): domain Eukaryota; kingdom Metazoa; phylum Echinodermata; class Ophiuroidea; order Amphilepidida; family Amphiuridae; genus Amphiura; species Amphiura filiformis. The sequence continues at coordinate 11,350,751 of NC_092631.1, forward strand.
TTTTATCTTCAGTACATAGCAATGTATTTCAGACTATGGTTAGTCCAGGGGAAGTTTTATCTTCAGTACATAGCAATGTATTTCAGACTATGGTTAGTCCAGAGGAAGTTTTATCTTCAGTACATAGCAATGTATTTCAGACTACAGTTAGTCCAGGGGAAGTATTATCTTCAGTACATAGCAATGTATTTCAGACTACAGTTAGTCCAGGGAAGTTTTATCTTCAGTACATAGCAATGTATTTCAGACTATGGTTAGTCCAGGGAAGTTTTATCTTCAGTACATAGCAATGTATTTCAGACTATAGTTAATCCAGAGGAATTCTTATCCTCAGTACATAGCAATGTATTTCAGACTATGGTTAGTCCAGGGAAGTTTTATCTTCAGTACATAGCAATGTATTTCAGACTATGGTTAGTCCAGGGGAAGTTTTATCTTCAGTACATAGCAATGTATTTCAGACTATGGTTAGTCCAGAGGAAGTTTTATCTTCAGTACATAGCAATGTATTTCAGACTACAGTTAGTCCAGGGGAAGTTTTATCTTCAGTACATAGCAATGTATTTCAGACTACAGTTAGTCCAGAGGAAGTTTTATCTTCAGTACATAGCAATGTATTTCAGACTATGGTTAGTCCAGGGAAGTTTTATCTTCAGTACATAGCAATGTATTTCAGACTATGGTTAGTCCAGAGGAAGTTTTATCTTCAGTACATAGCAATGTATTTCAGACTACAGTTAGTCCAGAGAAAGTTTTATCTTCAGTACATAGCAATGTATTTCAGACTACAGTTAGTCCAGAGGAAGTTTTATCTTCAGTACATAGCAATGTATTTCAGACTATGGTTAGTCCAGGGGAAGTTTTATCTTCAGTACATAGCAATGTATTTCAGACTATGGTTAGTCCAGAGGAATTCTTATCCTCAGTACATAGCAATGTATTTCAGACTATGGTTAGTCCAGAGGAAGTTTTATCTTCAGTACATAGCAATGTATTTCAGACTATGGTTAGTCCAGAGGAAGTTTTATCTTCAGTACATAGCAATGTATTTCAGACTACAGTTAGTCCAGAGGAAGTTTTATCTTCAGTACATAGCAATGTATTTCAGACTATGGTTAGTCCAGGGGAAGTTTTATCTTCAGTACATAGCAATGTATTTCAGACTACAGTTAGTCCAGAGGAAGTTTTATCTTCAGTACATAGCAATGTATTTCAGACTACAGTTAGTCCAGGGGAAGTTTTATCTTCAGTACATAGCAATGTATTTCAGACTACAGTTAGTCCAGAGGAAGTTTTATCTTCAGTACATAGCAATGTATTTCAGACTACAGTTAGTCCAGAGGAAGTTTTATCTTCAGTACATAGCAATGTATTTCAGACTATGGTTAGTCCAGCGGAAGTTTTATCTTCAGTACATAGCAATGTATTTCAGACTATGGTTAGTCCAGCGGAAGTTTTATCTTCAGTACATAGCAATGTTTTCTTATCTTGAATCATGATAATTACTGCGTTGATGGTGTGTTGTACATGAAACTTTGCATGTGCCTGGCAGAGCTGTGATAATGATGGCCGGAGCATTGATGTTTTGTAAAACATGGAGGTAGATCAAATAGAGCACAATTATAGGTAAATACAAACAAGCCTTGACAAAATGCAAAAGTGAGACACATTTTAAGCAAGGTGGTTTTCTTAGCCATGCATGGCAAGCAATCTCTTCAAGTAGTCCAATTACATGACATAGAGAGAAAGCAATCATACAATGATATTAACCCTACAACAGATAGATGCGCAACACAAACACTCTTTAGGATCAGCCTCCTTTACTTAATTTTAATCCCCAATAATTAATCAATCCTGGACATCAACACACAAATCCCTACAATCAACATCACCAACTGCAACACAAGACAAGCTGACTCCTTAACCTTGCATGGTAGTATGCAGGTCTGGGCTTAACAGTACAGACCAATGTATATGTATAATACATGTTATTACAATGTCACTCACCAAATACTGATTGCCAACATGGCATCCACCTGGCAGGACATGTCAAAGCAGGCCTATATATTGTTCTCTAATGATCTACACCATAAAAACTCCCTAAAAGTTACATTTTGACAACCAGTTCTTTCAGCATGCAGCACCAAATTATAACACATCGTATTATTTTAATGCCTGCACACTATTAATCAAATTATAACACATCATGTTTAATGCCTACACGCTATTCAGCAAATTATAACACAGCATGTTTAAGGCCTACACGCTATTCAGCAAATTATAACACATCATGTTTAATGCCTTCACACTATTCAGCAAATTATAACACAGCATGTTTAATGCCTACACACTATTCAGCAAATTATAACACAACATGTTTAATGCCTACACACTATTCAGCAAATTATAACACAGCATGTTTAATACCTACACACTATTCAGCAAATTATAACACAGCATGTTTAATGCCTACACACTATTCAGCAAATTATAACACAGCATGTTTAAAGGGGCATTTCGTGATCCACAGCCTCATCCCCCACTTTTCTCAAAAAAAGTTGAGATTTTTATATCACTGGAATACTCTGGCTACATAATGTTTATGTACAAAATATTTCTTGCAGATTAATTGCGTTTTAGCAAAGATATCGCGAAATTTGAATTTCGTTCTGGTGCACCAGAACGAAATTACAACGTATTGTCTATGGAGCAGTGTAATACACATAATCATGCATAACTCGCATACGCTATATCGGAATCAACTGAATTTTGGGAATATGCTTTTTTCGTGGATATGTACTGAAAATGTCATAAAAAGAGGATGCTAGGATCACGAAATACTCCTTTAATGCCTACACACTATTCAGCAAATTATAACACAACATGTTTAATGCCTACACACTATTCAGCAAATTATAACACAGCATGTTTAATACCTACACACTATTCAGCAAATTATAACACAGCATGTTTAATGCCTACACACTATTCAGCAAATTATAACACAGCATGTTTAAGGCCTACACGCTATTCAGCAAATTATAACACAACATGTTTAATGCCTACACACTATTCAGCAAATTATAACACAACATGTTTAATGCCTACACACTATTCAGCAAATTATAACACAACATGTTTAATGCCTACACACTATTCAGCAAATTATAACACAGCATGTTTAATACCTACACACTATTCAGCAAATTATAACACAGCATGTTTAATGCCTACACACTATTCAGCAAATTATAACACAGCATGTTTAATGCCTACACACTATTCAGCAAATTATAACACAACATGTTTAATGCCTACACACTATTCAGCAAATTATAACACAGCATGTTTAATACCTACACACTATTCAGCAAATTATAACACAGCATGTTTAATGCCTACACACTATTCAGCAAATTATAACACAGCATGTTTAAAGGGGCATTTCGTGATCCACAGCCTCATCCCCCACTTTTCTCAAAAAAAGTTGAGATTTTTATATCACTGGAATACTCTGGCTACATAATGTTTATGTACAAAATATTTCTTGCAGATTAATTCGTTTAGCAAAGATATCGCGAAATTTGAATTTCGTTCTGGTGCACCAGAACGAAATTACAACGTATTGTCTATGGAGCAGTGTAATACACATAATCATGCATAACTCGCAAACGCAAAATCGGAATCAACTGAAATTTTGGGAATATGCTTTTTTCGTGGATATGTACTGAAAAATGTCATAAAAAGAGGATGCTAGGATCACGAAATACTCCTTTAATGCCTACACACTATTCAGCAAATTATAACACAACATGTTTAATGCCTACACACTATTCAGCAAATTATAACACAGCATGTTTAATACCTACACACTATTCAGCAAATTATAACACAGCATGTTTAATGCCTACACACTATTCAGCAAATTATAACACAGCATGTTTAAGGCCTACACGCTATTCAGCAAATTATAACACAACATGTTTAATGCCTACACACTATTCAGCAAATTATAACACATGTTTAATGCCTACACACTATTCAGCAAATTATAACACAACATGTTTAATGCCTACACACTATTCAGCAAATTATAACACAGCATGTTTAATACCTACACACTATTCAGCAAATTATAACACAGCATGTTTAATGCCTACACACTATTCAGCAAATTATAACACAGCATGTTTAATGCCTACACACTATTCAGCAAATTATAACACAACATGTTTAATGCCTACACACTATTCAGCAAATTATAACACAGCATGTTTAATACCTACACACTATTCAGCAAATTATAACACAGCATGTTTAATGCTTACACACTATTCAGCAAATTATAACACAGCATGTTTAATGCCTACACACTATTCAGCAAATTATAACACAACATGTTTAATGCCTACACACTATTCAGCAAATTATAACACAACATGTTTAATGCCTACACACTATTCAGCAAATTATGACACATGTTTAATGCCTACACACTATTCAGCAAATTATAACACAGCATGTTTAATGCCTACACGCTATTCAGCAAATTATAACACAGCATGTTTAAGGCCTACACGCTATTCAGCAAATTATAACACAACATGTTTAATGCCTACACACTATTCAGCAAATTATAACACAACATGTTTAATGCCTACACACTATTCAGCAAATTATAACACAGCATGTTTAATGCCTACACGCTATTCAGCAAATTATAACACATGTTTAATGCCTACACGCTATTCAGCAAATTATAACACAGCATGTTTAATGCCTACACACTATTCAGCAAATTATAACACATCATGTTTAATGCCTACACACTATTCAGCAAATTATAACACAGCATGTTTAATGCCTACACGCTATTCAGCAAATTATAACACAACATGTTTAATGCCTACACGCTATTCAGCAAATTATAACACATCATGTTTAATGCCTACACATTCAATGAATTATAACACAGCATGTTTAATGCCTACACACTATTCAGCAAATTATAACACAGCATGTTTAATGCCTACACACTATTCTGCAAATTATAACACAACATGTTTAATGCCTACACACTATTCAGCAAATTATAACACAGCATGTTTAATGCCTACACACTATTCAGCAAATTATAACACAGCATGTTTAATGCCTACACGCTATTCAGCAAATTATAACACATCATGTTCAATGCCTACACGCTATTCAGCAAATTATAACACATCATGTTCAATGCCTACACGCTATTCAGCAAATTATAACACATCATGTTTAATGCCTACACATTATTCAATGAATTATAACACAGCATGTTTAATGCTACACACTATTCAGCAAATTATAACACATCATGTTTAATGCCTACACGCTATTCAATGAATTATAACACAGCATGTTTAATGCCTACACATTATTCAATGAATTATAACACAGCATGTTTAATGCCTACACACTATTCAGCAAATTATAACACAGCATGTTTAATGCCTACACGCTATTCAGCAAATTATAACACATCATGTTTAATGCCTACACATTATTCAATGAATTATAACACAGCATGTTTAATTATGTATTTTCCTCATACATGTATGTATGTTTATAATTAAAAAATACATACAGAAATTGAGTTTTCATTATGTACTTTGTAAGAGGATGTCAATTATTATTATTATTATTATTATTATTATTATTATTATTATTATTATTATTATTATTTGTAATTTTATTCTCATTATTATAATAAATCATTAGAAGTGAATTAAAATAATATCAAAATGGCTGATATAATAAGGACTTACCAGCAAACACAATTCTTATGCAATGTATCAATAGTAGCTGGTATGAGTATTATAGGACTGAATGCAGTGACAATGGTAGAATGGGGAGCTTTGAGAAGAAAAATGCATGATTTGTTCATCACAAAAAGGCCCACTTTTCTTGTGTATTTTGCTCAATTTTATTCATTATTTTCAGGATAAAAATGTTAAATTTGTGATTACATTTGTGTGAAAGTTTGAAAATGGGGTTTAGTGGAAGAAATGGTTTTGATTTGAAATGCACATTCAGCAATCAATTTTGGGAAATATTAATTAATAATAATATTTATTAATTTTGGACACTAATTTTGGTAATCTTGGTTCTGTAAAAATATGACCAGGTTTAATTAATTTAGAGAAGATTGATAAAATCCTGAATTGCATGGTGTATTTTAAAAGTATGATATCAAACCACCATTGTGTATTTAAATTGTACATTTAATTTTCAAACTTTATCAAAATTGTCATTTGCAAATTTACTTTTTTTCTTCACAATAATGGATATTGTATTTATGTTTAATTATGTTTTTTCTGTTATTTTTTAGTAATGCACATATCACACATTGAATGCTACACTTGCTTTGTCACTTTTCTGACCTTTAACCCGACGCAATTGTTTAATACACTGTTAAAATGTTGGGTCATATTTACCCAACGTTGAAGGGACAATTATGAACAAAACAACTGCTGGGTAAGATTATTCATTAATTTCAATGGAATGTTTTCACCCAAGATTTAAATTGTTCATAGTTGGTCCAACACTGGGTCAAAATACCCACTCAGGTTTTAACATTGTACCAATTGCCAGTGGTGTCAAATCCTACCCCTATCAGATAAGTCAAAAGTGTGATCTATTTTACATGAGGAGTGCCAAGAAGTAACTTCCCTCGTGTTGCAATATAGACGAATCCAAATCCACACATTCCTACACCTGACTAGCAGCCTTTAGTTGGGTACCTGTTGGCTACAATGCACCCAAAATGTGAAATGATTCGGCCTTGGCAGAAATTTTGAACTGCATTCCATCACCCGTTTTACACCTTCCAAGAAAACACAGGTAGACAAAAGAATGATTAAAGTTTACAACACAATAGGCCCTACAGTTCCCTTCGGCAAAACACACAGCTTCTACATGGTCTATTCGCTGTTGAGGTGACATAATAATCGGATTAACTATATACACCATATCAAACGCTGCAAATGGATGTACTTGTGAACAAAAAGGACTATGTATGAATAGATGCGACGGGATTACCTGTGGAATTATCTCTATTGTATTATTCTATTAACCCTCCTCGTCCTTGCATCCTAGGTGTTAGGTAGCTTTCATTTGCACAATTGGGCGCTCAAAACACCAGGTTGGTGCTAGCGGGTAACCAAAGATGGCCGACCAAATTGGCTCGTTGGATTCGTCTATAGGGGCACATACTTTAAATTTTATTCATATTCTATTCCTATTATATACTGTCTTTGATTCTTTCTTCTCTGATTATCAAACCACCTTATGAACAGCATTAACCTGCTATGCAGTGACTGAGTTTTGTGATTTGGTGCAGGCAGGAATGCTATAGATGAGTTGACCTCAATGTTTATCTACAAAGGAATTGGCAATGATGTCAGAAGTCAACTCATCTATATAGCATCTCACTCCTATGCCAGCTATGCCAGTAAAACTTGTGTGTAGTGTACCAGATAACAGGTTGACACCTGTTAACAGTTTGGTTGGATCTAGAGTGAGATAAAATAACAACCAGATAGACCTTGCCATTTTATTAAAGCAACCGAATTCTATATCAAATGTACCTATTTTAATATGTACATTTTAATATGTGTATTTTAATATGTGAAGTCATCATCCATTTTAATTTGGTTTTACAATCATGGCCAGTGATATTACAAATAATAAGGTAAATTGAAAGAAATACCACTGGCTATTTTGGCCGTTAAACATGGAGGTTTATGGGGGACTTTATGTCATATTCAGACCTTATTTCAAAATTGCTCTAAAAACAAAACAAATTTGGCTGATTCAATTTAGATGAAAGTTACAACACAGGATGTGGGAATTCTCCCTTGTGGTGGACTTTGCCCTGATCAAAACAAGAAATTGGAGGCAAAAAAAGGCAATTTTTTTACCACCAAAAATGTTCACTCTATCCCAAATTCACCCCTCCCCATTTCCCCCTGGAACAAGTCTTGTGTCACCACTGCCTAGTGCCTAGTAGTGCCTACCACTAGTCCTTATCATAAATTTACCCCTGGGAACCTACCCTAACACTGGAGCCTTGAGATGTTATCCTGCTATGATGTTACTATAAAAGAATGATGAAAATTGATGATGAATGTATAGCCACACTTGGAGCTGTTCATAGCACAGAAAGTATATATCTGATTTTCATATTTGTTGGCAACAAAAACCTTTTGTGTCATATAACAGGCACTAACCTTTGTTACCTGTAATTATATAACTGCATAATCTTTGAACTCTTTTAATCACCAATTGCAGTCAACAACACTGATTGGTCTGCTCAAGACAGCCCGTCTACTACGATTGGTCAGGGTAGCCCGCAAACTGGACCGTTATTCAGAATACGGTGCTGCCGTGTTATTACTTCTAATGGCAACATTTGCGCTCATAGCTCATTGGATGGCATGCATCTGGTACGCTATCGGAAATGCGGAGTATAGAAATCCCACAACCAGAAGAATAGGCTGGCTTTGGGACTTGGCTGGCGATACAAATGCTCCGTTTGTGAGGCGAACAATGAAAAATTGTCAGGTGGACCAACATTAAAATCTAAGTATATAACAGCACTCTACTTCACATTTAGCAGTTTGACTAGCGTGGGCTTTGGGAATGTGTCGCCAAATACAAACTCCGAAAAGATATTCGCAATATGTATAATGCTGATTGGCTGTGAGTATTCCATCTGACTTGCATTGAGTATATTAACTCAACACAGACAGCAAGTCTTGAATAAAATATATAACAAGCAAATGAAATCCAGTGTTATGTATCAATGGTAATCCACTTTTGAAGATCAGCAAATAATTCTCACTGCCAATTAAGAATGATATCAATAATATAGGCAGTTGGATGTCTAAATTAACATTCCACAATCAAGATATCGATAATATAACAAAACATTTTTTTGTCATGCACGATTCTCCAAAATGTTCCCCCAAAAATGGGCTTCTAAAATTTAATTGGTACTGCATTTGGTTCTGATAAATGGCAACATTATTTCTTTGATCCGTTTGTAGCACAATGCAAAAAAGGAGAAAGCAATCAGTTGGCATTGTTTTTTAGGGGGAGGGGCACACATTTGCAGACCTGAAACTTTTCCTCTTTTATGCTGATTTCCTCTTTTTTTATTCCTGAAATTAATGCATTATTTGTTATCTTCAGCCCAATATGAGCTTTTTTAGCATGATTTTGCGCTATTTTCCTCTTTTTTCAAAGCATTTTCCTCTGTTTTCACAAAATGGTCAGTTTCAGGTCTGCATTTAAAAAACAAATCATGAAGAAGCCCAATTCTCACCCAAATTTCAAATATTTTTGGTGATGTTGTTCAAAATTAAAAAAAAACAAAGAAACGGCTCCTAGATATTTTGATCTAGTTTTTAAAAATTAATTTAAAAAATTTGGAGATTTCAATTTCAAGAAATTTTTTGTTACGTTAAATGAAAAAGAAGTGGGATTTTTTTTTTTGATTGTGGCTTCACAGACAAATTTATCAAGTCTTCGCCATTCTAAATATGTATACTTTTATATACTTCAGACCAACAATTTAGCAGTTATGAGGCCCCAAAGACCAACTTGGTGGTGAAATGATAAGTAAAAAATAACTGACCACTATCACCTTTGGGTCTGGGGCAGGCATTTTATTAATGAATTGAGAAGAGCAGTAATGACACCACTTTACTGCAGTGGTGTAGCGTGAGTCATCCTATGTGGGGGGCAGGTCTGGGGGCGCACAAGCCATTTTAATGGCAATTTTCCTATGGGATTTTAAAATCGAATTTAGGGGGGACATCCCCCATGCCTCTATATGACGCTACACCACTGCCACTTACATAACATTCCAGATGCTAAATCTACAACATAATATTATGTAAAAATTTTTTGGGGAAAGAATCAGGCATTTTTATTTTAGGGTTGTTTTTCTCCCGGTTTTTCTATAACTGGTTTTTACATGTAGTTTTATGAAGATGCTATAACCTCCATTTTAGTTACAAAAATGCAATTTAAGAATAAATTACTGATGCTATTTTTCTGACATTTCCCGAATATGTAGCATGAACATGTAGAAATGACTTTATAATCAAGTAGTGCTACCTGCTCTTCTCCAAACATATAATGATGATAATGAAAGCTATGTGTTAACCAATGAATCCACTTTGATCTGCAGCCCTGATGTATGCTAGCATCTTTGGTAATGTATCTGCCATCATTCAGAGATTATACTCGGGCACGGCTAGGTACCACACCCAGATGTTACGGGTCAAGGAATTCATTCGCTTCCATCAGATTCCCAATCCTCTACGTCAACGCCTGGAGGAGTACTTCCAGCATGCCTGGTCCTACACCAATGGTATAGATATGAACATGGTAAGTAAGTGCATGGCATAAGATCAATGGTGGCTCTGAAAAAAAAGCTGTTGAGCACTTTCTGTAGGAAAAAATGTATTTTTAATTACGAACATGTATATCTCTTGTTCAAAATTGTCTAAGATTATCTTGACATGTCCAGAATTATCTTGACCTGATGCCGATTATCTTGCCCTGTCCATGTTACTTGATATAATCAACATTTTGAGTTGAACAGATTTTGCACCCGGGGGGTTCACTCACATATTAAAGTGGTACATTTTCTTTGTTTTGGTGAATTACTTGTGTACCTGAGTAGGCTAACCATCTACAGAACCATCTCTGCAAATAAGTGACCCTTTTTGATGCTTTTTGTGACGAGCATGCATACCAAATAATATCCCAAGTGAACCCTCTGGGACTTTGAACAAAAGAAATACAATAGATAATGGAACAAAGATGGCTAGACATATATATACATTCCCAATGACTCTCTTTTATATCCGATAACACCATTTTTAAGGTTCAGCTACCCAATGACCACATTTTTCAAAGTTGAATACCAAGTGACCTTTTTTTTCAAAAGTTTATACCCAATGACCCCCTTATATCTTCATCACAAGGCTTCATCACATGTTTTTGCATTGTTTGTCAGTATGTACGTACTTCTGGATACTCTATCTCTTGGAATGCATAGCTTGATTTGAGGGGGCAAGTGATTTTTGGCACACATGCATGGGACGCCTTTTAAAAAATGCTCTAAAAAGGCTTAGGAAAACAGTACAGAAACGCTTTGATAAAATGCTTTAATATAATTTTCCTGCTCGCTGCGCGCATAACATAAACTCTTCAAAAAAGTTTGGAAACTTTCCAAACGGCTATATATCAGAAATATTTGAAATCTATTTCCATATTGTTTCCTATCAATACAAACATTGGGCTATTCCAGTTGAAATCCACACTGGCCCTGTGGAAGATTTTGGAAATATCTTCCACAGTGGGAGTAGGTTTTTCAAATGTAATTCATCAGAGTTAATCATTTTGAAACCCATACTCCCCCTGCATTATGGCTTTACCTATATCTTCCACAACTGGAGTGAGTATTTCAAATGGAAGTTACCCAATTGTCTATTCTATTTGAAACTCATACACCCTCTGTGGAAGACTTTAGCTAAATCTTCCACAGGGGTAGTGTGGATTTTAAATGGAATAGCCCAATGTTCTTTCCTGTCAGTCAAAAATGACACCAAATTTGTGACCATAACTTATTCCATAGTTGAGTAATTCCGTTTTTTAAAGTTGCAAATCTTTTAAAAACTAGATTGTCTCAGCAGCAGGGGACATTAGGCTGTCATGTGCATCTAGGTGTAGAGGCTTATCCTCTTATTCCCACTTGAGCATTCTCAAGTACACTTAAAGTTTTTTGGTCTCCTGGTCAATTCAGTTTTAATTTAGGGTTCTTGTTATGTTGTTATAGCAACAAGCTCAGTTTTTCTGTCCAGTCAGCTGTCACTTTAGTGGTGTGCAGCCATTCAGGTTTCCGCCTTATTTTTTCATTCCTTTGTTATGTCCATAGTTCTCCTAGTGATGCACTTGCAATTGTTCCTTCGATCTTGATGGACCAAAAATCCCACCCACCCTCCCAAAAGCTGGAAGGGTGAATCAGTTAACTAAATATGGTTAAAGATAGGGCCTACTCCAATAAAACGGTATGTCCAATTATGCTGCTTTATGCTTAAAAATAGAGGCTTTGTATGGAATTTCTTCAAATCTTGAAGAATATCATTAGTAGATTGTCTCCACTTTCTACTGCGTTTTATAGAAGGGGAAAGAATGCTTTGTATGGAGTTTCTTCAAAACCTGAAGAATCTCGTCAGTAGATTGTCTCCACTTTCTACTGCGTTTTATAGAGGGTGGTGGAGTTTCTTCAAAACCTGAAGAATCTCGTCAGTAGATTGTCTCCACTTTCTACTGTGTTTTTATAGAGGGTGGTGGAGTTTCTTCGAAACCTGAAGAATCTCGTCAGTAGATTGTCTCCACTTTCTATTGCGTTTTTATAGAGGGTGGTGGAGTTTCTTCAAAACCTGAAGAATCTCGTCAGTAGATTGTCTCCACTTTCTACTGCGTTTTTATAGAGGGTGGTGGAGTTTCTTCAAAACCTGAAGAATCTCGTCAGTAGATTGTCTCCACTTTCTACTGCGTTTTTATAGAGGGTGGTGGAGTTTCTTCAAAACCTGAAGAATCTCGTTAGTAGATTGTCTCCACTTTCTACTGCGTTTTATGGTATTGATTGGTTTTATTGGGCTATTGAATGCTTTGTATGGAGTTTCTTCAAATCCTGAAGAATCTCGTCAGTAGATTGTCTCCACTTTCCACTGCGTTTTATGGTATTGGTTGGTTTTATTGGGCTATTGATTGCTTTGAATGGAGTTTCTTCAAAACCTGAAGAATCATGTCAGTATAGATTGTCTCCACTTTCTACTGCGTTTTATGGTATTGGTTGGTTTTATTGGGCTATTGATTGCTTTGTATGGAGTTTCTTCAAAACCTGAAGAATCTCGTCAGTAGATTGTCTCCACTTTCTACTGCGTTTTATGGTATTGAATGGGTTTATTGGGCTATTGATAATATGTTTAATTGATATGAAATCTGTTATGATCTCAATATAGTCTTAATTTCTATGAGGTTGTGAAATTATTATAAATAAGCTTATGTGTATTAAATGGTCCTCATGATCGTGGGGGCAATGCGGAGTCTATTCTTTGCGTTGTTGTGCTTTATAAAAACTTAAACAGCAAGGGGATTAAGTTCATGTAGTTCATGTAAAATGGCTTGTTTTTACTGGAGCTACAACCTTGGCGGAAATTCGTTGCCACACCAGCATGTTCTGGTGTTAAAAGCACGCAATCGAAGCTAAATATGTGATAGTTCCATATTATTTTGTATAATAGTTGCAAATGCACATTCAGATTACACTCGCCCCTTCCCCACCCCCCATTTTGCAATGTTGGGACTGGAGACTGTAATGTAGAAATGATGACGATTTTGTCCAAATCAACATTGCAATAGGGGAGCGGGGAAGGATGTTGGCCAATTAACGCTCAGGTGTGGCAACATTTTCCGCCAAGGTTGTCTGAGCCGAATGCAAATTATTTCATCTAAATTTAGTTTTTTTCTCATAAATCAAAAACGGAATGTCGTATGAGCTTCATATTGCATACGATTTGGGAGTAGATAATATTCTTTTGAATCATAATAAAAAAATTGACAAAGAACTTGGTTTTTTTAGGGAGTGGTCACTGAAATCACCCAAGCAGTCAAGTTAGCTCAATCGTTAAAGCGTTCGACTATGGTGCGAGAGGTTGCGGGTTCGAACCCTGACGGTGCCTATAATATGCTCTCGTGGAAAATTGAGTTAGCTTGAAATTCCCTGGACAAGGAACTTACTGCTAATTGTCTCGTTGTAACCCGTGACGAAACTCGGGAGCTGATCCTGGTTGCGATGGTTATTTGTGGAATGTCTAGGGTGTGCGCTCTTGCAGCAGCAAAGTCCCTGATTTGTTGTTAAATGGTTTATGGAATGATGTGGGGCCGTAGTGGTCAGCGACAACCTGTAAAGTGTGCTGAGGCTTGTGGATCAACGTCTAGGCGTTGTGCCTGTGCGTAGCGCACTATAAATCACTGCGCTTAAAAATTTATTTTTTTTTATGCTAAATTACACACATTTTGTAATTAGGGCTCTAAACTGTATGATTTTCTGTTAAGTATCAGTAACGGGAAATCGTATCAAGTTGCTGCTACACACAGGTTTTTAGTGGATACTGTCCGTTTTTCCCATGTTACAATTAAGCGTAGGTAACTTTTTTCATATCATTTTCACACGGATCGGCCTATTTATATTATTAATTATTAAGATGCCAAAATAATGCAAAATGTGTCAAAAAACTTCTCAATCGCCATTACATGCTGTCTACTGAAGATAGTACACCGAAAATTTCATCATTTTTGAATGATGACAAAATAGCGTGACGTTTAACTATTAAGGCCAACAATAATACGAAGGATTAAGAGAGGAAAATAGTTCAAGTTCAAGTTCAAGTTATTTTATTGACATCACCAAACAAATAGGTACAGTCAAGTTATACAAAAGATACACATATAGAAAATATAAAAGAGAATATGTAAAATTATAAAACTAAACTATTAAACATCTAGGTTACTACGTGCTTCAAAAGCAGAGTTTACAAAAGTAAGAACAGGTTTTATACTATCAAAATCTGTGACACTCATTATTTTTATAAATTTAACATCGTCAGACAGATTATCAAAGTTATCATATATATCAGTTAAAATTTTCAACATATCTTTACGAAAAGTATCATAAAATTGTCATTTAATAATAACATGAAATTCATCCTCAATCATATTTAAAGTACATAGATGACAAATTCTCTTATGAGGATCTAGTTTAGGTATTAAATGGCGCCCTTTTCAATCATCAAAGAGTGAGCACTGAGTCTTAATCTACTGAAATTTGATCTAAATGCGCGATGAAACATAAGAACATAATTCTCACAATGAAAATTTGTTTTGAACAAACAATAAGAACGAAGTTTAGGCTGATGTTGACACATAAAATCTAAACATTGAACTTCATAATTGGATTGAAGATTGGAAAGAATATTAACATGAAAATTGTGCTTAGTTAATATGTTTGGTTTATCCCAAATATCTAATCTATCTATACTAGCAAGAATTTTCTTAATACCAGAAGACCATGAGAATAAACCAGTATCACATAATTTTCTATTGTCCAAAAGAGCATCAATGGCTAGGGAATTATTCCCATGTAAACAATGATTATTTAAAGACCACCAATATTTAACAGATAAATTCATCATAAAAAGTAACATTGGAAAGCAACCTAATTCACTTCTTACTGCATTGTTAGTGGTTCTTTTATTAACACCAAGAATTAATTTACCAACCTACACATGTAAAGATTCACCAGGCAATTTATCACAAATAGATGTAATATTAGAATCATTTAAATTCTTAAGCAAATAGGGCATCCAAACCTCAGAACAATAATTCAAAATGGGGTGAATAAGAGTAGTGAACAATTTTAGGCTACAAGCAACAGATGAACTATACAAATTAATTTTAATATTAATTTTAACAAAACTAACAAAGGGATTCAAACCTGTGGCCTATAGGTTACAAATCGGCGCCTTTACCGCTGAGCCACATAGAAGTGAATGAGTTCGTAGCCATGTCTAATATATTAATGTTAGTTTAAAATTATGCAATGCATATGGTAGAAAATTGACCTGAAATGTGTCAAATACACATAATTTCATCGATTTACAATGATTATATATGTTGGCAATGTATTTAGGGTTATAAAAATAAACTTGGAATTTTGATTCACACACTTTCCCCACGTTGGACATATTTTAAATAAAGAAAATAATCTAAATTTCTTTTAACTTGTTTGTGTCGACCGTCCACCGTTAAACCATCAACCTCATCTCCATATGTGCAATGGGTTACTGATCTTAAATGCATTTGTATGACATGTTAATTCTACTATGAGGTTATAACATCTCATATTAGGTTAAACCAACCGGAACGGCATAACAATTGAAATTGTAGGTGAATGAGAATTAAATCACCTGTTTTAGTGTACATATAAGCATTGCATAATTTTAAATTAACATTAATACATTAGAAATGCTCACATGTTCATCGACTTCTTCGTGGCTCAGCGGTTAAGTCGCCGCCTTATAATCTATAGATCAGTGAAATCAGGGGTTCGAATCCGTCTGATGACTTTGATATGATTATAATTTTCCTCTTCTGATCCTTGCTATTATTATTAGGGCTAATACTTAAACTTCACGCTATTTCGTCATCATTAAAATAGTTTTAAAATATTTACTATCTTCAGTAGACAGCATGTAATGGCGATTGATATTTTTTTCACATATTTTGCATTATTTTGGCATCTTTATAAATAATAGGACACATAGACCAAGCCATATAAAAATTACATGAAAATAATTATATTTAGTATAGAGTACATAAACTGGCTAAGACTTTGTGAAAATTGCATGTGAATCCGATATTCCGTTCTAAAGATATGAACGAAAACGTAACTTCAGATGATTTTTTTACATGTCACTCAGACAACCTTGGCGGAAATTCGTTGCCACACCAGCACGTTCTGGTGTTAAAAGCACGCAATCGAAGCTAAATATGTGATAGTTCCGTATTATTTTGTATAATAGTTGCAAATGCACATTCAGATTACACTCGCCCCTTCCCCACCCCACCCCCCATTTTGCAATGTTGGGAGACTGTAATGTAGAAATGATGACGATTTTGTTCAAATCAACATTGCAATAGGGGAGCGGGGAAGGATGTTGGCCAATTAATGCTCAGGTGTGGCAACATTTTCCGCCAAGGTTGTAGCAGTGTAGAGCTGTGTAGAATACTTCTGGGCCGGGAGAGTATAGCAGGTGCATATAATTTTAAATACAACTTGTCATATGTTGCATCTCCTAAGAAAGGGGGTAAAGAGGAGGAGAGGGAGGGCATTGGAAGTGGACAGGGAGGCTGCAGTGGCGGTAGCTAAGGGGGAGGGACAGCTGCCATATGGGACATCTTGTCCTCCTGCTTGACCCTTCCTCTGTGGGATACTGGCCACAGTGATATTTTAATACAATACGTTTTTAAGCCTTTTTTGCCCATTTTTGTCAACAATGTTTTCCATTGAAATTCGCCTCCCCAATGCCCTGCTAAAAGATAACCCTGACAATACCACTAGGGATGGGGAAATGGGAGTGCCCAGGAGTGGGACTGTAGTATTATAGAAGGGGGTAAAGTGAGAGAGCAAGGATAAATGGAGGGGAGAGGTAGGAGGGAGAATTATATGGAGATGGGAGGGGAGAGAGAGTTAGAGAAGGAAGGGAAAGAACAAAATAATTGGTGTTTCATTACGCTTTGTATTAAATATGAAATTGACAAAGCTAATGTTAACTTTAATAATTGAGCCTTTATTAAATAATATAAGCCTACTATCATAAGAATATTTAATTGAAACTTAATATCAAGTTTAAAAATGTTATGATATAGAGATTAACTCCTGACATAATCCCTGTTACAAGTCCATTCATGTTTATTCAAACGAAGCGCCTAAGGTAGAATCTTTAGTCTTGAAGTGTGACCAATAACCCAATTGACCAAACAAAAGGGAGCAGTCGCTTACACATGCCCTTCTTTTGATCGCCCATTGATACATATGTTCCGAGTTTAAGCGACAAAATGCTTTTGGTGCAGTAACAATCAGACGTTCGTTTGAAGTAAAACTGAGCAAGAAATCCAATTGTTATATGTACAGTTGCCGTTAAAGTTAAAGTAAAATTTCAAACTTCATTTCGCAAACTCTCTAATAACAAGGCCAGCACATAACAACCAATCAGTTTTACTCAGTGCTCAGTCCATTCTACTTCTGGTAGAAGGCCAACCCCTTTGACCTATAATGTTAACCAATTGGAAAATAATATAAACTTTGGGATCATTCATGACTTTTCCCCCCATTTAACCGATGGGAAACTGCAGTAATAAGCCACCATAGATGGGTATTAATCAGCACAGATTGTCTCATTGAACACAAACAAAACTTTGCTTCCATCAGCTGACTGCTGTATGTGATCTTCATGTAACTGTACTGTGTATATATAAAAGCCTTCAGCTGTTTT
Organism: Amphiura filiformis; assembly: GCF_039555335.1. Classification (NCBI taxonomy): domain Eukaryota; kingdom Metazoa; phylum Echinodermata; class Ophiuroidea; order Amphilepidida; family Amphiuridae; genus Amphiura; species Amphiura filiformis. The sequence continues at coordinate 11,368,927 of NC_092631.1, forward strand.
GATTAACTATATATTATAAAAGCCTATATGTATTAATTCTATATTTATGTCTTTTCTTTTGCATGCAGGTCTTGAAGAGCTTCCCAGAGTGCCTGCAGGCTGATATATGCCTTCATCTTAATCGCAATCTTCTTAATAACTGTCCTGCTTTCAAATGTGCATCCCCAGGATGTCTGAGGGCGCTTTCAATGAAATTTAAAACCACCCATGCGCCCCCGGGTGACACATTAATTCATCGAGGGGATGTACTTACAGCTATATATTTCATTTCTAGAGGTTCTATAGAGATTCTAAAAGATGATGTTGTACTAGCTATTTTAGGTAAGAATTTACAGAACATTCTAGGGTCAGAAGGGCGGGCACTCCCATATTTTGGATGATATCAACATAAGGATTCAACTCCATATTTCACCAAAAGACCCCACTTTTTCTTTCTCATTATGTCAACCTGATTGTCACCTAATGACCCCCTTATCATATCCAATTTATTTCCTAATTAACAGGATTGTATGGCACTTATATCAAATTCTATTACCCTCACGACCCATTATTGAAAATCATCCACCATGATTTGTCAAAATAATGTGCTCAGGTAAAGTGATCTACACAGAGCATTACGCGAGGCTACACTGACAATTTCATACATGTCCTGTGGATACTCGTACACAAACAACTTCAAATATTTGTGACCAAAAAGTGATATTTTCTCTTTAAATCGCACTATTGTGGGGTAAAAGAATAGAAATAAAGGTCAATGCTTTGTCCTTTACACCCAAATAATGTGTCCTTGGCAGTAAAAACATTTAAATAGTGTGTAGCTGCACCTCATCCATTACTTACATTTTCACTGCCATTTAAACCAGTCAGTCCTATGGAGACACCTTGGGTCCTGATGGGACCAAGCTCAAGCAAAAAGCTCAAGCCAAGCTTAAAAGCTTATATATAAGTATGCTGGCCAGTATGAAGAGAAAACTAGCAAGAAACAGAATGAAGAAAGGCCGCTCCCAAGAAATCAATTTATCCTGTATTTCTGAAATAATGATACTGGATTGGTGCTTTCATTATTTCACCAAGGATCAAAACAGGCATACCTATAAGCTGACAACATAAACCCACTATATATGGGGTCCACCCAGAGCCGTAGCGCCCGCCCCATGCCAAAGTCCCAAAAAGTCCGCTTTTTAAAAACTCAATAAGTCCCATTTGCGAGCGTAGCAAGCGGAAAAAAAGAGGTTTTTTATGCCTTTTTGGTCAAAATAGGTCCAAATCCACCTCCCCGGTCTAAAAAGGTCCAAATTTAAAAAAAAAAAAAAAAAAAAGGTCCACTTTTTCAAAATCAGCCACCCCAAAAATAAATCCTGGTTACGGGCCTGGGTCCACCATCTCTTCCACATTCCACTTTCAATATCTTCTTGGATTGACTTTTGTTAAATCATGAAGTTATAAATAAACAAAAGTTTGGAAAGTTTTTTTCATGCATCTATACCTCAGATTATTTGTGGAATGTTCATATCGTCGGGTGCATTACATAGTGATGGATGTTGATTTTTGTCATTTTTTAAATAGTGAGTAGTCTGATATTACCAAGATTTGAAGGTCAAGTTTGCATAATTAATTAGTTAAGTAAATATGCAATTGACGGATGTTGATGACATTACCCGACGTTTTACAAAGTGACGTATCTAAGATCTGTCACTATGTAAAACGTCGTTTACTCGGATAAAGAACTAAATTGTTTGGCGTATCCCCAGCATCCCTCACTATGTAAAAACATGATTTTTTAATCTGAACGTACGAAAGTCAATATTGTTCATTGAAACCTACAGGATTTCTTGACTGATGTTGATAACTGGGTATAAACCAAAAACATTTACTTAGAGGAGATATTTCAATGGATCATTATTTTAGTAAAATATCATTGTAATAAATTTTGAATGATTTGAGTTGCTTTGACAATTACTTGGAGACAGAAATTCAAAACTTTCCAATATAAAAGGGATGGTAAAGTAATAAAAAATGAATGAGTAGGTTTACAGTGTAAATTGGTAAAAACTGAATACAATTAATGAACTAGCAAGATCAGGAGTAAATAATCAAATACAATATGTCGTGGGCACTCGTGGCGAGTCAGTTTTATCATGATAAAAGCGTTTTAGAGTAAACGTAAAGAACCAACAGATGCTTTGAAGTCCTTCCTTGATCAAATTTTCATGCGCAAGACATACTGACGGATGTGTGACAGATCCCCATAGATCAACACGAGAAACCAGATTGACATGCACAATATCGGTGCACGACATAGTGACGAATGTGTGACGGATGTTAGGGAGCAACGTTTTTACATACTGACGTATAACTTTACAATCATTTTACTCATTTAATAGCAAATAATTCTTCATGTGATATAGATGTTTCAAGATACTTTAGATACTATAGTTTTTCACAATACAGCAACTTTTGGAGGATTTTACTTGTTAGTGGTCTGCTATGGTTGATCACAAATTGGCATACTCTTTGTTTGCGTCTAACTCAAAAACTTTTTTTCTGGTGGAGTCCAACATCCGTCACTATGTAATGCATCCGACGATATATAGTGTTGTATATCAATGGATTAGCTTTATTCCCCTTTACAGTGACACCACATTTGAAACAATCACCTTTTTTATGGCTGAGTACATGTCTTGTGAATGTAGTAAAGTCTCAAACAGAATGTGCCAAATTGACCATTGTTCTGTGCAACAACACTAGTCACTAACCTCAATAGCGGGTGGAAAAACCATACGCAGCCACAACAGCCAGGCACCTTCCCGGGGGGCACCTCCTCCTCATGCTGCTCACCAGCCTGGTCACACTGCAGACAGCTGTGGGATGGTATTGCATTCTTCAACCAGGATATGTCGCAGCCTGTCATTCAATGTAGTTGCATATGGCTACTCTGGCACGCACAGCATGACCAAGCTTGTCCCACAAGTGTTCAATTGGGTTGAGGTCTGGGCTGATGGGAGGCCATTACATTCCCTCTACTCCCATATTCTGTACGTAGTCGTTGATTACCCTGGCTCTGTGGGTGAAAGCCTTGTCATCTTGTAGGATTGCATTAGGTCCCGGATTGTGAAGATATGGGATTGCAGCTTGCTGCACAGAATAATGGTCAATTTGGCACATTATGTTTGAGACCCCACTATATTCACAAGATGTGTACTCGGGCGTGAAAAAGATGATTGTTTCAAATGTGGTGTCATTGTAAAGGGTAATGAAGTAGCTATCCGTTGATATGCTACACGATATGAACATGTCACAAATACTCTGAGATAAAGATGCTTGAAAAAACTTTCCATATTTTTGTTGAGGAATTTATATTCAAACTTATAATTCATATCCTTTTCATTTATAGGTAAAGATGATGTTTTTGGGGAAAATTTTTGTCAGCACGACACTGTGGGCAAGTCCAAAAGCAATGTGAGGGCACTAACATATTGCGACTTACATAAGATCCTGCGAGAAGATCTGTTGGAAGTCCTCGACATGTATCCAGAATTTTATGATCAGTTTTCTAGAAATTTAGAAATAACCTTTGACCTCCGAGATGTAAGTATCCATATTGCTATGGTTTGGTTTAGGTATGTTTGATCAAAATAAAGCTACATGTTTCCAAATAGTTGAGTAATAGTGGTGTTCAATGGGCTATTCCAGTTGAAATCCACATTACCCCTGGGGAAGATTTAGCTGAAGTCTTCCACAGAGGGAGTATGAGTTTCAAATATAATAGACAGTTGGGTAACTTCCACTTGAAATACTCACCACTCCAGTTGTGGAAGATATAGGTAAAGCCACAATGCAGGGGAGTATGGGTTTCAAAATGATTAACCCTGACCAATTACATTTGAAAAACATACTCCCCCTGTGAAAGATATTTCCAAAATCTTCCACAGGGGTAGTGTGGATTTCAACTGGAATAGCCCAATACCAGTGGTGTTCAATAAAAACTGAAAAATTGTTTTGTTGATTTTATAAAGTTTAGAAAAGCACATCAAAAGACACACACCCACCCCTACTTGTATTCACCAGCAAACAAGGATATATGTGATACACACATCAAACAAAGACTGAAATTTCCCACATAACTGTGGACATCGCAGATTTTTTACTATCCAAGTGAGGACTGTACCCCCTACTGACAAATGGGGTCATGGTCTTAAATGGCTTTTTACATCATGCTTATATGCCTTTTGGTTGGATCGTGTCCACCTTTATGTGAATTGTATCCTAGCCAAAGTCCATAGTTGTAGGCCAATACCAATGCACACAGCTACACACTACAAAGACTAAGGCATGAAAATATCCACTCATATTGACAAATCATTTAACATTGGATTTATTTTACTCTGTAGGAAACTGTTGAAAATAAAGAAAGCAGTTCAGATAGTGAAGTTCTAGACAGGTCAGATCACAATAAAAAAGGCAGATATCAAAAGAAAGGTAAGCTGTGAATAATCTGTGAATAAATAAGGAAACTAATACGATCTTTTCCTGCGTCTGCTACAAAATGAGATTTGTCTCATTTCCAGTCTTCAAAAGTGGGTCATATACGTGACTTAGGAAATAAGTGCCTTCTCACTATTCATGGTCTTTGTCCTCCTTGCGGAAGATCAAGTGGAGGTGAAGAAAGCAAACAAGAAAAAGTTTACTCAGTCAGAACGTAGGGCATCAGAGCAAGAACAAACAAAGTCAGCCATATTTGATCATGTTGCAAGAGCAAATCATGTTGTCAATTGGGAGGACTCCAAGATACTCGGCAAAGAACATGTCAGAAGGTCCAGAGAAGTACGGGAAACAATGGAGATCAGAAAGAGGAGGGAAAAGACCATGAATAGAGAGGAAGGCACTTATTTCCTAAGTCACATGTGTAAGTTTTCAACACTCACATTGCATATATTTCAGAGGAACCCTTTGATGTCATCATTGTTGTTGATTCTATTTGTTAATAATTGTTTGTTTAAACGGTCGCTTCCGTATTGAGACATGCTTGGGTCCTGGTGGGACCAGGCTCAAACAAAATGCTCAAGCCAGGCTAAAAAGCCTATATAAGCATGCTAGCCTATATGGAAAGTGAAGTGAGAAATATATTGTGGGTGTTCTTTGTGTCTTAGTGAATCAAGTAGTTGAACAGCAAGCAATTCCTTTAGCAGTACATAGCATATGTATCTCGTATAGATTTTTTGATTGGTTAAAAGTGCAGGGTGCTTTATTTGTTTTAACTATGCCTTGTATTTTAAAGAATTTCATGAAAATTAACTCTGCCTTGGGCATGGAAACGAACTATTGCCCTTAGAAGCTCAATGCAATTCCAAAGGCCAGAAAAAAAAATTTTGGAGTTTTTTTGCCATTTCCTTTGTAGGTTAAAAACAGACATATGCTAATAATTCTGCATGACAACTTTTAAGAATGACTAGAACCCTGGGATTAGAACCCTATAGTGCACCCCATGCATCATTATATGGGAGCCTGTAAACCTATACTAGATGCCATAATATATTGGCGTGGTGGCAAAAGGTTAATGGGCATTGGACCCAGACTATTGTCCGAAATAGGTAACAGAATCAATTGCGTAGTGTGCAATCCGTGAGCACGTCAACTCACAATAAACTTATAGTGCCCATTTCTATTCACCATTATGTATTCTCCTCCAGTGCATTATATTTTCAAACTACCCTTCTTAAGGTCCGTTCATACTATGATGCAAATGCTTTGCGTTGCGGTGCGGTGCCGCAAAAGTTACACAGTGCTAATATTGGGATAGTGTTTTGATAATGTGTCATTACCATGGGTGTCAATCCCAGGGAGGATGCATCCCCCACCTTTCGGCAAAATTATGCATTTTTTGTTCTTTTCAGCCACTTTTTGACAATTTAATTTGATTGCTCCCCCCATTTCAAACCGGACTGGAGCTTAGGCCAAAAAAAAAAAAAAAAATTGTTTGTTTGTCCATAGAGGCTTATGAAACAGTTGGGTTGTTTTTTTGACAGATATTGCACTTGAAACTGACAATTTGAAGACTGGTAAATAAGTCAAAACACACAGCACTTTACTGGTTTAACTCTTGAGATGGTTCTGCATGTTATACTGTTCATTTTCTTTACATTTTCTTTCTTTAAATTTATACTAACCACTGTTTTATACGGTGTCCCATCGATGCCAAAAAATAAAAAAATAAAAAATAAAAAATAATTCCCCCCCCCCAAAAATATATTTCCAAAAAAAAAAAAAAAAAAAAACAGTCGGGACCAGGGTACATGGTCGGTCGGACGTGGACAAACAAACAATTTTTTTTTTGGCCTTATGGTTATTACACCCCAACTGCCACATTTATCAGGGGAAGGTTTCAATGGTTGTAATGTACTCAACGTCCATTACAGAATAGCCAGAATTGTGGTAATAAATTTTCTTTCCATGTTCTTATTTTCATATAACACGGTCTGCAGGGCAGGGGAGAGCTCCAACCAAGACATGTGTAATAACCCTTGCCCTTCTTCCCTTCTGACAGTGGTATTTGAAAATAAGATCAGGGATCGAAAAAAGAAAATTTATTACCCCTGATACTGGCTATTCGGGGGTAAAAGTTTTTGAGAGCATGTCCACGTAATGTAATGTTTTCTTTTCCCTATCAGGTGACAATAAAGATAAAGAACCACCTACAACAAGACGACAGAAATTCTCTCGTCACCGTAGTAACAGCACAGCAAGTCGCAGCATTGCGACGCTAGATTCTAGCGAAGAAGAAGACGAGTGCGGCATTGGCATTTTGGAATTCTCGCCAGAGAACGCAGGGCGCGACGTGACTCCCGCACCCGAGATTCTCCGGCAACGGGAAGAAAATCAGCGCAGTGGTCATGGTGGTGCTGTACCCGGAGGAGTTGGCACATTTAGTGCTATTGCAGGTAGTTCTACAGAGAGTGAAGGTAGCATGCACGGTAAGAAAATGGTCACCAAGGTTACCATGCAGCCAATACAATAGAGCCTCAGCAACATAATTATGAAATTTTGGTTGTTTTTATTGAGAAGTTGGAAACCTAAAATACAGTTGTTGTTTTTTTTGGAAATTAAAAGATGCAAATTTATGGCATTTCTGTTGATGGCTCCTGCACAATATCTACATCACGTACATTTCGGACAATAACTTTTTTGCACATAAAATCATGGCACGTTTGTTTGTTGTTTATTTCTCATACTTTTATCTTTCTGCCCCATGCAGTTTTTATTTGTTGTAAGATTAATTAAAATAGAAAGCTAATTTTGACTAATAAATTATTATGCTCCACACAGAAGTCCACTGCAGACAACATGTTTCAATTGTTTTAACATTTAATATCAATTACAATTTTATTATATCTGATGCACTCGAAAAGTTTATGATGGATAATTACTGCGCAAAAGTGCATTCATTTCAATTGTTTTAACATTTATTGCAAGTAGGTTAAGCTCACTAAATGTACCAATTTTTTAGACAACCCTAACATATTTCTGTATAGAATGTCTGCTTTGCTGACTTTGATATACAAGAAAAGACAAACCTTTTGGATGGAGTTAATCAATAATTAACAGGCTTGCATTGTTATGAGTACCAAATGCATGTAGGCCTAGAACTCCAACTTGAATCGATTCTCACAAAGATTCTCATAAAACATCAGCAGATTTCTAGGGATAAGGGTAGGTGAACAATATGTTGGTACCATTTTCAATTAGGGTGAGTAAATTTTACATTTTTACAGCAAATTTGGACTTGGAGAAAATGGCAACATTTACACCCTTGATTTCTGGTTCATGTGAGAAGTGTCATTTTTCTTATCAATTCTAAGCCCCTAATGCCCATATCATATACCAGCAGTCGCAGCATGTGATTTAATAATTGCTAGTAATCATGCGAACATTGGTAGTGTTTTTTTAATTGCTACCCACATTCAGTCTTGGCTAGTGACAACGTTGCAAAATAAACCTGGAATTTTTGGAAAATTTGGTAGGATTTGAAACATACTGCCTTACAATGAAAGGGTTAAGAAAGATGGAAGTATGTTGGTTCAACCCATACTATATTATCACATTCATTTAATCATATTAGTCAATGTAAATAAAGTGGTCTGCATGTCAAATTTCATCATACACTTTTGTACCGTCGCACTTAACCCCATGAGAACTACCTGCCGATTGGAAAAAGAAGTTTTCATTATCAATTGGACCAATCAGCAACATTGTTAGAATAATTTCACCACACAAAAGAATTGGGGTGAATTATTTGCAAAGCTCCATTCTGATTGGTGACTAAAGTGAAGATATCATGTAATTGATCAGTCAGAGCCAATGTTAGATCAGCAGGTAGTGCTCAGGGGGTTGTGACATGATCTGATTCAACCTAGTAAAATGAAGCAATTATTTGACTGAAATAGAGGATGCATTAGACACCAAAATGAACTGACTTTATGAAACAACCAAGTATGCTAGAGATTGAATGGTGATAGTATGCTTGGTATAATGATGATGATAAAAACTTGATTTTCAAAATTTCTTCTTTTGGTCTGGTGGGATCAGATTGTGTCACTGTTTTGTTGTTTCATTGCTTGACTGAAAGAGACAGAAAGTAACCAATGCTATTACTATAGTGTGTCTCGAGTAACGCCATGTTGGATTTTCCAGTGGCAGATTCAGAACAAGACACACTCTAATATGGTATGTGTCATAAAATCATGCATTTTTGTATTAATTGTGTCTGTTTGTGGATAGACGCTACTCCATTTGCAAATCATATCACTTCTTCAACATAAATTAATAAAATGGATCAAGACTTTTTCTACTTCTCCTATTTTATTTTTGCTGCAATTAAGTTGCTATTTGAACTAATGAGCTAATGAACTAATGAGGACCGACGGCTTAATGTCCCCTCCGAAGGATGGAGTACTCTCAAGGTTCATTTACCCAATTCTAAATGAATCACGGGGAGAGCGGATGTCTGAATTTAATCTACAGATGTTGCCAATTAATTTCAGACATTTTTTTTCCAAGTCAATATCCCAGCAAATCTCCACCGCCGGGAATTGAACCCGGGACCTCATGCACTAAAGGCAAATACCCTAACCATTAGACCCCAATATAATTGGTACTGTAAGACAAACAACTTATTACCTAGATTCCTTCATATATTTAACTATTTAGAATGCATAACTTGATTGTCACAGAATAAAAAAAACGGTTGAAAACGCCTTAAAATGCATGTTTTTGGCCTTTGTTTCCAAAGATTGACCAAATATTAAAATTTTACTTTCATTGCCAGTTAGGACTAACTAAAGGATTAGGATTTAGCTATGTTTCATGTGGCAAAACAATATGATAATATTTGTTTAATAAAAAAAAATAGTGCTGTATTTGTCTATAATGGGGAGTAGAATCTGATAATTAGACAGCTAGACCAAGAATGTAGCTAGAATCTGACAATTAGACAGCTAGACCAAGAATGTAGCTAGAATCTGACAATTAGGCAGCTACACCAAGAATGTAGCTAGAATCTGACAATTAGACAGTCACACCAAGAATGTAGCTAGAATCTGACAATTAGACAGCTAGACCAAGAATGTAGCTAGAATCTGACAATTAGACAGCTACACCAAGAATGTAGCTAGAATCTGTCAATTAGACAGCTAGACCAAGAATGTAGCTAGAATCTGACAATTAGACAGCTAGACCAAGAATGTAGCTAGAATCTGACAATTAGACAGCTACACCAAGAATGTAGCTATAATCTGACAATTAGGCAGCTACACCAAGAATGTAGCTAGAATCTGACAATTAGGCAGCTACACCAAGAATGTAGCTAGAATCTGACAATTAGGCAGCTACACCAAGAATGTAGCTAGAATCTGACAATTAGACAGCCACACCAAGAATGTAGCTAGAGTCTGACAATTAGACAGCTACACCAAGAATGTAGCTAGAATCTGACAATTAGACAGCCACACCAAGAATGTAGCTAGAATCTGACAATTAGACAGCTAGACCAAGAATGTAGCTAGAATCTGACAATTAGACAGCTAGACCAAGAATGTAGCTAGAATCTGACAATTAGACAGCTAGACCAAGAATGTAGCTAGAATCTGACAATTAGACAGCTACACCAAGAATGTAGCTATAATCTGACAATTAGACAGCTGCACCAAGAATGTAGCTAGAATCTGACAATTAGACCGCTACACCAAGAATGTAGCTAGAATCTGACAATTAGACCGCTACACCAAGAATGTAGCTAGAATCTGACAATTAGACAGCTACACCAAGAATGTAGCTAGAATCTGACAATTAGACAGCTACACCAAGAATGTAGCTAGAATCTGACAATTAGGCAGCTACACCAAGAATGTAGCTATAATCTGACAATTAGACCGCTACACCAAGAATGTAGCTAGAATCTGACAATTAGACAGGTACCAAAGAATGTAGCTAGAATCTGACAATTAGGCAGCTACACCAAGAATGTAGCTAGAATCTGACAATTAGACAGCTACACCAAGAATGTAGCTAGAATCTGACAATTAGGCAGCCACACCAAGAATGTAGCTAGAATCTGACAATTAGACAGCTAGACCAAGAATGTAGCTAGAATCTGACAATTAGACAGGTACCAAAGAATGTAGCTAGAATCTGACAATTAGGCAGCTACACCAAGAATGTAGCTAGAATCTGACAATTAGACAGCTACACCAAGAATGTAGCTAGAATCTGACAATTAGACAGCTAGACCAAGAATGTAGCTAGAATCTGACAATTAGACAGTCACACCAAGAATGTAGCTAGAATCTGACAATTAGACATCTAGACCAAGAATGTAGCTAGAATCTGACAATTAGACAGGTACCAAAGAATGTAGCTAGAATCTGACAATTAGGCAGCTACACCAAGAATGTAGCTAGAATCTGACAATTAGACAGCTACACCAAGAATGTAGCTAGAATCTGACAATTAGACAGCTAGACCAAGAATGTAGCTAGAATCTGACAATTAGACAGCTACACCAAGAATGTAGCTAGAATCTGACAATTAGACAGCTACACCAAGAATGTAGCTAGAATCTGACAATTAGACAGCTACACCAAGAATGTAGCTAGAATCTGACAATTAGACAGCTACACCAAGAATGTAGCTAGAATCTGACAATTAGGCAGCTACACCAAGAATGTAGCTATAATCTGACAATTAGACCGCTACACCAAGAATGTAGCTAGAATCTGACAATTAGACAGGTACCAAAGAATGTAGCTAGAATCTGACAATTAGACAGCTACACCAAGAATGTAGCTAGAATCTGACAATTAGACAGCTAGACCAAGAATGTAGCTAGAATCTGACAATTAGGCAGCTACACCAAGAATGTAGCTAGAATCTGACAATTAGGCAGCTACACCAAGAATGTAGCTAGAATCTGACAATTAGGCAGCTACACCAAGAATGTAGCTAGAATCTGACAATTAGACAGCTACACCAAGAATGTAGCTAGAATCTGACAATTAGGCAGCTACACCAAGAATGTAGCTAGAATCTGACAATTAGACAGCCACACCAAGAATGTAGCTAGAATCTGACAATTAGACAGCTACACCAAGAATGTAGCTAGAATCTGACAATTAGGCAGCCACACCAAGAATGAAGCTAGAATCGGACAATTAGACAGCTAGACCAAGAATGTAGCTAGAATCTGACAATTAGACATCTAGACCAAGAATGTAGCTAGAATCTGACAATTAGACAGGTACCAAAGAATGTAGCTAGAATCTGACAATTAGGCAGCTACACCAAGAATGTAGCTAGAATCTGACAATTAGACAGCTACACCAAGAATGTAGCTAGAATCTGACAATTAGACAGCTAGACCAAGAATGTAGCTAGAATCTGACAATTAGACAGCTACACCAAGAATGTAGCTAGAATCTGACAATTAGACAGCTACACCAAGAATGTAGCTATAATCTGACAATTAGACAGCTACACCAAGAATGCAGCTAAAATCTGACAATTAGGCAGTCACACCAAGAATGTAGCTATAATCTGACAAGTAGACAGCTACACCAAGAATGTAGCTATAATCTGACAATTAGACAGCTACACCAAGAATGTAGCTAGAATCTGACAATTAGACAGCCACACCAAGAATGTAGCTAGAATCTGACAATTAGGCAGCCACACCAAGAATGTAGCTAGAATCTGACAATTAGACAGCTACACCAAGAATGTAGCTAGAATCTGACAATTAGACAGCTACACCAAGAATGTAGCTAGAATCTGACAATTAGGCAGCTACACCAAGAATGTAGCTAGAATCTGACAATTAGGCAGCTACACCAAGAATGTAGCTAGAATCTGACAATTAGACAGCTAGACCAAGAATGTAGCTAGAATCTGACAATTAGACAGGTACCAAAGAATGTAGCTAGAATCTGACAATTAGGCAGCTACACCAAGAATGTAGCTAGAATCTGACAATTAGACAGCCACACCAAGAATGTAGCTAGAATCTGACAATTAGGCAGCCACACCAAGAATGTAGCTAGAATCTGACAATTAGACAGCTAGACCAAGAATGTAGCTAGAATCTGACAATTAGACAGGTACCAAAGAATGTAGCTAGAATCTGACAATTAGGCAGCTACACCAAGAATGTAGCTAGAATCTGACAATTAGACAGCTACACCAAGAATGTAGCTAAAATCTGACAATTAGGCAGTCACACCAAGAATGTAGCTATAATCTGACAATTAGACAGCTATACCAAGAATGTAGCTAGAATCTGACAAGTAGACAGCTACACCAAGAATGTAGCTAGAATCTGACAATTAGACAGCCACACCAAGAATGTAGCTAGAATCTGACAATTAGACAGCTACACCAAGAATGTAGCTATAATCTGACAATTAGACAGCTATACCAAGAATGTAGCTGGAATTTGTATCTGGGTTGGGTTTGGTGCTGCATGGAGGTCATGGGAAGATGACATCTAATGGGCTATTCCAGTTGAGATCCATACACCCTGTATGGATGGGAGACATACCCTTAATCTGACACAGGGAGTGTGAATTCCAAATGGAATTACCTGAATGGGTGGCTACATTTGCAATCTACCCCTTCCCCATTTGGGAGTTTAATAGGAGTTGTATGGATTTAAATTTGGAAAGAAAACCAAACAAACAGAACATTAAACACTATTTTGTTTTCAAAGATATGCATTGCTGTCACTGTAAAGACCCAATCATTTTACATGGTGACCCCTTAATATTAACAATATTATGTTAGAACGATTCTTAATTTGATATAAATTCTACAATTCCATATAGAAATATTGAAAAAATTGCAAGGAAGATGTATTTCAAATTATGTTACTCCCCACTGCCAATAAATATTTCATTTAGAAAAATTTGTTCTGCAGGACACAATAGAGCTTATTTAACTATGACATTTTGAATATGTTGTGTCTTGCAAAAAAGCGTAGGACAAATTAGGATAGCGATGCCACTTGCACACATGCATTGCTATTAGTCAGTGTCTATAAATCATTTTTTGAGATCAAAGGTCATTAAGGGTTCACTTCCAGTGTAAAATCAAATACCGTCAACAATTTTTTGCCAGGAAAATCATAGCAGAATGACGGTATATTCACACATGAATTGTTGTTACTCAGTGAATATGTGGTAATTTTATTTGGGGTCAAATGTCATTAAGGGGTCACTTCCAGTCTGAAACAAAATTCCTTCAAAATGCCTCGTCTGGCACAAATAGCATAGCAGAGTGATATGTTGTGTGCACACATGCATTGACATTAGCCAATGCAATGTCTATGGGGTGTTCAGAGATTTTGGGGTTAAAGGTCATTAAGGGGTCACACCATGGCTGTGTTCATGGGTCTTAGACCACAGATATGTCTAATATTCTATTTAGTCCCATTTGTCCACTGACCACATTTGATTGGTTAATTTGCCAAAAGGTCCAATTACCATACTTCATCCATTTTCACTTGAACCTTTCATCACTTTTCTTTTACCCCACATAGTTATGTTGTCAACAAAATTAGTTTGAAACTTTCAATGGAAACTAATGCAAGATAATTTTCATGTACCTTGCAAATATTTTTGGTAACGATCTGTAGTGACTAGCTGATTGACTGTTTCACACCTTGTTATATTGTGCCCATATTGGGCTATTCCATTTAAAATTCACACTACCCCTGTGGAAGACTTAGTCTTCCACAGAGGGAGTATGAGTTTTGAATAGAATAGACAATTGGGTAAATTTAAATACTCACTCCAGTTGTGGAAGATAGGTAGAAAGTCATAATACAGAGGGAGTATGGGTATCAAAGTGATAAATCCTGACCAATTGCATTTGAAAAACATACTCCCCCTGTGGAAGATATTTCCAAAATCTTCCACAGGGGTAGTGTGGATTTCAACTGGAATAGCCCCTTAGATTGTTTTGCCTCTGTTATATTCCAGTGAATGTATTTAATTGAGATGGCTCTTTGTTATGTATATGTTAACCCCCTGACATCACACATACCTGTTGTTATGGAAACACATACACTTCACAAGTCTTTTATTAAAGGAACATTGCAAGGAAGCTTATCTCAACAAAATGCTCTTCATTTTTCTCAAAATTTCTGATAATATATCAGGGATATTATAATGTTATTATTATTGTCTGTATGCTAGCCATAGGCTTCAACATAAAAAGTCCCAAGTTTTCAGGTATTTTCTCTAAATATCAAAAGCTATCTTAAGAACCACTGAACCAATGCTAGGCTTGTATGTACTCATTTAATGCATTTTCATGCTGATTCCAAATATGGTCATGAAAATTGACAAATCTGAAATTTCTGAAAAAGTTAAACAAATTTGCAATTTGTGCGTCTGCACCGACATCAGCGGAGAGAATTAATATGGTTGTTGTTGTTGTCATTATCATCTATTTTATTTTACAGCATGCAGCAGGTACATAGGTTTGGAGCACAGGGTTTTGTTAACCCCCTGAGTACTACCTGCCGATCTAACATTGCCTCTGATTGGTCAATTACATGATATCTTCATTTTAATCACCAATCAGAATGGAACTTTGCAAATAATTCACCCCAATTTTTTGTGTGGTGAAATTATTCTAACAACGTTGCTGATTGGGCCAATTGATTATGAAAACTTCTTTTTGGCCAATCGGCAGGTAGTTCTCATGGGGTTAACAAAACCCTGTGCTCCAAACCTATGTACCTGCTGCATGCTGTAAAATAAAATAGATGATAATGACAACAACAACAACCATATTAATTCTCTCCGCGCGGATGTCGGCTGCAGACGACAAATTGCAAATTTGTTTAACTTTTTCAGAAATTTCAGATTTGTCAATTTTCATGACCATATTTGGAATCAGCATGAAAAATGCATTAAAATGAGTACATACAAGCCTAGCATTGGTTCAGTGGTTCTTAAGATAGCTTTTGATATTTAGAGAAAATACCTGAAAACTTGGGACTTTTTATGTTGAAGCCTATGGCTAGCATACAGACAATAATAATAACATTATAATATCCCTGGATATATTATCAGAAATTTTGAGAAAAATGAAGAGCATTTTGTTGAGATAAGCTTCCTTGCAATGTTCCTTTAATAAAAGACTTGTGAAGTGTATGTGTTTCCATAACAACAGGTATGTGTGATGTCATCAGCATTGCCATTCACTAGCTGGTCTTATTTTTGTTTGCCTGGGTTGGTCTATTAAGTCATGTTGCTGCCTAGCCCAGTCCAGGTGCCTGCATCACCCACACTGTTTTGCTTCATATAATGTAACATTTCCTAGTTGGTACATGCAATTACGATAATGTTACATAGTTCTTTGTCATTTGCAGGCTGAAATCTTGACTACTTATTAAATAAACATTTTGGATTTTTTTGTGTGTGACAAAACCAAGTGAATTTTTACTCACTACAATATTTCATCCTTCACATCGGAGGACTTCATCAGGTATGACTGATATGGTCATCTCATCCACTTTACCCGCAACAAATTTGAGTGGTTTTAGGTATTCCTTAGTGTCTTTTGCAGGCTTTAGTAGTACATTGTAAACCTGACTTAAGAGGTATGTACCCAGTCAATGCCCCCAGTCAGAACTCTGCCCCCCTGTTGGCTCCCCCCCAGTAAAAACCCAAAATTGCTAAAATTTCCACTTTTTGCAGCAATTTTGGGCAAAATTGGTTGATTTTGCCCCCCCTGAAATTCCCTCCCCTCGAATAAAAATCCATGGGGCCGTCACAAGTGGCAAGACCAACACAGGTAATTGCTTGCATAAAACCTTCACCAACACATATTATAATATTCATTTTCATATCTGTCAAATTGGTTTCAATTTCATTACTTTTATTTTCGTTAGGTATTTTTTAATTGTTAAAACCTATTTGTAAACCAATTTGCATTTCTTCATTATATATTATTTTATTGTTCTGTTATAACTTTTGTAATTGTGTGCTTTGTGGATATATCTTCTACTTATCTGTGTATAGATTGCAATCAAATCCAGACAACACTTTGTACTGCTAAATTTACTTTGCAAATAGCCATTTATAAATTCATGTTTGTTGCTCTGTTTCATATGCATAATTGATGTTGTGTTTGAATATGCAATTATGAAGATATGCATGTTTGTTTGTTTGTTGAACTGGCCCTTCCAAGTTAAATATACTTGTCCTGATGGGACCAGTCCAAATCAAGCAAAATATGTCAATGTTCCTCACTATAATGACCTTTGACATTGATGACAACAGTTCTGATTCCATTGCTTATCCATTTTCATTGTCATGCAAATCAAGATGATTAAAGCTTTGTTTTTAATATGAAAAGTAAAACAATATTTCAACAAAGCATGAACAGATTATTTATCTTGTCTTCCATTCACTCTTAGACAAAAGGTTCTTAGGTGTTCTCTTGAGAGAACCTTCAAAATGGTTCCTAAAATTCAAGAACCTTGAGAGAAGCATTACAGGTTCTGCAAACTCTTTAGAGAGCAACCAATGTTCCTCAGAGTGACCAAAGATCCTTTTATGGTTCAGGCCTGAGAGGATAAAATAAAGAATCCTTATAAAACTCTTTTTTCTAAGAGTAAATTTATGAAAGCAATGAAGAAAATATATGTGAAGTTTGAACTATAACTCTGATGGGAGTCCTTAAACTAACCCTAACGCCAACCACCAAAACTAACCCGACTCTTTTGGGCTATTCCAGTTAAAATCCATACATCCAGTATGGAAGACATGACCTTAATACCACACACAGATGGTGTTTTTCAAATGGATGACTCCATTTGAAATCTGCAGCTCCTGTGAGACAGATTAACCATAAGTGATTTAGGGTTTAATCTACACAAACAGATTAACCCTACCTGTGCCCCATGGTGTTTTGCTATCAGAAGGGAAAGAAGAAATGAAAAAGGAGAGAAGATGAACAAAGAAGTCACTTGGTAGGCCCGGGGGTGAAGGGCACTTTCGAATATGAAAGTGAATATATTGGGAGCGCCCAAAATTTCACATCATTAACAATCAAAAATAGCTTTGTACCCAATTTTACAGTACAAAATAGACAAAACTCTTTTTTTTTTATTTTTGAGGACTAATTGTTCAAAAAGGGGGTCATTCAGTGTAGGCTACTGAAAAAAAAACGGGTCATTAGGTGTAGGATTTGCCAAGAATAACGGGGTCTTTTCATGGGCACATGACGTATGTCAATACATGGGAGTGCCCCCGGGTGGTAGGCCTACCTCCGGGATTCGAACCTTGAACCCCTTGCATGCCACACAGAAGATCACCGGCCTCTAGCCATGGGGGTTAAGCCCAGCCAGCGATTCCTTGGGTATGACTTAGGCTGATTGCGTTATCGCATTACATAGAATGCATGCACGAGCAATGGTTTTAATAGTGAGCTTTATTGAACTCTGGTTGGGTTAAGGTTCAGGTAATATCTTCCATAGTGGGTGTATGGATTTCAACTGGAATAACCCATCTAACTTAAGACCCAATTTTGATTTATTTAAAAGTTTACATTTTGTAAAACTTTGAAAATTAACTTTCGTACTAAAATTGCATGAGTCATCGCAACTGCCACAGTGCACTTAATTTACCACACAAATCACAACTAGTGCAGACCACATAATTGTGTAATCATCATTTCATACTTGCATGCACTCATATACCATTCTACTCATCATACATACTGGTTTTTTTTTACTTTATAGCACTCTAAATTTTTAAGTAAAGGAAAAAAGAAAGGAATTATGTGACCTTTTGTGTAATTACTGTCATATTTTGAACTGCTTATGAAAATGATATGACAATGGCTGACATTGTGTACCTAGAATAGAACACTCATAATTATATTGATTAACATTTGAGTGGGTAGGCTCCCTTTTTGAAAAGATTTGGAAAGTGAAATAGTGTCCCAATAATTAAGTAATAAATTTTGAAAGCAAGGAATTTAATCTTATTGAATACATACTGACACTTTTAAGAACATTTTTACTTTGACCATCTGTTTGTAGTTTCTAAATGATTTTACTATGCCTTAATTGGCAGGTCTTTGGAACTTGACAAACCAAAATTAACTTCTGTTTTCAGGATTGTCACACTGTTTTGAAAATGTGTTTCCTACCTACCCCAGGGATTGTTTCATAATTTGACCCACCCCATCCTGGGGACTGTCACATGCATCATTGATGATGTCATTAACACAATTGTCAAAAGATGATAGTGATTGCACTAAAGACACTTAATTGGGCTATTCCATTGAAAATCCACACCCCTGTGGAAGATTTTGGAAATATCTTCCACAGGGGGAGTATGAATTTCAAATGGAATGAGCACATTAGGCAGCTCTATTTGTATTTCATACCCCCTCTGAAAAAGATTCAACCTGAATCTTCCACAGAGGGAGGGTGAGTTTCAAATGGAGCTGCCAATGTGTTCATTCCATTTGAAATTCATACTCCCTCTCACAGATATTTCCAAATTCTTCCACATGGTGAGTGTGGATTTTAAATGGATTAGCCCATTGCCATCAGCTGCATGGACCAGTTTTCTCTCAAAATTAACTGGTTGATTATGTGACCTTTGACATTTTTTTATCATAATGCTACACTCTCTTGATTTGTATGTTTCTCTATACTGTTCATTAAATTTTGATCTTTGACAAGTAAACTAAATCCTATCTGTCAATATGTATATCATTTTGTACTATTTATTATGTTTATATATTGTTGATCAGTTTAAACCTATTTATTGAAAAGATTTTGCATCTTTTTTTTAATCTGCAATTGTAATTAGTGAATTGCAAAAAAACACTGTTCTTTCGCAATAAATTTAATAAAAACGAATTAGTGTGAATTAAGTGTTTTGAAAGATTATTTGACACATAAAAACTCAAATTGCCACAAAATGGGTAAGTATCATGCTACCATAAAACAGTTTCATTTGAGTGTTAAAAATTGTGTCAGTTAGTTAAGGACAACAAAGAGTTTTACCTAACAGATAAAAATGAGAAGGTTATGAAACTATTTTTAGCTGTAGACTAAACGATATAACCTATTTTTCAATCAAATAATGTATTCAAGGAATGACACAATATTTGTTGAAATTGGGTACGTCAGAAAGTGTTCAGTGTAAGCAACAAATTGTTATTTTGATAATAAACAGAATTTAATCAGATTTCTGAACAATTATTATGTGGTCATAGTTGGAATGAGTTACCTGTGTAGCTCTGTCAATAGTGGGAGATTATGTAGCTACTCCCTATTAACCCCAGATGAAATAATTTAAGGCAACAAAAAAAGAAAACCCTGTTCTACGGGCCCGACCGACCCAGATTTTGAACAAATTGGGAAAAAAAATTTCCTGTACAAATGAATGCTGACCCAAATTTCGGAAATTTCAGGAACAAAATTTTTTTTTGTATTTTCTCAAATTGCAAATTATTTACAGATTTTGGTGATTTTTTTTGGTCATTTCCAAAAAAAAATGCCGACCGACCGACCCTATTTGAAAAGTCTGTCCGCCCGTAGAACAGGGTTTTTATTTTTTTGTCGCCTAAACACCAATTGCGTGTCTGTCAGGCATTCAAACAGACATTCATATTTTATTTGTTTCAAATGTGTTACAATCAAATAGCATGCACATGCAAACAGCTTCCACAGTACTTTAGAAATATAGTTTGTATTAAAAGAGGACCCAGATGAACCTACCTAAGTCACCTCCCCAGTGAATTTTAACCCAGATGAACAACCCCGGGAACAACCTACCTGAGTCATCTCCTCTCCAGGACACTACCTAAGGGAGTTTATGTAATGACAATGAATCGGATCCTAGATAAACCTACTTAAGTTGCCTCCCCAGTGAACCACCTAACTGGGCACTGATAATATCATAACAATTAAAAACTAATCAAAATAATTTTTATAGTGGATAGTACCTCCCCAGTGAACAACCTACCTGGTAGCTGATCATGTCATAAGCAAACAAATAAATATATTAGTGGATATTGGGCTGAAACAATAACTGTGCATGGATACAGTTTCCAAGGAGATTGCTTCCTGGAATCCTAGAAGAGAAATTCCTAAAAGCTTAAATTGGATATAAAATACTGTATTAATCCAATATGAAAATATTTAGGCAAGTTCATCCCAGGAAAAAACTATTGCTTTTTTCTACGGCATATATACTACTTTGGATGAAAGAAGTAAAATAAACCCAGGGACCGACCACCTTGAGCAATTTTCCTTAAATCCAAGATGGCGGCCCAAATCCAATAAAATCCCTAAAAACTACAGACTTAGAATATTATGAGACTACTTCATTTTACCTTCAACTTGTATACAGATATCGGTTAACATATTCGCACAACAAAAACGTAGGTAATTCACTAAATTGACTCACTAATGATATGAAAATGCTCAATTTTGAAAAAAAAAAATTTCACCAAAATTTCAAGCTTTGGTAAATATTATTATGTAGCCCAAAAGCATTTGGGTAAAAAACAAGTTTTTTAGGGGGAGGGGGATTTTCTCCAAAACTTATTTTTAAATACTTTAGAACAACAATTTAGCAGTTATGAGGCCCAAAAGTTTCAATAATTCCAAGGTTAAGACCAACCTTAACTCAACTTTCAAATACACCACAAAAGCAAATATCATCAATATTGATTAAACAATTAGTCAGTATAAAACATGCAGTATACTTCATTTTTACAATATTGTATCTACATGTGTTTTAACACAACTTAAAATATTTCCCTTGCTGAAAATTCTTTTGGGCGCAAATTTGGTCTATTCAATTAAGTTGTACAAAAAGAGTCACCTGTATAAATTTTCATTTGAAAAAGTACCTTATACAGGTCTGTCTTGGTGGAAGGAAAAGCAAGTACCAATATAGTCAACATTTGTATAGTATAGAAATACTGGTCTTTTTGTGACAGCATGTTTGTAACTTAAAACTGGAAAACTATGAAAGGTGTTGATGAAAGTGACATAAGGCCAAAAAAACCAATGTTTGTTTTTAGTAGCAGGTTTAAAAAGAGCAATGCAGTTTTTAAATTTAAATTTTAAATACAAAAAACTGTAATGCGCAACGGAAACCACTTTACAAATGGTTTATCGCTGCCATGTTTGTAAGTTAACCCCTTGATTATAAACATGTTCATTGCTGCCTGGTTGCTTCCACTGAATGTGTAATTATTTCTAGCCCTTTTTCAACCTGGTTTCTTTTCTTTTTTTTCTGATTTTAATGATTTTGAGCACAGATGTAAAAAAAACAATGTGCAAAAAAAAAGGCCTCCAGAAAGCAATGCGCACAGGCTACTAGAAACAAATTCCTTTTTTGGCCCATTGTTAGTCAATAAATATGAGTTTCAGAAAACTGTTTTTAAATTGTTTTTACTGCCACAAACAAGTAACTAAATCTGTTAACCTTTAACCTCTTTTGTACTTTTCAGGTGCCTTGTCAGGAGTCAATAGCATTGTGCATGCTGTGACTGGTACAGCGCAATACTGCCGGAGTCGCCCCGCTTCTCAAGCGCAAGGCCCAGCATTATTCCATGAGACCGACCACTAAAGTCACAACAGCTGTAATCCCGCCGAACAATATGCAACATGAACAGTCCCATCAACCACAAATTGTAGTGGAAGACTTAGGACTCCATCATCAACATCATCACCATCATGCTAAACCAAGTAGCCCCGATATAGCAAGGAGGCTCGATGAACTTCAACGTCAAATGAATAAACTCGAGGTCAAAGTGGGCGCAGATATGGCTACCATTTTAGAGCTACTGCGCAAGCAGCCGTATATACCCTATGCAGCCCCGCCCCCTCCTCCTCTGCTGGCAAACCGTATGCGCCAACCACGCCCTCACATGCAGCGCATGTGGTCAGCGCCTGGACCTAGTCCAACCTCGCCACCGGACTTTCAGCAACAACAACAGAGGGAGGAGTCACATGACCCAGCACCTTTAACAAGGACTACTTCTGGAACTGGGTCAGAGTCCCTTAGTAGTGTTGATGTAGGTGTAAATAGTAGTAGGCGAAGTGCAGCCATGCTGCAGGACATTTCTAGCCCGTCAGATGTTGACGGACATACGGATGTAGGGTCATCCCCGTTACGGAGACACAGCCATCCTGAAACTCTTCTTCTTTCTTCCATGTCCGATGTGTCAATTGATAGCCAGACTAGCATTCATATTGATGATCCTGAGACACCTCCGCTTTCTTCAGAAGGGCACTTCCAGTCCCAAACCATCTCCATCACCGGTGGAGTCACAATGGCAATCATCAGGTGCACAGACAACTGAATTTCCCGCAGTACACTCATCTCCTGCCTCTGACTTGCCTGTTAGCACAGTACGCAACACAGATGTGTAAAGTGGTATTGCCATGTGAAATGGGATCAATATGTAGTTGATTACATAGGTATATAAATGTGCAAAATAATAGTAGGACAGCCATCTCAGCAGACAGACAGACAGACAAATGAATCAATTATGTATGGTAACTGCCAAGGGCAGCCAGTTAAGTAATGAAATGGGTTATTCCAGTTGAAATCCACATACCCGATACTGAAGACACAACCTTAATCTCCTGCACAGAGGGTGTAGACTTCAAATGCAGTCACTCATTTAAACCCATTTGAACACACTCCCTGTGTGGAAGATTATGGCTGTGTGGAAGATTATGGCCATGATCTTCCAGGGAGTGTATGGATTTCAACTAGAATAGTCAAATGGAGCCTGGGTTTGCTACATTATATTACGTATGTGACTATAGTTGTACCCGGTATATTGGACAAGATTTGTGACATGCTTTAGAATATCAAAAAGCATTACCTTTATAAAAACAGGTATTAGTCAAATATTTGTGGAGGATAATGCTATAAAGAGCTATCTTTTTTAGTCCTAATTGTGGGGGGCACACAAACACAAAAATATGAACCATCTACATGATATTAGTGTAGACAACCAAATGGCCAAACTCTGGAGATGTAACAATTGTCATGTAAGGACGAGAAATTCATATGAGCAATGCATGCTTTTTAAAATTGCACAAGACATGGGTATATGTACAACTTTTGTGAGATATTTTACCCCTGAGTCAAGTGGCCTTTGAGATTACTTGTAAGGTGATGTAAATATCATGAGATTCCTGTAGCCCATGTATTGGGCTATTCCATTTAAAATCCACACTACCCCTGTGGAAGATTAAGCTAAAGACTGCCACAGAGGGAGTATCAATTTTGAATAGAATAGACAATTGGGTAACTTCCATTTGAAAATACTCACTCCAGTTGTGGAAGATACAGGTAAAGCCATAATACAGGGGGAGTATGGGTTTCAAAATTATTAACTCTGACCAATTACATTTGAAAAACATACTCCCTCTGTGGAAGATATTTCCTAAATCTTCCACAGGGATAGTGTGGGTTTTAACTGGAATAGTCCATTTGACAGACATACATCAAACAAAAGCAGCTATGAGATACATATGGCTTTCAAGCACAAATATGACAATAATAGCCTCAAGTTTACAAAGTCAGTCTCTTCCTTCACTGCTGCATGTACATGCAATGTAATACCAGCAATGAATGACAGATCCATGCTATGAGGGAGCACCCTTAAGGAGGCTGAGTGATTTTTGTTAGGCCTACCAAAATATTTCCTTAACCCTCTGAGCACTACCTGCCAATCTAACATTGCCTCTAATTGGTCAATTACATGATATCTTCATTTTAATCACCAATCAGAATGGAGCTTTGCAAATAATTCACCCCAATTTTTGTGTGTGGTGAAATTATTCTAACAATGTTGCTGATTGGTCCAATTGATAATGTAAACTTCTTTTTGGCCAATCGGCAGATGGTTCTCATAGGAATAAGGGTACCTGGATCCACACTACTGCATGACATCGCCTTTGGAAGACATGACCTTAATCTCCCACACATGGAGTGTGAATTTCAAATGTGGTTACCTTAATGGGTGACTTCATTTGAAATCTACACCGTATGTATTAGAGAGTATTATATCACTCATACATAAATTCTAGACAGTTCATTGGTTGATTACCATTTATCATTTTTACTATCACCCTCTCCGTGTGATAGTCTTTACCATCACAGTGCCTGCCGTAGTGCGCCTGCGCCAAGCCGTGCGCCTACTCTTAGACTCGCCGATTTAGTTATGGGGTGGATCCCAAAATGTGAAGTATATCACGGCAAAACATGGTGTTATGTTGATGAAAAAATGTATTTCCTACCTTAAATAGTATTTTAGTAATAGAATTTATGTATAAGTGATATAAAACAAATATTAACTGTCTTAAATTTGTGTAATGGTCGAAATATAATCACTCGGTGAAAGATGTATTGTTCCATTCCACTCGCCGTATGTAACAATCCATCTTTCACCTCGTGATTATATTTCGACCATCACACTCATAGACAGTTAATATTTGTATAAGGTCATGTCTTCCATAGGGGGTTTATGGATTTTAACTGAATAGCCCATCTTACACTCACATGTGAAGCAAGTATGTATGCTGGCAGGAAGCCTTAGCACCAATGTGTTGGAGAGGCTGTAAAGTGTGCTGAGGCTTGTGGATCAACATCTAGGCGTAGTGCACTAAATCAGTGCACTTGGAGAAAACAACAAGACAGAGAGTAGCTCAATCTGAACTATTTCCATGTACTATACAGTGTCAATGTCTTTGTGTTACTGAAAATGGGAGGGGGCATTAGAAAATGAAGATATTTATTTAAGAAAACTTCAAGCCCCAAACTTCAGGGTGGATAAATGGGTCTTAATTACGGTTATTACTTGATTATATTGTGTGATATTCATGGCATTGAAAAAAGTCTTTCTGTGGTATGGCAAATCAGATTTTGAGGATATTCAAGAAAATAACAAAAGAGAAAAATTCTCTTGAATATGCAAATGTAGGGTTTTTTAGAACAGAGAAATATTAGTCTGAAACCACAGAAAACAAAACATACAAAATCGGGGAACCTGTGGCTCCATAAAATATTATATGTGCGTACAGGGAGTGCTTATGGGATAGATGCTAGCTAGGCCTACCAGTGGTCACTAAGGTGTACCAGGTGCTTACAGGTAGAGGAGATTGACTGTGTACATGTGATAGAATCTGGCTGTGTACCTTGGCAAGTATAAGAAATATGCAATGGATATTGTGTGCAATCAGTAATAAAGAAAATTGTATAGTCAATAACACCGATAGTTGTCAGGGAAAATACTCATACTGTGTGCTGAGATGGAGAATCAATCAAACAAGGTGTTTTCTAACATAAATTTTCTTAAAATGATCAATAACAATTTCAATTTTATGTATTTTCCCAAAATATGCACAGTTTATAAAGGTTGTAGCTTGTTTATTCCAATGTCCTTTCCTATTTACTTACTCTATGTCATCACGGTTTCTGCATACAGCCAAATATGAAGTTTGCTCATGCATTTCTTTTCTATGTACGGTAAAGATACACATTTTTTGTGGGAAATTAATTTCCACACTCAAAACAGCTACCACCAAAAAACAACACAAAAAATATCTGGTATTTATCAAAAACAAAGTAAAAACTTTACATGAGAAGATTATCGCTTTGACAGAACATCAGAAAATGTAAAGTATGTTAATCTAAAATTGTTGAGGTTCAACAGTGAACCTCACTAACTTGCTTTAAAATTAATCTAACACCGTTGAGGTTCCACAGTGAACCTCACTAACTTACCTTTAATTCAATACAGTTGTAACTTAGTTATTGCTGGTCGAGTGTTGCCATAATGGTTTTATATGCGTTGTGTTGGTTATGCTCAGATCACTCAGTGTGCAAATTGAACAGCGCATATTTGTTATCACCAGTGATGACAGTAGCTGTGAAATTCCCTTCCGTGTTCCAAGTGTTTCAGGAAGTATTATGCACCATAAAAGAGAGAAAGGCAATATTTTGAAAAGCCTGGTTTTTCGAGCAAGAAACCTGGTTTGTTGATAGAAAACCTGGTTCCTTGATTGACAAACCAGGCTGGCCTGAACTTTGTTCAGAAAGAGACTGCGCAGTCAATATTTCTTTGTGTAGGGTGTGTATGTGCCAAATTTGTTAAAGTTTTCTAAAAATATAGGTCTATGCCATAATAATGAAAGAGTCATCTCATCATTCAGCAAAAAAAATGTGTGACTGGAAACTTAACATCAACTTTCATTAGCCTTATTGTGCAAAATACTTGCCATGCAACTAAGCAATTGTGCCGGCCATCTGTGTTTATCATGCCATTCACCACCTGGATTTAGTTGTAAATAGGCTATTCCAGTTAAAATCCACACTACCCCTGTGGAAGATTTCACCAAAGTCTTCCACAGAGGGAGTATGAGTTTTGAAGACAATAAACAATTGGGTAACTTCCAAATACTCACTCCAGTTGTGGAAGATATTTGTAATGGTTTCAAAATGATTAACCCTGACCAATTATAATAAAAAAAACATACTCCCCCTGTGAAAGATATTTCCAGAATCTTCCACAGGGGTAGTGTGGATTTTAAATGGAATAGCCCATTTACAACTAAATCCAGGCAGTGAACGATGCCCAATGCAGAGGAGTTGAACTGTTAGAAGAATTTCCCCAGATGCACAATTCTAATTATTGGCTTTTTATGCAGAAATCAGGATGCTCATGTTATTTATACTTGTTGTGAGAATATTGCCTCAAATTGGAAATAATGTGAATATTTCATGGTGTAAGCTGAAAATTTGACTTTATGAAATTAAGGCAGAGTTGTGTGTATACAGATTTGCAGGATGTAGACTAAGTAGTATGTACCTATACTGTATTGTGTCTTCTGTAGTGGCATAACCAGCAGGAGAATATAACCCTTTCCCTCTCCTCCCAAATGAGTTTGGGCTTGGTTGTGAAAGTCTATATAGTTATGCCACTGGTCTTCTGCTATGAGGATGATATACTTAGCTAATCTAAAATGCTGCATGCATAAGAATATTCCACATAATTATGTTTTAAACTGAAGCTGTGAGAATGTAGGGTTATGTCATTGACAAGTAGCCATAGACGAAAATATTGTTTACAGAATATAGACCACTCACCAACAGGGAATGATGCTTTTTATGCCTGAAAATTCTTGCAAAGTCACGTGAGCCGATCGTTTGATCATGCATGTCTAACAGATCATGCCAGCGTATACATGCCTTCGCGTTATGCAATATAACATTACATATCTTCCAGGCCCATATAACCAGGATTTATTTTGGAGGGCTGATTTTGAAAAAGTTGACTTTTTTTTCAAAAATTGGACCTTTTTGGACTGGGGGTGGATTATGAAAAAGTGGATTTTTTTCCAAAATTTGGACCTTTTTTGACCAAAAAGGCATTAACAAAACCCCAGATTTTTTGCTCGCTATGCTCGCAAATGGCACTTTTTCGGTCAAAAAAGGGGACTTGGGATTGGGGGTGTCTGCCCTCAGCCTTCTGGTTATGGGCCTGGTATCTTCACATTAAACAAAAGACCATAAAAATATTGCACTCTATATAACGATTAGCTCTCATTAATGCCTGATGCTTGGGAAAGTCCCTGTGGGTGATTGGTCTGTATCTATTTAGTTTATGCATGGAGGAAAGAGATATATGCAAGTAACATATAGATTGTAGGAGAATAAGATATACCATAAACAATGGACTGAAAATCCCATTGAATTTGGTATGTTTCATTCTTTTCAGCCAACACTGTCAAAGGATGGGAATGTTTTAATTAGATTGATAAAACATTCAGAAATGATAATATACGCAATCTGAATCATTTCAACTTGACTATTTTTTTTTCACCTGAAAGGACTTTTTTAGCATGTATGGTTGGATGACTGTATGTACAGTACGTATTGTTTGTATTAAACGCACCCTCTCTAATAAACGCCCCTCCCCATTTTTTCAATGAAAAATGGACAAAAATGCAAAAATTTCCATGCAATATCATGCGAGTAAGCTTAAAACATGCATCAGTCATCACTAAATTGCATGGACAAAACCTATTATGACTCAAACTTCCATCCAGTTCATTGCCTAATTATGGTAAAATTCCTTTCTTATGGGAGCACCATCAGGAATTTAAACCAGATTTTGAAGTTTTTCTCACAGACAATTTACTTCTAATAAACGCCCTTTTGGAAAAATGCAACGCCCCCGGGCGTTTATTACAAACAATAATTGTGTGTTCACACACTAAGGTCAAAAGTTCATATAAGGCCAACTTGTAATGCTGAAAATGAAAGAACAAATTGTCTAATGAATATTAACTATGCGTATTGTTCACTTCCATGTCTTTGGACCTAGCATTTGGGACCACTATCCCCAGTTTTTTACTTCTGTTACCAAAAGTCTAAGGTCATTTGAGGTCAACTTGTAATGTAGGCTGAAAATGAAAAATAATTTTTCTAATGAATATTTACTATGCGTATTGTTCACTTTCCTTGTCTTCAGACCTATTTGAGACCACCATCTCTAATTTTTTTACTTCTGTTATCAAAAGTAATTGTGAAAGCAGGCGGTCGCTAAGCAGGTTTGAGAACAGCCTATAGTTGAAAATATATAAAGAAGTTAAAATTTACTTTATTTAACTAGTCCTATACTTCATATGAGAATGGCTGCAAGACACAATTATATCACAATCCTTTGGTCAAGAAGTATTAAATGATCCTTTTTGTTTACATACATCCCAGTGGCACATACATCCCCCGATGAGAATTTGGCATTTGAGCCCCGCCCCTCATTGCATTTGTAGAGCTGGTTTTCTGTGACTTTAGCATCCAAAACCTATGTGTAAACTTTTTTTTTTTTGCTTGTCGGATTTGGGAACTAAATTTGCCCTGTCCCACTCCCCAACATGGACTTATCCCACACCCTACCCAACAAGTATCACAGGTATGCCACTGGTATAGTTTACACTATCACTTTTACAAGAGTGATTTTAAGACTTGCATGCATTTTGGGAACCAGGACTTATGGTATATCAGCTGGTATCTTTTAAGGGGAGGTACCAATTGAAATAACAAATTTCAAATTGAAAAAACAAAGTCATATGATATAGCTATACCTGAAGCACATGACATGGAATACTCATGATGTGGCTCCCTAATACATCTATGGTGAAAATATCCAAATACTGTATACATTGAATTTGAGTAGTTGCTTCTGGGTATGGTGATTGGGGCGCTACTACTGTATACGCTGAAATTTTCGGTTGTTTTATTTTCGCGAATTTTGCGGATTAATATATGCCCGCGAAAATAATAACCCGCGAATATGTTGAAATGAAGACATTTCTTATGTATTTTATTATATAAGTTGACGGCAACCGCCAAGTTCAACCCTCTTTACATACACGACGCTCATCGAATCCTACAGAACATCTGTACGCGAAAATATTGGCGTATACAGTACCAGACACAGGATTCTATTGCAATGTCAGAGTAGGCAAGGATTACTGTAGAAAAGTTTTTCATGGCATAATATTTTCACAATATGTGACACGATTTGGTCCATGGGGGCGGAAGAAGGCATTTTTGAAAAGTGAGTTACTATAATTATTACCTTATACAAACATTAAGCTATCATATACTGAAAACACCAAAGGTCTAGCATACTTATAAAGTATTGTGATGTCGTTTTTCTTATGTATTTTGTTGTTTTTTCACTCCATATTTTTGCCTTTGTCTCAATTTCAAATTTGTCGCCTTTGGCCTCCATGGACCATATCATGTCACATATGGACTCATGTTTAACACAAAATAATCAAGATAATCAAGATATTCACATACAAAGCAAATTTCTTGGCACTCACCAAACTGTACCAAATATATATATGCATGTAAACACTTATCCCATTTTATAGTATAACCAGGGAATTCCCTTCAAGCAGAGCTGAATAAGGTGTGTCACTGAGCAATCATGCTCACATTGATTTCTGATCTACCAAAGGTGTAAGGGACCATTCGGCATTCACAAACACTTTTTAGCAGGGCCTGATGCAAAATGGGGGGGGGGGGGGCCTTAAAAGTTTTGACCCTCCTAGGGGGGGGCCTGAAAAAATTGACCTCAAATTTTCCCAGATAAATTGAGTTTATATGCTTTTGGGTTGACCCATAATTTTCATGTCAAAAAGGAGTGCCCTGAAATTTTCGAGATCTGAAAAAGGGGGAGGGCCGAAATATTTCTGTGATGAAATGTTTTTGCATCAGGCCCCTCCTAACAAGTGTTTGTGAACGGTCCCTAAACAAGACAACATAGGCTACAGGGTGATCTGATAGGCAACTCAGAGAGTGTCCACTTTGTACCAGAGCAACATCAGATGTCAACTGTTACAGTTTTGAACATATTGGTATGAGGCTGATATATAGCTGCTTCTATTATACACATCTTTTAAACCTTCACAATGTGGATATGTCCATGGTTAGAAGTGAAGTGATGCAATATGTGATGTACATATCCTCGCTGCCTGGTGTATTTTCATATTAATATTATTATCTGTAATGAGAAACCTTCGTTCACAATTAGGGAGGGCACTAATTAAGAAGTGGATGTCCATTCAGAAAAAGAAACATGTACTTTTAAAATAACACTATGAATATTGATGAAACAATCCACAAGGCAGCACACGATATATTACAGTTTGCATACAAGTATTTTGAGAGGTTTGTGTCGATCTGTCTATATCTGTTTGAATATTCACTTTGTGATTTTTAATAATAATAACAAGTAGAATATTATGCTTATCGTTGTATTACAACTTAACATTCCATAGTTATCCAATGCACCATTGTACTACCAATATAAGAAAGGAACAAGTTGCAACCAATATAAATGTATCATTTCTTGCTGCCTTTTCCACTCAAACCAAAATAATGATAAATCATTCCAACAAACAAACATTGCCCCTAGTGTAAGGTCAATTTCTGGTAACCAAGGTCATACCTCATTACCCACCTGGGTTATATACTGCCCTTGGCTTTGTGATAAACTGGTGAATCGAGGTAGTTTTTGCTAAGTCTTTCTAAAATTGTATCACTGGGATCCACGACATGCCCATCTATCAGGTCACAGTTCTTCAACTCCAATACATTTATACATTCATTGCCATGACCTTTGAAAATTTGGGTACAAAAACTCATAATGTGCAACTTGAGATCAAATTTTGTACTATGATTGTTTGATTGAGGTTATTGAACTATGGCATTGAGATGAGGCCATTGTGGTCCATAGTGCCAGACTCAATATTGTATACCATATTCTACCTAATTGCCTCTCCCCTATTAAGCCCCTCCCACCTCAGAGACAGATAGAAAATTCAGATGGACCATTTTAGAAGGACATGCAAAATATAATGTTGTAAATCCAAATTATAGTGAGGCACTATTATGGTCATTTGTTATGTAATATTAGCTATTGCCAGTAAAAGAGATGTCTTTGACATGACTGTAATTTGTTCCTTTCTTTCAATGTAACTGCACCTTTGCAATATACTTCAATATAAATCATGTAGTAAATAAGAGGTTTTTTGCCTATAAGGCTTGTAAGTTATTGAAAGTTTGTGTAAACACAGTTCTATTATTGGTAAAACAAAAATGGTCTACTTGGCTCACAAGGCCAACTGAACAGTCTTACAGACAGGTTGGGGTATATTATTGAATGCATACATTCACTAGGAGCCACAACATGCTCATCTATCAGGGTGCAGTCCTTTAACCTCAATACAATGCACATTCATTGAATGACCTTTGAAATTCTAGGTACAAAAACTCATACTCTGCAACTTGAGGTCAAATTTTGCACAATGGTTATTCAATTGAGGTTGTTGAACTATGCCATTGGGATGATGCTATTATGGTCCATAGTGATTGCCTGCTGTCAGAGAATAAATGGGCCAGCTGTAAGAGCTGTTAGTATCTAACTGCAATTCAGGTGTGTGAAATTTCAACATTAGCCACAAATGCTAGAAGTGTGGCAATCCAATATAGCAGACAGGCAGAAGTTATATAAGCTCATTATTTCTTTTAATTTGCTTAGAAGTGCTTCTCTACCCCACCAACTAAGAGTTGGCCCAGACATCAAGACTTGCAAAGCAAATAATTTCAGTATTATCTAAAATATATTATGCATTATTATATATTGTAGAGTTTGACCTGACATTTGTGCATGTGTATAGTTGGCGAGACAAGTGAACCAAGGTTGTCTACTGTTTGTCAGTTTCATACAATTATGACGCGGAGACTTCAGAGGCAAAATGCCATATATCCATTGACTGCCTCATATAATTATAGTTATTCAGGTACAATAAAACACAATATAACAATATTGCTAACAAATGACGCAATATCGGGAGCAATATGTGACACATCTCATTATCATGCGCAAATAAGTGGGTGAACTAAGCAATGTCATCTTGGATTAATCCAGCATTTTGGCTCCTAGTGAGCTAGGGAAATATAAATGCTTGGTGGGGCAGTGAGTACTTCAATAGGAAGTGGATATAGGTGTAGGGCTGACACTTTCACAGTAAAGGGCATTCAGTGAGAATAAAATGTACGGTCATTGGGGGAGAGATGGACTTTTTGGGCTTAAATTTAGGAAACAATAGTTGCTGTTAAAGTTATTATACTTTGTTAAACAGAAGTTGCTGTTCAAATTGAACAAGGACCTTTGGGTGACGGATCAAATGGAAAAATTTGGGGTCTTTTGATGACAGAACATGTAAAAATATGGGTCTTTTGGGTGACAGCGATGCCCTTAGATTTTCATACATTTTTTTTGAGAAGAGGCAAAATTGCAAAGCATTTTGCTGATATACTCTCTCAAAATGACTTGACCATTTGTATGTGACATTAATTTGGTTCCTATGCATGTGAGTATTTAACTATCCTACAATTTTGGGAAAAATACTTGGTACACTTTGTGGAAATTCTGTGCAGAATTTGCTGTGATCATGGAAATAATGTGTATTTTGTTTATGAACAAATATGACATCTTCAACAATGATTCCCCTCTGCCCATCAATCAATGTTGGAACACATTGGGAAACTGCTAAAGACATTGGCATTTCCCAACATTGCACACAGTAGAGGGGGTGTCAGTTCCATTCTTGACATGAAAGCATTCCAAGACTTTTTTCCAGATTGTAGATTAAGATCAATGCACACTTGATCATTGGCCCCCACCTGGTACACCTATGCAACCATCAAATGATATTATAAATGACACTTTGGCCATTTGCTGAATATTTTGAGTTGATGCACAGTTTTGCACTGTTCATGTATTGTACGCTTCAATTCGTATTCCTTAGTTCAAAATCATTTGCATAATACTGCCATACCGTCCTGATTTGAACAAATTCAATCTATTTACCCTTTATATTCAACATGTAAAGGAAAACTAAGCATGTCTACCTTCAAATCCTCGCAAGAATAATTGGAACAGTTACATTGATACAGTGCCTTGGTACAAGTCTTTTTGCCTCAATAAATAAAAGTGTTCCCTAATTTAATCTGTGTTATCAAGCAAAGCCAAGTCCACAAAAGAGAGCCGTCAATCAAATTAATAATTTAACAAAAGGATTATACAAAAACCTGGGTGTGTTCTGGTTTTCACAATTGAGAAGTTGCACACATCCAATCACTTGGATGGGCCCTGCCTAGCAAGTGTGGAGCCTAACAAAAGAAGTTTACAACGACAATTATCAAAAACTACTCCCTATTCCATAAAAATGCAGCACTAATTAAAAATTATTATCCCGTTTTGACAAATGAAACACAGCTAAATCATAACCCTATCGTTAGTTCTAACTGAAAGTCAACAATTTTTTGGAAATAAGGGTCCAAAACAAGCATTTTTAGTGTGTATTTGTATACTGTAACAGCCAAGCCCAAGACTGTATTGAAACTGCGCAGGGCGCCAACCAGTCACAGCGCGCCTTTGCCCTGACATCAGATGCGATCTAGTCTTTTTTATCTCTGTCTTTCAGGTTATGTATTCTGGGAAAACACATTTTCATATCTCTTTGATGATCAATTATCAAAATTAACATAAGCTTTTAAAATTATGAGCAAACTCTCAGCCTATACTCAAAATTTGGAGTGCTTAGACTTATTCCAAGTCTTTGAATTTTATGACTTTAATTGCAGGGAACATGTTTTGGTCCATTTCCCCACAAATTCCAAGAATATTAAAATTTGACTTTTATTAAAAGATTGGGATTTAGCTATATGCTGGCGAAGTGACGTAGTTAATCAGATTAACTACCATAGCAATAGATGGATACAATTTTGACTATATCGGCCCACACTACAACGTTCATGCGGTACCAATGCATTGAACCATAGATGTCAAAGAAATGCTAATCACTTGCACGTCCTGTAACATTAGTCTCTTTGAAAAGAGAGGTATTGTATTCAATCTATTATATGATTGAAGACAGGTGATGAGTGCAACCTGCTGTAGTGCAGAGCGATCTATTCAAAAATTGTATTCATCTATTCATCTTTTGCTATGGTAGTTAATCCGATTATGACATCACTTCGCCAGCGTATGTTTCATTTTATTTTGGCAAAACAGGATAGTATATTTTTATCCAAAACAAAATAGTGGTGTATTTTCTGGAATGTGGAGTAGTGTGATATGAACTGTGCAACCATATGGAGTATTTCTTACAACAAGTGTCTTCTCCATTCAACAAACAATTGGAGATTCACCATTTATCATCTTCAAATATTCATTAGGTTTCACTGCCTGAACAGAATTGATCATGTCTCATCTCCTTTTTCAACCAAATTGACGGTAATAACTCTTATAGTGAGTGATCAACAATTGACCACAAATTGCCTCAGGCAAAACTCACTTCCTGGGAACTGATACCACACAAGGTCATTTTATGTAACTCATTGACCCATTTGTGTTATATACAGTCTAGTGATCTTGTCAACTCATTGACAGATACCAACCTCAGGAGGGAATTCAATTTTTGATCAATTCTCTTCCGGTAGTGAAACCTAATGTTTAAATATTCAAGCCAGTATATTTCTGCCAGTTTGGCATCTCTGACATAGACCATAGGCTGTATGAATGTGATGGATTGAGTCATTAATCTCAAATTTAGTACAGATTAGTTAAACATGTCTCACCAAACAAAACTTTCTACCTCTTGTAATAAATGACAGAGGCAACAACTGGAAGGAATGTATCTTATAGAAAATGTGTTATCAAATTCAAAAGTTTTTAAGCAAGGGGAGAATTTTTACAAAACATTGAACTTTATAAAGCTGTTCTTAAAAATTTGTAAAAGATAAAATTACATGTATTACATTGACCAGTAAATATAATGGAATGGGTATTCATAATATGTAGGTCTACACTACATAATGTATGTGTTTAAGACCAACAATGTACATTACAATATAGTAGTATAGTATGTGCCATATCAACCAGCATTTATATGTGGAGCAGATGTATCACACTAGTTTGTGACCTTTTGTGTGAAGTTTGAGGTAGTGAAGGTGCAAGTTTGTGTGGATGTGGGTGTGAATGGGGGGGGGTGTATTATGGGTGTGATTGTTTTAAAATACCAAGTATTTGAGGTGTTTTTATAATTGGAAATTTAAACTTATGATCTCAACACAAAATTAAGACGTACCTCAAATTTTTGGTCACAACTTTGACCTTCATCTGGAGACTGGCAATCAGTGACCTTTTGGACACTTGACCCCAAAACCCGGTCGTACACTCTGGGTAACTTGTATCGGCCCGTCGCGGTTGAGAGATGGTTGGTTGACTCTGATATAAATTGACTCCTTCACATCCCTTTCAAAGTATCTAGCGTCCCGGTCGAGGATTTTGACCTCATCCAAATCTACTTGGTGGCCGGGGGATTCAATGTGGATGTGCTGGGAGATTTCCGACGAGGTAGTACTCGAACGACGGTGTTCTGAGAATCTGTTTTTCAAAGATCTTTCAGTCTCACCAATGTATGATTCTGAACACTGGCAGGGGATGTAATAAATTGGTCCGGTAATGTCTTTCTTCTCAGTTTTGTCTTTAGGTGAGACAAGTAGCTGCCTCAGAGTTTGAGTGGATGAGTTGATTTGGATGAGGTCAAAATCCTCGACCGGACGCTAGATACTTTGAAAGGGGTGTGAAGGAGTCAATTTACATCAGAGTCAACCAACCATCTCTCAACCGCGACGGGGGCCGATACAAGTTACCCAGAGTGTACGACCGGGTTTTGGGGTCAAGTGTCCAAAAGGTCACTGATCCCAAACTTGGGTAGCCAGTCTCCAGATGAAGGTCAAAGTTGTGACCGAAAATTTGAGGTACGTCTTAATTTTGTGTTGAGATCATAAGTTTAAATTTCCAATTATGAAGTCTACCAACACAGATGAACTTTCATGCTAGTATTTGAGGTGTGTTGTATTTACAGTAAGCTTTCATACAGTGTATTATTTTTAAATAAATAGTTTAAACTTCAGCCATGAGCTGAAAGCATTTTATAAATGTGTGACACAAAATGCAATAATTCAACAAGTTGATTGCTGTAAATGTTATTTGTGTATTTGGTTTTAAAAGCACCGTGCAATTTTGTTTGTTCAAGGTAAGTTTACCATGGATTTTGCAGCTTCATTCCATAATAAATTGTAAAATATGTTGAGTTTTTTGTTTTGAATAGAATGATGATAATAGAGGGTTAGCGATCTTGCCAAAGGCGTTGGTATTTTACAGATGTAGTGTGAGTGTAGAGTTGTTAGAATTTGATGACATTAGTATACAAGTTGTCAGCTACCATTCTTTCAAGGTTTTTAAAGATGTACTTTAATATATATAAGGTTTAACTTTATTAAGTAATAACAAATTATATTGTTTTGTGCACTGTATATTAGTTTTAAATTGGTCAATTGACATTTTCCATGTACTGTTTCATATGTATATAACTAATTTGCTATACATGTATTATTTATTGCCATGGTAATTCACACTTTGTACTGTACTTGAATGCAACACAGTACAAGTAACTTAGGCCAGTCAGAAAGAAGCCAGGGTTAAAATAAGACAAATGGGATATGAAACCACTATGGACCACAACATGCCCATCCATCAGGGCACAGTTCTTTAACCCAAATACATTTGCACATTCATTGAATGACCTTTGATAATTTGGGTACAAAAACTCATACTCTGCAACTTGAGGTCAAATTTTGCACTATGATTGTTTATTGAGGTTATTGAAGTTTGCCACTGGAATGAGGCTATTGTAGTCCATAGTGAACTGTGATATCAACCTACCTACAATCTTGAAACAATTCATATTTGTCAAAATATTTGTGCCTGTTCAACAGAGCAATTACTTGTGAAAGGACCTCCATTATGTTACTTATAAGATTGTTCAAACACAAATGGTGATATGAGGAAAAGTACTTCATTTTAATTGTCATATTTATATAATTATTATTTACAAAAATCCAAAAAGTTCAATTGGGAATCGAACCCACATCCTATGCATATAACACTATTAAACCCTGTGATTGACAATGTTTGAGTATGCAGGATACACAGTTGATCTTAAGATGCCTTTTTAAATCCATATAAAAAACGAAAGATCTGATATGCTATAAATGCAAGTTGGTGAATTTACTCCTTGGCATTACATGCAGTAGTATAGGCTGTATACAAACTGAGGAGTTCTAGTGAAGGTTTGGAGTGTATGTGCTGTGTGTAGTATGTCATGCCACAGAAACTTGTGGGGGGTGTGTGTGTGCGTTAGATGAGATAATTTGCATAATCATCATTCTGTTGTACTTGACCGATAAACCAATTATTTCTTAACAACTCTTGCACATGGCTGATGTTAACAATCTTTTTTAAAGAGATATTTATTTTAGGTTTCTTTTCAAGGGAATGTTCATAAAGAAATTGTTAGATAAAGGGACCAGGCAAATAGTTGATAATAAATTTTTCTCTTTCTTGCGACTCAAAAACAAGCCAGTAATTTAATTTTGTGCCAAATTTGCCTTCCAACTTGAAAAACAGTAGTGTAGTTATGTAAATATCCTATGCATATATTTTGTTATTAGGCACTGGCTGAAACTGCACATCACACAACATTGAGTAATGAGAGGAAGTGTGTTTGATGCAATGGTGGATCTAAGGTTTTCTCAAGGAGAGGTTGTGGTATTGGCTGTAACCAATGCAATCAATGATAGTACCTGATATGCAGCCATTAATGCCATGTTGGTGGCATGGGTGTGGGAGTGGTGTATCCCCCCCAAGCAAAAGCTAGACCAGGAGCGTATTGGATGAGATGAAAATACCTTATGTATTCAGTTCATTTCAGGTATCAGGGCCACTGAGCCGGGGGGGGGGGCAACATTTCCAAATTTTCCTGCTAACCCACTAATTTTATTGCACAAAAATGTATGCAAAACTTTGCATTTTTGATGGTGGCTCTTTTCAAAAACCTTTAAAATTAGCAGATAGGTGAAATCTGCTTGTTCTCTGTTGACAAGGGACAGTCTTTTAAGTCTTTTAAAAGTGAATGGCTCTTTTTAGAGCCATATCAGTAGGCAAGGGATGGCCTACATGTCTCACTCTTAGGTATTTTGTCCTGAAGATGTCAGAGTTATACTCCTGACGAAAGCTTGACAGTTCTAAACTTGTCTGACAGCAAACCCGCTAAAACCCACTAATTGAAACAGACTCCTTCCTTCTGATATGAAATGAAGATAGACATGCTGATAAATATAACAAGCCTCTAAATGGAAGCCAATAACAATGAACAATTGAGTATACAGAGAGGGGGTACAATGTGAAGAGAAATGTGATGAGAAAGAGAAAGTTATGATGAAAGAGGAAATGTGATGAGAGAGGGAGAGACATGATGAGAAGGAAAGAAAGGTGATGAGGGAAAGAAAGAGAAATGTGATGAGAGGGGGAGTGAAATGTGATGAAAAGGAAAGAGAAATGTTATGAGAGAAAGAAAGAAATGTGATGAGAAGGATAGAGAAATGTGATGAGAGAAAGAAAAAGAAATGTGATGAGGGGAGAGAAACGTGATGAGAGGGAGAGAGAAATATGATGGGGATGTGATGAGAGGGAGAGAAATGTGATGAGAAGGAAAAAGAAATGTGATGAGAGAAAGTAGAAGACATGTGATGAGGGGGAGAGAAATGTGATGAGAAAGAAAGATAAATGTGATGAGAGGGAAAGAGAAATGTGATGAGAAGGAAAAAGAAATGTGAGGAGGGAGAGAGAATGTGTTGAAAAGGAGAGAAATGTGGTGAGATGGGAGAGAAGTGTGATGAAAGGAAGAGAGAAATGTGATGAGAAGGCAAGAGAAATGTGATGAGAGGGAGAGAGAAATGTGATGAAGAAGGAGAAATGTAATGAGAGGGAAAGAGAAATATGATGAGAGGGAGAGAGAAATGTGATGAGGAGAAATGTGATGAGAGGGAAAGAGAAATATGGTGAGAGGGGAGAGAAATGTGATGAGAAGGAAAGATAAATGTGATGAGAGGGAGAGAGAAATGTGATGACAGAGAGAGAAATGTGATGAGAGGAAGAGGAAAATGTGATGAGAAGGAAAGAGAATGTGATAAGAGCGAGAGGGAATTTTGATGTGAGAAATATTTCTGTGAAGAAAGATAAAAAATGTGATGAGTGAGGGAGTGTAATGAGGAGAGAGAAATGTGATGAGAAGGAGAGAGAAATGTGATGAGAAGGAGAGAGAAATGTGATGAGAAGGAG
This sequence comes from Amphiura filiformis, assembly GCF_039555335.1. NCBI lineage: Eukaryota > Metazoa > Echinodermata > Ophiuroidea > Amphilepidida > Amphiuridae > Amphiura > Amphiura filiformis. Next base: position 11,409,310 of record NC_092631.1, read on the forward strand.
AGAGAAATGTGATGAGAGGGAGGGAAAGGTTTGCAGATTTTAAAATGTCGCTCATTCTACAAAATCTGGTGCCAATCAATGTTCAAACTGACAAAATAAAAGTTGTTCAAAAAGACCTGCTTTTTGTGTTTTTAAGAGTAAATATATTACTACTTTCGGATGACACCACTTTCATATTTTCTTTCAGGAAGTCATGATGTTTTAACACTAAAAATCAATTTAATGTGAGCTACATTACCGGCTATACTTTATACAAAATGGGCTGTTTGTACTAAATCCATACATGTCAAAAGTCCATGCAAGGTCATAAAAAGCAAACGAAAACCGATTTCACCTGTTTTTTAAAAGAAGTTTTTAAAAATTTGTAAATTTGTGCGTAAAGTAGCTCACGGTAACATAGTTCATGGTAACATAGTTCACATTTTTGAATGTTCTGATGTGTTTGCAAATGTTAGAACATTATGTCTATTAATTCCAATATAAATGGGGTTCGATCACTGGTACCTATCACATATTATTAGGGAGCACATGTGCATACTATGGTAATGTAGCTCACCAGTCTTAACATGGTCGGTCAAAATATCAATGAATGTTCAAAATATTTTCTATGTCAAAAATCAAGATTCAGCCAACATCAAGATATTTACTGTGATTTAAAAAAACCTATGAGTGTTTCCTTTCAAAAACCACAAACTACATTGATACTTCTGTTTTACTTCTTTCAAATAACATGTATTAAAAAGGGGTACGTAGCTCACAGCGTTTTAGTGGAAAGTGCAATTTATTTTTAGAATTACATAAAGACATTTTAATCACTAAAAATAATGTTGAGAAACAATATGATGGTGAATTATCTAATTAAAAATCATCAAATATGTAAAGAAATCTCATTTATGTGAAGAAAATATTAAGGGTCAGATTTGACACTAGAGCAGTGGAAACGCATTTTTAGCGATTTTTGAGCCTTTTCAAGGGTTAAATCAGGCTTAACCCTAACAGGACGGTATACTACAAAATACTACTTGATATATGCGCTGTTCGTGCATGCATCCCACGTAGTGTGATGACGCAATCGCCCTAAGTGATATATAGGCACGGTTTCGCTGGCCAGCGAAGCCCAAGACCCGTGGCAAAGTGTCGCCGACCCAGTGCCTGGCATGTGAGGGGTCTCGGGTTCGAATCCCACCCAAAGCAAACAACTTCTTTCCTTCTTTTCTCTCTTTATTCCTTCCTTCTTTCCCTTCCCGTCGCCAAAAAGCCCTTAGGCGGTTAGGGTTAGGTTACCACTATCGAAACTCAATATAGGCTTCCTTAACCCTAACAGGACGGTATACTACAAAATACTACTTGATATATGCGCTGTTCGTGCATGCATCCCACGTGGTGTGATGACGCAATAATCGCCCTAAGTGATATATAGGCACGGTTTCGTTGGCCAGCGAAGCCCAAGACCTGTGGCAAAGTGTCGCCGACCCAGTGCCTGGCATGCGAGGGGTCTCGGGTTCGAATCCCACCCAGAGCAAACAACTTCTTTCCTTCTTTTCTCTCTTTATTCCTTCCTTCTTTCCCTTCCCATCGCCAAAAAGCCCTTAGGCGGTTAGGGTTAGGTTACCACTATCAAAACTCATATAGGCTTCCTTAACCCTAACAGGACGGTATACTACAAAATACTACTTGATATATGCGCTGTTCAGTGCATGCATCCCACGTGGTGTGATGACGCAATCGCCCTAAGTGATATATAGGCACGGTTTCGCTGGCCAGCGAAGCCCAAGACCCGTGGCAAAGTGTCGCCGACCCAGTGCCTGGCATGCGAGGGTCTCGGGTTGAATCCCACCCAGAGCAAACAACTTCTTTCCTTCTTTTCTCTCTTTATTCCTTCCTTCTTTCCCTTCCCGTCGCCAAAAAGCCCTTAGGCGGTTAGGGTTAAGAAAGCATTCAAAGTATGGAAAACTATATATCTTCATGTAGATGTCGTTGAGTTTGACTAGAAAAATCAACATGTTCGATGCCCTAAATGCTCGACAAAGTGTTTGTATTGTGGACCAAAGAATGGGCTCCGGATTTTGTAGAATGAGCGATATAGGAGTGCAAGTGTAATGTGGATGCTGGTATAGGGGTGGGTATGTCCATGTATTGTATGCATGGCTGGTTGAGGTGTGTCTGTATAGAAACCATAAACATTAACCCAAATTCAAGCTGACCTAATTTTGTCCATTATAATGTTCCTTATTTTGCAGTGAAATAGCAGATTTGTATTAGGAAATGTCATAACCAGGGTCCAACGATTTTTGTGGTGCAAAATCCAGCAAAATTTTCCTTTCCCCATGCAATTTCATTTGCTCCGCAAAATTTGAAATGTAAACCAAAACAGTAATTTTGTTAAAATGTCAGCCCTTTTGAAGTATCACAGTCATGTCGATCGTTTGCTAATCTGTCTTGTACCAGTGTTGCTTAGTTTTGCATATTTATCATCATACTAAATGTTGTCTTTACACGTGTGAAGAGGCGTAATATTTATGTTGAAAAAGCACACAGGTGCATTTCACTAGTTTGGAATAGTAGGGGTAAAAATAGTGATTCCGTGACCAAATCACAGGGAATAAGATTTGAAAGTGGTATCTTACACTTTGAAGCATGGGGAATCATTTAAAAAGTATGCAACCTTCTTGGGACACTCCAGATAGAGGGCACTTTTCAAAATGGCTGCCAAAATGCTTAAAAATTGAGGGCACTTTTCAAAATGGCTGCCAAAATGCTTAAAAATTGTCAAAAACCTGCCACAAATTGTGTGATTTAGATATCATAATGCTAAAAAAATATCCTATACACATGGCATGGCGTTTAATGTTTTTTTTTCTTCCTGTGTTTTATGTGTAAAAGTTCAGTACAATCTCCGCACTATTTGCTATTTTTTGCGTGCAAATCATTTGTTCCTGGTCATAAAATGTGTCTTCTTGGCAAATGAAACATCTCAGTGTTGAGCAGCCAGTATTTAGTTTCAGTCTGCAACAGTTTGTGCCAGGCCTTGGACTTCATGATGTGGTTTGTGAGAGGCACTGTAATTGTAGGAGAAATCATGTAGGTGGGAGTGGTGTGCACGGTGTATGTGGGGGGAGGGTGGGGTGTGTGTGTGTGAGGGTAGACTGCATGTGTGGATTTTGAGTTTCCAAATTGAGCAGGCTACAATTTAAAGGGAAAAAATTAATCCGGAAACTTTTGCATTATGTTGGACATATAAAAGAGGGTCATTCAATAACACTTCGCATGATGACACAACCGTATCATGTGGGATATCCTGCGCTTGCAGATGCAATGGCGTAACTAGGGTGGGTAGCGCCCGGGGCAAGAAACAAAATTGGCGCCCCTACCCCCACCCAAGAATATCGTAGACGCGGGCAGTGGGTTGTGGCGCCCAGGGCCAAGGATACATAATGCCCCCCCCCCCCCAATTCTTGAAACAATTGCGTGCGGAGTATACAAAATTTTGGACAAATAAGGCCTACCACTAATTAATTTTAGTTACTAGAAGTTGAATATCGGTCTATACAGAAATGCAGCTCCATGTTCATGTCAATTCCTTTAATAAATAAAATGAATGCAAGACAAGATTTATGACTGTCCACAAATTATTTTTGAAAAAATTTGAAAAAAAAAGATCTGGGGGCATGCATCCTGTGTTAATTTCAGGTTAATTAACAATTGTACCTATAGTAACCCTGTATAGGTCCATAATATTTGTATCCTCATAAAATCCAACATACACAATTTAAACAAACAACCAATATCACTAGGATCCACAACATGATCATCTTTTATGACACAATTCATTAACCACAATACATTTGTACATTCACCGAATGACCTATAAAAATTTGGGTACAAAAACTTATACTCTGCAACTTGAGGTCAAATTTTGCACTATGATTGTTTAATTAAGGTTATTGGATGATGCCATTGGGATGAGGCCTTTGTGGTCCATAGTGTATTTTCATTATTATGGAAGCTTTCAATGTTTCAAGATTGCAGTCCAGTTTTCACAACTCCCCCTCTGTTCTCCAGTGTTGAAAATTTGGCAAGAATCTCAGAATCCATTCTCGCAAAGATTCTTGTCAACAAAATTGCAAGAATCTAAATGGATTCTTGTAAATATTTCAGTTTATCATACAAAGAATCCATGGATTCTTGCAAAATTCCACTAGGAGAATCCAAAAGGATTCTCGCACTTGGGTTGCGAATTTCTGACACTGGTTCTCTATCATTTCATTTATACATTTAAATCTTTCAATGTATTTTTATTGTATAAAGGCTTTCACAAAATTCACTATATGGGATATGCAAGGTGTGGTGTTGCAAGAAAATTAAAAATGTAAAAATCATATCTTTTTAAACAAAGTAACCTCAATGTTCACACATTTCATTCTCTTTGTGTGATGGAATCTTCTAATATCTGAATTCATATATAAAAATACAAATCATGTTTGTAAATTAACTTACACAGATCTAGAGCTTTTTCCACCCTGATGTGGCAGTGACATCAAAGCGTTGAGGCAGCTGTTTCGCGCGTGCATCTATGCTGCATCGTGTGTGTGTACGCCAGCACTTTGAGCGAACACTAGTGATTTGTAGCTGTGCGCCCAATGAAATGCGCACTGACGTTATTGCCACATCAGGGTGGAAAATGATTTAGCAACCATGGTATCTCAAATACACATCGTTGCACCAGAGGCAATTTTGTCTAGGGCTATACACTAGTTATTTGTTAACACAATTCAAAAGAGATAATAAATGGATTTTTATAAAAATTAATACAGTGTCAGTTGTGTTTCTTTTAAAACTATTCTTGTGGAAAAAGAAGATGGGCTGAAATGCAAACACTATACTCGTACTAATGTACTAATCATCCATGGCAGGTAGGTGGCAGCACCGAATGAAGGCCTACTGGTAAGGGGGCAACTTTTACTCCCATTTCGTCCTCACCCCTGTAAGACATGAAGAACATCACCCCTTTTGAAAAGTTTTTTGACATTCTGAATACCCCAAAAATGCAAAAAACTTTTTTACAAGTTGCAACAAAAAATTAACAATTAAGAAAATAGTAGTTGGTAAACATGTTACTCACTAATTGATTGTATTGAGGTCAGTGGTGTAGTGTGGGTCATCATTTCTCAATTTTGCAACAGAGGTTTACTTGGTCATCACAGTAATTTCTTAAGCTACCGCATAAGCTTAGTTTCTTTAAGCTGGTACTACACCCCTGATAAATTTTATGACTAATTTTACATTTTTCTCCAAAAATAACTACACACTGGTAACAAAAGTTATGTATATTATAGGGGCAAGGAATCCAATTACTTCACTGAAATTTCAGTGATTCAAGACAAGTGGTTCATTATATATGTTAAAGGAGTATTTCGTGATCCTAGCAGCCTCTTTTTATGACATGTTTTAGTACATATCTACGAAAAAAGCATATTCCCAAAATTTCAGTTGATTCCGATTTTGCGTTTGCGAGTTATGCATGATTATGTGTATTACACTGCTCCATAGACAATACATTGTAATTTCGTTCTGGTGCACCAGAACGAAATTCAAATTTCACGATATCTTTGCTAAACGAATTAATATGCAAGAAATATTTTGTACATAAACATTATGTAGACAGAGGTTTCCAGTGATATGAAAATCTCAACTTTTTTGAGAAAAGTGGGGGGATGAGGCTGTGGATCACGAAATGCCCCTTTAAGAAATGAAGTACATTATAGCGTACCTCTTTTCTTATTATAAATAACATACCGCTTGTCTTGAGTCACTGAAATTCCAGTGCAGTAACTGGATTCCTTACCCCTATAATATACATAACTTTAAAAAGCAAAGATCTGGCCAATTGTGAAAAGTAGTCCTAAAATTGAATACCTGAGTGGAAGAAGGGCCCAACTCCAATTTTTTACAAAAATGAGTTAGACCCAGCATTTTATTGCCAGCAGATTGTTGTTCCTTGTGTGTGAAAGATGAGCCAAAATCCACTCTCTATAATTATGGTCGAATCCAACGAAAAGTGTACACGGCATATATAATAAGACCCCTTCTGTGAAAAACTTAGACACAGAGACCCCAAAACATGTTTTTTTTTACCCATTTTTTCAAAGTATTTTTAAAAGCATCTAAATCAGTTATGAAAAGAAGTCATTGGATTGAATCTAAATTGATTTCCTAAAAGGTGTGTATTCAAAGATTGCCTGTTCAATTTTTCACATATTTGTACATAATTATGAATTTTTTGTGATAATTTTTTGAGTGGTATTTTTTTATATTACCTACTGAATACAATTTTTCATAGCACTAGATGTATCTTTAAAAATGGAAATCACTAATAAATCGTCCAATACTGAAATGCATTGCATTCGCACATCTTTATTATTGTGTTTAGCTGCCAGAAATTCTAAATGGCACAAAGGTAGGTTTGGTAAAAAATATGCATTACCTCCGAATACATGATAAAAGCTGTGTCATTTCCACAAACTGAGAGAATAGTAAACAATAGTTAAGCAATAAGTGCAGGATAATATACTCTTTATTTCTACCAAGTTTCAATAGCCTGCGTTTAAATATTTCTGAGATGTCAACAATAAAAGCAATTCTTATTCAATGGGTGCGTCTTGTAAAGAATTCACGTAATTTAATTTTTTCTGAAAAAAGGCACTTTTGCTCACAAAAATTACATTAAAACTGATTAAGAATCGGAATAAAAGATAGGATTTTATCTTTTGCCTATCCAATATCGTGTCATAATGGATGGGCTGGCCAATATTTTTATCGTAGTTGCGCCGGCATCCACTACTCAAAATATTGGCCAGCCCATCCATTATGACACGATATTGATAGGCAAAAGACAAAATCTATGTTTTATTCTCTAAGTATTCATAGGTAAATTTCGGTAACCGAATGTTACCTACAAATACAATTTGACATCATGACAGTATTGTGAAACACCGCCATTCATGCCAATGCCCATATTGGTACATAACGAAGGCCTGTATGTTTGCTATCAAATCATGAAAGTTGCGAATTCATACACATGCCCACCATGCAAAACTGAATACGGCTTAATTGTTGAAAAATATGTACTGAAATAGACGACGGTCTGCTCATTTGAAAGAAAAATCAGATTCAAGAAGATTAGAAGGGATAAATACTTGGATTTGTCAGCTGTCATGTGTGTTTCATTTTAAACATTTAACGACCTTCTGGTTTCTGAGTAATTTGTGTCCAAATTGGTTTATTCGAAGGTAACTTTTGAATATCAAGAAATCTCAAATTCGGGCGTGGACGACTGGACGAATGTGTCTTCCATTACTCTGGCCTTACGCCGTAATATTGTAGTCTTTCAACCCTTTCACAACTTCAGCTGTGTAACTTACAAAAAATCCCGCTAAAAAGTGGTTCTTTTAATTTTAGAAAATACATTAAAAATCGCATTGGACTTTTTGTACTGATCGTACTATAAATGACCACCAGCCTATGTTCTGTCATTGCCAGGCAATTTGTCTCTATTGTTCCTTGCCCGGAAATATGCCCACGCAGTCATGTTATGTTCAGGGACCGTGCTTTTAAAACGCCCGCCAGATCACAATATAATAAGGCCATTGAACTGTGTAGGCCTAGTGGCCATACGTATTCGCTGAAGTAAAACGGTAGCACTGTCCCTTATCGACTCATTAATAATGTGTGGAAACAGGTCAAGGACGGCATTCTGATCATTCTAAGGGACGCACCATTTGATACTCAGGGGGGAGTAGGAAGTTTAAAAAAAAAAAAAACTTCCCCCACTACATGAGCAAAAAAAACAAACTTTCCCCACCAACACTAAAAAAAAAAACCTTCCCCCACCTAACTGTGTATAAATGCATGAAATTTAAAAAAAAAAAAAACTTCGCCGGCGAAAAAAAATTTCTTCCACCGACCCCAACTTCCTACCCCCCTGAGTATCTAATGGTGCATCCCTAATCCTTTCTTTTGAGGTCAATAGAATAAAGAAAGGCCTTGAACACAGGTGCCTGGTTGTAGATAATATTTGATCATCAAAGCTGCTGGCATATTTCGAGGAGGCAGCGCTTATTATTTCTTGTAAACACAATCTAATGTGGTACTCACTACATGTAGACGAGATATAGCTTCATGTTCAGTGTAATCAATTAAAATACTATGACTGGATATCAAAAAAATCGCGAGGCATTCCTTCTTGTTATGGACGACAAGTATTAATTTTTATATTATTATGACAAAATCCAGTCCCTTCTCAATTGATTAGGCTCCGGGATTAGGCTTTCTTTTCGAAAAATAAATCATAGGGCCTAGAGGCCATGATATTGGCCTAACTTAAACCCATATTCGGTATGCAGAAACCTTCACAGTCCGGGCGACGCTTGCACTTGCATCGCATTAAACAGGCAAAGTTCGCTAAACGGAGGTCTGCTTCAATTGCCAACCTTTATCGAGGGGCGAGTTTGGAGTTTGAGGTTTTATAGTCATCTATTACCTATACCATTTTTCACCCCGATATGGCAGTGACGTCAACGCGTTGAAACGACTGTTTCGCTCGCGCATCTATGCGGCGTCTTAAGCGCGTGCGTATGTACACCAGCGCTTTGATCGAACTCGAGCGAGTGAGGCTGCACCTAATAAAATTCGTACAGTACTGATGTGACGTCACTGTCACATCAGGGTGCAAATAATATTGAAAATCGCAAACCAGCCAAATTTGTCATAGGTTTGAATAGCTAGTAGAAAAAACGTGAATATGGTGTCAAAAAGTCTCACACATCTTAGCATATAACCTTGTCGTTAATGTGACACCGAATGCAGCGCCATTTTTGGAATATATTCGATCATTGTGTGGGCAAATATTTGGTCAAATGTAGGCTAAATAGCCCTAAATCATGAGAATCGCATAATCGGAATAATACCAACCAGCAACGGACATTCAGACAACACTACGTGTGAAGTTTGAGGTAAGTAAAGCTTTTCCTTGTTATAAAAAACAAGGAAAAAACAGTCATTTTTATCACAACGCGATATATTAAAAAAGTACATTTTGAGAGGGCCCAGTGGCGTACCGTGGCCGCCCCAACCCCTTCCTTAACAGCCCGAAAAGGTTGACCCAATTTTTTCACGGTCGTTTGAAAAGTGAAGAGCAAAAAAAAAAAAAAAAAAAAAAAGGGATTTTAGGCGCTAGCGTCCCAAAAGCAACCTTTTTTCACAATTATATGCTTTTTCAATTTTTGGCGCCCTTTTTTCTTTGCTAATTCGTTTTGCCGCCCCTTTCGTTTTTGTCGCCCCTTCTTCTTCCGCCGCCCCTTCGTTTTTTGCCGACCCTACTTTCACCCCGGGGCTGGCGCCCCAAAGCCCCCCCCAAAATACGCGCATGGGGCCTACGCTGGTTCGTTTAATTCTAGTTTAAAATCTGTTCATCAACTGCAGTCCGATTTGGTATCTATGGTTTCATCAAAGTCTTGGGAACTAATGTGGATGGTATTGGTTAACAAAAACGATACTGTTAAAAATATCGGTATTTAGGCTATGCAAGCGACATTTCTAATATGTAAAATGCATTGAAAATTGCCGGTTAAAGAGTGCATAAATTAAAATCGCGAAGAGTAATAGTAACAATAACTATCTACATTCCAAGCGGAAACGCTTTTCAAAAACATACCACCTTTTTTCGGGCAATCGCTGATACCGAAATATGAAATTCCAGGCCATCTGTAAAAAAGTGCGTGGGCTGAAATGACCATGAACTTGGGTCACCGAAATAAATGTTTATATTGGTGTCAGGCCTTTCATAGTGATACAACAATTAGCCCCCAATATTGGCTTTCATTTGAACCGTTATTTGTTAAACTGCGATTTTTACTTTTTGAGATCAATGAACGTATCAAAAAACTTTTCGCAACTCGATTTAAAATTGCCCGTACCGTTAAAACGCACGACTATTTATATAGTTCAAACATACTGTTTATTAATTATTATTATTATTATTAAATTGTTATTATTATACGTATTTATAAAGTTCAAACATACTCAAACATTTCAATGGGACGCGCTATTAGCGGTGTGCGCCCTTATAAGGCATAATATATGCTTAATTGGCCCGAAGTAGGCTTTTTGCAGAAATCACGTCAAAAACAGGACGGATATGTGTAAAATTCCGATTTTGTGATCTGAATTAAAACTTTAAAAGCCACTTAATGATTTTAAATGTAATTTAAATTTCTTAATTAAAGGGGCATTTCGTGATCCACAGCCTCATCCCCCCACTTTTCCCAAAAAAAGTTGAGATTTTTACACCACTGGATACCTCTGGCTACATAATGTTTATGTACCAAATATTTCTTGCAGATTAATTCGTTTAGCAAAAATATCGTTAAATTTCGTTCTGGTGCACCAGAACGAAATTACAACACATTGTCTATGGAGCAGTGTTCGAGTTTCGAGTTTCGAGTTCGAGTTTCGAGTTCGAGTTTCGAGTTCGAGTTTCGAGTTCGAGTTTCGAGTTTGAGTTTCGAGTTCGAGTTTCGAGTTCGAGTTTTAAACAAAAATACAAATACACGTACAAAATACGGGGTTGTAATCTACTTTAGATGGACGGGGGGTCATATTGGGTACAATAAAAGAAGAAAGAAAAGAGTCCTTAAGCATTCGCAAGTTTTTCCACGAGCCCATTGGCGTATCCCCCGGAAATTTGTCGTTAAAATGGCTAAAAATGAAACAAAATCGTCTGATGACGGGGTTTTAAATTAATATTTATGAAAAAAAAATTGAATAGGCCCTACGTACATTTGACTGGAAGTCCATGGTTATTATTTTTGCCGGAAAGCGGCTCGCTCGATTTACATTTTTACATCGTCTTTAGTTATGATCTATAATTGGTTGAGGTTTTATTGTGTAGGACTTGGACTTGAGCAAAGTAGTATTTGAAAGACTGGCGGGTGTATGAAATGATAAAAAAATCTTTTTGCAGAATCGTTATTCGCGCGTCTCAGATTATGATTAAAATATTCTTCTTTTCCAACATACATTTCATACAGTGTTAAACATTTTGTTAAATACATGTGCTTCAATGACTTTTCTTGACGGAAATATTTCCCTTATTTTACGGGAATTTTTAAAATTTTCTGGCAGCAATATTTCCAGAAGTTCCGTTTTCCCCTGTATTTATTTTTTTCCGTAGAAATACATACATTTTCTGTAATTCAAAACGAATTTTCGTAAAATATACGCAAAGTGTCTGTTACATTACAGAAAAATCTTATAATTATGGAAATAATATGTTATTTAACGGAAACAAATGAAATATTCTGGAAATTTTGCTGCCAGAAAATTCCGTAAATTTACGGAAATATTTTTAACAGTGTAGGACTATTTGACATATTTGTTTGTCATTTTTTGTCTTGTTAAATATTCTGCACGTACTAAGAATGTTTAAAGTTATGTAGTCATAAAAGATGTTCAAATGTTCTTAACATCAATTAATATATTCATGAAAATTGCAAATCTGAAATAGCAACTATAGGCCTAATGCGTATATCACGCGTAATGTGCGTCGAAATGACGAAAAATGGCAATTGTCGGCTATCATGCGTGTGTTTGAAATCACCAGCGTGTCTAAAGTATAAAAGAAAATAAGTCAAAACTTCTTTAAATTGATTCAAACTTTAGTGAAAAAAATTAACAAATCCTTTAAAGACCCATAAACAATGTTACTGCCTCTTCAAGGGTTTCCGAGAAAAGTTTATCACACCTATAAATTGTCCCAACTTTGCATATTCAATATTGGTACAATATTAACAATAATTTTAGTTTTGAAAATGGTGTTTTACTAGAACTTGTGAATGTGATCTGTACAAATTTGAAAAATAAACGGGGAAAATTGAGTGATATTTACGATTTTGTGCGCACGAACACACGCAGGGCCGTCGCTAGACCATTTTCGGGGGGGTCGAGAAATAAATTCTGTTTATATGGCCTGATTTACCTTTAGCTGGCCCCTGAGCACGGCAATATGATTGCCACCCCTGGCTCATCGGAGAGAAGACACCGCTCCCCCAAAACTGTAACCCAATTTTTTTAAGGTGTCCCCATAATTCCTTTACCATGAAAAGCGCGGGGAAACGCACGGTAAAGTGCGCGAGTGGCGCGAGAAAATTTGCCATTTCAATGCTAAAATTCAAAATGGAATGTACCGAAGTCACCGAGCCAGTGGGCACAATTTCCAAATCATCCCACATTACCGAGACAAATGTGAGCGAAGCGCGCGAAGAAATTGCAATTTCAATGCTAAAATGACAAAATTGAGGACAATGTAGGGCCTATCCTAAAAGTAAAATCGTGCCAAAGTAAGATGTATAGGCCGAGTTTTAAGCCTTTTCAATGAATCAGAGGAGCTGCGGGGTGGGGGGGGGGGCAGGGGGCAGAGTGCCCCCTGACAAAAAAAATGAAAGAAAAAGTGCCCTCTGTCAAAAAATGAAAGAGAAAATCAGGAGGGCAAAGGAGCCCTTTTCTAGCAAAATTCAGGGCCAAAATAGTGTAAAATACAATTTTTTCGCGCTACGCGCGCACATTGTAACAATAAAGCCCTTTGTAGCCGGATAATGGGCGAAAATAGTGTAAAATACAATTTTTTTCGCGCTACGCGCGCATATCATCTCAATAAGGCCCTTTACGGGAAGCTCGAAGACATACAGTCTCTATGTATTGTATGATGCAACTGCAATTTTTTTTCGTCTGTGCCCCAAAAATTTTATTTTGCCCCCCCATGACCAAGAAAGCTGGCTACGCCCCTGGAGCTGCCCTATATAGAAAGAATGGAATTATAACTCTCATTTTTGAAATTCGTTTTCAAGTTCGAAATGAAAAAAAAAATTCCAAGGGGACCCCTCGCATATCTACTTACACAATAATTGCTTTACTGAGATAAATGCGCGTGATGCGCGCGGCAATTTGGCACTAAATGGGACAAAATTGGGTTAATTTTGGGTAAATCGTAAAATTTGTAATTGTCAAAACATTTCTGTCGAATGAGCAGGGGAGGGGCTAAAAAGGAACACAGAGCAATTTGGGGGCCCCAAGTTTTGGGGGCCCTGGGCCCATCTGGGCCCATCTTGGCTAATTTCCATAGGTGCTGATGAAGGGTGCGGATATATTTTGTCGATTTTGCAAAATCATTTTTACTTTGTCCACATCACCTCAACGCACGTGGCCAACATCATTGTAGGCCCACAGTATATCGGCCCAATAGGCCCTATATAACGAACTTAATGTAGTTTTTATCCCCTCTCTCTCAAGTGATGTGAGAGACACATCTCATACTCTAGTCTAACCCCTCTTCAACCTCTCCCCCATCCCCTCCCTCCCTCTCTCCCACTCTTCCCCTTCTCTCTTCCTTTTTCTCTCTCTCTTTCTTCTCCCTTTTTAAAATTGCTTTAGGGATCGCCATGGGGGTGTCGCACCCCCACCCCCACGGCGACGGCCTTTAACACACGAGGTTAAAACGCGGTTAGCAGTCGGATGTAAACAAGGGAAAATTTTGTCTTTTTATATAGCGTTAATTTTCACAAATATAGTAGACGGAAAATATGGAGTCATTTTATTTTCAGATATGTCATGCAGATTTCTGTTCTGATTAAGATGATAGGCCTATCAAATATATATTTGATATAAAGGTAACTCGACTGATGGCCGAAAACGCGACCCCTACGTAAAATCTATGAACCTCTATGCTATGGAAGCCTTTTTTGTGATCTGTACCCTTAAACCTCTACGCTACTCAAATTAGGTACTCTCACCGGAGCCTGGGCAGGTGGAGCGCTTTCACCGGGTCAACCGGCGTCATCAGCGGATGTTATCGCTTTGTTGCTAGTGATGTTCAAATTGTCCAAATTACCAATTTTCATCTAGAAACACTGTGATGTTGATCCGAGAATTAGCACTTTCATGAAAGATGGTTCATCATATCTGATGCTGCTTGGACCAAACTGAGAATGATTTATCCAACCTTTATTCTGAAGATCAGGTGGGTTAAAACAGCCTTAAAAGACATATTTTTTAAAATAAAATCATTAACGTACTATCAAACATTAACATGATATAATTATCATTTTTATTTCTTATTTTCATGACGGGACTCGAAACTCGAACTCGTACTCGAAACTCATCAATCATCAATAAAAGGAACAAAGAAATAAATTTATAGCGGTACTGCACATGGTTGTTGTAAGCTGCTGACTGCACATTGTCCATGAACAGGGCAGCATTTGGCGTGTATTCCGATAATCCACGACTTCGGTAACCTACTACTGATATGGGTGGTATCATGCCCCCTATATTGCAAAAACAAGTGTACTTTAGTAACTCCATTCGAAGAGAATAATTATTACATTACAAGTTGACACTCGTTGCAATTTTTTCTGCCTCCGCAGGAGGTAGTTTGCTTTGAAATTGACACCTAAAATGCCGCACATTGCGCGGCATGTAGGCCGATTGTACAAATTTATATTCTGACAAGTACTCTAATTTCCGCCCAATATTGAGAGCCCAATATATATCCCACCTCTCTGCGCCATACATAAATTCGCCTATCGCCATTTCCAAATGTTCAAAAAGGTAATCACGCTTCCTCAGCATGTGCAATAAATTAGCATTAGCTCATATCAGCTTGAAAATATTCTAATGCATAATTCATGAACTTGATAGACCCACGCCATTGGCGCCATAGACATACCACCTTGTTTGTCTGGGATTGGCGCCACGTGCTAGGTGTTTCTAGAATCCCTGTAGAATAAGATTAATTTTAATGCTGATATGTTGTATAATTGAAGACCGAATTAAAAAGACTAGCTTGCGTATGCCGTCCTGTCAACCAGACCAAAAATGCCATACTGCGCAGGTCAGCAACCAATCACGGCGCGCCATTAGTCTTTTTGTGGCGCCCTCTACGGAGGCGCGCCACAATATAGGCATTACTTTGTGAAAAGCTTCTAATTTCACTCTTGCTAGATTGACTTCGCAATTGTTTTGCTAAAATTATGCCCAGCTCAGAAATAAAACCACAATTTGCTTGGATTTTATTTTATTATTGTTTTCTGATATACACGGGATAAAATGGTGAGCGTATATACTTTGTTTAAAATACAAAATTAGGATTTATAAAAACACCAAATAAATCCTGACCTTTGTATGCGTTCAACCAGTTTACCGTGTGCCTTAGAACCCGATAGACGGTGACATTTGACCATACACTAGGATCCACAACATGCTCATCTATCATGGGAACAGTTCTTAAACCCTAATACATTTGTACATTCATCCTTTCTCCACAAACTCATACTCTGCAACTTGAGGTCAAATTTTGCACTATGATTATGTAATTGAGGTTATTGGACTATGCCATTGGGATGAGACTCTTGTGGTCCATAGTGATAAGATCTTAAACTGATGGCTTTTGTTTGCTAATTACCATAGAATCTAGCTACTACCTCCATGATTGGATTAAGTAAATAACTAAATCCTGTTATCTACCCAGCAATGTTTGCTTATCAAACTGTAGTGTACTAAATAAGACAGAAAAGGCAAACAAACAGAAATTTAGAGTTTTAAATTAGAGAGTTGACAGGAAGTTGTAAGAGTTAAATTGTTATGGATATGATTGGTGTAAGCGCGAAAATGTTGAATGTCAGATCAAAGTCATCCGAGGTGAATTAAGTAATGTCAATCACAAATTGTTACAGGTCATTTGAGGTGGACTAACTTTATATTTGGATTGTCAGAACACCTTCCCCAATCAAACACATTTCTCTTGCATTTGATCATCTTCTACTCTTCCCTAGAAAAATCATTATAATACCAAATCTACACACCATGGAATTCACCATATCACGTCCAAGTTCACATTGGGCGCCACGTTCCTTTTTTAAAGGAATTTTTATTTTAATTCGGTCTTTAATTAGAAAAATTCTTGCCATAATCATGATCACAAGAACGGCAGAAAAGTTAAATAGCCGCATACCTATAACTCAAGCAGCATACAGATCAGGTAGAGGTATTATGTACAACAGAACATGTAGGCCTATTTACCATCAAAACTCTTGCTGAAAAAGCAATAACATCATCAAACTATGAAATAACTATTCTTTTACTCGATATGAGTAAAGCCTTTGACACTATCAAAAGAGACTTACTCATGGAAGATTTAAAGGAAGTACTTGATGATGATGAATTACACATGTTCTATCTACTACTCAAAGATGTAGAAATACAAATACAGGTATATGAACGCGTTCTTTTTACATTCTTCGCGTAAAATAAGAAATGCGCGTCATGACATGTGTTCTATTTCAATCATGATGATAAACAAGGATTACGAAAAGTCACCCTGATGAATTATTATTGGGAAAAATGCTTTATTGGCCGAGCATGCGCCTGCAAAGTCTAGAAATTGTATCCAAAAATCTTCAAAAAGGCTCAAAAATGGGTTTTAAAGTTAATAGACATTGTTAATCTGCATTATGAAGCCGTTTTGCTGCATATTCAGTAGGCCTATGCAAAAAGACCATAATTGTTACTACTGAAACGGGGGGTGTTTGTACTTCACACTCATTAACAAGTGCTTTCCAAAACAAAATGGCAAGACAGATAATCTAGAAAAGAAATTAAACTTGGTTCAAAGACGTGCTTAAATTGTCTGTCACTAGTTCGGGCACTAGTTTTAGTGAGTTTTGTGCAAACTCTCGCATATTGGAGGAAAAGTCGAAATATGCGATTTTCCGCGTTTCGGCACTGATCTTTAAAACAACATTTCTCTTGAACGAAATGTCGCAGAGACATGAAATTTTCGGTGTTGAGCTACAAATCGTCTCTAATTTAATTAATAAGTGACAAATGTGGATTTTGACAACTTTTAAATCCTTATAAGGGGCGCAACACTAAATCACTACGCATTTTATGTAAGAACGAAATTCGGCTAATATAGTCCATAGTGAGTATGAGATTGTAGCGATCATATCTACCGACATGTTCACTTTAAATCACTCAATATCAGCTCATATGAATTCGACAAGTGTCTTCAATGATGCAGAAAAAACCGGACATTTTATCTCAAAAGCATTTCTCTGTGGCGGATGAAGACAACTTCCGATTTTGAAATGTGAGTGGTGAATTTAGTATATTTTTAGGCCATATTTTTTGCACCGCGAAATAGCGGAAAAGTCAACGGTCATCGATATATGCCGACAAAAGTTTTGGAATCTACAGAAACAGAGCTTTAATTTGATACCAAATTTATTTTGTCAAGTATTGCAGGGACGCCAGGAATGGCGCTCGAAGTAGGCCAAAATCACACGTTATCCTATGGGACGCTTATTTAGTGTTGCGCCCCCTTGACATTGCCGACTGGGTCAGTAGTATTTTTACGTCGGTTTACTTTTAGTTCTACAAACTAAACAAAAATGAGGCGAGCAGGACTGGGGAAAATAAATAAACAGAAGCTAGCTCAGGTATTATATAATTACGAAATTAAATATGCGATAAGATGCAATACACGTACGAATCGATGTTCAGGTTCGCCTGCGATGTTTAAGCTTCTAATGTCATGAATCATGTTCAGCAGAGCCAGGGCGTCAAATTCGGCAGTCATGCATGCATGATAGTTGTATATTTAATTTTTATTATTTTATTAACGGCATCTTTATAGAGGGTAGCCCAGATCGGTGAACAAAGCACTGCTTTCCACTGGGGCCCTCTTTACATATTAAAATACACAGACAAAGTTATGAAAAACTAGATTTCGTGGTTCTCGGGTTGGGTGGTTCTTAGTTCACCACGTAAACTTATGGCTCAAAATTCGGACTGCTCGCCAATAAGTTTACTGGTTTCTGTGTTTTGAAATTTGTTGACGTTTTCACGATCCCTGATTCCCGGTCGCTTATTTTCGCTGTGTCACGTCACATGCATGACGCTGGTGGGTACCAACCAAACTTCAAAAAAAAAAAAAAAACCTCGATCGCCGATAACGATGTGATATGGGATTTACATAGGATTACACAGAGAGATATTTTGCCAAAATTTGACCCTTTCCATTTAGCTTGGCCCTACTTTGTCTGCGCTATATGAAAAAGGACAGTCTTAAGTAAGTAAATGTACAATGATTTTGATGTTTTGATGTTTTGGGAGACTGAGAGGATCAGAACCAAAAATGATGGAGCCTATTCTTGACTGTGTAATATTCCTTCACCACATTTTCGTACGGTAAGAGGCTTATACGATGGACAGATAGTATCAGTTTGTGAATAAGGACATCGTATAAGTTCCTTGTACTAGGTGGTTCTAATGACAAAGGTTCGTTCATACTACCACCGCATTTGCGATGCGTTGCTTTGCAATGCGGTGCGTTGACGCACTGCATTGTACTGCAAACTACTGCATTGCGATATCGCAATGAAGTTAAATACATTTTAACTTGGAAATGCGAGTTGCGTTGAGTTGCGGTAAAAAGTTCTACAAACGAGCGTGGCCTAGCGGTTAAGGCATAGCGGTTAAGGCATAGGACTGTGAATCCAAGGGTCAAGGGTTCGAATCCCAGGTCCGGCTCTTTGTGTCCTTGAGCAAGGCACTTCACTCTACTTGCTTAGTGCTTCGGAGGGCACTTTAAGCTGTCGGTCCCGTGTACATGCATATTTTCTCACATTAATGTAGTGTGCACGTTAAAGAACGTCACAGGCTATTCGAAAAGAGCAGGGATCATCCCGGTACTGTTGACTGTACTTCAAAATACACTCATCTACTCTAGGTTCCAGAGTAAAAATAAGTACAGCTTGTCTGTACGCAGTGCGATAATACTCATACATATGAGGGAGGCACTTATAAGGAAGAAGAAGGAAGAAGAAGAAGAAGAAAGTAATCGATATATCGGCATCGCAAAGCAACGTATCTCAAATGCGGTGGTAGTATGAACGAACCTTAGGCTAATGAAAGTTGATTCCCAGTTTCCCGTTACCCTACTCCGCTCAAAACAATTTGCTGGCCAAATATTTCATTATTTTGAATAAAATGTTGATTTCTAACAAACTTTAACATACAAATAAATAATTGTGGTTTTAAATATATCATAAATCTCTTTCTGTTGATTTTCAGGGATTTTCTTTGCAGTAGGAGCATGGTATATATGGTTAATAATGGATTATTAATGAATACCTACTCAATTCTCTGTCCCGCACTTTTTGATCTGCTCTGATCTCATCCCGTAAAAAATATTGTGAAACTTTTGATAATAGTTGTACAATCACCTTTGACATGTGGTTGTAAACTACATCTGTAAACTACAAACTGTGATTTATCACATGTATACATGGGTAGTTATTGGTTTACACTTGTAACAGATGCAATAATGAAATGGTATAAAATAATGAATAATGAATAATGAAATGGTCACCTACACAGTCATGAAAAATAATGTAACGGGAACTGGGAATTGACTTTCATTAGCCTAATACCTATTATTACCTAATTACCAAACACCATATAAATACCCATATACCCGCCCTGGCCTTTTAAACTGTATACTACGATATAGGCCTGCGTTTCTTAGTGATCAAGACCCAACTTGACACAACTCTGTTTTGTAGCTGTGACGCTTACTTCAGTATCCATAATCTGGAACCCATCGTTCGCCTCTTCCAAGCCCTGAGTGTCCTGCTACATTATGCCCAGCGAGGTCACGTCACACTTCCGGTGTGACGTGCCCAGAACTCCAAATAATTTTCGGAAGCGACAGACAAATTGCAGGAAAGGGTGCCAACGGTAGCGTGCGGACAGACAGACAAACTCTCTATGATTAGTATTATGATATAAAATTGCCCGAATTACAAAACATGAATTAAATTTAAAGCCTTTAAAGGGACCATTGAAAGAAAATATTATTTGGTATCAAAATAAAGCCCATAAAATATAGAATCAATATCTAAAACAATTGAAGAACTAACTATTTTAGAAATAAAAATACAATAAAAACAACGTACTCGATTTACCCCCTTCCGACGCTACATCGCGTCATTTATCAAAAGTAGAAAATTGGGCGCTTCGGATGACGTCATTGTGGTTACGCGTTTCGAGTTGCGTTGTCATTTTTGCCGGGATAATTTGACAACAGCGATCGCGATCTAAATATCAGATGCAATAATCAAGATAATACAACCACTTATATGATTATTTAAAGGCCCATTCAGTGATTTGCTCATCCGGACGATCGTAAAAATCATCAAAATTCAGATTTTGGTACCTTTGTAATTGGCATAGATGTGCTAACATAGCCTGCTAGTGGTTCGGTCGAAAGCCGTGTATTTTAGACAAAATAAAGCATTTGCTTGATTCTGGACTTTTGATACTGACAGTACAAAAGTCCGACTCGAGATCGAAAAGAAGCTCACTCTCCACCGCACTACGCGCGCTATGTATTGTTTCTACTACTTATTACATCAGTAGCTACTATTTTAAACAAAATACACAATTTTAACTGTTTTTCATATTTGAATTGACCGTTAGTTTGCCTCGGTGACCTTTAATTGCTTATTTTGTTTTCTACTACAAAAATTAAGCGCCTGTTTTAAATCAATTTAGACTCTACTTCCCCGTGTTAGAAACACTGGACTAGGAAGTTTTTCCAGTCGATTGGTGGCGACTGTACTAAAAATCTCGATTTTCTCGAGTCGATCTGAGTTGAAGTAGAAAACCTTTCTAAAGCTTCTGTTTTTTGATTAATTTGTCGATGCATTCAGGGGAAAAGTGGTTTAAGGGGGTACTACACCCCTGGCCAATTTTGTGCCTATTTTTGCAATTTTCTCAAAAATTATAGCACATTGTTGACAAGTAAGATATGTATATTATAGGGGCAAGGACTACAACTACTGCACTGAAAATTCAGCAACTTGAAGCAAGTAGTTATTGATTTATTGATCAAATATTGGGTTTCCCTCATTTTTGACTGTAACTCCACAACTGTTGTCTGTGCTGAAATAAAATTTCCAGTGCAGTAGTTGTAGTCCTTGCCCCTATAATATACATATCTTACTTGTCCCTAATGCGCTATAATTTTTGAGAAAATGCAATAAACAAAATTGGGCAGGGGTGTAGTAATTCTTAATGAAATTCTGTAGACTTATTCTTTATTTCTAAGCAACTCTGACAAATTTCCATTTTTTTTTAATGTTCCTGTGAAATCACTGAAAGGGCCTTTAAAGGTCAAGTAAAAACAAAATACCAGTTGATTGTCCACATGTTATCAAAACGAGGAAGTGGAGGGCCTTTTTATTTATCATTTATTATTTTTTTACAATGCAAATATTCCCGGACATTATTAGTTGTGTAACTTGTAGAGGAGCATGATAGGATCGAGGCTCCTAATATTTGATGGTTCTCTGAGAGGATGATTAAAACAGAGCCTCTAAATTGAAATGCTTATTGGACAGAAGCAAATCTAAATAATTGACAATATTATTAACTTTTGAAACATTGAAAAAAACGTTTTCCCTTATAATAAAGAAAATAGCATTAAACATTTCGGACTCCCTCAATGGCAATGCCATGCGAAAGGAAGCGGGCCTGGCGGGGACGATCAATTGTCATTTTTTTTCATCATCATCAAGCATGCAGCTTCCTATTTTACTTATTCATAAATTCAACCATCGGTCAACATGACCAAGATATGATTCCGATGACTTTATGTAGGCCCTACATGGCATGTATAAAACCATAGAACTAATTATGAGTAGGCCTAGGCCTATGATATAATAGTGACGATGACGAAGGGAATATCGCCAAGATTTGCCGCAACACATAAATTGCAGATGATGTGCCGGCCCGAACACCTCCCATGAGTATTATTATTATAGGCCTATGTATTTTTTCCGTAGGGCCTACCTTAAAATATTCAAGAGATGACAATTGGTTAAAAAAGCCTTTTCTTCCATAAGCTAACTTTCAAAAGTGCTTATTTTCATACCCCAAACATGCCACAAGTAGGCCTAGGCCCTTTTATTTTGCAAATTTATTCCCCTAGATGCCATGTGTTATACGGGACACTTGCCAATATTATTTGAGCCGTTGGCAATGGGGCAGAAGCTGAACGGCAGATGAAGAACATGACATGCAAGCTGTTCTTGAAATAAATTATTATAGGCCTACACTTATTTTAATCCATGGATGGTTAGGCCCGGGTAGGCCTAGGCTATGCTTGAAATTGATGTCAGTCATTTCTAAAAACGAAATATCCAGCCAGGCGCGCTGTATTTTACAAGATTTACCCAGTCAACATAAACTTTGTAACTGTAGGCCTACCTTTGATAAAACGCTCGGACACTTTGCACTTTCAAGTTTCAGTGGGAGTTGAGATTGGATTAGGCCTATAAGCATTTCAAAAAAGCATAAACTAAAGGCTCAGGCTGACAGTTAATATTGTTCATATGATTGTTTGGAGTGGCCTTTATATGTTCCTCTCGTGGTTCTTTATCTTGAATTTGTTACTCGCTTTTCATAGGCCTTTAGAAATAAATAAAAATAAATTTTGGCTTTTAAATAATAGCGCCTTTTTCCAGATCTCGGAGGGTTCAAAGCGCTGTAATTTCGCTGCCATGGTCATGATGGTACTGCCACAATCAGATCGCATCATCTAGGCTGGATGCTACCGAACCTGTCGCAAATCTAGCCGCACTTGGATTGTAACATCCACCAATTATCTTTTCAGCTCCCCAAATTTCATTGGGTGAAGGAAGTTTTTGAACCTGGTCCCGTCCCATAAGTGTGTCTCAACACGGAGCGACCGTTTAGAAACAAACAAACACACTTTAATCACTCGCAATTCAGCTTCCAAACTTTGGAGTCAGGATCGGCTTGCGTTTTAGGCCCGGCGGTTCTAGGCCGCACGCCCGGGAGGTAGGCTAATTTAGGCCTGAAGAAATTAGTCGCATGTCATTAACCCGAAACATCATTGCTTTCTCTTTCCTATCCTCACCAGATATTTCAGAGGAAATAAGTAAAGAGTTGCCTCAGTAAAAACAGGGGGGGGCCGGCCAAGATTGGCTGAATTTTGACGTCGTCATTGGTTTTACACGTAAACACAAAAATGTCTCAAATTATTCCAAAACTGTACGTATGTTATTAAGCACTATTTTATCAGTCTAAATCCGTTGAGGTTCGCCAGTGAACCTCATTGTAAGTACTGTTTTTTTTATTTTTTTTTATGAATAACGTACGATATGTTACGATATATACTGAAAATTTCCACTATGTGTATCAGTGAGTTTACGTGGTGTAGTGGTTACTGATCTCGCCCCCCACTCAAAGGGTCCCGAGATCGATTCCCATCCCCGGAGATGATTAAAAAATTTTCTTCTTCTTTTTTCTTTGAATTTAAAATTATTTATTTTCATGTGAAAATGTATACATTGCACTGGGAAATATATTTTGTGCATTTTTTTTCTGTAATGGGGCCACCCGGCCAATAGAGCTCAAAACGGATTTTGGCTCCGGGAAAAAATAATTGCGTCCATCGTGCAGGCAGTGTTGCCGTCATATTGTCTGTTTTGTTTACGCTTTTGGCTGTTGCCACATTGAATAATGTAGTCCACCATCGTCTGAGTAAAAACAAATGATACTCTGAGTCTCTTGCAAAAGCCGAGCAGCTAGCACTGACAGCTGTGACTTTGTCAATATGAAGGCCTAGGCCTAACTTATGTTTCCCCGTTGTTGGCCAATTTTGTAGACCTAGCTAGAATTTATATATAGGCCTATCATAGTCATTGTAGCTTTGTAATTTATACTAGAATATCCTTTTTAATATACTTGTTAGGCCTAAAAGGCACAGAAAAGTTCATTGCTGTAAACACGTTCATGCGTTGGTTTAGGACCAAGTCTGGACTATGCAGTGTTGCCATGCAGCGGAAAGGATGGGATAACCACTTTGACGTCACAGGGGTTGCCACGTGTCTCTGCACATATGAATTGGGCGGAGCCACGCGACATTGGGCGCTTTGTCTTTATTTGCTGATTTGGGGGTAAAATAAAGGAAAAGTGCGTTTATCATTTTAGAAATGGATTCTATATGTTATTAGCTTTATTTTGATACCAAATACGTTTTTCTTTCAATGGTCCCTTTAAGGATGCACACAGGATCACTGAAGTGTTACATAGCCAAAATTGAGTTTTCATAATGTCATCTTCAAACCGTATTTTATCTTGTCATTAATAGATTTTAAAGAAATCTTAAAATTTGAACCATAAGAAAAGCTATTTTAAATAAAGACCCTTTTTCATTAAAAATTCGTCAAAATGCAAAAGCAAATAAATTATTGTTTTCCGCAATAGATCAAGGCGTTCTCGTGAACGCGCATACTGCGGCATACAGCTATAGCAAAGACACACACACATGGTAAACTGGATGGGCGAGGTGATTACTGATTGAGGCGCTGGAGTCGCCAATCGCGATCACTGCCGTATTTTATCGTACTGATCTCTTCCAAGGTAGGTAAAGCTTGCACCATTGCATTGCGAAACTGTGGGCCGACAGACCACCACCGGCCCCGTCCCAGAATCAGTAGGCCTACTCGTTAAATTTCGCCAAAAAAGTGCTGATATAGTGGTATAAATTATAGGTTTTTTTATATGAACATAATAGTGAATTTTTTGTTTGTTTTTGTTTTGTTTTTCAAGTTTCATTCTGAACTTGAAAAGATGAAATTTATCTGTAAGAAGTAGTTACCCGTAAGAAGCCATAGACAGACAAACAGATGGACAGATGTACAGATTCTGGTGAATTATAGTAAGATATTGATTGATATTTAAGGGTGCATATTGGGACTTTTTCAAAACATGTTTTTGCCTATCTGACAAACAGCCTGATAATAATAATACTGGATTCACTGTGTATGCACTCAACCTAGATCCATTGGTCAGTCCAGTGAGATAGACTCTGCATGGACAACCCCATTCAGATTGTGTGTGTGTTCAGTGCTGCATGGAAAACATAAAAGATGTCCAAATGAGTGGGCTGTTGTGCTGGTCATCTCTAGTAATAGTGGAAAAAAATGACTAAAGGTAAAAATCTTAAAAATATTCATGATGTCTTAAATTTAGTAAAGTAGCTTCACTAGCTTGTATTTAAAGCTTATGTCTTGCATTAAAGATAATGCGTACAATATGCATAATTACTAAGTCCCAATATGCACCCTTAAATATCAATCAATATATCTATAACTTGGCCAATCAGCTGACAGGAAGTCCCCCTCTGGTAAAGCCAAGTTTATGCTTTCAACTACCCATAATTTTTCGTCCACAGCTAGCTAAAGTGAAATCTACAGGTTATTTGTATAAAAGAGTGATTTTACTGTAAATTTTCTCCAGAGTCACAGACAGACAGAGTCACAGACAGACAGAGTCACAGACAGACTACCAGTA
This sequence comes from Amphiura filiformis, assembly GCF_039555335.1. Classification (NCBI taxonomy): domain Eukaryota; kingdom Metazoa; phylum Echinodermata; class Ophiuroidea; order Amphilepidida; family Amphiuridae; genus Amphiura; species Amphiura filiformis. The sequence continues at coordinate 11,434,807 of NC_092631.1, forward strand.
TTATTATATAGATAGTATACAAAAAGTTTACTCACCTAATAATCTAATATATCTTGGAATTTGGAGAAAATTTACCTCTTCATCTGTCACATATTATAAATGCATTGGTTTTCCATGCATTTATAATATGTGCTAGATGAAGAGGTAAACATTTAGTTAGTGTGGTTTGCATATTAAGGATAACAAACTGTAATTTTTTTACCATTTTTTACCATTTTTTTTTCAAATTAACTGTGAACATTTCCATGCTGTGAATGATCCTAGCACTTCAGAATAGGTCCAGTGGTTCTCCAAAGTTGCCGAAAATCAAATTCCAAAAAAATAAATTAATTAATTAATTAATTTTTTTTCTTCAGAAAATCGGAGTACTCCGAGTTTCGGGGGTTTAAAACTCGGAAAATCGGAGTGACTCCACAAAAATCGGGAGTAGTTGGCAGGTATGCAGCACTAATGAAAATTATTTGTGTTCTGTATTGCTTCAAAATGCAAAGTTAAATGCTAGTTTAATGTTATTTTTACAGGCTAAATACAAGGATAAAGGCTCTGAGATTGCAGAAGATCAATTCAACCAGATGACCAAGCAGCTTGAAGTCTTCAGGAACAACCTGGAAGAATTTGCCACCAACCACAAAACAGACATTCGAAAGAATCCGGAATTCCGTGCACAATTTCAAGAAATGTGTGCTACTATTGAGTAGACCCTTTAGCTTGTAAGTAAAACGGATTAAAAAACCCATTTAAAAGAGGATTGTTGAATTTAAACAAGTGATTTTTGTTTGTTTTAAGTTCAGAAGGGAAAACTTTAAAATGTGGATACACCATTCGTCGCCCATCCAGGCATCCAAATAAATTTATTTATAAATTGACTCTTTCTTTTGGCAGGGTAGCAACATGTACTTACATTGTGCTACTAACCAATCACAGGTCATCAACTTTTCGGAATTGCTTGGCGTGATATATTATCGAACAGGGGCGTATTTGGACAGACATATTGTTTGCCTACTAAATTGTTGCCAGGTAGTGGTAAATAAAAAAAAATGATCTCAAACTGTATTTCACAATATATGAGATTTGACTACCATGGCATGAGAGCGCCTGCCCAAATGTGTGAGACTCACACCAAATGCATGAGAGTTGACAGCCCTGGAGATTGACAGGATTTTATTTCTGACATTTAGAATAGGACTCCGGTTATTCCTTCATGTAATTTTACACGAAGGACTCCAAGTCTTGGACACAGCAACCCATGGGTACAATGGCATATGTGATGTCAGGTCAAATGTTGTTTAGGGATGATTTGAGGTCATTTTACAATGTTCATTGTTCATAACTTGTCTGATCTTGTCATTCGGCAGGGAGTGACATATTTTACGCCCCCATGTAATTTACTTATCAACTTGTTTCCACAGTCCCTAGCATCATATCATTGTCATAATATGCGCAGCGATTGCCGAATAGGGTGCAACTCTACTAGTCTTATTACAAGACTGCCCTACCCCAACCCTAAACCCTAACCCTAAACTCCGTAAACGAGGACTGGACTCAAGTCTAGCAAGTTGCACCCTATTCGCTATCGTAGACATGACGTCATATTGGTGACCCGGGGGCGTTACCATAGCGACTGGATCACACTTTCATGACAACCGCAATGGCGATATCAATGTATGGAATTTATTTATCAAATCTTTAAATTACCAGTCATATTTAAGACCTGAAACCTCATGATTTCAGAAGGAAAACATCTTGCAAAAGCTTATACTAGGCAGTGAAATCCATAAGAAATGGCTAAAACTTGATTTTCAAACAGCAGAGCATCGACATGTACACTGTACAGCTTAGATAGCGTTGTTATGCAACCGCTTGATCCATCACTACGGAAGTAGTTGTGACCTCTGCAGGAAGTGACGTAGGACTACGACGGCGATTTCTGTAATTGTACCTAATATGCTTGTTACATTATGTTTGTCATACAATTGCTGAAATTTGATATTTGATTTCAGCTGGAAAGGGCTTTTGGTCAGAGATGCTTGGCGTAGGGGACTTTTACTATGAGCTTGGGGTGCAGATTATTGAAGTGTGTCTGGCAGCGCAGCACAGAAATGGAGGGTTGCTGAGTTTAGAAGAATTACTCAATAAAGTACGGACAACAAGAGGAAGAAGTAGACAAGCACAGGATGTTAGTTTGTAAGTAGGTTCATAGCAGTAGCTGTTACTGAATAAAAACCACACTTGTTGTGCTTATATTAATAGCCATATGATTTCTGTCTTTCTTGTTATTCTTTGACAAAATGATAAAATGATTTCAGTTATAATGATTGTCAGGAAGGTTTCTATCTATTTGAAGCAGAAATAATTTGATAAAAAAATTTTTTTTTGGGGGGGGGGGGTCACATGCAGTACCAGCAGCAGGACACTACCTTCTTGCAGGACACTGCATGAATACCAGTGCATATTGGGGGGCACCGACCATGATTGGGGGGGAGCACACACCGTTTTTTTGGCAATTTTCGTATGGGATTTTCTAAATTTTGCATTCGATAGGGGGGCACATGCCCCCCAGTGCCTCTATGATGCTACACCACTGTTATGCACTTTGTTATGTTATTTTTGGCCCCCACACATATATCAGGCATGAGAATTTTCAGTTTAAAACTGAATTCAGTTTTTTTTATAGTCAAAATTTCCGCAACTTTATTTAATTTCAGCCTGTTTTTGGTACTTTTTGCCCAATTTCACGCGCATTTTCAGTTTTTTCAGTTTTTTTTAGGAAAGTGCAGTCTCATGCCTGATATATGGGGCTTATGTTATCATCAAGGTTGCCTGTTTGTTTCTTTGTTTGGCTGCCTGTTTGGCTGGCTGTCCGAGCGGAAGCAAATGCATTAATCCACTCTGCAGCTCCAATGCTGTAACCGATCAACTTCATTATTATGTTTTCAGGGTTATTAGGAGTTAAGAAAGCCTAATAATGATAATATTGGATGGCTTATTTCGCATGATACCATAACATATCGGATTAAGTCATACAAATATCGAACTCGCCGCTGGCTCGTCCGATATTTTTACGACTCATCCGATATGTTATGGTATCATGCTCAGCCATCCAATATTATATCAAACTCGGTATGGCAATAGGATGTGGTAGCCTGATGTGCTGTATAGTTTTGTGTCATGTTATTTGCATATTTATGAATATTAATGAGCTTATTTTCATATTTTGCCTTAATTTCATTAATCCACTCTGCAGCTTAAACACAATAACCGATCAACTTCATTATTATGTTTTCAGGGTTATTAGGAGTTAAGAAAACCTAATAATGATAATATTGGATGGCTTATTTCGCATGATACCATAACATATTGGATTCGTCATACAAATATCAAACTCGCCATTGGCTCGTCCGATATTTTTATGACTCATCCGATATGTTATGGTATCATGCTCAGCCATCCAATATTATATCAAATTTGGTTTGGTGATTGGATATGGTGGCCTGGTGTGCTGTATAGTATAGTTTTGTGTCATGTTATTTGCATATTTATGAATATTAATGAGCTTATTTGTATATTTTGCCTAATCATTTCATTTATCCACTCAGCTTAAACGTAATAATCAGTCAACTTCAACCTTGGTTTGGTGATTGGATAATGGATATGGTGGCCTGGTGTGCTGTATAGTTTTGTGTCATGTTATTTGCATATTTATGAATATTAATGAGCTTGTATTAATGAGCTTATTTCCATACATTGCCTACATTTTCATTAGTCCACTCTGCAGCTTAAACGCAATAACCGATCAACTTCTAACTTGGTATTATGGTAGTATATATCAACGCTCTGCAGGGTCTATTGTTTTATTGTTTCCGATTAGAGCGCTGACATATTGGAAAATGTTGCCAATCAATATTCATGAGAGTGTACAGTACATTCAACGTCCAGTTTTCGAAATTGGGTGACTTGTGTTTGGCAGGTGTGAAATACATCTGACTGGGCGTTTTAATTATGTAACGAATAAAGGCATTGACATCATCGAATGGCTGCCCAGTGCTGTTATGTGTTTAGTTATTATATATAGGCCTAATAATTATTATTAAATGTATTCATCATTCCTTTCTTTTCCCTTCTCTGTACTTATTCTTTCCTAGACCTACACTTTATCACTCCCTCGCTCTCCTTGTTCCCTTTTACCGTCTCTCTCTCATTCCCCTCATTTTCCTTATATTTCTATTTATCTACTTGTCTTTCTTATATCTTTTCATTTTTCCCTTTCTCCAGCCCTCTCTCATTCTCCATATCCCCTCCTCCCCTCTTCCTCCCTCCTCCCCTCCCAAAACTTCTCACAGGGGTGAATCTGCCCCTTCCCAACCCCTCCCCTCATTGGGTACGCCACTATTTCTATACCAATCTCCTTCTTAAAATAAAATTAAATGGAAATTTCTTAAAAACAACCTTTATAGGCCTATACTTATGCTTACATGTATACGTATAGCGATTACCATTATAGTGTAATATAGATATGTGGAAATGGCAGCCTTCATACCTTCTAATGCGTAATCGATCAGCAAGAGCATTCAATTTATTTAAATGAAGCGCCTAAAGTCAGGTGGGTGGTAAAGATGATTGCATTGACAGCTAAAGCCTCCTTTATAGACTTAAGACCCACACAAGCACACATTTGGGATACGTGGGAACAATGGTACCACTTTACACATGACTGCCCTTACACATGACTGTATTGTGGTCAGTTATTGATACTCACCTGTTGTGTAGAGCGTTAATATTATGCCGAATCAGTGACCAATTTAATGGCGGAACCCCTTTGTTCGAAACAATGGTACCACTTTTATGAATATCCTGTCGCAACTTCTAATCGGCATCAAACGAACAAAGCATTATATAATCTATTGCGACTCTATTTCTATTAAAAGCTCTTTGGTATAATGGCCTAATGTGCTGTGTCTAGTTTTGTGGCATGTTATTTGCATATTTATGAATATTAATGAGCTTATTTGCACATGGCATATTCTTTTTATTAACAATTTATTTTGTTATTTACACACCTTTTTGTGGGGCCACCTTGTAGTGCTGGTATCGGCAAGCATTTTCGTTATCGACAAAATTAAAAAGCTGACGTCGACAACTGTCGACAATCGGGCCTAATTAATAACCCCCAAAATCGTCCCACAAACCTGGCAAATTTTGCGACGATCCGGGTGCAAAATTCGGCAACCTACATGACGGCACAACACGCTGCGGAAATACCATGAAAGGGATACATACAGGCTGAGTCAAAAAGAAGTAAACTCATGTTTGAGGGGCTGTAACTCGAGATCTGCAAGGACTCTGCTAAAAATAAAAATACCACTGGAAAGAGCATATTCTACACGTCTAAATAAAAAAAAAGAATTGTTGCAATTGCTCACAGCAAACTTAAGTTATACTCATTTGAATACAACCACCCATTTTTGTAGCTGCACACGGTTGATTGATTTTCATCCATTTCAATTTTGACGAATCAGCAAAGTACTAACAGGATTTATTGTTGAAAAGACAACTTTTGCTTTTAATTAATATTCAACAAAGTGCATGACGGTACTATAGTTTGTAGGGATACCAATTCAAGTCTTTACGAACGATCCGGCAGAAGCTTGATTGGGGAATGTTGGGTATAGGATTGAGCTGATCTTTGGTCTTGCTGTAACGCATGTCTAACTCTAGCAATGTTCACTTGTGATCTAGCAGTTCGTGGTCTGCCTGAAGCTTTCGGCTGTCTGTTCCTTAGTGTCCCGTGCACATTGAGCTTGTTCACATTCTTATATACTGCTCCCTTACATGTTTGCTGTAGGAAATTGGAGACGAAAAAAAACCCGCTGTACTTCAGTGGAACTCTTATTTTCATGATACTTCGTCGACAGAAACTTGCGCTCCCATGCGGTAAATTGTGGTGCCATGTTGTCATTTGGCCCGTTGTATTATAATGTAGTGCAATGAGGTAAAATTCATATTGAAAAAAATTATTGATCGAAACCACACCTGCCACAGAACTTTATTTGCATTTGAATATCGCGTCTTACCAATCAAATATAATCCCTACTTGGGAAGTGAAACCATGTGCAGCTACAAAAATGGGTGGTTGTATTCAAATGAGTATAACTTGAGTGTGCTGTGAGCAATGCAACAAATTTTTTTTTGATTTAGACGTGTAGAATTTGCTCTTTCCAGTGGTATTTTTATTTTTATCAGATTCCATACAGATCTTGAGTTACAGCCCCTCAAACATGAGTTTACTTCTTTTTGACTCAGCCTGTATTGGCAATGAACAGGTATGAGATTTTTCCTAAAATATTACCCCCTAAGATCAATGTGAATCTGGTGTAACATTTTTTTTGGGGGTACAGAATCAGATACAGATATGAAACAAAATGGTGTGAAAGGTCCCATCGCAAATAAACAGCGTCTGTGATTGGCTCATATTTTACCCATTTCGCTTAAATACCCAATCAGTGTGCTTGTTTCAATAAATATAATGATGTCATCAGTTGATCATCAGGGACTTTCCTTTTTGCCAATGTTGCGAGACAGCGAAAATGGCGACTGCCGAATTGGATACTACCAGCATGGGCGATAGATCGAAAAAGTCACAATGAAAACGCTAAAGAAACACAACGAGAACGTCTGGGAAATCAACAAAGATGTAAAGAATAAGAGATCCCAAAAATACCTTGGTAAATTTTTGTTAGGATGTTAAACTTTTCAAGCTTTCTTAGCTGAAGTTTTTGTTTACTTTTTGTTGATATGCAAAGCTCTTGTCGACAATCGGTAAAAGTGCTTTTGTCAACAATTTTGTCGACAAAGCCTTGTTGATACCGACACTACCACCTTAGTTACGAACCGCGTAATTCTAGTTTAAAAAAAACGTTTTCAACTCCATTTTCAGCCTATGTAGGACATTAGACTTCTCCGTAGTCCACTCCATTTTGCATACTCTGGCTATTACATTTAAAGGGGCATTTCGTGATCCACAGCCTCATCCCCCCACTTTTCTCAAAAAAAGTTGAGATTTTTATATCACTGGAAACCTCTGGCTACATAATGTTTATACATGTTTGCTGTAGGAAATTGGAGACGAAAAAAAACCCGCTGTACTTCAGTGGAACTCTTATTTCCATGATACTTCGTCGACAGAAACTTGCGCTCCCATGCGGTAAATTGTGGTGCCATGTTGTCATTTGGCCCGTTGTATTATAATGTAGTGCAATGAGGTAAAATTCATATTGAAAAAAATTATTGATCGAAACCACACCTGCCACAGAACTTTATTTGCATTTGAATATCGCGTCTTACCAATCAAATATAATCCCTACTTGGGAAGTGAAACCATGTGCAGCTACAAAAATGGGTGGTTGTATTCAAATGAGTATAACTTGAGTGTGCTGTGAGCAATGCAACAATTTTTTTTTTTGATTTAGACGTGTAGAATTTGCTCTTTCCAGTGGTATTTTTATTTTTATCAGATTCCATACAGATCTTGAGTTACAGCCCCTCAAACATGAGTTTACTTCTTTTGACTCAGCCTGTATTGGCAATGAACAGGTATGAGATTTTTCCTAAAATATTACCCCCTAAGATCAATGTGAATCTGGTGTAACATTTTTTTTGGGGGGTACAGAATCAGATACAGATATGAAACAAAATGGTGTGAAAGGTCAAATCGCAAATAAACAGCGTCTGTGATTGGCTCATATTTTACCCATTTCGCTTAAATACCCAATCAGTGTGCTTGTTTCAATAAATATAATGATGTCATCAGTTGATCATCAGGGACTTTCCCTTTTTGCCAATGTTGCGAGACAGCGAAAATGGCGACTGCCGAATTGGATACTACCAGCATGGGCGATAGATCGAAAAAGTCACAATGAAAACGCTTAAAAAGAAAACACAACGAGAACGTCTGGGAAATCAACAAAGATGTAAAGAATAAGAGATCCCAAAAATACCTTGGTAAATTTTTGTTAGGATGTTAAACTTTTCAAGCTTTCTTAGCTGAAGTTTTTGTTTACTTTTTGTTGATATGCAAAGCTCTTGTTGACAATCGGTAAAAGTGCTTTTGTCAACAATTTTGTCGACAAAGCCTTGTTGATACCGACACTACCACCTTAGTTACGAACCGCGTAATTCTAGTTTTAAAAAAACGTTTTCAACTCCATTTTCAGCCTATGTAGGACATTAGACTTCTCCGTAGTCCACTCCATTTTGCATACTCTGGCTATTACATTTAAAGGGCATTTCGTGATCCACAGCCTCATCCCCCCACTTTACTAAAAAAAAGTTGAGATTTTTATATCACTGGAAAACTCTGGCTACATAATGTTTATGTACAAAATATTTCTTGCAGATTAATTCGTTTTGCAAAGATATCGTGAAATTTGAATTTCGTTCTGGTGTACCAGAACGAAATTACAACGCATTGTCTATGGAGCAGTGTAATACACATAATCATGCATAACTCGCAAACACAAAATCGGAATCAACTGAAATTTTGGGAATAGGCTTTTTTCGTGGATATGTACTGAAAAATGTCATAAAAAGAGGATGCTAGGATCACGAAACACTCCTTTAAGCATAAAATGCTGATTTGTATTAATTTGTGTGCAATTGATAGATTTTCACATCTGATATTTTCAGTCACCATACTCCCTCTGTTTGTTAGCTTCCCAAGTGGACTACTTTGACTTGCGGTTAACATTCTTAACATGGGACTCTATGGAGAGTTAGGCCAATTTCTGGCCTAACTAAAATTGTCCATGATGTAATGCATCTTTAAATGGATCTGGCTTGTGATTGGTCGCCCAGATCACGCTATTGTTTAAATCCTCCGTGCACGTGTCATTACCATTAACTACATCGTACACAACAATCTATGGAAGTTGCAGCACCATTTGTGGTGGGCGCGAACTCTCATTAATGCATGGACGTACATTTTAGCACGTCATACACTACCATGCTTAGAACTTGCGGTTTATTGGATTGATAAACAAGTATGATTGACCAAAGTCCCGGGATAAAGTTCTGCTTAGAAGTCAAAGTACATAGTCAAATTTTTTACTTGGACTTTCGCAATCAATACACTGGTAGATTCCAATATCAAAATCGTTTAGTATTGAAGTGAGCCATTATAATTATGCAAGATATTTTGCATTCAATAACTTTTATTGTCACTAATCATCTAATTATATAAACCCTTTATGACCATTTTACTATTGAACACTTTAATTTTAACATGTTTAATAAACATCAGTATAATTTTGAGTTCAACCGAGTGCGTTCATCATGATTAAATAATAATAATATATTTTTTATCAAAATTCGACTATGGCATAGTCTAATAGGACATCACATCTTGCATTTGTTATCAACATAAAAATTGTTTCTAGAAGAAAAATCTACATTTTGCTTTTATCACTGTACTTGGGGTCTAAGTAGGTACTGGTAGGCCTTCTCCTTGACAGTTAATCCCAGTGTTCTTGATGCCTTGGCTCTGATGTTTGCTATGTGTTTACTCCAAGTTAAATCAGATGATATGGTGACACCTAAGTATTTGGTAGACAGTTCCTTGGGTATTGTGTCTGTGCCTACTGAGTATTGGTAATCAAGTGGCTTCTTCTTGGTGATCGTTACATGGACAAACTTTTGCACATTAAATTGCATTCCCCATCTCTCAGCCCACTCAAACACTTTAATCAGGTCTTGATGTAGTGCCCTCTGGTCCTCATGAGATGTTATATTCCTGTAGATTACACTATCATCCGCAAAAAGGCGCATACTCGATGTAATACCATCTGTGATATCGTTGATGAAGATGAAGATGAAGATAATACTGGACCCATAACTGAGCCCTGCGGCACTCCAGAGGTGACAGGACACCACTCCGACTCTTCACCATCAACAGCTACACATTGTGTGCGACCAGATAAAAAGGCTCCTATTCATTGTTGTGTTGGACCATTGATTCCATAAAAGGATAACTTATGGAGCAAGTGTTGATGAGGCACTTTGTTGAATGCCTTGCTGAAATCTAAAAACAAGACATCTGACTGCCCACGTTGGTTGAGTGTGGTAGACCAATCATTTACAGCTTGCAGTAATTGGGTATCACAAGAGAGTTTTTCTCTAAACCCATGTTGATTATTTATGATGATATTGTTTTTGCTCAAATGTTTGGCAAGATGACTAACCACAATGCTCTTGCACTTTGCAGCAAATGCAGGTAAGACTCACTGGGCGATAGTTTTCTGGGTTGGTTTTATCACCTTTCTTAAATATCCCAGTAACTCTTGCTTTGGTCCAGACTGATGGAAGTTTACCAAATCTGTAGGATTGTTGCATGATGATGTTAGCATTGGTGCAAGATCATCAGTATACTCATGTAACAGTCCCGGGGTAACAGTCTGGCTGGAATGTCATCCGGCCCACTAGCTTTATTTGAGCTAAGTTGGTGAAGTTGCTTAGCTACTCCTTCTTCTTCAATGATAAGATCATTTATATGAGGGTATGGTGAAGGTCCCTTATCAGGCAAAGGAAGATCATCAGAGTTGTTAAATACTGACGCAAACTGAGCATTCATTAAGTGTGGTAGCTTTGGATTTCCCGGTAAAGTGCACTCCATTACTGGTTCTTAATATAGGAATATCCAAAGTTTCCTTTCTTTTTGACTTGATGTAAGACCAGAATTTTTTGCCATCAGAAGCTAAACTGTCCCCTACAGTGTTATTGATGTAGTCTGTATGCGCTTCTGCCACGAGTTTTTGAACTTTATTTCGCTGAGCCTTGTACTTCACCCAGTCACTCTGTTTTTTGGATGATCTGGCTTTGTTGTATGACCTATCCCGTCTTCTCATCGACAAGGTTCAAATCCCGTAACTTCACTAGTTTTGCAAGTTTCAGGTTTCACATATATGGTCATAACTCATAATTAATCAATTTTCATTAAAATCTGGTGTTTGGTTAAGATTTAGAATGACTTTGACCTCAGAAATGAATTCTACACCCAAAAAAACCTCACAGAGTGGGAGCCCTAGGAATAAAAATTGTAGTGTAATTCACGTCAGACACAATTTCTTTTAACGACAAAAATTAATTTTTGTAATCGATCAAAAAACAAACGTTTTATACCAACTTTGATTTTAGCCTGAATCCGTAAATGGCACCTCTTGCCCCTTTTTCAGGTCAAGGCTGTCTTTTTCATTATGCAATGAGCCATAGTTACACAGCCGTGACTAACGTCACGGCTGTGTCTTTTTTCTTACAGGTTCTTTCTTGCACAGCCGCCATTGGCGCTGTGCATTGTTTTTACCGCTTTCTTTCTTCCTTCTTCTCAACATCATAATATATATAATCAGCCATCGTAGCCACATGCTTTCAGGCATGTTGACCATACTTGGTCAGTAGAACCGTTTGGTGGTGCCACAGATGTCACATGATCAACTTCCGGTCAAATGTCATCCACTTCCGGTCAATGGCCAAAACTTGGATTTTCACTAAAAATGCTGCTCCTCCCACATATTACATAGCATCGTGACGTCACTTACACACATGCATCATCTATATCCAGTGTCTAAAAGTTGTTAACAGAATTGGGATCAAAGGTCATTAAAGGGTCACTTCCGGTAAAAGTCTGAAAAATTTGTAAAAAACATTCAAAAAATCACTGTCTTTACAAATTACATAGCAGAGAGCCGCCATTAGCACACATGCATCGCTACTAGTTAGGGTCTTTAGGATGCCTACAGTTTTGGGGTCAAAGGTCATTAAGGGGTTACTTCCGGTCAAAAACCAAAATTATCAAAAAAGTTTTTTATCTCAAAATGTAAACAGACCAGAGTAATATAATCATCATACATGAATCAGTGTTTGCTGATGTATGCATGGTATTTTTATTTTGGGGGTCAAAGGTCATTAAGGGGTCACTTCCTGTTTTTAGCTAAATAACTTTAAGAATTTTTATCTCGACAAATAAACAAAGTAGAATTTTTTAATTAAAATTAAAACAATGCATTTTGTCAGTGTACATGTGTTTTTTTTTTTCATTGAGGTCAAAGGTCATTAAGGGGTCAAAAGGTCAATCATAAATTTAAAAAATCAAAATCCATGTATAAGTTCGATTAAGCTGAAATTCACCAGGAATATACCTTATGACATCCTAAGCACTAGGTAATATTTTTGCGGGGTTAAAGGTAATTAAGGGATCACTTCCGGTTCTCACAGATTCGGGGTCATAACTCATTTGTCACTGCTGGCTGTGCATGCTCGCGGTCGCAGGCGAACGCAATCAGATCTCGTTCTTTATTCTTTCTTCTGTCACCCATTACATTTGCTCTAGCACTCACATGCTTACATCGATTTTGACCTAACTTGGTCACAATGATCATTGACCGTGCCGGCGTGCCCCTACATGTCACATGAAACTCGTGGGGTCAAAGGTCACGCAGGGGTCATAGGGGTCAAAAACGTGATTTCAACTAAAAATGCATCTTCTCCCACAACTTACGTATGACAGTGACGTCACTTGCACACACGAATTGTTATTACCCAGTGTCTATGTGGTGTACACAGATTTGGGGTCAAAGGTCATTAAGGGGTCACTTCCGGTATAAAACGAAATACCTTCAAATTTTTTATTAGCTAAACAAAACATAGGACAGTAACGGTATGTTCACACATGGGTTACAGTTACCCAGTGTATATGTGGTATTTTTTCATTTGGGGTCAAAGGTCATTAAGGGGTCACTTCCGGTATAAAACGAAATACCTTTAAAATGCATCTACTCCCACAAATTACGTAGGACAGTGACGCCACTTGCACATATGCATTGTTATTACCCAGTGTCAAGGTGGTGTACACAGATTTGGGGTCAAAGGTCATTAAGGGGTCACTTCCGGTATAAATCGAAATATCTTCAAAAAAATATTAGCTAAGAAAAACATAGGAGAGTGATGGTATGTTCACATATGAATTGTGTTTACCCGATGTGTATGTGGTATTTTTCAATTTCGGGTCAAAGGTCATTAAGGGGTTACTTTCGGTCTGAGACGAAAAACCTTCAAAATGGGCCTTCTGCCACAAATAATGGTGTAGTGATGCCACGTGCACATGTGCATTGACATTAGCCAATGTCTATGGTCTTTTCATATATTTTGGGGTCAAAGGTCATTAAGGGGTCACAACACGGCTGTGTTCGTGGTCTTAGACCACAGCTAAGTCTAGTTGAAGCTGTTTCACATACATGTTCAAAAAACTCTAAAGAATGAGGACATATACTGTTGCAATATCTTTTGTTGATTTCGAATGATAATGTCACCAAATATTGCGAGGCAGATATTTCCCGACTTTTTTACAATTGAATACCTGAGTGGAAGAAGGGCCCAACTCCATCAAAACTGTTTTCGAAATATTAAGAAAAAACTTCATATTTGGAAACGTTTTATAGGCAAGAGTGTTTTCATCTTTAAGGGACCTTTAATACATGAACATACAATATTACATACATTCGAAATTATGTATGATGTTTCCATGGCAACGGTACAGGTCTTAATACGAGCTGGAGTTGGGCCCTTCTTCCACTAATATACTGCAAGTACCAGTTCCGTAAGCAGATGTGTCATAAATAGCAACAGAAATTTGGTAATTATCCGTTAATTACACAAATAGAAGCGTGTAATATGTTAGCAAGAATGTTTATTGTAGTGACAAGCAGATTTCATGGATGAGCAGAATTCCTCTTTAACCTAATATTTGTGGAAGAAGGGCCCAACTCCATGGAGTTGGGCCTTTCTTCCATGAAAACCATGATTGAGTGTACGTGGAAGACTATTTAGAGAGTGGATTTTGGCTCATCTTTCACACACAAGGAAGAACAATCTGCTGGCAATAAAATGCTGGGTCTAACTCATTTTTGTAAAAAATTGGAGTTGGGCCTTTTTTCCACTCAGGTATTCAATTTCATCATTTATGATATGGATATTATTACTGCTCATATTTAAATGCTTAAGGAACTTAAATTTAAATCAAATTCAGGGCTATGTACATTTCATGTGAGAGCAGCCTATATGGAATAATTTATCACCGGTAGTTAGAGCAGAGTTGGAGAATATTTCAACAGGCCAATTCAAATCAAAAGTTTACCAAGTTCCTGTTTGAAAAGTTTATCCTTGTGTACATTGTAATTTTCATTCAATTTCATTAATTATCGCATAACTTTTTGCTGTACATGTATTTCTAGTTACTTGATCCCATTTTGTTTTTTAATGTGTACATCTTGTGTAAATTTTAATTATGATGTTTGTATATATTATAATGTACTTTGTATGAGGGCCTGCTTGGAAAGCAGTGCTTGTCACTGAAGCTGTTTTACCCTCAATAAAGAAAGATTTCTATCTATCTAGTATCTATCTATCTATAAAACGGCCAATCTATCTGTACAAAATGCGTCATTTTTATGTAAACAAAAGGCTAAAGATAGCATTATGAGATTTATGTTTTATTATTACACTCCTCTGTTCAACTGCTTCTGTGGCCGAGCGGTAGAGACCTGGACTCGTAAACAAACAAGTCTGGAATCGTTGGTTTGAGTCCCATCGAAGCCCTTGGAAACTCCGAAATGAATCACTTGTCGTTAAATCTTGTGTTGTATCTTTAAGTAAACATTAGCTCTTTTGAAGCAGTCAAATGATCATGCAGAATATCAAATGTCCAAATATTCAAATATTTATGTCTTTCTTTTCTTCCATAGAGATGATATGATGCGTGCAATAAAGAAATTAAAGATACTAGGAAATGGTTTTGCATTGCATAGACTAAAAGATGGTCGATTTATTGTTCAATCAGTCCCAGCAGAACTCAACATGGATCACACAAATGTAATCAGTGTAGCAGAGGTGAGTAACCACATCATGGTTTTGCATGTAAATGTGACATCCCATGTCAAAACCAGACACTTTTGGGCAGCTTATCAATTTTGAGGTTTTTACATAAAGGCAATTCCGCCATTACGTCACACTTTTCAAAAATCGTCCAAATAACTTGATTTATGTCTCATATCGAAGGATATAGAATGTACTTTACCTTTTTTTCAAGGTATGGGCAAATATGAAAAATGGCATGTTGCGGACATACATTACCAAAAATGCCACTTTCAACCACCCTGTACCATTTCTTTTTGTTGTTTGAAACAAATTAATTTGGCACATTTTCAAAATTTAGTATAAATACTTTGTTTTGAAATGTTTCCTTGTATGGATCTATGTCTAATATTTAGAAATAACATCCGGAACTCGTTGCGGAATAGGCTTAGAATCAAATTGTCAGGTTTTATACTTTTATCAAAGTTACTTCTGATAGTGGTCAAAATCCATATGCCTCCATAAGTTAGAAGATCTGGGTCCTCAAAGTCTGTGAAATGTACGTCCGCAACGCCAGAACTGCCCATGTCTTAAATATAGAGATATTTTGCTCCCCAATGAAATCGGACATTACTAAGCGAAGATATTGAATGCTATGGTATTATAAAATTGGAAATTGAGATATCGGCCTTTTAAAAATATTATTGACAATGTTGAGAGTAAGAATTTCCTTGAAAAAGGTCTCAAAAAATACAAGATGCTAGTTATATTCCGATCTGAAACTATATTTTAAACATTAATAACATCACAAATTCGCAACAAACCCAAACCGTGAAAAAATCACCCCCAGGCAGATTTTTGGCTATTTCTTCTGCCCAAAAGTGTCTGGTTTTGACATGGGACATCACAAATGAGGACATCAAAACATGTGTCATGCTTCTGTCATGTGTATTGTCTTTAAAACATGATGAATGTGTTTCAGTTTTAGTCAAAACGTTTCAATATTCTTTTAATGTCGGGTTATATAAAAATCATGAAAATGTTTCTAAACTGTTTTATATGAAAAAACACTGCAACAACATTTTATTTAAAAGGGTCACCATAATGAAACCCAGATTTATCCTTTTGATAATTAATTGCATGATAATTGTCCCATCACTTCTCTACCTCGTTATTGTGGATGTGTCTGCATTTGTGGTATGCATAATTCAGTGGAAGGTAGATGCATTTCTGGCAATAGGGACGGAGAGATGCGGCGACATATGACAACTCAATTTTACGTTGCAGCTCACACGTTTACGTCGCCAACCCCTGATTGGTAGGTTTGTTTCTGGGTCGACTGGCATGTGAGAGGAGCATGGGCCAGTCAATCGCCGCGCAATTTCATTTATGAATTGGAGCTTGTTGAGTTAACACATACATTTGTTTCTGTGTAAAGACCGTTTGACCATTTGTTTAGAGTGACTTTCAGTATAAAGTGGCAGTCTCTGTATGGTTACAATTCGTGTTTTATTAATAATTTAATTTGTGATTGTACTTCCATTGTTGTTTTGCTCCTCTACTGTCACAGCTGTGTAAGAAAGAAAGAACCTGTACGATATAAAGCACAGCCCTGACATTTGTCACGGCTGTGCAACAATTTAAATTTGGGGGGAATTTAAAACTTAATTCATGCATGAAAATTGAAAGGGTTAACTGGTCTTCTCTAAATTGGCACATGTCTTTTTTTAATTCATAGGGAACAGGACAGGTTTCAATTTCCAAGTTAAAGCATCATCTCGGATGGGAAGATGATAGAGCAAATCTAGTCATGGTAAGAATATAACAGTGTGTTCTTCTTCAGTTTTCACTTAATTGAGCTTAAGTTGGACCAACTGAAGTAAAATCAAATCTGAAGGTACATTTGTAGGTCCCCACTAACTCAAAATATGTTGCCAAGTGGGTCATCAAAATTAAACTTTTTGTAAAAATGCTTCAGAAAATGTAAATTGCCAACATTACTGTACGGTAATTGCAGTTCCCGAAATACATGTCAATCTTTTTAATTCTGTTTGTATTTTTCAGGATCGCCTTGTCCAAGAAGGTCTTGTTTGGATTGATGATCAAGATAGACAAGAAAGACAGTATTGGTTTCCAGGCTTATTCCCAGAAACATGATACATGTAGATCACCATGGATACCCACAAACATTTGATCAGCATTGAAAATAAATATAATGGTTTACCCCACTTGTAGAACATTTTAAATTCATCACAATTCAAGTGTTGCATTTTTCAAAAACATACAAGTTTCAGCCTTGGAACTGTTGAAAGCAGTGTAGTATGAGCAAGGTTTTCTTTAAGCATTTTGCTGAAGGGGTATTTTCAATTTTTTTGGACCCTTTTAATTGTGATTTATTCCTCTGAAGGGGTCCAAAACATTGTCCCAGAGGTATTTTTTAATATTATTTGAAAGCCGAACATTTGTGAAATGAGCAGTCCATGGAGCCTTTCGTGGACGGCGCAGGGGGATGTTCCCCCCTCAGAACTTTGAAAATTTTGCAAATGAAGACCTAATTGAAGCGATTTGGTGGACCATTTTGGCACTATTACTGTGTAAAATTTAAGTTTGAACAGTTGAAAAAGCCGAAAATTTGTAAAATGATGGTACATGAACATGATGAAGCCTTTAGTTGTCACGTTTTCCCTGTTATTGTAGGCATATAAATTGTGTTAAACATAGGGCCTAAATTGGCAAATGTCGATAGCAGAAGCGACAATGGTCATCCACTACGCATGGGGTTGTCTGAAATGGACAATTTTACAAAGTTAAGTCCAATTGAAGCCATTTGGTCAATAATTTAAACAGAAAAAAGGACCCAAACTCAATGTGCAAAATTTTAAACTGACACTGTACGAGTCTTCAGACTTCCAATCATTAAAACATGCATGGATCAATGTTGACAAAATGTGATGAGCCCTGCATATGGGGATCGAGTAGGTCCTAAATGCCAAAAGCTGAGAATAATTGCACAATATCGGGTGTTTCTCTATTCAAATCTTGCAATATTTGAACGCGTACGTTTTCAAGATTTCGTACGCGTTGGACTTTGGATTTGAAGGGGTCCGCAAAGTGCCTGAACGCGTAAACCCTGAGTATGAGGCTCATTCAATTATATAAATTCTTCTACTTTTATAACATTAGCAACGCCTACAGAACAGTGCAGCTTGTGTTATATATGTGATGCGATCAAGCAAAATCAGTCGGAACTCGGAAATATTGATTTTGAGATATAGCCAAACAAAGGACATATTTCCTTTTGTTTCCCGTTGTTTTTGAAACTCATTAATTGCTCATATCTTTGGAACTGGTTGTTCAATTTAAACGGGATTTTCTGCAAAATCCAGATTTGTAAATGCTTTTACTATCCTATAAGAAACTGAAAATTTAATATTTACGAGTTCCGACTGATTTTGCTTGATCGCATCACATATGCTGTTGGTCGTCGAACTGAAGCTGCGCCATTAATATCAAAACTGCACTGGCTCCCTGTGGCACATAGAGTAACTTTTAAGATCTTGCTTCTTGTGTACAAGGCACTTAATGATCAATCACCTGTTAATATTGCTCAAATGTTCTCTTATTTATGTAACTGCTCGCCAGCTCAGATCTTCAAATGATCTTTTACGTCTTGCAATTGACAGATTCAACTCTGTTGCTGGAGAACACAGGTTTCCTGTTGTTGCTGCCAAAGCATGGACTGGTCTACCACAACACATCAGGGGAGCCTCATCTACAATCACTTTCAAGAAACTCTTAAGAACACACTTGTTCTGACTTTCTGGTTGTTATTGCTTACATATTTTGCTCATGTTATATTTTTGTAAATGCAATGTAAACGCAATTTAAAACACAATTAATCATTGAGGCACATGGATCAATACAATTTTTTTTAAATTTTACATACATTCAAATACACACTATTTATTAAAATCGCAAATTTACACACAAAATAATTCAAATTACAATATAACTTTATAACAGCATGTATAAATACTATTGATATTACATAGGCCTTCATAAAACATAAAGAATAAATAATAAATGTGGGAGCCCCCCAAAAGCATTTTTAAAAAGATAAAACACTGAAAAATACCCACATAGCCTAATAATCAATATTTAAAAAAATGTGATTACATCAATATATCAAAATTAAAAATTAATTTAATATCAAAAATATATAAATTCAATGTCAAACTGATTGCACAAAAAGTATAAAGCATGATACATGTACCATGATAAAGCATGATAGCACAGAAAAAATGATCTTGTTGTACAAAAAAATAAATTAATGAAGTCAAGACAAATTAAAAACTTACACTTTTTAAATATCATAAAAATTAAGAGTTTTGGAAGAGGTGATTTCAGTTTAAGATCAATTGAATTCCAGGACATGGCCCTTCTGAATAAGAATGGGCATGTAGTAGCGACCAGCTTCAGTTCTGGGTTTGAAATCCAATGCAGTATTATGATGACGACTGGTTTTTACAGAAGTAAAAATTGTTTGCATATACTTTGGAACAAACCCAGCAATACATTTAGAATTTAAAGACAGATGATCTTGTCTAAGGTTTTTCCCTGATTAAAGAAGACGGTGTCCTGACTGGAACTTTAACAATGGCCCCCTCCCAGCCCTGTTCGGGAGACGCTCAATCCTATTCAGAAGTGTGTTATTACAATTTCCCCATACAGTATCGGTATCACAATAAGTCAATCTTGGAAGAATAAGAGCTTTGTAAATTGTTCCCTGATTCTGTATAACATGCCAATGTATTTAGAAAATGTTAAACAAGTTACATACTTAATGTAATGTATTTTAATATGTATTGCTTATTTTTTGATGTTTTAAGTTTGACCCCTGGGCCAAACTGAAAAACTGAAAAACAGTGTTTTGTAACACCGGCAAAAGAAGTTTTAATAAATAAATAAATAAATAAGTTTGGTTAATTTGCGCTTCCCATTTTAGATTTTGGTCGAGGATGACTCCCAGGTATTTGTATTGATTGACATGTTTAAGTTGTTCATTACTCATGTATTGTAGAGATTTAGCTAATCAACCCTTTTATTAAAAGAATTTGTACAGAAAAGCAAGGCCAAATACGATATGCTTGAATTTTGCGCCAAAATGTGCAAACAAAGTCAGACTTTTTTGTGTCCGTCCAGTCCAACTAATCATGTGGATGACACAATTTGGCGCCAAATTGGGCAAACAAAGTGAGACTTTTGTGTCTGCCCAGTCTATCTGATCACGTGGAAGACACTGGCAAGAAAAAAAAAATTGAAATTTCGGCAATCCTTGATCTCAAAATGGCGATTATCACGGAAAATGCAATTTGAACACGATTTAGGCCAAATACGATATGCTTAAATTTTGCGCCAAAATGGGCAAACAAAGTGAGACTTTTTGTGTCTGCCCAGTCCAACTGATCACGTGGAAGACACTGGCAAGAAACAATTTTGAAATTTCGGCAATCCTTGATCTCAAAATGGCGATATCACGGAAAATGCAATTTGAACACGATTTAGGCCAAATACGATATGCTTGAATTTTGCGCCAAAATGGGCAAACAAAGTGAGACTTTTTGTGTCTACCCAGTCCAACTGATCACGTGGAAGACACTGGCAAGAAACAATTTTGAAATTTTGGCAATCCTTGATCTCAAAATGGCGATATCACGGAAAATGCAATTTGAACACGATTTAGGCCAAATACGATATGCTTGAATTTTGCGCCAAAATGGGCAAACAAAGTGAGACTTTTTGTGTCTACCCAGTCCAACTGATCACGTGGAAGACACTGGCAAGAAACAATTTTGAAATTTCGGCAATCCTTGATCTCAAAATGGCGATATCACGGAAAATGCAATTTGAACACGATTTAGGCCAAATACGATATGCTTAAATTTTGCGCCAAAATGGGCAAACAAAGTGAGACTTTTGTGTCTGCCCAGTCCAACTGATGACGTGGAAGACACTGGCAAGAAACAATTTTGAAATTTCGGCAATCCTTCATCTCAAAATGGCGATATCACGGAAAATGCAATTTGAACACGATTTAGGCCAAATACGATATGCTTGAATTTTGCGCCAAAATGGGCAAACAAAGTGAGACTTTTTGTGTCTACCCAGTCCAACTGATCACGTGGAAGACACTGGCAAGAAACAATTTTGAAATTTCGGCAATCCTTGATCTCAAAATGGCGATATCACGGAAAATGCAATTTGAACACGATTTAGGCCAAATACGATATGCTTGAATTTTGCGCCAAAATGGGCAAACAAAGTGAGACTTTTTGTGTCTACCCAGTCCAACTGATCACGTGGAAGACACTGGCAAGAAACAATTTTGAAATTTCGGCAATCTTTGATCTCAAAATGGCGATATCACGGAAAATGCAATTTGAACACGATTTAGGCCAAATACGATATGCTTAAATTTTGCGCCAAAATGGGCAAACAAAGTGAGACTTTTGTGTCTACCCAGTCCAACTGATCACGTGGAAGACATTGGCAAGAAACAATTTTGAAATTTCGGCAATCCTTGATCTCAAAATGGCGATATCACGGAAAATGCAATTTGAACACGATTTAGGCCAAATACGATATGCTTGAATTTTGCGCCAAAATAGGCAAACAAAGTGAGACTTTTTTGTGTCTACCCAGTCCAACTGATCACGTGGAAGACACTGGCAAGAAACAATTTTGAAATTTCGGCAATCCTTGATCTCAAAATGGCGATATCACGGAAAATGCAATTTGAACACGATTTAGGCCAAATACGATATGCTTGAATTTTGCGCCAAAATGGGCAAACAAAGTGAGACTTTTTTTGTGTCTACCCAGTCCAACTGATCACGTGGAAGACACTGGCAAGAAACAATTTTGAAATTTCGGCAATCTTTGATCTCAAAATGGCGATATCACGGAAAATGCAATTTGAACACGATTTAGGCCAAATACGATATGCTTAAATTTTGCGCCAAAATGGGCAAACAAAGTGAGACTTTTTGTGTCTGCCCAGTCCAACTGATCACGTGGAAGACATTGGCAAGAAACAATTTTGAAATTTCGGCAATCCTTGATCTCAAAATGGCGATATCACGGAAAATGCAATTTGAACACGATTTAGGCCAAATACGATATGCTTGAATTTTGCGCCAAAATGGGCAAACAAAGTGAGACTTTTTTGTGCCTACCCAGTCCAACTGATCACGTGAAAGACACTGGCAAGAAAAAAATGCGAAACTTCGGTAATCCTTGAACTCAAAATGGCGATATCGCGGAAAATGCTTTTTGATCACGATATAGGCCAAATACGATATGCTTGAATTTTGCGCCAAAATGGGCAAACATAGTGAGACTTTTTTTGTCTGCCCAGTCAAACTGATCATGTGGAAGTCTCTGGCAAGAAAAAAATTTGAAATTTCGGCAATCCTTGATCTCAAAATGGCGATATCACGGAAAATGCAATTTGAACACGGTTTAGGCCAAATACGATATGCTTGAATTTTGCGCCAAAATGGGCAAACAATGTGAGACTTTTTGTGTGTCTGCCCAGTCCATCTGATCACGTGGAAGGCACTGGCAAGAAGTAATTGTGAAATTTCGGCAGTCCTTGATATCACAATGGTGATATCACGGAAAATGCAATTTGAACACGATTTAGGCCAAATACGATATGCTTGAATTTTGCGCCAAAATGGGCAAACAAAGTGAGACTTTTTTGAGTCTGCCCAGTCCAACTGATCACGTGGAAGACACTGGCAAGAAACAATTTTGAAATTTCGGCAATCTTTGATCTCAAAATGGCGATATCACGGAAAATGCAATTTGAACACGATTTAGGCCAAATACGATATGCTTAAATTTTGCGCCAAAATGGGCAAACAAAGTGAGACTTTTGTGTCTACCCAGTCCAACTGATCACGTGGAAGACATTGGCAAGAAACAATTTTGAAATTTCGGCAATCCTTGATCTCAAAATGGCGATATCACGGAAAATGCAATTTGAACACGATTTAGGCCAAATACGATATGCTTGAATTTTGCGCCAAAATGGGCAAACAAAGTGAGACTTTTTGTGTCTACCCAGTCCAACTGATCACGTGGAAGACACTGGCAAGAAACAATTTTGAAATTTCGGCAATCCTTGATCTCAAAATGGCGATATCACGGAAAATGCAATTTGAACACGATTTAGGCCAAATACGATATGCTTGAATTTTGCGCCAAAATGGGCAAACAAAGTGAGACTTTTTGTGTCTACCCAGTCCAACTGATCACGTGGAAGACACTGGCAAGAAACAATTTTGAAATTTCGGCAATCTTTGATCTCAAAATGGCGATATCACGGAAAATGCAATTTGAACACGATTTAGGCCAAATACGATATGCTTAAATATTGCGCCAAAATGGGCAAACAAAGTGAGACTTTTGTGTCTGCCCAGTCCAACTGATCACGTGGAAGACATTGGCAAAAAACAATTTTGAAATTTCGGCAATCCTTGATCTCAAAATGGCGATATCACGGAAAATGCAATTTGAACACGATTTAGGCCAAATACGATATGCTTGAATTTTGCGCCAAAATGGGCAAACAAAGTGAGACTTTTTTGTGCCTACCCAGTCCAACTGATCACGTGAAAGACACTGGCAAGAAAAAAATGCGAAACTTCGGTAATCCTTGAACTCAAAATGGCGATATCGCGGAAAATGCTTTTGATCACGATATAGGCCAAATACGATATGCTTGAATTTTGCGCCAAAATGGGCAAACAAAGTGAGACTTTTTTTGTCTGCCCAGTCAAACTGATCATGTGGAAGTCTCTGGCAAGAAAAAAATTTGAAATTTCGGCAATCCTTGATCTCAAAATGGCGATATCACGGAAAATGCAATTTGAACACGGTTTAGGCCAAATACGATATGCTTGAATTTTGCGCCAAAATGGGCAAACAATGTGAGACTTTTTGTGTGTCTGCCCAGTCCATCTGATCACGTGGAAGGCACTGGCAAGAAACAATTGTGAAATTTCGGCAGTCCTTGATATCACAATGGTGATATCACGGAAAATGCAATTTGAACACGATTTAGGCCAAATACGATATGCTTGAATTTTGCGCCAAAATGGGCAAACAAAGTGAGACTTTTTTGTGTCTGCCCAGTCCAACTGATCATGTGGAAGTCTCTGGCAAGAAAAAAATTTGAAATTTCGGCAATCCTTGATCTCAAAATGGCGATATCACGGAAAATGCAATTTGAACACGGTTTAGGCCAAATACGATATGCTTGAATTTTGCGCCAAAATGGGCAAACAATGTGAGACTTTTTGTGTGTCTGCCCAGTCCATCTGATCACGTGGAAGGCACTGGCAAGAAACAATTGTGAAATTTCAGCAGTCCTTGATATCACAATGGTGATATCACGGAAAATGCAATTTGAACACGATTTAGGCCAAATACGATATGCTTGAATTTTGCGCCAAAATGGGCAAACAAAGTGAGACTTTTTGTGTCTGCCCAGTCCAACTGATCACGTGGAAGACACTGGCAAGAAACAATTTTGAAATTTCGGCAATCCTTGATCTCAAAATGGCGATATCACGGAAAATGCAATTTGAACACGATTTAGGCCAAATACGATATGCTTGAATTTTGCGCCAAAATGGGCAAACAAAGTGAGACCTTTTTGTGTCTACCCAGTCCAACTGATCACGTGGAAGACACTGGCAAGAAACAATTTTGAAATTTTGGCAATCCTTGATCTCAAAATGGCGATATCACGGAAAATGCAATTTGAACACGATTTAGGCCAAATACGATATGCTTGAATTTTGCGCCAAAATGTGCAAACAAAGTCAGACTTTTTTGTGTCTACCCAGTCCAACTGATCACGTGGAAGACACTGGCAAGAAACAATTTTGAAATTTCGGCAATCCTTGATCTCAAAATGGCGATACCACGGAAAATGCAATTTGAACACGATTTAGGCCAAATACGATATGCTTGAATTTTGCGCCAAAATGGGCAAACAATGTGAGACTTTTGTGTGTCTGCCCAGTCCATCTGATCACGTGGAAGGCACTGGCAAGAAACAATTGTGAAATTTCGGCAGTCCTTGATATCACAATGGTGATATCACGGAAAATGCAATTTGAACACGATTTAGGCCAAATACGATATGCTTGAATTTTGCGCCAAAATGGGCAAACAAAGTGAGACTTTTTGTGTCTGCCCAGTCCAACTGATCACGTGGAAGACACTGGCAAGAAACAATTTTGAAATTTCGGCAATCCTTGATCTCAAAATGGCGATATCACGGAAAATGCAATTTGAACACGATTTAGGCCAAATACGATATGCTTGAATTTTGCGCCAAAATAGGCAAACAAAGTGAGACTTTTTGTGTCTACCCAGTCCAACTGATCACGTGGAAGACACTGGCAAGAAACAATTTTGAAATTTCGGCAATCCTTGATCTCAAAATGGCGATATCACGGAAAATGCAATTTGAACACGATTTAGGCCAAATACGATATGCTTGAATTTTGCGCCAAAATGGGCAAACAAAGTGAGACCTTTTTGTGTCTACCCAGTCCAACTGATCACGTGGAAGACACTGGCAAGAAACAATTTTGAAATTTCGGCAATCTTTGATCTCAAAATGGCGATATCACGGAAAATGCAATTTGAACACGATTTAGGCCAAATACGATATGCTTAAATTTTGCGCCCAAATGGGCAAACAAAGTGAGACTTTTTGTGTCTGCCCAGTCCAACTGATCACATGGAAGACATTGGCAAGAAACAATTTTGAAATTTCGGCAATCCTTGATCTCAAAATGGCGATATCACGGAAAATGCAATTTGAACACGATTTAGGCCAAATACGATATGCTTGAATTTTGCGCCAAAATGGGCAAACAAAGTGAGACTTTTTTGTGCCTACCCAGTCCAACTGATCACGTGAAAGACACTGGCAAGAAAAAAATGCGAAACTTCGGTAATCCTTGAACTCAAAATGGCGATATCGCGGAAAATGCTATTTGATCACGATATAGGCCAAATACGATATGCTTGAATTTTGCGCCAAAATGGGCAAACAAAGTGAGACTTTTTTTGTCTGCCCAGTCAAACTGATCATGTGGAAGTCTCTGGCAAGAAAAAAATTTGAAATTTCGGCAATCCTTGATCTCAAAATGGCGATATCACGGAAAATGCAATTTGAACACGGTTTAGGCCAAATACGATATGCTTGAATTTTGCGCCAAAATGGGCAAACAATATGAGACTTTTTGTGTGTCTGCCCAGTCCATCTGATCACGTGGAAGGCACTGGCAAGAAGTAATTGTGAAATTTCGGCAGTCCTTGATATCACAATGGTGATATCACGGAAAATGCAATTTGAACACGATTTAGGCCAAATACGATATGCTTGAATTTTGCGCCAAAATGGGCAAACAAAGTGAGACTTTTTTGAGTCTGCCCAGTCCAACTGATCACGTGGAAGACACTGGCAAGAAACAATTTTGAAATTTCGGCAATCTTTGATCTCAAAATGGCGATATCACGGAAAATGCAATTTGAACACGATTTAGGCCAAATACGATATGCTTAAATTTTGCGCCAAAATGGGCAAACAAAGTGAGACTTTTGTGTCTACCCAGTCCAACTGATCACGTGGAAGACATTGGCAAGAAACAATTTTGAAATTTCGGCAATCCTTGATCTCAAAATGGCGATATCACGGAAAATGCAATTTGAACACGATTTAGGCCAAATACGATATGCTTGAATTTTGCGCCAAAATGGGCAAACAAAGTGAGACTTTTTTGTGTCTACCCAGTCCAACTGATCACGTGGAAGACACTGGCAAGAAACAATTTTGAAATTTCGGCAATCCTTTATCTCAAAATGGCGATATCACGGAAAATGCAATTTGAACACGATTTAGGCCAAATACGATATGCTTGAATTTTGCGCCAAAATGGGCAAACAAAGTGAGACTTTTTGTGTCTACCCAGTCCAACTGATCACGTGGAAGACACTGGCAAGAAACAATTTTGAAATTTCGGCAATCTTTGATCTCAAAATGGCGATATCACGGAAAATGCAATTTGAACACGATTTAGGCCAAATACGATATGCTTAAATATTGCGCCAAAATGGGCAAACAAAGTGAGACTTTTGTGTCTGCCCAGTCCAACTGATCACGTGGAAGACATTGGCAAGAAACAATTTTGAAATTTCGGCAATCCTTGATCTCAAAATGGCGATATCACGGAAAATGCAATTTGAACACGATTTAGGCCAAATACGATATGCTTGAATTTTGCGCCAAAATGGGCAAACAAAGTGAGACTTTTTTGTGCCTACCCAGTCCAACTGATCACGTGAAAGACACTGGCAAGAAAAAAATGCGAAACTTCGGTAATCCTTGAACTCAAAATGGCGATATCGCGGAAAATGCTATTTGAACACGATATAGGCCAAATACGATATGCTTGAATTTTGCGCCAAAATGGGCAAACAAAGTGAGACTTTTTTTGTCTGCCCAGTCAAACTGATCATGTGGAAGTCACTGGCAAGAAAAAAATTTGAAATTTCGGCAATCCTTGATCTCAAAATGGCGATATCACGGAAAATGCAATTTGAACACGGTTTAGGCCAAATACGATATGCTTGAATTTTGCGCCAAAATGGGCAAACAATATGAGACTTTTTGTGTGTCTGCCCAGTCCATCTGATCACGTGGAAGGCACTGGCAAGAAACAATTGTGAAATTTCGGCAGTCCTTGATATCACAATGGTGATATCACGGAAAATGCAATTTGAACACGATTTAGGCCAAATACGATATGCTTGAATTTTGCGCCAAAATGGGCAAACAAAGTGAGACTTTTTGTGTCTGCCCAGTCCAACTGATCATGTGGAAGTCTCTGGCAAGAAACGAAAAAAATTTGAAATTTCGGCAATCCTTGATCTCAAAATGGCGATATCACGGAAAATGCAATTTGAACACGGTTTAGGCCAAATACGATATGCTTGAATTTTGCGCCAAAATGGGCAAACAATGTGAGACTTTTTGTGTGTCTGCCCAGTCCATCTGATCACGTGGAAGGCACTGGCAAGAAACAATTGTGAAATTTCGGCAGTCCTTGATATCACAATGGTGATATCACGGAAAATGCAATTTGAACACGATTTAGGCCAAATACGATATGCTTGAATTTTGCGCCAAAATGGGCAAACAAAGTGAGACTTTTTGTGTCTGCCCAGTCCAACTGATCACGTGGAAGACACTGGCAAGAAACAATTTTGAAATTTCGGCAATCCTTGATCTCAAAATGGCGATATCACGGAAAATGCAATTTGAACACGATTTAGGCCAAATACGATATGCTTGAATTTTGCGCCAAAATGGGCAAACAAAGTGAGACTTTTTTGTGTCTACCCAGTCCAACTGATCACGTGGAAGACACTGGCAAGAAACAATTTTGAAATTTTGGCAATCCTTGATCTCAAAATGGCGATATCACGGAAAATGCAATTTGAACACGATTTAGGCCAAATACGATATGCTTGAATTTTGCGCCAAAATGGGCAAACAAAGTGAGACTTTTTGTGTCTACCCAGTCCAACTGATCACGTGGAAGACACTGGCAAGAAACAATTTTGAAATTTCGGCAATCCTTGATCTCAAAATGGCGATACCACGGAAAATGCAATTTGAACACGATTTAGGCCAAATACGATATGCTTGAATTTTGCGCCAAAATGGGCAAACAATGTGAGACTTTTTGTGTGTCTGCCCAGTCCATCTGATCACGTGGAAGGCACTGGCAAGAAACAATTGTGAAATTTCGGCAGTCCTTGATATCACAATGGTGATATCACGGAAAATGCAATTTGAACACGATTTAGGCCAAATACGATATGCTTGAATTTTGCGCCAAAATGGGCAAACAAAGTGAGACTTTTTGTGTCTGCCCAGTCCAACTGATCACGTGGAAGACACTGGCAAGAAACAATTTTGAAATTTCGGCAATCCTTGATCTCAAAATGGCGATATCACGGAAAATGCAATTTGAACACGATTTAGGCCAAATACGATATGCTTGAATTTTGCGCCAAAATAGGCAAACAAAGTGAGACTTTTTTGTGTCTACCCAGTCCAACTGATCACGTGGAAGACACTGGCAAGAAACAATTTTGAAATTTCGGCAATCCTTGATCTCAAAATGGCGATATCACGGAAAATGCAATTTGAACACGATTTAGGCCAAATACGATATGCTTGAATTTTGCGCCAAAATGGGCAAACAAAGTGAGACTTTTTTGTGTCTACCCAGTCCAACTGATCACGTGGAAGACACTGGCAAGAAACAATTTTGAAATTTCGGCAATCTTTGATCTCAAAATGGCGATATCACGGAAAATGCAATTTGAACACGATTTAAGCCAAATACGATATGCTTAAATTTTGCGCCAAAATGGGCAAACAAAGTGAGACTTTTTTGTGTCTGCCCAGTCCAACTGATCACGTGGAAGACATTGGCAAGAAACAATTTTGAAATTTCGGCAATCCTTGATCTCAAAATGGCGATATCACGGAAAATGCAATTTGAACACGATTTAGGCCAAATACGATATGCTTGAATTTTGCGCCAAAATGGGCAAACAAAGTGAGACTTTTTTGTGTCTACCCAGTCCAACTGATCACGTGAAAGACACTGGCAAGAAAAAAAAATGCGAAACTTCGGTAATCCTTGAACTCAAAATGGCGATATCGCGGAAAATGCTTTTGATCACGATATAGGCCAAATACGATATGCTTAAATTTTACGCCAAAATGGGCAAACAAAGTGAGACTTTTTTTGTCTGCCCAGTCAAACTGATCATGTGGAAGTCACTGGCAAGAAAAAAATTTGAAATTTCGGCAATCCTTGATCTCAAAATGGCGATATCACGGAAAATGCAATTTGAACACGGTTTAGGCCAAATACGATATGCTTGAATTTTGCGCCAAAATGGGCAAACAATGTGAGACTGTTTGTGTGTCTGCCCAGTCCATCTGATCACGTGGAAGGCACTGGCAAGAAGTAATTGTGAAATTTCGGCAGTCCTTGATATCACAATGGTGATATCACGGAAAATGCAATTTGAACACGATTTAGGCCAAATACGATATGCTTGAATTTTGCGCCAAAATGGGCAAACAAAGTGAGACTTTTTTGAGTCTGCCCAGTCCAACTGATCACGTGGAAGACACTGGCAAGAAACAATTTTGAAATTTCGGCAATCTTTGATCTCAAAATGGCGATATCACGGAAAATGCAATTTGAACACGATTTAGGCCAAATACGATATGCTTGAATTTTGCGCCAAAATGGGCAAACAAAGTGAGACGTTTTTGTGTCTACCCAGTCCAACTGATCACGTGGAAGACACTGGCAAGAAACAATTTTGAAATTTCGGCAATCCTTTATCTCAAAATGGCGATATCACGGAAAATGCAATTTGAACACGATTTAGGCCAAATACGATATGCTTGAATTTTGCGCCAAAATGGGCAAACAAAGTGAGACTTTTTTGTGTCTACCCAGTCCAACTGATCACGTGGAAGACACTGGCAAGAAACAATTGTGAAATTTCGGCAATCTTTGATCTCAAAATGGCGATATCACGGAAAATGCAATTTGAACACGATTTAGGCCAAATACGATATGCTTAAATATTGCGCCAAAATGGGCAAACAAAGTGAGACTTTTTGTGTCTGCCCAGTCCAACTGATCACGTGGAAGACATTGGCAAGAAACAATTTTGAAATTTCGGCAATCCTTGATCTCAAAATGGCGATATCACGGAAAATGCAATTTGAACACGATTTAGGCCAAATACGATATGCTTGAATTTTGCGCCAAAATGGGCAAACAAAGTGAGACTTTTTTGTGCCTACCCAGTCCAACTGATCACGTGAAAGACACTGGCAAGAAAAAAATGCGAAACTTCGGTAATCCTTGAACTCAAAATGGCGATATCGCGGAAAATGCTATTTGATCACGATATAGGCCAAATACGATATGCTTGAATTTTGCGCCAAAATGGGCAAACAAAGTGAGACTTTTTTTGTCTGCCCAGTCAAACTGATCATGTGGAAGTCTCTGGCAAGAAAAAAATTTGAAATTTCGGCAATCCTTGATCTCAAAATGGCGATATCACGGAAAATGCAATTTGAACACGGTTTAGGCCAAATACGATATGCTTGAATTTTGCGCCAAAATGGGCAAACAATGTGAGACTTTTTGTGTGTCTGCCCAGTCCATCTGATCACGTGGAAGGCACTGGCAAGAAACAATTGTGAAATTTCGGCAGTCCTTGATATCACAATGGTGATATCACGGAAAATGCAATTTGAACACGATTTAGGCCAAATACGATATGCTTGAATTTTGCGCCAAAATGGGCAAACAAAGTGAGACTTTTTTGTGTCTGCCCAGTCCAACTGATCACGTGGAAGACACTGGCAAGAAACAATTTTGAAATTTCGGCAATCCTTGATCTCAAAATGGCGATATCACGGAAAATGCAATTTGAACACGATTTAGGCCAAATACGATATGCTTGAATTTTGCGCCAAAATGGGCAAACAAAGTGAGACTTTTTTTGTGTCTACCCAGTCCAACTGATCACGTGGAAGACACTGGCAAGAAACAATTTTGAAATTTTGGCAATCCTTGATCTCAAAATGGCGATATCACGGAAAATGCAATTTGAACACGATTTAGGCCAAATACGATATGCTTGAATTTTGCGCCAAAATGGGCAAACAAAGTGAGACTTTTTTGTGTCTACCCAGTCCAACTGATCACGTGGAAGACACTGGAAAGAAACAATTTTGAAATTTCGGCAATCCTTGATCTCAAAATGGCGATACCACGGAAAATGCAATTTGAACACGATTTAGGCCAAATACGATATGCTTGAATTTTGCGCCAAAATGGGCAAACAATGTGAGACTTTTTGTGTGTCTGCCCAGTCCATCTGATCACGTGGAAGGCACTGGCAAGAAACAATTGTGAAATTTCGGCAGTCCTTGATATCACAATGGTGATATCACGGAAAATGCAATTTGAACACGATTTAGGCCAAATACGATATGCTTGAATTTTGCGCCAAAATGGGCAAACAAAGTGAGACTTTTGTGTCTGCCCAGTCCAACTGATCACGTGGAAGACACTGGCAAGAAACAATTTTGAAATTTCGGCAATCCTTGATCTCAAAATGGCGATATCACGGAAAATGCAATTTGAACACGATTTAGGCCAAATACGATATGCTTGAATTTTGCGCCAAAATGGGCAAACAAAGTGAGACTTTTTGTGTCTACCCAGTCCAACTGATCACGTGGAAGACACTGGCAAGAAACAATTTTGAAATTTTGGCAATCCTTGATCTCAAAATGGCGATATCACGGAAAATGCAATTTGAACACGATTTAGGCCAAATACGATATGCTTGAATTTTGCGCCAAAATGGGCAAACAAAGTGAGACTTTTTTGTGTCTACCCAGTCCAACTGATCACGTGGAAGACACTGGCAAGAAACAATTTTGAAATTTCGGCAATCCTTGATCTCAAAATGGCGATACCACGGAAAATGCAATTTCAACACGATTTAGGCGAAATAGGATATGCTTGAATTTTGCGCCAAAATGGGCAAACAAAGTCAGACTTTTTTGTGTCTGCCCAGTCCAACTGATCACGTGGAAGACATTGGCAAGAAATAATTTTGAAATTTCGGCAATCCTTGATCTCAAAATGGCGATATCACGGAAAATGCAATTTGAACACGATTTAGGCCAAATACGATATGCTTGAATTTTGCGCCAAAATGGGCAAACAAAGTGAGACTTTTTTGTGTCTACCCAGTCCAACTGATCACGTGGAAGACACTGGCAAGAAACAATTTTGAAATTTCGGCAATCCTTGATCTCAAAATGGCGATATCACGGAAAATGCAATTTGAACACGATTTAGGCCAAATACGATATGCTTGAATTTTGCGCCAAAATGGGCAAACAAAGTGAGACTTTTTGTTTCTACCCAGTCCAACTGATCACGTGGAAGACACTGGCAAGAAACAATTTTGAAATTTCGGCAATCTTTGATCTCAAAATGGCGATATCACGGAAAATGCAATTTGAACACGATTTAGGCCAAATACGATATGCTTAAATTTTGCGCCAAAATGGGCAAACAAAGTGAGACTTTTTGTGTCTACCCAGTCCAACTGATCACGTGGAAGACATTGGCAAGAAACAATTTTGAAATTTCGGCAATCCTTGATCTCAAAATGGCGATATCACGGAAAATGCAATTTGAACACGATTTAGGCCAAATACGATATGCTTGAATTTTGCGCCAAAATGGGCAAACAAAGTGAGACTTTTTGTGTCTACCCAGTCCAACTGATCACGTGGAAGACACTGGCAAGAAACAATTTTGAAATTTCGGCAATCTTTGATCTCAAAATGGCGATATCACGGAAAATGCAATTTGAACACGATTTAGGCCAAATACGATATGCTTAAATTTTGCGCCAAAATGGGCAAACAAAGTGAGACTTTTTTGTGTCTGCCCAGTCCAACTGATCACGTGGAAGACATTGGCAAGAAACAATTTTGAAATTTCGGCAATCCTTGATCTCAAAATGGCGATATCACGGAAAATGCAATTTGAACACGATTTAGGCCAAATACGATATGCTTGAATTTTGCGCCAAAATGGGCAAACAAAGTGAGACTTTTTTGTGCCTGCCCAGTCCAACTGATCATGTGGAAGACACTGGCAAGAAAAAATGCGAAACTTCGGTAATCCTTGAACTCAAAATGGCGATATCGCGGAAAATGCTTTTGATCACGATATAGGCCAAATACGATATGCTTGAATTTTGCGCCAAAATGGGCAAACAAAGTGAGACTTTTTTGTCTGCCCAGTCAAACTGATCATGTGGAAGTCTCTGGCAAGAAAAAAATTTGAAATTTCGGCAATCCTTGATCTCAAAATGGCGATATCACGGAAAATGCAATTTGAACACGATTTAGGCCAAATACGATATGCTTGAATTTTGCGCCAAAATGGGCAAACAATGTGAGACTTTTTGTGTGTCTGCCCAGTCCATCTGATCACGTGGAAGGCACTGGCAAGAAACAATTGTGAAATTTCGGCAGTCCTTGATATCACAATGGTGATATCACGGAAAATGCAATTTGAACACGATTTAGGCCAAATACGATATGCTTGAATTTTGCGCCAAAATGGGCAAACAAAGTGAGACTTTTTTGTGTCTTCCCAGTCCAACTGATCACGTGAAAGACACTGGCATGAAAAAAATGCGAAACTTCAGCAATCCTTGATCTTAAAATGGCGATATTGCGGAAAATGCAATTTGAACACGATTTAGGCCAAATACGATATGCTTAAATTTTACGCCAAAATAGGCAAACAAAGTGAGACTTTATTTCTGTCTGCCCAGTCCAACTGATCACGTGGAAGACACTGGCAAATTTGTTTTGAAATTTCGGCAATCCTTAATCTCAAAATGGCGATATCACGGAAAATGCAATTTGAACACGATTTAGGCCAAATACGATATGCTTAAATTTTGCGCCAAAATGGGCAAACAAAGTGAGACTTTTTTGTGTCTTCCCAGTCCAACTGATCACGTGAAAGACACTGGCATGAAAAAAATGCGAAACTTCGGTAATCCTTGATCTTAAAATGGTGATATTGCGGAAAATGCAATTTGAACGCGATTTAGGCCAAATACGATATGCTTAAATTTTACGCCAAAATAGGCAAACAAAGTGAGACTTTATTTCTCAAAATGGCGATATCACGGAAAATGCAATTTGAACACGATTTAGGCCAAATACGATATGCTTGAATTTTGCACCAAAATGGGCAAAAAAAGTGAGACTTTTTTGTGTCTTCCCAGTCCAACTGATCACGTGAAAGACATTGGCATGAAAAAAATGCGAAACTTCGGCAATCCTTGATCTTAAAATGGCGATATTGCGGAAAATGCAATTTGAACACGATTTAGGCCAAATACGATATGCTTAAATTTTACGCCAAAATAGGCAAACAAAGTGAGACTTTATTTCTGTCTGCCCAGTCCAACTGATCACGTGGAAGAAACTGGCAATTTTTTTTGGAAATTTCGGCAATCCTTGATCTCAAAATGGCGATATCACGGAAAATGCATTTTGAACACGGTTAAGGCCAAATACGATATGCTTGAATTTTGCTCCAAAATGGGCAAACAAAGTGAGACTTTTTTTGTCTGCCCAGTCAAACTAATCATGTGGAAGTCACTGGCAAGAAAAAAATGTGAAATTTCGGCAATCCTTGATCTCAAAATGGCGATATCATGGAAAATGCAATTTGAACACGATTTAGGCCAAATACGATATGCTTGAATTTTGCGCCAAAATGGGCAAACAAAGTAAGACTTTTTTGTGTCTTCCCAGTCCAACTGATCACGTGAAAGACACTGGCATGAAACAATTTTGAAATTTCGGCAATCCTTGATCTCAAAATGGCGATATCACGGAAAATGCAATTTGAACACGATTTAGGCCAAATACGATATGCTTGAATTTTGCGCCAAAATGGGCAAACAAAGTGAGACTTTTTGTGTCTTCCCAGTCCAACTGATCACGTGAAAGACACTGGCATGAAAAAAATGCGAAACTTCGGCAATCCTTGATCTTAAAATTGCGATATTGCGGAAAATGCAATTTGAACACGATTTAGGCCAAATACGATATGCTTAAATTTTACGCCAAAATAGGCAAACAAAGTGAGACTTTATTTCTGTCTGCCCAGTCCAACTGATCACGTGGAAGACACTGGCAAAAAAAATTGAAATTTCGGCAATCCTTGATCTCAAAATGGCGATATCACGGAAAATGCAATTTGAACACGATTTAGGCCAAATACGATATGCTTGAATTTTGCGCCAAAATGGGCAAACAAAGTGAGACTTTTTGTGTCTTCCCAGTCCAACTGATCACGTGAAAGACACTGGCATGAAAAAATGCGAAACTTCGGCAATCCTTGATCTTAAAATGGTGATATTGCAGAAAATGCAATTTGAACGCGATTTAGGCCAAATACGATATGCTTAAATTTTACGCCAAAATAGGCAAACAAAGTGAGACTTTATTTCTCAAAATGGCGATATCACGGAAAATGCAATTTGAACACGATTTAGGCCAAATACGATATGCTTGAATTTTGCGCCAAAATGGGCAAACAAAGTGAGACTTTTTTGTGTCTTCCCAGTCCAACTGATCACGTGAAAGACATTGGCTTGAAAAAAATGCGAAACTTCGGCAATCCTTGATCTTAAAATGGCGATATTGCGGAAAATGCAATTTGAACACGATTTAGGCCAAATACGATATGCTTAAATTTTACGCCAAAATAGGCAAACAAAGTGAGACTTTATTTCTGTCTGCCCAGTCCAACTGATCACGTGGAAGAAACTGGCATTTTTTTTGTGGAAATTTCGGCAATCCTTGATCTCAAAATGGCGATATCACAGAAAATGCAATTTCAACACGGTTAAGGCCAAATACGATATGCTTGAATTTTGCGCCAAAATGGGCAAACAAAGTGAGACTTTTTTTGTCTGCCCAGTCAAACTGATCATGTGGAAGTCACTGGCAAAAAAAAATGAAATTTCGGCAATCCTTGAACTCAAAATGACGATATCGCGGAAAATGCTATTTGAACACGATTTAGGCCAAATACGATATGCTTGAATTTTGCGCCAAAATGGGCAAACAAAGTGAGACTTTTTGTGTCTTCCCAGTCCAACTGATAACGTGAAAGACACTGGCATGAAAAAAAAAAGCGAAATTTCGGCAATCCTTGATCTCAAAATGGCGATATCACGGAAAATGCAATTTGAACACGATTTAGGCCAAATACGATATGCTTGAATTTTGCGCCAAAATGGGCAAACAAAGTGAGACTTTTTTGTGTCTTCCCAGTCCAACTGATCACGTGAAAGACACTGGCATGAAACAATTTTGAAATTTCGGCAATCCTTGATCTCAAAATGGCGATATCACGGAAAATGCAATTTGAACACGATTTAGGCCAAATACGATATGCTTGAATTTTGCGCCAAAATGGGCAAACAAAGTGAGACTTTTTGTGTCTTCCCAGTCCAACTGATCACGTGAAAGACACTGGCATGAAAAAAATGCGAAACTTCGGCAATCCTTGATCTTAAAATGGCGATATTGCGGAAAATGCAATTTGAACACGATTTAGGCCAAATACGATATGCTTAAATTTTACGCCAAAATAGGCAAACAAAGTGAGACTTTATTTCTGTCTGCCCAGTCCAACTGATCACGTGGAAGAGACTGGAAAAAAATTGAAATTTCGGCAATCCTTGATCTCAAAATGGCGATATCACGGAAAATGCAATTTGAACACGATTTAGGCCAAATACGATATGCTTGAATTTTGCGCCAAAATGGGCAAACAAAGTGAGACTTTTTTGTGTCTTCCCAGTCCAACTGATCACGTGAAAGACACTGGCATGAAAAAAATGCGAAACTTCGGCAATCCTTGATCTTAAAATGGTGATATTGCAGAAAATGCAATTTGAACGCGATTTAGGCCAAATACGATATGCTTAAATTTTACGCCAAAATAGGCAAACAAAGTGAGACTTTATTTCTCAAAATGGCGATATCACGGAAAATGCAATTTGAACACGATTTAGGCCAAATACGATATGCTTGAATTTTGCGCCAAAATGGGCAAACAAAGTGAGACTTTTTTGTGTCTTCCCAGTCCAACTGATCACGTGAAAGACATTGGCTTGAAAAAAATGCGAAACTTCGGCAATCCTTGATCTTAAAATGGCGATATTGCGGAAAATGCAATTTGAACACGATTTAGGCCAAATACGATATGCTTAAATTTTACGCCAAAATAGGCAAACAAAGTGAGACTTTATTTCTGTCTGCCCAGTCCAACTGATCACGTGGAAGAAACTGGCATTTTTTTTGTGGAAATTTCGGCAATCCTTGATCTCAAAATGGCGATATCACAGAAAATGCAATTTGAACACGGTTAAGGCCAAATACGATATGCTTGAATTTTGCGCCAAAATGGGCAAACAAAGTGAGACTTTTTTGTCTGCCCAGTCAAACTGATCATGTGGAAGTCACTGGCAAAAAAAAATGAAATTTCGGCAATCCTTGAACTCAAAATGACGATATCGCGGAAAATGCTATTTGAACACGATTTAGGCCAAATACGATATGCTTGAATTTTGCGCCAAAATGGGCAAACAAAGTGAGACTTTTTGTGTCTTCCCAGTCCAACTGATCACGTGAAAGACACTGGCAAAACAAAAATGCGAAACTTCGGCAATCCTTGATCTTAAAATGGCGATATTGCGGAAAATGCAATTTGAACACGACTTAGGCCAAATACGATATGCTTAAATTTTACGCCAAAATAGGCAAACAAAGTGAGACTTTATTTCTGTCTGCCCAGTCCAACTGATCACGTGGAAGACACTGGCAAATGTTTTTTGAAATTTCGGCAATCCTTAATCTCAAAATGGCGATATCACGGAAAATGCAATTTGAACACGATTTAGGCCAAATACGATATGCTTAAATTTTGCGCCAAAATGGGCAAACAAAGTGAGACTTTTTGTGTCTTCCCAGTCCAACTGATCACGTGAAAGACACTGGCATGAAAAAATGCGAAACTTCGGCAATCCTTGATCTTAAAATGGTGATATTGCAGAAAATGCAATTTGAACGCGATTTAGGCCAAATACGATATGCTTAAATTTTACGCCAAAATAGGCAAACAAAGTGAGACTTTATTTCTCAAAATGGCGATATCACGGAAAATGCAATTTGAACACGATTTAGGCCAAATACGATATGCTTGAATTTTGCGCCAAAATGGGCAAACAAAGTGAGACTTTTTTGTGTCTTCCCAGTCCAACTGATAACGTGAAAGACACTGACATGAAAAAAAATGCGAAACTTCGGCAATCCTTGATCTTAAAATGGCGATATTGCGGAAAATGCAATTTGAACACGATTTAGGCCAAATACGATATGCTTAAATTTTACGCCAAAATAGGCAAACAAAGTGAGACTTTATTTCTGTCTGCCCAGTCCAACTGATCACGTGGAAGACACTGGCCAAAAAAAATTGAAATTTCGGCAATCCTTGATCTCAAAATGGCGATATCACGGAAAATGCAATTTGAACACGATTTAGGCCAAATACGATATGCTTGAATTTTGCGCCAAAATGGGCAAACAAAGTGAGACTTTTTGTGTCTTCCCAGTCCAACTGATCACGTGAAAGACACTGGCATGAAAAAATGCGAAACTTCGGCAATCCTTGATCTTAAAATATTGATATTGCAGAAAATGCAATTTGAACGCGATTTAGGCCAAATACGATATGCTTAAATTTTACGCCAAAATAGGCAAACAAAGTGAGACTTTATTTATCAAAATGGCGATATCACGGAAAATGCAATTTGAACACGATTTAGGCCAAATACGATATGCTTGAATTTTGCGCCAAAATGGGCAAACAAAGTGAGACTTTTTGTGTCTTCCCAGTCCAACTGATCACGTGAAAAACACAAAAAAAAAAAAAATGCGAAACTTCGGCAATCCTTGATCTTAAAATGGCGATATTGCGGAAAATGCAATTTGAACACGATTTAGGCCAAATACGATATGCTTAAATTTTACGCCAAAATAGGCAAACAAAGTGAGACTTTATTTCTGTCTGCCCAGTCCAACTGATCACGTGGAAGAAACTGGCAATTTTTTTTGGAAATTTCGGCAATCCTTGATCTCAAAATGGCGATATCACAGAAAATGCAATTTGAACACGGTTAAGGCCAAATACGATATGCTTGAATTTTGCGCCAAAATGGGCAAACAAAGTGAGACTTTTTTGTCTGCCCAGTCAAACTGATCATGTGGAAGTCACTGGCAAAAAAAAATGAAATTTCGGCAATCCTTGAACTCAAAATGACGATATCGCGGAAAATGCTATTTGAACACGATTTAGGCCAAATACGATATGCTTGAATTTTGCGCCAAAATGGGCAAACAAAGTGAGACTTTTTTGTGTCTTCCCAGTCCAACTGATAACGTGAAAGACCCTGGCATGAAAAAAAAAGCGAAACTTCGGCAATCCTTGATCTTAAAATGGCGATATTGCGGAAAATGCAATTTGAACACGATTTAGGCCAAATACGATATGCTTAAATTTTACGCCAAAATAGGCAAACAAAGTGAGACTTTATTTCTCAAAATGGCGATATCACGGAAAATGCAATTTGAACACGATTTAGGCCAAATACGATATGCTTGAATTTTGCGCCAAAATGGGCAAACAAAGTGAGACTTTTTGTGTCTTCCCAGTCCAACTGATCACGTGAAAGACATTGGCTTGAAATAATGCGAAACTTCGGCAATCCTTGATCTTAAAATGGCGATATTGCGGAAAATGCAATTTGAACACGATTTAGGCCAAATACGATATGC
Organism: Amphiura filiformis; assembly: GCF_039555335.1. Classification (NCBI taxonomy): domain Eukaryota; kingdom Metazoa; phylum Echinodermata; class Ophiuroidea; order Amphilepidida; family Amphiuridae; genus Amphiura; species Amphiura filiformis. The sequence continues at coordinate 11,475,368 of NC_092631.1, forward strand.
TTAAATTTTACGCCAAAATAGGCAAACAAAGTGAGACTTTATTTCTGTCTGCCCAGTCCAACTGATCACGTGGAAGAAACTGGCATTTTTTTTGTGGAAATTTCGGCAATCCTTGATCTCAAAATGGCGATATCACAGAAAATGCAATTTGAACACGGTTAAGGCCAAATACGATATGCTTGAATTTTGCGCCAAAATGGGCAAACAAAGTGAGACTTTTTTGTCTGCCCAGTCAAACTGATCATGTGGAAGTCACTGGCAAAAAAAATGAAATTTCGGCAATCCTTGAACTCAAAATGACGATATCGCGGAAAATGCTTTTTGATCACGATTTAGGCCAAATACGATATGCTTGAATTTTGCGCCAAAATGGGCAAACAAAGTGAGACTTTTTGTGTCTTCCCAGTCCAACTGATCACGTGAAAGACACTGGCATGAAAAAAATGCGAAACTTCGGCAATCCTTGATCTTAAAATGGCGATATTGCGGAAAATGCAATTTGAACACGACTTAGGCCAAATACGATATGCTTAAATTTTACGCCAAAATAGGCAAACAAAGTGAGACTTTATTTCTCAAAATGGCGATATCACGGAAAATGCAATTTGAACACGATTTAGGCCAAATACGATATGCTTGAATTTTGCGCCAAAATGGGCAAACAAAGTGAGACTTTTTTGTGTCTTCCCAGTCCAACTGATAACGTGAAAGACACTGACATGAAAAAAAATGCGAAACTTCGGCAATCCTTGATCTTAAAATGGCGATATTGCGGAAAATGCAATTTGAACACGATTTAGGCCAAATACGATATGCTTAAATTTTACGCCAAAATAGGCAAACAAAGTGAGACTTTATTTCTGTCTGCCCAGTCCAACTGATCACGTGGAAGACACTGGCAAAAAAAAATTGAAATTTCGGCAATCCTTGATCTCAAAATGGCGATATCACGGAAAATGCAATTTGAACACGATTTAGGCCAAATACGATATGCTTGAATTTTGCGCCAAAATGGGCAAACAAAGTGAGACTTTTTTGTGTCTTCCCAGTCCAACTGATCACGTGAAAGACACTGGCATGAAAAAAATGCGAAACTTCGGCAATCCTTGATCTTAAAATATTGATATTGCAGAAAATGCAATTTGAACGCGATTTAGGCCAAATACGATATGCTTAAATTTTACGCCAAAATAGGCAAACAAAGTGAGACTTTATTTATCAAAATGGCGATATCACGGAAAATGCAATTTGAACACGATTTAGGCCAAATACGATATGCTTGAATTTTGCGCCAAAATGGGCAAACAAAGTGAGACTTTTTTTGTGTCTTCCCAGTCCAACTGATCACGTGAAAGACATTGGCATGAAAAAAAATGCGAAACTTCGGCAATCCTTGATCTTAAAATGGCGATATTGCGGAAAATGCAATTTGAACACGATTTAGGCCAAATACGATATGCTTAAATTTTACGCCAAAATAGGCAAACAAAGTGAGACTTTATTTCTGTCTGCCCAGTCCAACTGATCACGTGGAAGAAACTGGCAATTTTTTTTGGGAAATTTCGGCAATCCTTGATCTCAAAATGGCGATATCACAGAAAATGCAATTTGAACACGGTTAAGGCCAATACGATATGCTTGAATTTTGCGCCAAAATGGGCAAACAAAGTGAGACTTTTTTGTCTGCCCAGTCAAACTGATCATGTGGAAGTCACTGGCAAAAAAAATGAAATTTCGGCAATCCTTGAACTCAAAATGACGATATCGCGGAAAATGCTATTTGAACACGATTTAGGCCAAATACGATATGCTTGAATTTTGCGCCAAAATGGGCAAACAAAGTGAGACTTTTGTGTCTTCCCAGTCCAACTGATAACGTGAAAGACACTGGCATGAAAAAAAAAGCGAAACTTCGGCAATCCTTGATCTTAAAATGGCGATATTGCGGAAAATGCAATTTGAACACGATTTAGGCCAAATACGATATGCTTAAATTTTACGCCAAAATAGGCAAACAAAGTGAGACTTTATTTCTGTCTGCCCAGTCCAACTGAACACGTGGAAGACACTGGCAAAAAAAAATTGAAATTTCGGCAATCCTTGATCTCAAAATGGCGATATCGCGGAAAATATCACGATATAGGCCAAATACGATATGCTTGAATTTTGCGCCAAAATGGGCAAACAAAGTGAGACTTTTGTGTCTGCCCAGTCAAACTGATCATGTGGAAGTCATTGGCAAGAAAAAAATTGAAATTTCGGCAATCCTTGATCTCAAAATGGCGATATCACGGAAAATGTAAGTTGAACACGGTTTAGGCCAAATACGATATGCTTGAATTTTGCACCAAAATGGGCAAACAAAGTGAGACTTTTTGTGTCTTCCCAGTCCAACTGATAACGTGAAAGACACTGACATGAAAAAAAATGCGAAACTTCGGCAATCCTTGATCTTAAAATGGCGATATTGCGGAAAATGCAATTTGAACACGATTTAGGCCAAATACGATATGCTTAAATTTTACGCCAAAATAGGCAAACAAAGTGAGACTTTATTTCTGTCTGCCCAGTCCAACTGATCACGTGGAAGACACTGGCAAAAAAATTTGAAATTTCGGCAATCCTTGATCTCAAAATGGCGATATCACGGAAAATGCAATTTGAACACGATTTAGGCCAAATACGATATGCTTGAATTTTGCGCCAAAATGGGCAAACAAAGTGAGACTTTTTGTGTCTTCCCAGTCCAACTGATCACGTGCAAGACCCTGGCCAAAAAAAATGCGAAACTTCGGCAATCCTTGATCTCAAAATGGCGATATCACGGAAAATGCAATTTGAACACGATTTAGGCCAAATACGATATGCTTGAATTTTGCGCCAAAATGGGCAAACAAAGTGAGACTTTTTGTGTCTTCCCAGTCCAACTGATCACGTGAAAGACACTGGCATGAAAAAAAATGCGGAACTTCGGCAATCCTTGATCTTAAAATGGCGATATTGCGGAAAATGCAATTTGAACACGATTTAGGCCAAATACGATATGCTTAAATTTTACGCCAAAATAGGCAAACAAAGTGAGACTTTATTTCTGTCTGCCCAGTCCAACTGATCACGTGGAAGACACTGAATGAAAGCAATCCTTGAACTCAAAATGACGATATCGCGGAAAATGCTATTTGAACACGATTTAGGCCAAATACGATATGCTTGAATTTTGCGCCAAAATGGGCAAACAAAGTGAGACTTTTTTGTGTCTTCCCAGTCCAACTGATAACGTGAAAGACACTGACATGAAAAAAAATGCGAAACTTCGGCAATCCTTGATCTTAAAATGGCGATATTGCGGAAAATGCAATTTGAACACGATTTAGGCCAAATACGATATGCTTAAATTTTACGCCAAAATAGGCAAACAAAGTGAGACTTTATTTCTGTCTGCCCAGTCCAACTGATCACGTGGAAGACACTGGCCAAAAAAAATTGAAATTTCGGCAATCCTTGATCTCAAAATGGCGATATCACGGAAAATGCAATTTGAACACGATTTAGGCCAAATACGATATGCTTGAATTTTGCGCCAAAATGGGCAAACAAAGTGAGACTTTTTTGTGTCTTCCCAGTCCAACTGATCACGTGAAAGACACTGGCATGAAACAATTTTGAAATTTCGGCAATCCTTGATCTCAAAATGGCGATATCACGGAAAATGCAATTTGAACACGATTTAGGCCAAATACGATATGCTTGAATTTTGCGCCAAAATGGGCAAACAAAGTGAGACTTTTTTGTGTCTTCCCAGTCCAACTGATCACGTGAAAGACACTGGCATGAAAAAAATGCGAAACTTCGGCAATCCTTTATCTTAAAATGGCGATATTGCGGAAAATGCAATTTGAACACGATTTAGGCCAAATACGATATGCTTAAATTTTACGCCAAAATAGGCAAACAAAGTGAGACTTTATTTCTGTCTGCCCAGTCCAACTGATCACGTGGAAGACACTGGCAAAAATTTTTGAAATTTCGGCAATCCTTGATCTCAAAATGGCGATATCACGGAAAATGCAATTTGAACACGATTTAGGCCAAATACGATATGCTTGAATTTTGCGCCAAAATGGGCAAACAAAGTGAGACTTTTTGTGTCTTCCCAGTCCAACTGATCACGTGAAAGACACTGGCATGAAAAAAATGCGAAACTTCGGCAATCCTTGATCTCAAAATGGCGATATCACGGAAAATGCAATTTGAACACGATTTAGGCCAAATACGATATGCTTGAATTTTGCGCCAAAATGGGCAAACAAAGTGAGACTTTTTGTGTCTTCCCAGTCCAACTGATCACGTGAAAGACACTGGCATGAAACAATTTTGAAATTTCGGCAATCCTTGATCTCAAAATGGCGATATCACGGAAAATGCAATTTGAACACGATTTAGGCCAAATACGATATGCTTGAATTTTGCGCCAAAATGGGCAAACAAAGTGAGACTTTTTGTGTCTTCCCAGTCCAACTGATCACGTGAAAGACACTGGCAAAAAAATGCGAAACTTCGGCAATCCTTGATCTTAAAATGGCGATATTGCGGAAAATGCAATTTGAACACGATTTAGGCCAAATACGATATGCTTAAATTTTACGCCAAAATAGGCAAACAAAGTGAGACTTTATTTCTGTCTGCCCAGTCCAACTGATCACGTGGAAGACACTGGCAAATGTTTTTTGAAATTTCGGCAATCCTTAATCTCAAAATGGCGATATCACGGAAAATGCAATTTGAACACTATTTAGGCCAAATACGATATGCTTAAATTTTGCGCCAAAATGGGCAAACAAAGTGAGACTTTTTTGTGTCTTCCCAGTCCAACTGATCACGTGAAAGACACTGGCATGAAAAAAATGCGAAACTTCGGCAATCCTTGATCTTAAAATATTGATATTGCAGAAAATGCAATTTGAACGCGATTTAGGCCAAATACGATATGCTTAAATTTTACGCCAAAATAGGCAAACAAAGTGAGACTTTATTTCTGTCTGCCCAGTCCAACTGATCACGTGGAAGAAACTGGCAATTTTTTTTGGAAATTTCGGCAATCCTTGATCTCAAAATGGCGATATCACAGAAAATGCAATTTGAACACGGTTAAGGCCAAATACGATATGCTTGAATTTTGCGCCAAAATGGGCAAACAAAGTGAGACTTTTTTGTCTGCCCAGTCAAACTGATCATGTGGAAGTCACTCGCAAAAAAAAAGGAAATTTCGGCAATCCTTGAACTCAAAATGACGATATCGCGGAAAATGCTATTTGAACACGATTTAGGCCAAATACGATATGCTTGAATTTTGCGCCAAAATGGGCAAACAAAGTGAGACTTTTTGTGTCTTCCCAGTCCAACTGATAACGTGAAAGACACTGGCATGAAAAAAAAAGCGAAACTTCGGCAATCCTTGATCTTAAAATGGCGATATTGCGGAAAATGCAATTTGAACACGATTTAGGCCAAATACGATATGCTTAAATTTTACGCCAAAATAGGCAAACAAAGTGAGACTTTATTTCTGTCTGCCCAGTCCAACTGAACACGTGGAAGACACTGGCAAAAAAAATTGAAATTTCGGCAATCCTTGATCTCAAAATGGCGATATCGCGGAAAATGCTTTTTGATCACGATATAGGCCAAATACGATATGCTTGAATTTTGCGCCAAAATGGGCAAACAAAGTGAGACTTTTTGTGTCTGCCCAGTCAAACTGATCATGTGGAAGTCATTGGCAAGAAAAAAATTGAAATTTCGGCAATCCTTGATCTCAAAATGGCGATATCACGGAAAATGTAAGTTGAACACGGTTTAGGCCAAATACGATATGCTTGAATTTTGCACCAAAATGGGCAAACAAAGTGAGACTTTTTGTGTCTTCCCAGTCCAACTGATAACGTGAAAGACACTGACATGAAAAAAATGCGAAACTTCGGCAATCCTTGATCTTAAAATGGCGATATTGCGGAAAATGCAATTTGAACACGATTTAGGCCAAATACGATATGCTTAAATTTTACGCCAAAATAGGCAAACAAAGTGAGACTTTATTTCTGTCTGCCCAGTCCAACTGATAACGTGGAAGACACTGGCAAAAAAATTTGAAATTTCGGCAATCCTTGATCTCAAAATGGCGATATCACGGAAAATGCAATTTGAACACGATTTAGGCCAAATACGATATGCTTAAATTTTGCGCCAAAATGGGCAAACAAAGTGAGACTTTTTGTGTCTTCCCAGTCCAACTGATCACGTGAAAGACACTGGCATGAAAAAAATGCGAAACTTCGGCAATCCTTGATCTCAAAATGGCGATATCACGGAAAATGCAATTTGAACACGATTTAGGCCAAATACGATATGCTTGAATTTTGTGCCAAAATGGGCAAACAAAGTGAGACTTTTTTGTGTCTTCCCAGTCCAACTGATCACGTGAAAGACACTGGCATGAAAAAAATGCGAAACTTCGGCAATCCTTGATCTCAAAATGGCGATATCACGGAAAATGCAATTTGAACACGATTTAGGCCAAATACGATATGCTTGAATTTTGTGCCAAAATGGGCAAACAAAGTGAGACTTTTTTGTGTCTTCCCAGTCCAACTGATCACGTGAAAGACACTGGCATGAAACAATTTTGAAATTTCCGCAATCCTTGATCTCAAAATGGCGATATCACGGAAAATGCAATTTGAACACGATTTAGGCCAAATACGATATGCTTGAATTTTGCGCCAAAATGAGCAAACAAAGTTAGACTCTTTTTTGTCTTCCCAGTCCAACTGATCACGTGAAAGACACTGGCATGAAAAAAATGCGAAACTTCGGCAATCCTTGATCTTAAAATGGCGATATTGCGGAAAATGCAATTTGAACACGATTTAGGCCAAATACGATATGCTTAAATTTTACGCCAAAATAGGCAAACAAAGTGAGACTTTATTTCTGTCTGCCCAGTCCAACTGATCACGTGGAAGACACTGGCAAATGTTTTTGAAATTTCGGCAATCCTTAATCTCAAAATGGCGATATCACGGAAAATGCAATTTGAACACGATTTAGGCCAAATACGATATGCTTAAATTTTGCGCCAAAATGGGCAAACAAAGTGAGACTTTTTGTGTCTTCCCAGTCCAACTGATCACGTGAAAGACACTGGCATGAAAAAAATGCGAAACTTCGGCAATCCTTGATCTTAAAATGGTGATATTGCAGAAAATGCAATTTGAACGCGATTTAGGCCAAATACGATATGCTTAAATTTTACGCCAAAATTGGCAAACAAAGTGAGACTTTATTTCTCAAAATGGCGATATCACGGAAAATGCAATTTGAACACGATTTAGGCCAAATACGATATGCTTGAATTTTGCGCCAAAATGGGCAAACAAAGTGAGACTTTTTTGTGTCTTCCCAGTCCAACTGATCACGTGAAAGACATTGGCATGAAAAAAATGCGAAACTTCGGCAATCCTTGATCTTAAAATGGCGATATTGCGGAAAATGCAATTTGAACACGATATAGGCCAAATACGATATGCTTAAATTTTACGCCAAAATAGACAAACAAAGTGAGACTTTATTTCTGTCTGCCCAGTCCAACTGATCACGTGGAAGAAACTGGCAATTTTTTTTTTTGGAAATTTCGGCAATCCTTGATCTCAAAATGGCGATATCACAGAAAATGCAATTTGAACACGGTTAAGGCCAAATACGATATGCTTGAATTTTGCGCCAAAATGGGCAAACAAAGTGAGACTTTTTTTGTCTGCCCAGTCAAACTGATCATGTGGAAGTCACTGGCAAAAAAAATGAAATTTCGGCAATCCTTGAACTCAAAATGACGATATCGCGGAAAATGCTATTTGAACACGATTTAGGCCAAATACGATATGCTTGAATTTTGCGCCAAAATGGGCAAACAAAGTGAGACTTTTTTGTGTCTTCCCAGTCCAACTGATAACGTGAAAGACACTGGCATGAAAAAAAAAGCGAAACTTCGGCAATCCTTGATCTTAAAATGGCGATATTGCGGAAAATGCAATTTGAACACGATTTAGGCCAAATACGATATGCTTAAATTTTACGCCAAAATAGGCAAACAAAGTGAGACTTTATTTCTGTCTGCCCAGTCCAACTGATCACGTGGAAGACACTGGCAAAAAAAATTTGAAATTTCGGCAATCCTTGATCTCAAAATGGCGATATCACGGAAAATGCAATTTGAACACGATTTAGGCCAAATACGATATGCTTAAATTTTGAGCCAAAATGGGCAAACAAAGTGACTTTTTGTGTCTGCCCAGTCCAACTGATCATGTGGAAGACACTGGCAAGAAAAAAAATTGAAATTTCGGCAATCCTTGATCTCAAAATGGCGATATCACGGAAAATGCAATTTGAACACGATTTAGGCCAAATACGATATGCTTAAATTTTGCGCCAAAATGGGCAAACAAAGTGAGACTTTTGTGTCTGCCCAGTCCAACTGATCACGTGGAAGACACTGGCAAGAAACAATTTTGAAATTTCGGCAATCCTTGATCTCAAAATGGCGATATCACGGAAAATGCAATTTGAACACGATTTAGGCCAAATACGATATGCTTGAATTTTGCGCCAAAATGGGCAAACAAAGTGAGACTTTTTTGTGTCTACCCAGTCCAACTGATCACGTGAAAGACACTGGCAAGAAAAAAATGCGAAACTTCGGTAATCCTTGAACCCAAAATGGCGATATCGCGGAAAATGCTTTTTGATCACGATATAGGCCAAATACGATATGCTTGAATTTTGCGCCAAAATGGGCAAACAAAGTGAGACTTTTTGTGTCTGCCCAGTCAAACTGATCATGTGGAAGTCATTGGCAAGAAAAAAAATTGAAATTTCGGCAATCCTTGATCTCAAAATGGCGATATCACGGAAAATGTAAGTTGAACACGGTTTAGGCCAAATACGATATGCTTGAATTTTGCACCAAAATGGGCAAACAAAGTGAGACTTTTTTGTGTCTGCCCAGTCTATCTGATTACGTGGAAGACACTGGCAAGAAAAAAAATGAAATTTCGGCAATCCTTGAACTCAAAATGACGATATCGCGGAAAATGCTATTTGAACACGATTTAGGCCAAATACGATATGCTTGAATTTTGCGCCAAAATGGGCAAACAAAGTGAGACTTTTTGTGTCTTCCCAGTCCAACTGATAACGTGAAAGACACTGACATGAAAAAAAATGCGAAACTTCGGCAATCCTTGATCTTAAAATGGCGATATTGCGGAAAATGCAATTTGAACACGATTTAGGCCAAATACGATATGCTTAAATTTTACGCCAAAATAGGCAAACAAAGTGAGACTTTATTTCTGTCTGCCCAGTCCAACTGATCACGTGGAAGACACTGGCAAAAAAAATTTGAAATTTCGGCAATCCTTGATCTCAAAATGGCGATATCACGGAAAATGCAATTTGAACACGATTTAGGCCAAATACGAAATGCTTGAATTTTGCGCCAAAATGGGCAAACAAAGTGAGACTTTTTTGTGTCTTCCCAGTCCAACTGATCACGTGAAAGACACTGGCATGAAAAAAATGCGAAACTTCGGCAATCCTTGATCTTAAAATGGCGATATTGCGGAAAATGCAATTTGAACGCGATTTAGGTCAAATACGATATGCTTAAATTTTACGCCAAAATAGGCAAACAAAGTGAGACTTTATTTCTCAAAATGGCGATATCACGGAAAATGCAATTTGAACACGATTTAGGCCAAATACGATATGCTTGAATTTTGCGCCAAAATGGGCAAACAAAGTGAGACTTTTTGTGTCTGCCCAGTCAAACTGATCATGTGGAAGGCACTGGCAAGAAACAATTGTGAAATTTTGGCAGTCCTTGATCTCAAAATGGCGATATCACGGAAAATGCAATTTGAACACGGTTTAGGCCAAATACGATATGCTTGAATTTTGCGCCAAAATGGGCAAACAATATGAGACTTTTTGTGTGTCTGCCCAGTCCATCTGATCACGTGGAAGGCACTGGCAAGAAACAATTGTGAAATTTTGGCAGTCCTTGATCTCACAATGGTGATATCACGGAAAATGTAAGTTGAACACGGTTTAGGCCAAATACGATATGCTTGAATTTTGCACCAAAATGGGCAAACAAAGTGAGACTTTTTTGTGTCTGCCCAGTCTATCTGATTACGTGGAAGACACTGGCAAGAAAAAAAAATGAAATTTCGGCAATCCTTGAACTCAAAATGACGATATCGCGGAAAATGCTATTTGAACACGATTTAGGCCAAATACGATATGCTTAAATTTTACGCCAAAATAGGCATACAAAGTGAGACTTTATTTCTGTCTGCCCAGTCCAACTGATCACGTGGAAGACACTGGCAAGAAACAATTTTGAAATTTCGGCAATCCTTGATCTCAAAATGGCGATATCACGGAAAATGCAATTTGAACACGATTTAGGCCAAATACGATATGCTTAAATTTTACGCCAAAATAGGCAAACAAATTGAGACTTTTTTTGTGTCTACCCAGTCCAACTGATCACGTGGAAGACACTGGTAAGAACAAAATTTGAAATTTCGGCAATCCTTGATCTCAAAATGGCGATTTCACGGAAAATGTAAGTTGAACACGATTTAGACCAAATACGATATGCTTGAATTTTGCGCCAAAATGAGCAAACAAAGTGAGACTTTTTTTGTCTGCCCAGTCAAACTGATCATGTGGAAGTCACTGGCAAGAAAAAAATTTGAAATTTCGGCAATCCTTGATCTCAAAATGGCGATATCACGGAAAATGTAATTTGAACACGATTTAGGCCAAATACGATATGCTTGAATTTTGCGCCAAAATGGGCAAACAATGTGTGACTTTTTGTGTGTCTGCCCAGTCCATCTGATCACGTGGAATGCACTGGCAAGAAACAATTTTGAAATTTCGGCAGTCCTTGATCTCACAATGGTGATATCACGGAAAATGTAAGTTGAACACGGTTTAGGCCAAATACGATATGCTTAAATTTTGCGCCAAAATGGGCAAACAAAGTGAGACTTTTTGTGTCTGCCCAGTCCAACTGATCACGTGGAAGACACTGGCAAGAAACAATTTTGACATTTATCCTTGATCTCAAAATGGCGATATCACGGAAAATGCAATTTGAACACGATTTAGGGCAAATACGATATGCTTGAATTTTGCGCCAAAATGGGCAAACAAAGTGAGACTTTTTTGTGTCTGCCCAGTCTATCTGATCACGTGAAAGACACTGGCAAGAAAAAAGTGCGAAACTTCGGTAATCCTTGAACTCAAAATGGCGATATCGCGGAAAATGCTATTTGATCACGATATAGGCCAAATACGATATGCTTGAATTTTGCGCCAAAATGGGCAAACAAAGTGAGACTTTTGTGTCTACCCAGTCCAACTGATCATGTGAAAGACACTGGCAAGAAAAAAATGCGAAACTTCGGTAATCCTTGAACCCAAAATGGCGATATCGCGGAAAATGCCTTTTGATCACGATATAGGCCAAATACGATATGCTTGAATTTTGCGCCAAAATGGGCAAACAAAGTGAGACTTTTTGTGTCTGCCCAGTCAAACTGATCATGTGGAAGTCATTGGCAAGAACAAAAATTGAAATTTCGGCAATCCTTGATCTCAAAATGGCGATATCACGGAAAATGTAAGTTGAACACGATTTAGGCCAAATACGATATGCTTGAATTTTGCGCCAAAATGGGCAAACAATGTGTGACTTTTTGTGTGTCTGCCCAGTCCATCTGATCACGTGGAATGCACTGGCAAGAAACAATTTTGAAATTTCGGCAGTCCTTGATCTCACAATGGTGATATCACGGAAAATGTAAGTTGAACACGGTTTAGGCCAAATACGATATGCTTAAATTTTGCGCCAAAATGGGCAAACAAAGTGAGACTTTTTGTGTCTGCCCAGTCCAACTGATCACGTGGAAGACACTGGCAAGAAACAATTTTGACATTTATCCTTGATCTCAAAATGGCGATATCACGGAAAATGCAATTTGAACACGATTTAGGGCAAATACGATATGCTTGAATTTTGCGCCAAAATGGGCAAACAAAGTGAGCCTTTTTTGTGTCTTCCCAGTCCAACTGATCACGTGAAAGACACTGGCATGAAACAATTTTGAAATTTCGGCAATCCTTGATCTCAAAATGGCGATATCACGGAAAATGCAATTTGAACACATTTAGGCCAAATACGATATGCTTGAATTTTGCGCCAAAATGGGCAAACAAAGTGAGACTTTTTGTGTCTTCCCAGTCCAACTGATCACGTGAAAGACACTGGCATGAAAAAAATGCGAAACTTCGGCAATCCTTGATCTTAAAATGGCGATATTGCGGAAAATGCAATTTGAACACGATTTAGGCCAAATACGATATGCTTAAATTTTACGCCAAAATAGGCAAACAAAGTGAGACTTTATTTCTGTCTGCCCAGTCCAACTGATCACGTGGAAGACACTGGCAAATGTTTTTTGAAATTTCGGCAATCCTTAATCTCAAAATGGCGATATCACGGAAAATGCAATTTGAACACGATTTAGGCCAAATACGATATGCTTAAATTTTGCGCCAAAATGGGCAAACAAAGTGAGACTTTTTTGTGTCTTCCCAGTCCAACTGATCACGTGAAAGACACTGGCATGAAAAAAATGCGAAACTTCGGCAATCCTTGATCTTAAAATGGTGATATTGCAGAAAATGCAATTTGAACGCGATTTAAGCCAAATACGATATGCTTAAATTTTACGCCAAAATAGGCAAACAAAGTGAGACTTTATTTCTCAAAATGGCGATATCGTGGAAAATGCAATTTGAACACGATTTAGGCCAAATACGATATGCTTGAATTTTGCGCCAAAATGGGCAAACAAAGTGAGACTTTTTTGTGTCTTCCCAGTCCAACTGATCACGTGAAAGACATTGGCATGAAAAAAATGCGAAACTTCGGCAATCCTTGATCTTAAAATGGCGATATTGCGGAAAATGCAATTTGAACACGATATAGGCCAAATACGATATGCTTAAATTTTACGCCAAAATAGACAAACAAAGTGAGACTTTATTTCTGTCTGCCCAGTCCAACTGATCACGTGGAAGAAACTGGCAATTTTTTTTTGGAAATTTCGGCAATCCTTGATCTCAAAATGGCGATATCACAGAAAATGCAATTTGAACACGGTTAAGGCCAAATACGATATGCTTGAATTTTGCGCCAAAATGGGCAAACAAAGTGAGACTTTTTTTGTCTGCCCAGTCAAACTGATCATGTGGAAGTCACTGGCAAAAAAAAATGAAATTTCGGCAATCCTTGAACTCAAAATGACGATATCGCGGAAAATGCTATTTGAACACGATTTAGGCCAAATACGATATGCTTGAATTTTGCGCCAAAATGGGCAAACAAAGTGAGACTTTTTGTGTCTTCCCAGTCCAACTGATAACGTGAAAGACACTGGCATGAAAAAAAAAAGCGAAACTTCGGCAATCCTTGATCTTAAAATGGCGATATTGCGGAAAATGCAATTTGAACACGATTTAGGCCAAATACGATATGCTTAAATTTTACGCCAAAATAGGCAAACAAAGTGAGACTTTATTTCTGTCTGCCCAGTCCAACTGATCACGTGGAAGACACTGGCAAAAAAAATTTGAAATTTCGGCAATCCTTGATCTCAAAATGGCGATATCACGGAAAAAGCAATTTCAACACGATTTAGGCGAAATAGGATATGCTTGAATTTTGCGCCAAAATGTGAAAACAAAGTCAGACTTTTTTGTGTCTGCCCAGTCCAACTGATCACGTGGAAGACACTGGCAAGAAAAAAATTGAAATTTCGGCAATCCTTGATCTCAAAATGGCGATATCACGGAAAATGCAATTTGAACACGATTTAGGCCAAATACGATATGCTTAAATTTTGCGCCAAAATGGGCAAACAAAGTGAGACTTTTTGTGTCTGCCCAGTCCAACTGATCACGTGGAAGACACTGGCAAGAAACAATTTTGAAATTTCGGCAATCCTTGATCTCAAAATGGCGATATCACGGAAAATGCAATTTGAACACGATTTAGGCCAAATACGATATGCTTGAATTTTGCGCCAAAATGGGCAAACAAAGTAAGACTTTTTTGTGTCTTCCCAGTCCAACTGATAACGTGAAAGACACTGGCATGAAAAAAAAAAAGCGAAATTTCGGCAATCCTTGATCTCAAAATGGCGATATCACGGAAAATGCAATTTGAACACGATTTAGGCCAAATACGATATGCTTGAATTTTGCGCCAAAATGGGCAAACAAAGTGAGACTTTTTTGTGTCTTCCCAGTCCAACTGATCACGTGAAAGACACTGGCATGAAACAATTTTGAAATTTCGGCAATCCTTGATCTCAAAATGGCGATATCACGGAAAATGCAATTTGAACACGATTTAGGCCAAATACGATATGCTTGAATTTTGCGCCAAAATGGGCAAACAAAGTGAGACTTTTTGGGTCTTCCCAGTCCAACTGATCACGTGAAAGACACTGGCATGAAAAAAATGCGAAACTTCGGCAATCCTTGATCTTAAAATGGCGATATTGCGGAAAATGCAATTTGAACACGATTTAGGCCAAATACGATATGCTTAAATTTTACGCCAAAATAGGCAAACAAAGTGAGACTTTATTTCTGTCTGCCCAGTCCAACTGATCACGTGGAAGACACTGGCAAATGTTTTTGAAATTTCGGCAATCCTTAATCTCAAAATGGCGATATCACGGAAAATGCAATTTGAACACGATTTAGGCCAAATACGATATGCTTAAATTTTGCGCCAAAATGGGCAAACAAAGTGAGACTTTTTGTGTCTTCCCAGTCCAACTGATCACGTGAAAGACACTGGCATGAAAAAAATGCGAAACTTCGGCAATCCTTGATCTTAAAATGGTGATATTGCAGAAAATGCAATTTGAACGCGATTTAAGCCAAATACGATATGCTTAAATTTTACGCCAAAATAGGCAAACAAAGTGAGACTTTATTTCTCAAAATGGCGATATCGTGGAAAATGCAATTTGAACACGATTTAGGCCAAATACGATATGCTTGAATTTTGCGCCAAAATGGGCAAACAAAGTGAGACTTTTTGTGTCTTCCCAGTCCAACTGATCACGTGAAAGACATTGGCATGAAAAAAATGCGAAACTTCGGCAATCCTTGATCTTAAAATGGCGATATTGCGGAAAATGCAATTTGAACACGATATAGGCCAAATACGATATGCTTAAATTTTACGCCAAAATAGACAAACAAAGTGAGACTTTATTTCTGTCTGCCCAGTCCAACTGATCACGTGGAAGAAACTGGCAATTTTTTTTTTTGGAAATTTCGGCAATCCTTGATCTCAAAATGGCGATATCACAGAAAATGCAATTTGAACACGGTTAAGGCCAAATACGATATGCTTGAATTTTGCGCCAAAATGGGCAAACAAAGTGAGACTTTTTTGTCTGCCCAGTCAAACTGATCATGTGGAAGTCACTGGCAAAAAAAAATGAAATTTCGGCAATCCTTGAACTCAAAATGACGATATCGCGGAAAATGCTATTTGAACACGATTTAGGCCAAATACGATATGCTTGAATTTTGCGCCAAAATGGGCAAACAAAGTGAGACTTTTTTGTGTCTTCCCAGGCCAACTGATAACGTGAAAGACACTGGCATGAAAAAAAAAGCGAAACTTCGGCAATCGTTGATCTTAAAATGGCGATATTGCGGAAAATGCAATTTGAACACGATTTAGGCCAAATACGATATGCTTAAATTTTACGCCAAAATAGGCAAACAAAGTGAGACTTTATTTCTGTCTGCCCAGTCCAACTGATCACGTGGAAGACACTGGCAAAAAAAAAATTTGAAATTTCGGCAATCCTTGATCTCAAAATGGCGATATCACGGAAAATGCAATTTGAACACGATTTAGGCCAAATACGATATGCTTAAATTTTGAGCCAAAATGGGCAAACAAAGTGACTTTTTTGTGTCTGCCCAGTCCAACTGATCACGTGGAAGACACTGGCAAGAAAAAAAATTGAAATTTCGGCAATCCTTGATCTCAAAATGGCGATATCACGGAAAATGCAATTTGAACACGATTTAGGCCAAATACGATATGCTTAAATTTTGCGCCAAAATGGGCAAACAAAGTGAGACTTTTGTGTCTGCCCAGTCCAACTGATCACGTGGAAGACACTGGCAAGAAACAATTTTGAAATTTCGGCAATCCTTGATCTCAAAATGGCGATATCACGGAAAATGCAATTTGAACACGATTTAGGCCAAATACGATATGCTTGAATTTTGCGCCAAAATGGGCAAACAAAGTAAGACTTTTTTGTGTCTTCCCAGTCCAACTGATAACGTGAAAGACACTGGCATGAAAAAAAAAAAAAAGCGAAATTTCGGCAATCCTTGATCTCAAAATGGCGATATCACGGAAAATGCAATTTGAACACGATTTAGGCCAAATACGATATGCTTGAATTTTGCGCCAAAATGGGCAAACAAAGTGAGACTTTTTTGTGTCTTCCCAGTCCAACTGATCACGTGAAAGACACTGGCATGAAACAATTTTGAAATTTCGGCAATCCTTGATCTCAAAATGGCGATATCACGGAAAATGCAATTTGAACACGATTTAGGCCAAATACGATATGCTTAAATTTTGCGCCAAAATGGGCAAACAAAGTGAGACTTTTTTGTGTCTTCCCAGTCCAACTGATCACGTGAAAGACACTGGCATGAAAAAAATGCGAAACTTCGGCAATCCTTGATCTTAAAATGGCGATATTGCGGAAAATGCAATTTGAACACGACTTAGGCCAAATACGATATGCTTAAATTTTACGCCAAAATAGGCAAACAAAGTGAGACTTTATTTCTGTCTGCCCAGTCCAACTGATCACGTGGAAGACACTGGCAAATGTTTTTGAAATTTCGGCAATCCTTAATCTCAAAATGGCGATATCACGGAAAATGCAATTTGAACACGATTTAGGCCAAATACGATATGCTTAAATTTTGCGCCAAAATGGGCAAACAAAGTGAGACTTTTTGTGTCTTCCCAGTCCAACTGATCACGTGAAAGACACTGGCAAAAAAATGCGAAACTTCGGCAATCCTTGATCTTAAAATGGTGATATTGCAGAAAATGCAATTTGAACGCGATTTAGGCCAAATACGATATGCTTAAATTTTACGCCAAAATAGGCAAACAAAGTGAGACTTTATTTCTCAAAATGGCGATATCACGGAAAATGCAATTTGAACACGATTTAGGCCAAATACGATATGCTTGAATTTTGCGCCAAAATGGGCAAACAAAGTGAGACTTTTTTGTGTCTTCCCAGTCCAACTGATCACGTGAAAGACATTGGCATGAAAAAAATGCGAAACTTCGGCAATCCTTGATCTTAAAATGGCGATATTGCGGAAAATGCAATTTGAACACGATTTAGGTCAAATACGATATGCTTAAATTTTACGCCAAAATAGGCAAACAAAGTGAGACTTTATTTCTGTCTGCCCAGTCCAACTGATCACGTGGAAGAAACTGGCAATTTTTTTTTGGAAATTTCGGCAATCCTTGATCTCAAAATGGCGATATCACAGAAAATGCAATTTGAACACGGTTAAGGCCAAATACGATACGCTTGAATTTTGCGCCAAAATGGGCAAACAAGTGAGACTTTTTTGTCTGCCCAGTCAAACTGATCATGTGGAAGTCATTGGCAATTTATAATGAAATTTCGGCAATCCTTGAACTCAAAATGACGATATCGCGGAAAATGCTATTTGAACACGATTTAGGCCAAATACGATATGCTTGAATTTTGCGCCAAAATGGGCAAACAAAGTGAGACTTTTTTGTGTCTTCCCAGGCCAACTGATAACGTGAAAGACACTGGCATGAAAAAAAAAGCGAAACTTCGGCAATCGTTGATCTTAAAATGGCGATATTGCGGAAAATGCAATTTGAACACGATTTAGGCCAAATACGATATGCTTAAATTTTACGCCAAAATAGGCAAACAAAGTGAGACTTTATTTCTGTCTGCCCAGTCCAACTGATCACGTGGAAGACACTGGCAAAAAAAAAATTTGAAATTTCGGCAATCCTTGATCTCAAAATGGCGATATCACGGAAAATGCAATTTGAACACGATTTAGGCCAAATACGATATGCTTGAATTTTGCGCCAAAATGGGCAAACAAAGTGAGACTTTTTTGTGTCTTCCCAGTCCAACTGATCACGTGAAAGACACTGGCATGAAAAAAATGCGAAACTTCGGCAATCCTTGATCTTAAAATGGCGATATTGCGGAAAATGCAATTTGAACACGATTTAGGCCAAATACGATATGCTTAAATTTTGCGCCAAAATGGGCAAACAAAGTGAGACTTTTGTGTCTGCCCAGTCCAACTGATCACGTGGAAGACACTGGCAAGAAACAATTTTGAAATTTCGGCAATCCTTGATCTCAAAATGGCGATATCACGGAAAATGCAATTTGAACACGATTTAGGCCAAATACGATATGCTTGAATTTTGCGCCAAAATGGGCAAACAAAGTGAGACTTTTTTGTGTCTACCCAGTCCAACTGATCACGTGAAAGACACTGGCAAGAAAAAAATGCGAAACTTCGGTAATCCTTGAACCCAAAATGGCGATATCGCGGAAAATGCTTTTTGATCACGATATAGGCCAAATACGATATGCTTGAATTTTGCGCCAAAATGGGCAAACAAAGTGAGACTTTTTGTGTCTGCCCAGTCAAACTGATCATGTGGAAGTCATTGGCATGAAAAAAAAATTGAAATTTCGGCAATCCTTGATCTCAAAATGGCGATATCACGGAAAATGTAAGTTGAACACGGTTTAGGCCAAATACGATATGCTTGAATTTTGCACCAAAATGGGCAAACAAAGTGAGACTTTTTTGTGTCTGCCCAGTCTATCTGATTACGTGGAAGACACTGGCAAGAAAAAAAAGAATGAAATTTCGGCAATCCTTGAACTCAAAATGACGATATCGCGGAAAATGCAAGTTGAACACGATTTAGGCCAAATACGATATGCTTAAATTTTACGCCAAAATAGGCAAACAAAGTGAGACTTTATTTCTGTCTGCCCAGTCCAACTGATCACGTGGAAGACACTGGCAAAAAAAATTGAAATTTCGGCAATCCTTGATCTCAAAATGGCGATATCACGGAAATTCAATCTGAAAACGATTTAGGCCAAATACGATATGCTTGAATTTTGCGCCAAAATTGGCAAACAAAGTGACAATTTTTTGTGTCTTCCCAGTCCAACTGATCACGTGAAAGACACTGGCATGAAACAATTTTGAAATTTCGGCAATCCTTGATCTCAAAATGGCGATATCACGGAAAATGCAATTTGAACACGATTTAGGCCAAATACGATATGCTTGAATTTTGCGCCAAAATGGGCAAACAAAGTGAGACTTTTTGTGTCTTCCCAGTCCAACTGATCACGTGAAAGACACTGGCATGAAAAAAATGCGGAACTTCGGCAATCCTTGATCTTAAAATGGCGATATTGCGGAAAATGCAATTTGAACACGATTTAGGCCAAATACGATATGCTTAAATTTTACGCCAAAATAGGCAAACAAAGTGAGACTTTATTTCTGTCTGCCCAGTCCAACTGATCACGTGGAAGACACTGGCAAGAAAAAAGAATGAAATTTCGGCAATCCTTGAACTCAAAATGACGATATCGCGGAAAATGCTATTTGAACACGATTTAGGCCAAATACGATATGCTTGAATTTTGCGCCAAAATGGGCAAACAAAGTGAGACTTTTTTTGTGTCTTCCCAGTCCAACTGATAACGTGAAAGACACTGACATGAAAAAAATGCGAAACTTCGGCAATCCTTGATCTTAAAATGGCGATATTGCGGAAAATGCAATTTGAACACGATTTAGGCCAAATACGATATGCTTAAATTTTACGCCAAAATAGGCAAACAAAGTGAGACTTTATTTCTGTCTGCCCAGTCCAACTGATCACGTGGAAGACACTGGCCAAAAAAAATTGAAATTTCGGCAATCCTTGATCTCAAAATGGCGATATCACGGAAAATGCAATTTGAACACGATTTAGGCCAAATACGATATGCTTGAATTTTGCGCCAAAATGGGCAAACAAAGTGAGACTTTTTTGTGTCTTCCCAGTCCAACTGATCACGTGAAAGACACTGGCATGAAACAATTTTGAAATTTCGGCAATCCTTGATCTCAAAATGGCGATATCACGGAAAATGCAATTTGAACACGATTTAGGCCAAATACGATATGCTTGAATTTTGCGCCAAAATGGGCAAACAAAGTGAGACTTTTTGTGTCTTCCCAGTCCAACTGATCACGTGAAAGACACTGGCATGAAAAAAAATGCGAAACTTCGGCAATCCTTGATCTTAAAATGGCGATATTGCGGAAAATGCAATTTGAACACGATTTAGGCCAAATACGATATGCTTAAATTTTACGCCAAAATAGGCAAACAAAGTGAGACTTTATTTCTGTCTGCCCAGTCCAACTGATCACGTGGAAGACACTGGCAAAAATTTTTTGAAATTTCGGCAATCCTTGATCTCAAAATGGCGATATCACGGAAAATGCAATTTGAACTCGATTTAGGCCAAATACGATATGCTTGGCCAAAATGGGCAAACAAAGTGAGACTTTTTGTGTCTTCCCAGTCCAACTGATCACGTGAAAGACACTGGCCATGAAAAAAATGCGAAACTTCGGCAATCCTTGATCTCAAAATGGCGATATCACGGAAAATGCAATTTGAACACGATTTAGGCCAAATACGATATGCTTGAATTTTGCGCCAAAATGGGCAAACAAAGTGAGACTTTTTTGTGTCTTCCCAGTCCAACTGATCACGTGAAAGACACTGGCAAAACAAAAATTGAAATTTCGGCAATCCTTGATCTCAAAATGGCGATATCACGGAAAATGCAATTTGAACACGATTTAGGCCAAATACGATATGCTTGAATTTTGCGCCAAAATGGGCAAACAAAGTGAGACTCTTTTGTGTCTTCCCAGTCCAACTGATCACGTGAAAGACACTGGCATGAAAAAAATGCGAAACTTCGGCAATCCTTGATCTTAAAATGGCGATATTGCGGAAAATGCAATTTGAACACGATTTAGGCCAAATACGATATGCTTAAATTTTACGCCAAAATAGGCAAACAAAGTGAGACTTTATTTCTGTCTGCCCAGTCCAACTGATCACGTGGAAGACACTGGCAAATGTTTTTTGAAATTTCGGCAATCCTTAATCTCAAAATGGCGATATCACGGAAAATGCAATTTGAACACTATTTAGGCCAAATACGATATGCTTAAATTTTGCGCCAAAATGGGCAAACAAAGTGAGACTTTTTGTGTCTTCCCAGTCCAACTGATCACGTGAAAGACACTGGCATGAAAAAATGCGAAACTTCGGCAATCCTTGATCTTAAAATATTGATATTGCAGAAAATGCAATTTGAACGCGATTTAGGCCAAATACGATATGCTTAAATTTTACGCCAAAATAGGCAAACAAAGTGAGACTTTATTTATCAAAATGGCGATATCACGGAAAATGCAATTTGAACACGATTTAGGCCAAATACGATATGCTTGAATTTTGCGCCAAAATGGGCAAACAAAGTGAGACTTTTTGTGTCTTCCCAGTCCAACTGATCACGTGAAAGACATTGGCATGAAAAAAATGCGAAACTTCGGCAATCCTTGATCTTAAAATGGCGATATTGCGGAAAATGCAATTTGAACACGATTTAGGCCAAATACGATATGCTTAAATTTTACGCCAAAATAGGCAAACAAAGTGAGACTTTATTTCTGTCTGCCCAGTCCAACTGATCACGTGGAAGAAACTGGCAATTTTTTTGGAAATTTCGGCAATCCTTGATCTCAAAATGGCGATATCACAGAAAATGCAATTTGAACACGGTTAAGGCCAAATACGATATGCTTGAATTTTGCGCCAAAATGGGCAAACAAAGTGAGACTTTTTTGTCTGCCCAGTCAAACTGATCATGTGGAAGTCACTGGCAAAAAAAAATGAAATTTCGGCAATCCTTGAACTCAAAATGACGATATCGCGGAAAATGCTATTTGAACACGATTTAGGCCAAATACGATATGCTTGAATTTTACGCCAAAATGGGCAAACAAAGTGAGACTTTTTGTGTCTTCCCAGTCCAACTGATAACGTGAAAGACACTGGCATGAAAAAAAAAGCGAAACTTCGGCAATCCTTGATCTTAAAATGGCGATATTGCGGAAAATGCAATTTGAACACGATTTAGGCCAAATACGATATGCTTAAATTTTACGCCAAAATAGGCAAACAAAGTGAGACTTTATTTCTGTCTGCCCAGTCCAACTGAACACGTGGAAGACACTGGCAAAAAAAAATTGAAATTTCGGCAATCCTTGATCTCAAAATGGCGATATCGCGGAAAATGCTAATTTGAACACGATATAGGCCAAATACGATATGCTTGAATTTTGCGCCAAAATGGGCAAACAAAGTGAGACTTTTTGTGTCTGCCCAGTCAAACTGATCAAGTGGAAGTCATTGGCAAGAAAAAAATTGAAATTTCGGCAATCCTTGATCTCAAAATGGCGATATCACGGAAAATGTAAGTTGAACACGGTTTAGGCCAAATACGATATGCTTGAATTTTGCACCAAAATGGGCAAACAAAGTGAGACTTTTTGTGTCTTCCCAGTCCAACTGATAACGTGAAAGACACTGACATGAAAAAAATGCGAAACTTCGGCAATCCTTGATCTTAAAATGGCGATATTGCGGAAAATGCAATTTGAACACGATTTAGGCCAAATACGATATGCTTAAATTTTACGCCAAAATAGGCAAACAAAGTGAGACTTTATTTCTGTCTGCCCAGTCCAACTGATCACGTGGAAGACACTGGCAAAAAAATTTGAAATTTCGGCAATCCTTGATCTCAAAATGGCGATATCACGGAAAATGCAATTTGAACACGATTTAGGCCAAATACGATATGCTTGAATTTTGCGCCAAAATGGGCAAACAAAGTGAGACTTTTTGTGTCTTCCCAGTCCAACTGATCACGTGAAAGACACTGGCATGAAAAAAATGCGAAACTTCGGCAATCCTTGATCTCAAAATGGCGATATCACGGAAAATGCAATTTGAACACGATTTAGGCCAAATACGATATGCTTGAATTTTGCGCCAAAATGGGCAAACAAAGTGAGACTTTTTTGTGTCTTCCCAGTCCAACTGATCACGTGAAAGACACTGGCATGAAAAAAATGCGGAACTTCGGCAATCCTTGATCTTAAAATGGCGATATTGCGGAAAATGCAATTTGAACACGATTTAGGCCAAATACGATATGCTTAAATTTTACGCCAAAATAGGCAAACAAAGTGAGACTTTATTTCTGTCTGCCCAGTCCAACTGATCACGTGGAAGACACTGGCAAGAAAAAAAGAATGAAATTTCGGCAATCCTTGAACTCAAAATGACGATATCGCGGAAAATGCTATTTGAACACGATTTAGGCCAAATACGATATGCTTGAATTTTGCGCCAAAATGGGCAAACAAAGTGAGACTTTTTTGTGTCTTCCCAGTCCAACTGATAACGTGAAAGACACTGGCATGAAAAAAAAAAAGCGAAACTTCGGCAATCCTTGATCTTAAAATGGCGATATTGCGGAAAATGCAATTTGAACACGATTTAGGCCAAATACGATATGCTTAAATTTTACGCCAAAATAGGCAAACAAAGTAAGACTTTATTTCTGTCTGCCCAGTCCAACTGAACACGTGGAAGACACTGGCAAAAAAAAATTGAAATTTCGGCAATCCTTGATCTCAAAATGGCGATATCGCGGAAAATGCTTTTTGATCACGATATAGGCCAAATACGATATGCTTGAATTTTGCGCCAAAATGGGCAAACAAAGTGAGACTTTTTGTGTCTGCCCAGTCAAACTGATCATGTGGAAGTCATTGGCAAGAAAAAAAATTGAAATTTCGGCAATCCTTGATCTCAAAATGGCGATATCACGGAAAATGCAATTTGAACACGATTTAGGCCAAATACGATATGCTTGAATTTTGCGCCAAAATGGGCAAACAAAGTGAGACTTTTTTGTGTCTTCCCAGTCCAACTGATCACGTGAAAGACATTGGCATGAAAAAAATGCGAAACTTCGGCAATCCTTGATCTTAAAATGGCGATATTGCGGAAAATGCAATTTGAACACGATTTAGGCCAAATACGATATGCTTAAATTTTACGCCAAAATAGGCAAACAAAGTGAGACTTTATTTCTGTCTGCCCAGTCCAACTGATCACGTGGAAGAAACTGGCAATTTTTTTTGGAAATTTCGGCAATCCTTGATCTCAAAATGGCGATATCACAGAAAATGCAATTTGAACACGGTTAAGGCCAAATACGATATGCTTGAATTTTGCGCCAAAATGGGCAAACAAAGTGAGACTTTTTTGTCTGCCCAGTCAAACTGATCATGTGGAAGTCACTGGCAAAAAAAAATGAAATTTCGGCAATCCTTGAACTCAAAATGACGATATCGCGGAAAATGCTATTTGAACACGATTTAGGCCAAATACGATATGCTTGAATTTTGCGCCAAAATGGGCAAACAAAGTGAGACTTTTTGTGTCTTCCCAGTCCAACTGATAACGTGAAAGACACTGGCATGAAAAAAAAAAAAAAGCGAAACTTCGGCAATCCTTGATCTTAAAATGGCGATATTGCGGAAAATGCAATTTGAACACGATTTAGGCCAAATACGATATGCTTAAATTTTACGCCAAAATAGGCAAACAAAGT
Organism: Amphiura filiformis; assembly: GCF_039555335.1. Classification (NCBI taxonomy): domain Eukaryota; kingdom Metazoa; phylum Echinodermata; class Ophiuroidea; order Amphilepidida; family Amphiuridae; genus Amphiura; species Amphiura filiformis. The sequence continues at coordinate 11,500,450 of NC_092631.1, forward strand.
GAGACTTTATTTCTGTCTGCCCAGTCCAACTGAACACGTGGAAGACACTGGCAAAAAAAAATTGAAATTTCGGCAATCCTTGATCTCAAAATGGCGATATCGCGGAAAATGCTTTTTGATCACGATATAGGCCAAATACGATATGCTTGAATTTTGCGCCAAAATGGGCAAACAAAGTGAGACTTTTTGTGTCTGCCCAGTCAAACTGATCATGTGGAAGTCATTGGCAAGAAAAAAAATTGAAATTTCGGCAATCCTTGATCTCAAAATGGCGATATCACGGAAAATGTAAGTTGAACACGGTTTAGGCCAAATACGATATGCTTGAATTTTGCACCAAAATGGGCAAACAAAGTGAGACTTTTTGTGTCTTCCCAGTCCAACTGATAACGTGAAAGACACTGACATGAAAAAAAATGCGAAACTTCGGCAATCCTTGATCTTAAAATGGCGATATTGCGGAAAATGCAATTTGAACACGATTTAGGCCAAATACGATATGCTTAAATTTTACGCCAAAATAGGCAAACAAAGTGAGACTTTATTTCTGTCTGCCCAGTCCAACTGATCACGTGGAAGACACTGGCAAAAAAAAAAATGAAATTTCGGCAATCCTTGATCTCAAAATGGCGATATCACGGAAAATGCAATTTGAACACGATTTAGGCCAAATACGATATGCTTGAATTTTGCGCCAAAATGGGCAAACAAAGAGAGACTTTTTTTTGTCTTCCCAGTCCAACTGATCACGTGAAAGACACTGGCATGAAAAAAATGCGAAACTTCGGCAATCCTTGATCTCAAAATGGCGATATCACGGAAAATGCAATTTGAACACGATTTAGGCCAAATACGATATGCTTGAATTTTGCGCCAAAATGGGCAAACAAAGTGAGATTTTTTTTTGTGTCTTCCCAGTCCAACTGATCACGTGAAAGACACTGGCATGAAAAAAATGCGGAACTTCGGCAATCCTTGATCTTAAAATGGCGATATTGCGGAAAATGCAATTTGAACACGATTTAGGCCAAATACGATATGCTTAAATTTTACGCCAAAATAGGCAAACAAAGTGAGACTTTATTTCTGTCTGCCCAGTCCAACTGATCACGTGGAAGACACTGGCAAGAAAAAGAATGAAATTTCGGCAATCCTTGAACTCAAAATGACGATATCGCGGAAAATGCTATTTGAACACGATTTAGGCCAAATACGATATGCTTGAATTTTGCGCCAAAATGGGCAAACAAAGTGAGACTTTTTGTGTCTTCCCAGTCCAACTGATAACGTGAAAGACACTGGCATGAAAAAAAGCGAAACTTCGGCAATCCTTGATCTTAAAATGGCGATATTGCGGAAAATGCAATTTGAACACGATTTAGGCCAAATACGATATGCTTAAATTTTACGCCAAAATAGGCAAACAAAGTGAGACTTTATTTCTGTCTGCCCAGTCCAACTGAACACGTGGAAGACACTGGCAAAAAAAATTGAAATTTCGGCAATCCTTGATCTCAAAATGGCGATATCGCGGAAAATGCTTTTTGATCACGATATAGGCCAAATACGATATGCTTGAATTTTGCGCCAAAATGGGCAAACAAAGTGAGACTTTTGTGTCTGCCCAGTCAAACTGATCATGTGGAAGTCATTGGCAAGAAAAAAAATTGAAATTTCGGCAATCCTTGATCTCAAAATGGCGATATCACGGAAAATGTAAGTTGAACACGGTTTAGGCCAAATACGATATGCTTGAATTTTGCACCAAAATGGGCAAACAAAGTGAGACTTTTTTGTGTCTTCCCAGTCCAACTGATAACGTGAAAGACACTGACATGAAAAAAAATGCGAAACTTCGGCAATCCTTGATCTTAAAATGGCGATATTGCGGAAAATGCAATTTGAACACGATTTAGGCCAAATACGATATGCTTAAATTTTACGCCAAAATAGGCAAACAAAGTGAGACTTTATTTCTGTCTGCCCAGTCCAACTGATCACGTGGAAGACACTGGCAAAAAAATTTGAAATTTCGGCACTCCTTGATCTCAAAATGGCGATATCACGGAAAATGCAATTTGAACACGATTTAGGCCAAATACGATATGCTTGAATTTTGCGCCAAAATGGGCAAACAAAGTGAGACTTTTTTGTGTCTTCCCAGTCCAACTGATCACGTGAAAGACACTGGCATGAAAAAAATGCGAAACTTCGGCAATCCTTGATCTCAAAATGGCGATATCACGGAAAATGCAATTTGAACACGATTTAGGCCAAATACGATATGCTTGAATTTTGTGCCAAAATGGGCAAACAAAGTGAGACTTTTTTGTGTCTTCCCAGTCCAACTGATCACGTGAAAGACACTGGCATGAAAAAAATGCGAAACTTCGGCAATCCTTGATCTCAAAATGGCGATATCACGGAAAATGCAATTTGAACACGATTTAGGCCAAATACGATATGCTTGAATTTTGCGCCAAAATGGGCAAACAAAGTGAGACTTTTTTTTTTTTCCCAGTCCAACTGATCACGTGAAAGACACTTGCATGAAACTATTTTGAAATTTCGGCAATCCTTGATCTCAAAATGGCGATATCACGGAAAATGCAATTTGAACACGATTTAGACCAAATACGATATGCTTGAATTTTGCGCCAAAATGGGCAAACAAAGTGAGACTTTTTGTGTCTTCCCAGTCCAACTGATCACGTGAAAGACACTGGCATGAAAAAAATGCGAAACTTCGGCAATCCTTGATCTTAAAATGGCGATATTGCGGAAAATGCAATTTGAACACGATTTAGGCCAAATACGATATATGCTTAAATTTTACGCCAAAATAGGCAAACAAAGTGAGACTTTATTTCTGTCTGCCCAGTCCAACTGATCACGTGGAAGACACTGGCAAATGTTTTTTGAAATTTCGGCAATCCTTAATCTCAAAATGGCGATATCACGGAAAATGCAATTTGAACACGATTTAGGCCAAATACGATATGCTTAAATTTTGCGCCAAAATGGGCAAACAAAGTGAGACTTTTTGTGTCTTCCCAGTCCAACTGATCACGTGAAAGACACTGGCATGAAAAAATGCGAAACTTCGGCAATCCTTGATCTTAAAATGGTGATATTGCAGAAAATGCAATTTGAACGCGATTTAGGCCAAATACGATATGCTTAAATTTTACGCCAAAATAGGCAAACAAAGTGAGACTTTATTTCTCAAAATGGCGATATCACGGAAAATGCAATTTGAACACGATTTAGGCCAAATACGATATGCTTGAATTTTGCGCCAAAATGGGCAAACAAAGTGAGCTTTTTTTTGTGTCTTCCCAGTCCAACTGATCACGTGAAAGACATTGGCATGAAAAAAATGCGAAACTTCGGCAATCCTTGATCTTAAAATGGCGATATTGCGGAAAATGCAATTTGAACACGATATAGGCCAAATACGATATGCTTAAATTTTACGCCAAAATAGACAAACAAAGTGAGACTTTATTTCTGTCTGCCCAGTCCAACTGATCACGTGGAAGAAACTGGCAATTTTTTTTTGGAAATTTCGGCAATCCTTGATCTCAAAATGGCGATATCACAGAAAATGCAATTTGAACACGGTTAAGGCCAAATACGATATGCTTGAATTTTGCGCCAAAATGGGCAAACAAAGTGAGACTTTTTTTGTCTGCCCAGTCAAACTGATCATGTGGAAGTCACTGGCAAAAAAAAATGAAATTTCGGCAATCCTTGAACTCAAAATGACGATATCGCGGAAAATGCTATTTGAACACGATTTAGGCCAAATACGATATGCTTGAATTTTGCGCCAAAATGGGCAAACAAAGTGAGACTTTTTTGTGTCTTCCCAGTCCAACTGATAACGTGAAAGACACTGGCATGAAAAAAAAAAGCGAAACTTCGGCAATCCTTGATCTTAAAATGGCGATATTGCGGAAAATGCAATTTGAACACGATTTAGGCCAAATACGATATGCTTAAATTTTACGCCAAAATAGGCAAACAAAGTGAGACTTTATTTCTGTCTGCCCAGTCCAACTGATCACGTGGAAGACACTGGCAAAAAAAATTTGAAATTTCGGCAATCCTTGATCTCAAAATGGCGATATCACGGAAAATGCAATTTGAACACGATTTAGGCCAAATACGATATGCTTAAATTTTGAGCCAAAATGGGCAAACAAAGTGACTTTTTTGTGTCTGCCCAGTCCAACTGATCACGTGGAAGACACTGGCAAGAAAAAAAAAATTGAAATTTCGGCAATCCTTGATCTCAAAATGGCGATATCACGGAAAATGCAATTTGAACACGATTTAGGCCAAATACGATATGCTTAAATTTTGCGCCAAAATGGGCAAACAAAGTGAGACTTTTTTGTGTCTGCCCAGTCCAACTGATCACGTGGAAGACACTGGCAAGAAACAATTTTGAAATTTCGGCAATCCTTGATCTCAAAATGGCGATATCACGGAAAATGCAATTTGAACACGATTTAGGCCAAATACGATATGCTTGAATTTTGCGCCAAAATGGGCAAACAAAGTGAGACTTTTTGTGTCTACCCAGTCCAACTGATCACGTGAAAGACACTGGCAAGAAAAAAATGCGAAACTTCGGTAATCCTTGAACCCAAAATGACGATATCGCGGAAAATGCTTTTGATCACGATATAGGCCAAATACGATATGCTTGAATTTTGCGCCAAAATGGGCAAACAAAGTGAGACTTTTTGTGTCTGCCCAGTCAAACTGATCATGTGGAAGTCATTGGCAAGAAAAAAAATTGAAATTTCGGCAATCCTTGATCTCAAAATGGCGATATCACGGAAAATGTAAGTTGAACACGGTTTAGGCCAAATAGGATATGCTTGAATTTTGCGCCAAAATGGGCAAACAAAGTGAGACTTTTTTGTGTCTGCCCAGTCTATCTGATTACGTGGAAGACACTGGCAAAAAAAAATGAAATTTCGGCAATCCTTGAACTCAAAATGACGATATCGCGGAAAATGCTATTTGAACACGATTTAGGCCAAATACGATATGCTTGAATTTTGCGCCAAAATGGGCAAACAAAGTGAGACTTTTTGTGTCTTCCCAGTCCAACTGATAACGTGAAAGACACTGACATGAAAAAAAATGCGAAACTTCGGCAATCCTTGATCTTAAAATGGCGATATTGCGGAAAATGCAATTTGAACACGATTTAGGCCAAATACGATATGCTTAAATTTTACGCCAAAATAGGCAAACAAAGTGAGACTTTATTTCTGTCTGCCCAGTCCAACTGATCACGTGGAAGACACTGGCAAATGTTTTTTGAAATTTCGGCAATCCTTAATCTCAAAATGGCGATATCACGGAAAATGCAATTTGAACACGATTTAGGCCAAATACGATATGCTTAAATTTTGCGCCAAAATGGGCAAACAAAGTGAGACTTTTTTTTGTCTTCCCAGTCCAACTGATCACGTGAAAGACACTGGCATGAAAAAAATGCGAAACTTCGGCAATCCTTGATCTTAAAATGGTGATATTGCAGAAAATGCAATTTGAACGCGATTTAGGCCAAATACGATATGCTTAAATTTTACGCCAAAATAGGCAAACAAAGTGAGACTTTATTTCTCAAAATGGCGATATCACGGAAAATGCAATTTGAACACGATTTAGGCCAAATACGATATGCTTGAATTTTGCGCCAAAATGGGCAAACAAAGTGAGACTTTTTTGTGTCTTCCCAGTCCAACTGATCACGTGAAAGACATTGGCATGAAAAAAATGCGAAACTTCGGCAATCCTTGATCTTAAAATGGCGATATTGCGGAAAATGCAATTTGAACACGATATAGGCCAAATACGATATGCTTAAATTTTACGCCAAAATAGACAAACAAAGTGAGACTTTATTTCTGTCTGCCCAGTCCAACTGATCACGTGGAAGAAACTGGCAATTTTTTTTTGGAAATTTCGGCAATCCTTGATCTCAAAATGGCGATATCACAGAAAATGCAATTTGAACACGGTTAAGGCCAAATACGATATGCTTGAATTTTGCGCCAAAATGGGCAAACAAAGTGAGACTTTTTTGTCTGCCCAGTCAAACTGATCATGTGGAAGTCACTGGCAAAAAAAAATGAAATTTCGGCAATCCTTGAACTCAAAATGACGATATCGCGGAAAATGCTATTTGAACACGATTTAGGCCAAATACGATATGCTTGAATTTTGCGCCAAAATGGGCAAACAAAGTGAGACTTTTTGTGTCTTCCCAGTCCAACTGATTACGTGAAAGACACTGGCATGAAAAAAAAAAAAGCGAAACTTCGGCAATCCTTGATCTTAAAATGGCGATATTGCGGAAAATGCAATTTGAACACGATTTAGGCCAAATACGATATGCTTAAATTTTACGCCAAAATAGGCAAACAAAGTGAGACTTTATTTCTGTCTGCCCAGTCCAACTGATCACGTGGAAGACACTGGCAAAAAAAATTTGAAATTTCGGCAATCCTTGATCTCAAAATGGCGATATCACGGAAAATGCAATTTGAACACGATTTAGGCCAAATACGATATGCTTAAATTTTGAGCCAAAATGGGCAAACAAAGTGACTTTTTTGTGTCTGCCCAGTCCAACTGATCACGTGGAAGACACTGGCAAGAAAAAAAATTGAAATTTCGGCAATCCTTGATCTCAAAATGGCGATATCACGGAAAATGCAATTTGAACACGATTTAGGCCAAATACGATATGCTTAAATTTTGCGCCAAAATGGGCAAACAAAGTGAGACTTTTGTGTCTGCCCAGTCCAACTGATCACGTGGAAGACACTGGCAAGAAACAATATTGAAATTTCGGCAATCCTTGATCTCAAAATGGCGATATCACGGAAAATGCAATTTGAACACGATTTAGGCCAAATACGATATGCTTGAATTTTGCGCCAAAATGGGCAAACAAAGTGAGACTTTTTTGTGTCTACCCAGTCCAACTGATCACGTGAAAGACACTGGCAAGAAAAAAATGCGAAACTTCGGTAATCCTTGAACCCAAAATGGCGATATCGCGGAAAATGCTTTTTGATCACGATATAGGCCAAATACGATATGCTTGAATTTTGCGCCAAAATGGGCAAACAAAGTGAGACTTTTTGTGTCTGCCCAGTCAAACTGATCATGTGGAAGTCATTGGCAAGAAAAAAAAAATTGAAATTTCGGCAATCCTTGATCTCAAAATGGCGATATCACGGAAAATGTAAGTTGAACACGGTTTAGGCCAAATAGGATATGCTTGAATTTTGCACCAAAATGGGCAAACAAAGTGAGACTTTTTTGTGTCTGCCCAGTCTATCTGATTACGTGGAAGACACTGGCAAGAAAAAAAATGAAATTTCGGCAATCCTTGAACTCAAAATGACGATATCGCGGAAAATGCTATTTGAACACGATTTAGGCCAAATACGATATGCTTGAATTTTGCGCCAAAATGGGCAAACAAAGTGAGACTTTTTGTGTCTTCCCAGTCCAACTGATAACGTGAAAGACACTGACATGAAAAAAAATGCGAAACTTCGGCAATCCTTGATCTTAAAATGGCGATATTGCGGAAAATGCAATTTGAACACGATTTAGGCCAAATACGATATGCTTAAATTTTACGCCAAAATAGGCAAACAAAGTGAGACTTTATTTCTGTCTGCCCAGTCCAACTGATCACGTGGAAGACACTGGCAAAAAAAATTTGAAATTTCGGCAATCCTTGATCTCAAAATGGCGATATCACGGAAAATGCAATTTGAACACGATTTAGGCCAAATACGATATGCTTGAATTTTGCGCCAAAATGGGCAAACAAAGTGAGACTTTTTTGTGTCTTCCCAGTCCAACTGATCACGTGAAAGACACTGGCAAGAAAAAAAATTGAAATTTCGGCAATCCTTGATCTTAAAATGGCGATATTGCGGAAAATGCAATTTGAACGCGATTTAGGTCAAATACGATATGCTTAAATTTTACGCCAAAATAGGCAAACAAAGTGAGACTTTATTTCTCAAAATGGCGATATCACGGAAAATGCAATTTGAACACGATTTAGGCCAAATACGATATGCTTGAATTTTGCGCCAAAATGGGCAAACAAAGTGAGACTTTTTTGTGTCCGCCCAGTCAAACTGATCATGTGGAAGTCACTGGCAAGAAAAAAAAATTGAAATTTCGGCAATCCTTGATCTCAAAATGGCGATATCACGGAAAATGCAATTTGAACACGGTTTAGGCCAAATACGATATGCTTGAATTTTGCGCCAAAATGGGCAAACAATATGAGACTTTTTTGTGTTTGCCCAGTCCATCTGATCACGTGGAAGGCACTGGCAAGAAACAATTGTGAAATTTTGGCAGTCCTTGATCTCACAATGGTGATATCACGGAAAATGTAAGTTGAACACGGTTTAGGCCAAATACGATATGCTTGAATTTTGCACCAAAATGGGCAAACAAAGTGAGACTTTTTTGTGTCTGCCCAGTCTATCTGATTACGTGGAAGACACTGGCAAGAAAAAAAATGAAATTTCGGCAATCCTTGAACTCAAAATGACGATATCGCGGAAAATGCTATTTGAACACGATTTAGGCCAAATACGATATGCTTAAATTTTACGCCAAAATAGGCATACAAAGTGAGACTTTATTTCTGTCTGCCCAGTCCAACTGATCACGTGGAAGACACTGGCAAGAAACAATTTTGAAATTTCGGCAATCCTTGATCTCAAAATGGCGATATCACGGAAAATGCAATTTGAACACGATTTAGGCCAAATACGATATGCTTGAATTTTGCGCCAAAATGAGACTTTTTTGTGTCTACCCAGTCCAACTGATCACGTGGAAGACACTGGTAAGAACAAAATTTGAAATTTCGGCAATCCTTGATCTCAAAATGGCGATTTCACGGAAAATGTAATTTGAACACGATTTAGACCAAATACGATATGCTTGAATTTTGCGCCAAAATGAGCAAACAAAGTGAGACTTTTTTTGTCTGCCCAGTCAAACTGATCATGTGGAAGTCACTGGCAAGAAAAAAATTTGAAATTTCGGCAATCCTTGATCTCAAAATGGCGATATCACGGAAAATGTAATTTGAACACGATTTAGGCCAAATACGATATGCTTGAATTTTGCGCCAAAATGGGCAAACAATGTGTGACTTTTTGTGTGTCTGCCCAGTCCATCTGATCACGTGGAATGCACTGGCAAGAAACAATTTTGAAATTTCGGCAGTCCTTGATCTCACAATGGTGATATCACGGAAAATGTAAGTTGAACACGGTTTAGGCCAAATACGATATGCTTAAATTTTGCGCCAAAATGGGCAAACAAAGTGAGACTTTTTGTGTCTGCCCAGTCCAACTGATCACGTGGAAGACACTGGCAAGAAACAATTTTGACATTTATCCTTGATCTCAAAATGGCGATATCACGGAAAATGCAATTTGAACACGATTTAGGGCAAATACGATATGCTTGAATTTTGCGCCAAAATGGGCCAACAAAGTGAGCCTTTTTTGTGTCTCCCCAGTCCAACTGATCACGTGAAAGACACTGGCAAGAAAAAAATGCGATACTTCGGTAATCCTTGAACTCAAAATGGCGATATCGCGGAAAATGCTATTTGATCACGATATAGGCCAAATACGATATGCTTGAATTTTGCGCCAAAATGGGCAAACAAAGTGAGACTTTTTTGTGTCTACCCAGTCCAACTGATCACGTGAAAGACACTGGCAAGAAAAAAATGCGAAACTTCGGTAATCCTTGAACCCAAAATGGCGATATCGCGGAAAATGCTTTTTGATCACGATATAGGCCAAATACGATATGCTTGAATTTTGCGCCAAAATGGGCAAACAAAGTGAGACTTTAAGCGTCGACCAGTCAAACTGATCATGTGGAAGTCATTGGCAAGAAAAAAAATTGAAATTTCGGCAATCCTTGATCTCAAAATGGCGATATCACGGAAAATGTAAGTTGAACACGATTTAGGCCAAATACGATATGCTTGAATTTTGCGCCAAAATGGGCAAACAAAGTGAGACTTTTTTGTGTCTGCCCAGTCTATCTGATTACGTGGAAGACACTGGCAAGAAAAAAAATGAAATTTCGGCAATCCTTGAACTCAAAATGACGATATCGCGGAAAATGCTATTTGAACACGATTTAGGCCAAATACGATATGCTTGAATTTTGCGCCAAAATGGGCAAACAAAGTGAGACTTTTTTGTGTCTTCCCAGTCCAACTGATAACGTGAAAGACACTGACATGAAAAAAAAAGCGAAACTTCGGCAATCCTTGATCTTAAAATGGCGATATTGCGGAAAATGCAATTTGAACACGATTTAGGCCAAATACGATATGCTTAAATTTTGCGCCAAAATGGGCAAACAAAGTGAGACTTTTTTGTGTCTGCCCAGTCCAACTGATCACGTGGAAGACACTGGCAAAAAAAATTTGAAATTTCGGCAATCCTTGATCTCAAAATGGCGATATCACGGAAAATGCAATTTGAACACGATTTAGGCCAAATACGATATGCTTGAATTTTACGCCAAAATAGGCAAACAAAGTGAGACTTTATTTCAAAATGGCGATATCACGGAAAATGCAATTTGAACACGATTTAGGCCAAATACGATATGCTTGAATTTTGCGCCAAAATGGGCAAACAAAGTGAGACTTTTTGTGTCTGCCCAGTCAAACTGATCACGTGAAAGACACTGGCATGAAAAAAATGCGAAACTTCGGCAATCCTTGATCTCAAAATGGCGATATCACGGAAATGCAATTTGAACACGATTTAGGCCAAATACGATATGCTTGAATTTTGTGCCAAAATGGGCAAACAAAGTGAGACTTTTTTGTGTCTTCCCAGTCCAACTGATCACGTGAAAGACACTGGCATGAAAAAAATGCGAAACTTCGGCAATCCTTGATCTCAAAATGGCGATATCACGGAAAATGCAATTTGAACACGATTTAGGCCAAATACGATATGCTTGAATTTTGCGCCAAAATGGGCAAACAAAGTGAGACTTTTTTGTGTCTTCCCAGTCCAACTGATCACGTGAAAGACACTGGCATGAAACAAATTTTGAAATTTCGGCAATCCTTGATCTCAAAATGGCGATATCACGGAAAATGCAATTTGAACACGATTTAGGCCAAATACGATATGCTTAAATTTTACGCCAAAATAGGCAAACAAAGTGAGACTTTATTTCTGTCTGCCCAGTCCAACTGATCACGTGGAAGACACTGGCAAATGTTTTTTGAAATTTCGGCAATCCTTAATCTCAAAATGGCGATATCACGGAAAATGCAATTTGAACACGATTTAGGCCAAATACGATATGCTTAAATTTTGCGCCAAAATGGGCAAACAAAGTGAGACTTTTTGTGTCTTCCCAGTCCAACTGATCACGTGAAAGACACTGGCATGAAAAAAATGCGAAACTTCGGCAATCCTTGATCTTAAAATGGTGATATTGCAGAAAATGCAATTTGAACGCGATTTAAGCCAAATACGATATGCTTAAATTTTACGCCAAAATAGGCAAACAAAGTGAGACTTTATTTCTCAAAATGGCGATATCGTGGAAAATGCAATTTGAACACGATTTAGGCCAAATACGATATGCTTGAATTTTGCGCCAAAATGGGCAAACAAAGTGAGACTTTTTGTGTCTTCCCAGTCCAACTGATCACGTGAAAGACATTGGCATGAAAAAAATGCGAAACTTCGGCAATCCTTGATCTTAAAATGGCGATATTGCGGAAAATGCAATTTGAACACGATATAGGCCAAATACGATATGCTTAAATTTTACGCCAAAATAGACAAACAAAGTGAGACTTTATTTCTGTCTGCCCAGTCCAACTGATCACGTGGAAGAAACTGGCAATTTTTTTTTGGAAATTTCGGCAATCCTTGATCTCAAAATGGCGATATCACAGAAAATGCAATTTGAACACGGTTAAGGCCAAATACGATATGCTTGAATTTTGCGCCAAAATGGGCAAACAAAGTGAGACTTTTTTTGTCTGCCCAGTCAAACTGATCATGTGGAAGTCACTGGCAAAAAAAAAAATGAAATTTCGGCAATCCTTGAACTCAAAATGACGATATCGCGGAAAATGCTATTTGAACACGATTTAGGCCAAATACGATATGCTTGAATTTTGCGCCAAAATGGGCAAACAAAGTGAGACTTTTTTGTGTCTTCCCAGTCCAACTGATAACGTGAAAGACACTGGCATGAAAAAAAAAGCGAAACTTCGGCAATCCTTGATCTTAAAATGGCGATATTGCGGAAAATGCAATTTGAACACGATTTAGGCCAAATACGATATGCTTAAATTTTACGCCAAAATAGGCAAACAAAGTGAGACTTTATTTCTGTCTGCCCAGTCCAACTGATCACGTGGAAGACACTGGCAAAAAAAATTTGAAATTTCGGCAATCCTTGATCTCAAAATGGCGATATCACGGAAAATGCAATTTGAACACGATTTAGGCCAAATACGATATGCTTAAATTTTGAGCCAAAATGGGCAAACAAAGTGACTTTTTGTGTCTGCCCAGTCCAACTGATCACGTGGAAGACACTGGCAAGAAAAAAAATTGAAATTTCGGCAATCCTTGATCTCAAAATGGCGATATCACGGAAAATGCAATTTGAACACGATTTAGGCCAAATACGATATGCTTAAATTTTGCGCCAAAATGGGCAAACAAAGTGAGACTTTTTGTGTCTGCCCAGTCCAACTGATCACGTGGAAGACACTGGCAAGAAACAATTTTGAAATTTCGGCAATCCTTGATCTCAAAATGGCGATATCACGGAAAATGCAATTTGAACACGATTTAGGCCAAATACGATATGCTTGAATTTTGCGCCAAAATGGGCAAACAAAGTGAGACTTTTTGTGTCTACCCAGTCCAACTGATCACGTGAAAGACACTGGCAAGAAAAAAATGCGAAACTTCGGTAATCCTTGAACCCAAAATGGCGATATCGCGGAAAATGCTATTTGATCACGATATAGGCCAAATACGATATGCTTGAATTTTGCGCCAAAATGGGCAAACAAAGTGAGACTTTTGTGTCTGCCCAGTCAAACTGATCATGTGGAAGTCATTGGCAAGAAAAAAAATTGAAATTTCGGCAATCCTTGATCTCAAAATGGCGATATCACGGAAAATGTAAGTTGAACACGGTTTAGGCCAAATACGATATGCTTGAATTTTGCGCCAAAATGGGCAAACAAAGTGAGACTTTTTGTGTCTTCCCAGTCCAACTGATTACGTGAAAGACACTGGCATGAAAAAAAAGCGAAACTTCGGCAATCCTTGATCTTAAAATGGCGATATTGCGGAAAATGCAATTTGAACACGATTTAGGCCAAATACGATATGCTTAAATTTTACGCCAAAATAGGCAAACAAAGTGAGACTTTATTTCTGTCTGCCCAGTCCAACTGATCACGTGGAAGACACTGGCAAAAAAAATTTGAAATTTCGGCAATCCTTGATCTCAAAATGGCGATATCACGGAAAATGCAATTTGAACACGATTTAGGCCAAATACGATATGCTTAAATTTTGAGCCAAAATGGGCAAACAAAGTGACTTTTTGTGTCTGCCCAGTCCAACTGATCACGTGGAAGACACTGGCAAGAAAAAAAATTGAAATTTCGGCAATCCTTGATCTCAAAATGGCGATATCACGGAAAATGCAATTTGAACACGATTTAGGCCAAATACGATATGCTTAAATTTTGCGCCAAAATGGGCAAACAAAGTGAGACTTTTTGTGTCTGCCCAGTCCAACTGATCACGTGGAAGACACTGGCAAGAAACAATTTTGAAATTTCGGCAATCCTTGATCTCAAAATGGCGATATCACGGAAAATGCAATTTGAACACGATTTAGGCCAAATACGATATGCTTGAATTTTGCGCCAAAATGGGCAAACAAAGTGAGACTTTTTTGTGTCTGCCCAGTCCATCTGATCACGTGAAAGACACTGGCAAGAAAAAAATGCGAAACTTCGGTAATCCTTGAACTCAAAATGGCGATATCGCGGAAAATGCTATTTGATCACGATATAGGCCAAATACGATATGCTTGAATTTTGCGCCAAAATGGGCAAACAAAGTGAGACTTTTTGTGTCTACCCAGTCCAACTGATCACGTGAAAGACACTGGCAAAAAAAAATGCGAAACTTCGGTAATCCTTGAACCCAAAATGGCGATATCGTGAAAATGCCATTTGATCACGATATCAGGCCAAAAACGATATGCTTGAATTTTGCGCCAAAATGGGCAAACAAAGTGAGACTTTTTGTGTCTGCCCAGTCAAACTGATCATGTGGAAGTCATTGGAAAGAAAAAAAATTGAAATTTCGGCAATCCTTGATCTCAAAATGGCGATATCACGGAAAATGTAAGTTGAACACGGTTTAGGCCAAATACGATATGCTTGAATTTTGCACCAAAATGGGCAAACAAAGTGAGACTTTTTTGTGTCTGCCCAGTCTATCTGATTACGTGGAAGACACTGGAAGAAAAAAATGAAATTTCGGCAATCCTTGAACTCAAAATGACGATATCGCGGAAAATGCTATTTGAACACGATTTAGGCCAAATACGATATGCTTGAATTTTGCGCCAAAATGGGCAAACAAAGTGAGACTTTTTGTGTCTTCCCAGTCCAACTGATAACGTGAAAGACACTGACATGAAAAAAAATGCGAAACTTCGGCAATCCTTGATCTTAAAATGGCGATATTGCGGAAAATGCAATTTGAACACGATTTAGGCCAAATACGATATGCTTAAATTTTACGCCAAAATAGGCAAACAAAGTGAGACTTTATTTCTGTCTGCCCAGTCCAACTGATCACGTGGAAGACACTGGCAAAAAAATTTGAAATTTCGGCAATCCTTGATCTCAAAATGGCGATATCACGGAAAATGCAAGACGATTTGGCCAAATAAATGCTTGAATTTTGAAAATAGGCAAACAAAGTGAGACTTGATTTCTCAAAATGGCGATATCACGGAAAATGCAATTTGAACACGATTTAGGCCAAATACGATATGCTTGAATTTTGCGCCAAAATGGGCAAACAAAGTGAGACTTTTTGTGTCTGCCCAGTCAAACTGATCACGTGAAAGACACTGGCATGAAAAAAATTGAAACTTCGGCAATCCTTGATCTCAAAATGGCGATATCACGGAAAATGCAATTTGAACACGATTTAGGCCAAATACGATATGCTTGAATTTTGCCAAAATGGGCAAACAAAGTGAGACTTTTTTGTGTCTGCCCAGTCCAACTGATCACGTGAAAGACACTGGCATGAAACAATTTTGAAATTTCGGCAATCCTTGATCTCAAAATGGCGATATCACGGAAAATGCAATTTGAACACGATTTAGGCCAAATACGATATGCTTAAATTTTACGCCAAAATGGGCAAACAAAGTGAGACTTTTTTCTGTCTGCCCAGTCCAACTGATCACGTGGAAGACACTGGCAAATGTTTTTTGAAATTTCGGCAATCCTTAATCTCAAAATGGCGATATCACGGAAAATGCAATTTGAACACGATTTAGGCCAAATACGATATGCTTAAATTTTGCGCCAAAATGGGCAAACAAAGTGAGACTTTTTGTGTCTTCCCAGTCCAACTGATCACGTGAAAGACACTGGCATGAAAAAATGCGAAACTTCGGCAATCCTTGATCTTAAAATGGTGATATTGCAGAAAATGCAATTTGAACGCGATTTAAGCCAAATACGATATGCTTAAATTTTACGCCAAAATAGGCAAACAAAGTGAGACTTTATTTCTCAAAATGGCGATATCGTGGAAAATGCAATTTGAACACGATTTAGGCCAAATACGATATGCTTAAATTTTACGCCAAAATAGGCAAACAAAGTGAGACTTTATTTCTGTCTGCCCAGTCCAACTGATCACGTGGAAGAAACTGGCAAGAAATTTTTTTGAAATTTCGGCAATCCTTGATCTCAAAATGGCGATATCACGGAAAATGCAATTTGAACACGGTTTAGGCCAAATACGATATGCTTGAATTTTGCGCCAAAATGGGCAAACAAAGTGAGACTTTTTTGTCTGCCCAGTCAAACTGATCATGTGGAAGTCACTGGCAAAAAAAAATGAAATTTCGGCAATCCTTGAACTCAAAATGACGATATCGCGGAAAATGCTATTTGAACACGATTTAGGCCAAATACGATATGCTTGAATTTTGCGCCAAAATGGGCAAACAAAGTGAGACTTTTTGTGTCTTCCCAGTCCAACTGATAACGTGAAAGACACTGGCATGAAAAAAAAGCGAAACTTCGGCAATCCTTGATCTTAAAATGGCGATATTGCGGAAAATGCAATTTGACCACGCTTTAGGCCAAATACGATATGCTTAAATTTTACGCCAAAATAGGCAAACAAAGTGAGACTTTATTTCTCAAAATGGCGATATCACGGAAAATGCAATTTGAACACGATTTAGGCCAAATACGATATGCTTGAATTTTGCGCCAAAATGGGCAAACAAAGTGAGACTTTTTTGTGTCTTCCCAGTCCAACTGATCACGTGAAAGACACTGGCATGAAAAAAAATGCGAAACTTCGGCAATCCTTGATCTTAAAATGGCGATATTGCGGAAAATGCAATTTGAACACGATTTAGGCCAAATACGATATGCTTAAATTTTACGCCAAAATAGGCAAACAAAGTGAGACTTTATTTCTGTCTGCCCAGTCAAACTGATCACGTGGAAGAAACTGGCATTTTTTTGTGGAAATTTCGGCAATCCTTGATCTCAAAATGGCGATATCACGGAAAATGCAATTTGAACACGGTTAAGGCCAAATACGATATGCTTGAATTTTGCGCCAAAATGGGCAAACAAAGTGAGACTTTTTTTGTCTGCCCAGTCAAACTGATCATGTGGAAGTCACTGGCAAAAAAAATGAAATTTCGGCAATCCTTGAACTCAAAATGACGATATCGCGGAAAATGCTATTTGAACACGATTTAGGCCAAATACGATATGCTTGAATTTTGCGCCAAAATGGGCAAACAAAGTGAGACTTTTTTGTGTCTTCCCAGTCCAACTGATCACGTGAAAGACACTGGCATGAAAAAAATGCGAAACTTCGGCAATCCTTGATCTTAAAATGGCGATATTGCGGAAAATGCAATTTGAACACGATTTAGGCCAAATACGATATGCTTAAATTTTACGCCAAAATAGGCAAACAAAGTGAGACTTTATTTCTCAAAATGGCGATATCACGGAAAATGCAATTTGAACACGATTTAGGCCAAATACGATATGCTTGAATTTTGCGCCAAAATGGGCAAACAAAGTGAGACTTTTTGTGTCTTCCCAGTCCAACTGATAACGTGAAAGACACTGACATAAAAAAAAATGCGAAACTTCGGCAATCCTTGATCTTAAAATGGCGATATTGCGGAAAATGCAATTTGAACACGATTTAGGCCAAATACGATATGCTTAAATTTTACGCCAAAATAGGCAAACAAAGTGAGACTTTATTTCTGTCTGCCCAGTCCAACTGATCACGTGGAAGACACTGGCAAGAAAAAAAATTGAAATTTCGGCAATCCTTGATCTCAAAATGGCGATATCACGGAAAATGCAATTTGAACACGATTTAGGCCAAATACGATATGCTTGAATTTTGCGCCAAAATGGGCAAACAAAGTGACAATTTTTTGTGTCTTCCCAGTCCAACTGATCACGTGAAAGACACTGGCATGAAAAAAATGCGAAACTTCGGCAATCCTTGATCTTAAAATATTGATATTGCAGAAAAAATTTGAACGCGATTTAGGCCAAATACGATATGCTTAAATTTTCAAAATAGGCAAACAAAGTGAGATATTTATCAAAATGGCGATATCACGGAAAATGCAATTTGAACACGATTTAGGCCAAATACGATATGCTTGAATTTTGCGCCAAAATGGGCAAACAAAGTGAGACTTTTTGTGTCTTCCCAGTCCAACTGATCACGTGAAAGACATTGGCATGAAAAAATGCGAAACTTCGGCAATCCTTGATCTTAAAATGGCGATATTGCGGAAAATGCAATTTGAACACGATTTAGGCCAAATACGATATGCTTAAATTTTACGCCAAAATAGGCAAACAAAGTGAGACTTTATTTCTGTCTGCCCAGTCCAACTGATCACGTGGAAGAAACTGGCAATTTTTTTTGGAAATTTCGGCAATCCTTGATCTCAAAATGGCGATATCACAGAAAATGCAATTTGAACACGGTTAAGGCCAAATACGATATGCTTGAATTTTGCGCCAAAATGGGCAAACAAAGTGAGACTTTTTGTCTGCCCAGTCAAACTGATCATGTGGAAGTCACTGGCAAAAAAAAATGAAATTTCGGCAATCCTTGAACTCAAAATGACGATATCGCGGAAAATGCTATTTGAACACGATTTAGGCCAAATACGATATGCTTGAATTTTGCGCCAAAATGGGCAAACAAAGTGAGACTTTTTGTGTCTTCCCAGTCCAACTGATAACGTGAAAGACACTGGCATGAAAAAAAAAGCGAAACTTCGGCAATCCTTGATCTTAAAATGGCGATATTGCGGAAAATGCAATTTGAACACGATTTAGGCCAAATACGATATGCTTAAATTTTACGCCATAATAGGCAAACAAAGTGAGACTTTATTTCTGTCTGCCCAGTCCAACTGATCACGTGGAAGACACTGGCAAAAAAAAAATTGAAATTTCGGCAATCCTTGATCTCAAAATGGCGATATCACGGAAAATGCAAAATGAACACGATATAGGCCAAATACGATATGCTTGAATTTTGCGCCAAAATGGGCAAACAAAGTGAGACTTTTTGTGTCTGCCCAGTCAAACTGATCATGTGGAAGTCATTGGCAAGAAAAAAATTGAAATTTCGGCAATCCTTGATCTCAAAATGGCGATATCACGGAAAATGTAAGTTGAACACGGTTTAGGCCAAATACGATATGCTTGAATTTTGCGCCAAAATGGGCAAACAAAGTGAGACTTTTTTGTGTCTTCCCAGTCCAACTGATAACGTGAAAGAAACTAACTTGAAAAAAAATGCGAAACTTCGGCAATCCTTGATCTTAAAATGGCGATATTGCGGAAAATGCAATTTGAACACGATTTAGGCCAAATACGATATGCTTAAATTTTACGCCAAAATAGGCAAACAAAGTGAGACTTTATTTCCGTCTGCCGAGTCCAACTGATCACGTGGAAGACACTGGCAAGAAAAAAATTTGAAATTTCGGCAATCCTTGATCTCAAAATGGCGATATCACGGAAAATGCAATTTGAACACGATTTAGGCCAAATACGATATGCTTGAATTTTGCGCCAAAATGGGCAAACAAAGTGAGACTTTTTGTGTCTTCCCAGTCCAACTGATCACGTGAAAGACACTGGCATGAAAAAAATGCGAAACTTCGGCAATCCTTGATCTCAAAATGGCGATATCACGGAAAATGCAATTTGAACACGATTTAGGCCAAATACGATATGCTTGAATTTTGCGCCAAAATGGGCAAACAAAGTGAGACTTTTTGTGTCTTCCCAGTCCAACTGATCACGTGAAAGACACTGGCATGAAAAAAATGCGGAACTTCGGCAATCCTTGATCAAAATGGCGATATTGCGGAAAATGCAATTTGAACACGATTTAGGCCAAATACGATATGCTTAAATTTTACGCCAAAATAGGCAAACAAAGTGAGACTTTTGTATCTGCCCAGTCCAACTGATCACGTGGAAGACACTGGCAAGAAAAAAGAATGAAATTTCGGCAATCCTTGAACTCAAAATGACGATATCGCGGAAAATGCTATTTGAACACGATTTAGGCCAAATACGATATGCTTGAATTTTGCGCCAAAATGGGCAAACAAAGTGAGACTTTTTTTGTGTCTTCCCAGTCCAACTGATAACGTGAAAGACACTGACATGAAAAAAAAAGCGAAACTTCGGCAATCCTTGATCTTAAAATGGCGATATTGCGGAAAATGCAATTTGAACACGATTTAGGCCAAATACGATATGCTTAAATTTTACGCCAAAATAGGCAAACAAAGTGAGACTTTATTTCTGTCTGCCCAGTCCAACTGATCACGTGGAAGACACTGGCAAAAAAAAATTTTGAAATTTCGGCAATCCTTGATCTCAAAATGGCGATATCACGGAAAATGCAATTTGAACACGATTTAGGCCAAATACGATATGCTTGAATTTTGCGCCAAAATGGGCAAACAAAGTGAGACTTTTTTGTGTCTTCCCAGTCCAACTGATCACGTGAAAGACACTGGCATGAAACAATTTTGAAATTTCGGCAATCCTTGATCTCAAAATGGCGATATCACGGAAAATGCAATTTGAACACGATTTAGGCCAAATACGATATGCTTGAATTTTGCGCCAAAATGGGCAAACAAAGTGAGACTTTTTGTGTCTTCCCAGTCCAACTGATCACGTGAAAGACATTGGCATGAAATATTTGCGAAATTTCGGCAATCCTTGATCTTAAAATGGCGATATTGCGGAAAATGCAATTTGAACACGATTTAGGCCAAATACGATATGCTTAAATTTTACGCCAAAATAGGCAAACAAAGTGAGACTTTATTTCTGTCTGCCCAGTCCAACTGATCACGTGGAAGACACTGGCAAAAAAAAAATTTTTTGAAATTTCGGCAATCCTTGATCTCAAAATGGCGATATCACGGAAAATGCAATTTGAACACGATTTAGGCCAAATACGATATGCTTGAATTTTGCGCCAAAATGGGCAAACAAAGTGAGACTTTTTGTGTCTTCCCAGTCCAACTGATCACGTGAAAGACACTGGCATGAAAAAATTGCGAAACTTCGGCAATCCTTGATCTCAAAATGGCGATATCACGGAAAATGCAATTTGAACACGATTTAGGCCAAATACGATATGCTTGAATTTTGCGCCAAAATGGGCAAACAAAGTGAGACTTTTTTGTGTCTGCCCAGTCCAACTGATCACGTGAAAGACACTGGCATGAAACAATTTTGAAATTTCGGCAATCCTTGATCTCAAAATGGCGATATCACGGAAAATGCAATTTGAACACGATTTAGGCCAAATACGATATGCTTGAATTTTGCGCCAAAATGGGCAAACAAAGTGAGACTTTTTTGTGTCTTCCCAGTCCAACTGATCACGTGAAAGACACTGGCATGAAAAAATGCGAAATTCGGCAATCCTTGATCTTAAAATGGCGATATTGCGGAAAATGCAATTTGAACACGATTTAGGCCAAATACGATATGCTTAAATTTTACGCCAAAATAGGCAAACAAAGTGAGACTTTATTTCTGTCTGCCCAGTCCAACTGATCACGTGGAAGACACTGGCAAATGATTTTCGAAATTTCGGCAATCCTTAATCTCAAAATGGCGATATCACGGAAAATGCAATTTGAACACGATTTAGGCCAAATACGATATGCTTAAATTTTGCGCCAAAATGGGCAAACAAAGTGAGACTTTTTGTGTCTTCCCAGTCCAACTGATCACGTGAAAGACACTGGCATGAAAAAAAATGCGAAACTTCGGCAATCCTTGATCTTAAAATATTGATATTGCAGAAAATGCAATTTGAACACGATTTAGGCCAAATACGATATGCTTAAATTTTACGCCAAAATAGGCAAACAAAGTGAGACTTTATTTCTGTCTGCCCAGTCCAACTGATCACGTGGAAGAAACTGGCAATTTTTTTTTGGAAATTTCGGCAATCCTTGATCTCAAAATGGCGATATCACAGAAAATGCAATTTGAACACGGTTAAGGCCAAATACGATATGCTTGAATTTCGCGCCAAAATGGGCAAACAAAGTGAGACTTTTTTGTCTGCCCAGTCAAACTGATCATGTGGAAGTCACTGGCAAAAAAAAATGAAATTTCGGCAATCCTTGAACTCAAAATGACGATATCGCGGAAAATGCTATTTGAACACGATTTAGGCCAAATACGATATGCTTGAATTTTGCGCCAAAATGGGCAAACAAAGTGAGACTTTTTGTGTCTTCCCAGTCCAACTGATAACGTGAAAGACACTGGCATGAAAAAAAAAAGCGAAACTTCGGCAATCCTTGATCTTAAAATGGCGATATTGCGGAAAATGCAATTTGAACACGATTTAGGCCAAATACGATATGCTTAAATTTTACGCCAAAATAGGCAAACAAAGTGAGACTTTATTTCTGTCTGCCCAGTCCAACTGATCACGTGGAAGACACTGGCAAAAAAAATTGAAATTTCGGCAATCCTTGATCTCAAAATGGCGATATCGCGGAAAATGCTTTTTGATCACGATATAGGCCAAATACGATATGCTTGAATTTTGCGCCAAAATGGGCAAACAAAGTGAGACTTTTGTGTCTGCCCAGTCAAACTGATCATGTGGAAGTCATTGGCAAGAAAAAAAATTGAAATTTCGGCAATCCTTGATCTCAAAATGGCGATATCACGGAAAATGTAAGTTGAACACGGTTTAGGCCAAATACGATATGCTTGAATTTTGCACCAAAATGGGCAAACAAAGTGAGACTTTTTGTGTCTTCCCAGTCCAACTGATAACGTGAAAGACACTGACATGAAAAAAATGCGAAACTTCGGCAATCCTTGATCTTAAAATGGCGATATTGCGGAAAATGCAATTTGAACACGATTTAGGCCAAATACGATATGCTTAAATTTTACGCCAAAATAGGCAAACAAAGTGAGACTTTATTTCTGTCTGCCCAGTCCAACTGATAACGTGGAAGACACTGGCAAAAAAATTTGAAATTTCGGCAATCCTTGATCTCAAAATGGCGATATCACGGAAAATGCAATTTGAACACGATTTAGGCCAAATACGATATGCTTGAATTTTGCGCCAAAATGGGCAAACAAAGTGAGACTTTTTGTGTCTTCCCAGTCCAACTGATCACGTGAAAGACACTGGCATGAAAAAAATGCGAAACTTCGGCAATCCTTGATCTCAAAATGGCGATATCACGGAAAATGCAATTTGAACACGATTTAGGCCAAATACGATATGCTTGAATTTTGTGCCAAAATGGGCAAACAAAGTGAGACTTTTTTGTGTCTTCCCAGTCCAACTGATCACGTGAAAGACACTGGCATGAAAAAAATGCGAAACTTCGGCAATCCTTGATCTCAAAATGGCGATATCACGGAAAATGCAATTTGAACGATTTAGGCCAAATACGATATGCTTGAATTTTGCGCCAAAATGGGCAAACAAAGTGAGACTTTTTGTGTCTTCCCAGTCCAACTGATCACGTGAAAGACACTGGCATGAAACAATTTTGAAATTTGAAATTTCCGCAATCCTTGATCTCAAAATTGCGGTATCACGGAAAATGCAATTTGAACACGATTTAGGCCAAATACGATATGCTTGAATTTTGCGCCAAAATGGGCAAACAAAGTGAGACTTTTTGTGTCTTCCCAGTCCAACTGATCACGTGAAAGACACTGGCATGAAAAAAATGCGAAACTTCGGCAATCCTTGATCTTAAAATGGCGATATTGCGGAAAATGCAATTTGAACACGATTTAGGCCAAATACGATATGCTTAAATTTTACGCCAAAATAGGCAAACAAAGTGAGACTTTATTTCTGTCTGCCCAGTCCAACTGATCACGTGGAAGACACTGGCAAATGTTTTTTGAAATTTCGGCAATCCTTAATCTCAAAATGGCGATATCACGGAAAATGCAATTTGAACACGATTTAGGCCAAATACGATATGCTTAAATTTTGCGCCAAAATGGGCAAACAAAGTGAGACTTTTTTGTGTCTTCCCAGTCCAACTGATCACGTGAAAGACACTGGCATGAAAAAAATGCGAAACTTGGCAATCCTTGATCTTAAAATGGTGATATTGCAGAAAATGCAATTTGAACGCGATTTAGGCCAAATACGATATGCTTAAATTTTACGCCAAAATTGGCAAACAAAGTGAGACTTTATTTCTCAAAATGGCGATATCACGGAAAATGCAATTTGAACACGATTTAGGCCAAATACGATATGCTTGAATTTTGCGCCAAAATGGGCAAACAAAGTGAGACTTTTTTGTGTCTTCCCAGTCCAACTGATCACGTGAAAGACATTGGCATGAAAAAAATGCGAAACTTCGGCAATCCTTGATCTTAAAATGGCGATATTGCGGAAAATGCAATTTGAACACGATATAGGCCAAATACGATATGCTTAAATTTTACGCCAAAATAGACAAACAAAGTGAGACTTTATTTCTGTCTGCCCAGTCCAACTGATCACGTGGAAGAAACTGGCAATTTTTTTTTGGAAATTTCGGCAATCCTTGATCTCAAAATGGCGATATCACAGAAAATGCAATTTGAACACGGTTAAGGCCAAATACGATATGCTTGAATTTTGCGCCAAAATGGGCAAACAAAGTGAGACTTTTTTTGTCTGCCCAGTCAAACTGATCATGTGGAAGTCACTGGCAAAAAAAAATGAAATTTCGGCAATCCTTGAACTCAAAATGACGATATCGCGGAAAATGCTATTTGAACACGATTTAGGCCAAATACGATATGCTTGAATTTTGCGCCAAAATGGGCAAACAAAGTGAGACTTTTTTGTGTCTTCCCAGTCCAACTGATAACGTGAAAGACACTGGCATGAAAAAAAAAGCGAAACTTCGGCAATCCTTGATCTTAAAATGGCGATATTGCGGAAAATGCAATTTGAACACGATTTAGGCCAAATACGATATGCTTAAATTTTACGCCAAAATAGGCAAACAAAGTGAGACTTTATTTCTGTCTGCCCAGTCCAACTGATCACGTGGAAGACACTGGCAAAAAAATTTGAAATTTCGGCAATCCTTGATCTCAAAATGGCGATATCACGGAAAATGCAATTTGAACACGATTTAGGCCAAATACGATATGCTTAAATTTTGAGCCAAAATGGGCAAACAAAGTGACTTTTTGTGTCTGCCCAGTCCAACTGATCACGTGGAAGACACTGGCAAGAAAAAAAAATTGAAATTTCGGCAATCCTTGATCTCAAAATGGCGATATCACGGAAAATGCAATTTGAACACGATTTAGGCCAAATACGATATGCTTAAATTTTGCGCCAAAATGGGCAAACAAAGTGAGACTTTTTGTGTCTGCCCAGTCCAACTGATCACGTGGAAGACACTGGCAAGAAACAATTTTGAAATTTCGGCAATCCTTGATCTCAAAATGGCGATATCACGGAAAATGCAATTTGAACACGATTTAGGCCAAATACGATATGCTTGAATTTTGCGCCAAAATGGGCAAACAAAGTGAGACTTTTTTGTGTCTACCCAGTCCAACTGATCACGTGAAAGACACTGGCAAGAAAAAAATGCGAAACTTCGGTAATCCTTGAACCCAAAATGGCGATATCGCGGAAAATGCTTTTGATCACGATATAGGCCAAATACGATATGCTTGAATTTTGCGCCAAAATGGGCAAACAAAGTGAGACTTTTTGTGTCTGCCCAGTCAAACTGATCATGTGGAAGTCATTGGCAAGAAAAAAAATTGAAATTTCGGCAATCCTTGATCTCAAAATGGCGATATCACGGAAAATGTAAGTTGAACACGGTTTAGGCCAAATACGATATGCTTGAATTTTGCACCAAAATGGGCAAACAAAGTGAGACTTTTTTGTGTCTGCCCAGTCTATCTGATTACGTGGAAGACACTGGCAAGAAAAAAAATGAAATTTCGGCAATCCTTGAACTCAAAATGACGATATCGCGGAAAATGCTATTTGAACACGATTTAGGCCAAATACGATATGCTTGAATTTTGCGCCAAAATGGGCAAACAAAGTGAGACTTTTTGTGTCTTCCCAGTCCAACTGATAACGTGAAAGACACTGACATGAAAAAAAATGCGAAACTTCGGCAATCCTTGATCTTAAAATGGCGATATTGCGGAAAATGCAATTTGAACACGATTTAGGCCAAATACGATATGCTTAAATTTTACGCCAAAATAGGCAAACAAAGTGAGACTTTATTTCTGTCTGCCCAGTCAACTGATCACGTGGAAGACACTGGCAAACAAAATTTGAAATTTCGGCAATCCTTGATCTCAAAATGGCGATATCACGGAAAATGCAATTTGAACACGATTTAGGCCAAATACGATATGCTTGAATTTTGCGCCAAAATGGGCAAACAAAGTGAGACTTTTTGTGTCTTCCCAGTCCAACTGATCACGTGAAAGACACTGGCATGAAAAAATGCGAAACTTCGGCAATCCTTGATCTTAAAATGGCGATATTGCGGAAAATGCAATTTGAACGCGATTTAGGTCAAATACGATATGCTTAAATTTTACGCCAAAATAGGCAAACAAAGTGAGACTTTATTTCTCAAAATGGCGATATCACGGAAAATGCAATTTGAACACGATTTAGGCCAAATACGATATGCTTGAATTTTGCGCCAAAATGGGCAAACAAAGTGAGACTTTTTGTGTCTGCCCAGTCAAACTGATCATGTGGAAGTCACTGGCAAGAAAAAAATTTGAAATTTCGGCAATCCTTGATCTCAAAATGGCGATATCACGGAAAATGCAATTTGAACACGGTTTAGGCCAAATACGATATGCTTGAATTTTGCGCCAAAATGGGCAAACAATATGAGACTTTTTGTGTGTCTGCCCAGTCCATCTGATCACGTGGAAGGCACTGGCAAGAAACAATTGTGAAATTTTGGCAGTCCTTGATCTCACAATGGTGATATCACGGAAAATGTAAGTTGAACACGGTTTAGGCCAAATACGATATGCTTGAATTTTGCACCAAAATGGGCAAACAAAGTGAGACTTTTTGTGTCTGCCCAGTCTATCTGATTACGTGGAAGACACTGGCAAGAAAAAAAAATGAAATTTCGGCAATCCTTGAACTCAAAATGACGATATCGCGGAAAATGCTATTTGAACACGATTTAGGCCAAATACGATATGCTTAAATTTTACGCCAAAATAGGCATACAAAAAAGTGAGACTTTATTTCTGTCTGCCCAGTCCAACTGATCACGTGGAAGACACTGGCAAGAAACAATTTTGAAATTTCGGCAATCCTTGATCTCAAAATGGCGATATCACGGAAAATGCAATTTGAACACGATTTAGGCCAAATACGATATGCTTAAATTTTACGCCAATATGGTCAAACAATGTTATTCTTTTTTGTGTCTACCCAGTCCAACTGATCACGTGGAAGACACTGGTAAGAACAAAATTTGAAATTTCGGCAATCCTTGATCTCAAAATGGCGATTTCACGGAAAATGTAAGTTGAACACGATTTAGACCAAATACGATATGCTTGAATTTTGCGCCAAAATGAGCAAACAAAGTGAGACTTTTTTTGTCTGCCCAGTCAAACTGATCATGTGGAAGTCACTGGCAAGAAAAAAATTTGAAATTTCGGCAATCCTTGATCTCAAAATGGCGATATCACGGAAAATGTAATTTGAACACGATTTAGGCCAAATACGATATGCTTGAATTTTGCGCCAAAATGGGCAAACAATGTGTGACTTTTTTTGTGTGTCTGCCCAGTCCATCTGATCACGTGGAATGCACTGGCAAGAAACAATTTTGAAATTTCGGCAGTCCTTGATCTCACAATGGTGATATCACGGAAAATGTAAGTTGAACACGGTTTAGGCCAAATACGATATGCTTGAATTTTGCGCCAAAATGGGCAAACAAAGTGAGACTTTTTTGTGTCTGCCCAGTCCAACTGATCACGTGGAAGACACTGGCAAGAAACAATTTTGACATTTATCCTTGATCTCAAAATGGCGATATCACGGAAAATGCAATTTGAACACGATTTAGGGCAAATACGATATGCTTGAATTTTGCGCCAAAATGGGCAAACAAAGTGAGACTTTTTGTGTCTCCCCAGTCCAACTGATCACGTGAAAGACACTGGCAAGAAAAAAATGCGAAACTTCGGTAATCCTTGAACTCAAAATGGCGATATCGCGGAAAATGCTATTTGATCACGATATAGGCCAAATACGATATGCTTGAATTTTGCGCCAAAATGGGCAAACAAAGTGAGACTTTTTGTGTCTACCCAGTCCAACTGATCACGTGGAAGACACTGGCAAGAAAAAAAAATGCGAAACTTCGGTAATCCTTGAACCCAAAATGGCGATATCGCGGAAAATGCTTTTTGATCACGATATAGGCCAAATACGATATGCTTGAATTTTGCGCCAAAATGGGCAAACAAAGTGAGACTTTTTGTGTCTGCCCAGTCAAACTGATCATGTGGAAGTCATTGGCAAGAAAAAAATTGAAATTTCGGCAATCCTTGATCTCAAAATGGCGATATCACGGAAAATGTAAGTTGAACACGATTTAGGCCAAATACGATATGCTTGAATTTTGCGCCAAAATGGGCAAACAATGTGTGACTTTTTGTGTGTCTGCCCAGTCCATCTGATCACGTGGAATGCACTGGCAAGAAACAATTTTAAAATTTCGGCAGTCCTTGATCTCACAATGGTGATATCACGGAAAATGTAAGTTGAACACGGTTTAGGCCAAATACGATATGCTTAAATTTTGCGCCAAAATGGGCAAACAAAGTGAGACTTTTTGTGTCTGCCCAGTCCAACTGATCACGTGGAAGACACTGGCAAGAAACAATTTTGACATTTATCCTTGATCTCAAAATGGCGATATCACGGAAAATGCAATTTGAACACGATTTAGGGCAAATACGATATGCTTGAATTTTGCGCCAAAATGGGCAAACAAAGTGAGACTTTTTTGTGTCTTCCCAGTCCAACTGATCACGTGAAAGACACTGGCATGAAACAATTTTGAAATTTCGGCAATCCTTGATCTCAAAATGGCGATATCACGGAAAATGCAATTTGAACACGATTTAGGCCAAATACGATATGCTTGAATTTTGCGCCAAAATGGGCAAACAAAGTGAGACTTTTTTTGTGTCTTCCCAGTCCAACTGATCACGTGAAAGACACTGGCATGAAAAAAATGCGAAACTTCGGCAATCCTTGATCTTAAAATGGCGATATTGCGGAAAATGCAATTTGAACACGATTTAGGCCAAATACGATATGCTTAAATTTTACGCCAAAATAGGCAAACAAAGTGAGACTTTATTTCTGTCTGCCCAGTCCAACTGATCACGTGGAAGACACTGGCAAATGTTTTTGAAATTTCGGCAATCCTTAATCTCAAAATGGCGATATCACGGAAAATGCAATTTGAACACGATTTAGGCCAAATACGATATGCTTAAATTTTGCGCCAAAATGGGCAAACAAAGTGAGACTTTTTGTGTCTTCCCAGTCCAACTGATCACGTGAAAGACACTGGCATGAAAAAAATGCGAAACTTCGGCAATCCTTGATCTTAAAATGGTGATATTGCAGAAAATGCAATTTGAACGCGATTTAAGCCAAATACGATATGCTTAAATTTTACGCCAAAATAGGCAAACAAAGTGAGACTTTATTTCTCAAAATGGCGATATCGTGGAAAATGCAATTTGAACACGATTTAGGCCAAATACGATATGCTTGAATTTTGCGCCAAAATGGGCAAACAAAGTGAGACTTTTTTGTGTCTTCCCAGTCCAACTGATCACGTGAAAGACATTGGCATGAAAAAAATGCGAAACTTCGGCAATCCTTGATCTTAAAATGGCGATATTGCGGAAAATGCAATTTGAACACGATATAGGCCAAATACGATATGCTTAAATTTTACGCCAAAATAGACAAACAAAGTGAGACTTTATTTCTGTCTGCCCAGTCCAACTGATCACGTGGAAGAAACTGGCAATTTTTTTTTGGAAATTTCGGCAATCCTTGATCTCAAAATGGCGATATCACAGAAAATGCAATTTGAACACGGTTAAGGCCAAATACGATATGCTTGAATTTTGCGCCAAAATGGGCAAACAAAGTGAGACTTTTTGTCTGCCCAGTCAAACTGATCATGTGGAAGTCACTGGCAAAAAAAAATGAAATTTCGGCAATCCTTGAACTCAAAATGACGATATCGCGGAAAATGCTATTTGAACACGATTTAGGCCAAATACGATATGCTTGAATTTTGCGCCAAAATGGGCAAACAAAGTGAGACTTTTTGTGTCTTCCCAGTCCAACTGATAACGTGAAAGACACTGGCATGAAAAAAAAGCGAAACTTCGGCAATCCTTGATCTTAAAATGGCGATATTGCGGAAAATGCAATTTGAACACGATTTAGGCCAAATACGATATGCTTAAATTTTACGCCAAAATAGGCAAACAAAGTGAGACTTTATTTCTGTCTGCCCAGTCCAACTGATCACGTGGAAGACACTGGCAAAAAAAATTTGAAATTTCGGCAATCCTTGATCTCAAAATGGCGATATCACGGAAAATGCAATTTGAACACGATTTAGGCCAAATACGATATGCTTAAATTTTGAGCCAAAATGGGCAAACAAAGTGACTTTTTTGTGTCTGCCCAGTCCAACTGATCACGTGGAAGACACTGGCAAGAAAAAAATTGAAATTTCGGCAATCCTTGATCTCAAAATGGCGATATCACGGAAAATGCAATTTGAACACGATTTAGGCCAAATACGATATGCTTAAATTTTGCGCCAAAATGGGCAAACAAAGTGAGACTTTTTGTGTCTGCCCAGTCCAACTGATCACGTGGAAGACACTGGCAAGAAACAATTTTGAAATTTCGGCAATCCTTGATCTCAAAATGGCGATATCACGGAAAATGCAATTTGAACACGATTTAGGCCAAATACGATATGCTTGAATTTTGCGCCAAAATGGGCAAACAAAGTGAGACTTTTTTGTGTCTGCCCAGTCCAACTGATCACGTGAAAGACACTGGCAAGAAAAAAAAAAAGCGAAATTTCGGCAATCCTTGATCTCAAAATGGCGATATCACGGAAAATGCAATTTGAACACGATTTAGGCCAAATACGATATGCTTGAATTTTGCGCCAAAATGGGCAAACAAAGTGAGACTTTTTGTGTCTGCCCAGTCCAACTGATCACGTGGAAGACACTGGCAAGAAATAATTTTGAAATTTCGGCAATCCTTGATCTCAAAATGGCGATATCACGGAAAATGCAATTTGAACACGATTTAGGCCAAATACGATATGCTTGAATTTTGCGCCAAAATGGGCAAACAAAGTGAGACTTTTTGTGTCTTCCCAGTCCAACTGATCACGTGAAAGACACTGGCATGAAAAAAAATGCGAAACTTCGGCAATCCTTGATCTTAAAATGGCGATATTGCGGAAAATGCAATTTGAACACGATTTAGGCCAAATACGATATGCTTAAATTTTACGCCAAAATAGGCAAACAAAGTGAGACTTTATTTCTGTCTGCCCAGTCCAACTGATCACGTGGAAGACACTGGCAAATGTTTTTTGAAATTTCGGCAATCCTTGATCTCAAAATGGCGATATCACGGAAAATGCAATTTGAACACGATTTAGGCCAAATACGATATGCTTAAATTTTGCGCCAAAATGGGCAAACAAAGTGAGACTTTTTGTGTCTTCCCAGTCCAACTGATCACGTGAAAGACACTGGCATGAAAAAAAATGCGAAACTTCGGCAATCCTTGATCTTAAAATGGTGATATTGCAGAAAATGCAATTTGAACGCGATTTAAGCCAAATACGATATGCTTAAATTTTACGCCAAAAAATAGGCAAACAAAGTGAGACTTTATTTCTCAAAATGGCGATATCGTGGAAAATGCAATTTGAACACGATTTAGGCCAAATACGATATGCTTGAATTTTGCGCCAAAATGGGCAAACAAAGTGAGACTTTTTGTGTCTTCCCAGTCAACTGATCACGTGAAAGACATTGGCATGAAAAAAAAATGCGAAACTTCGGCAATCCTTGATCTTAAAATGGCGATATTGCGGAAAATGCAATTTGAACACGATATAGGCCAAATACGATATGCTTAAATTTTACGCCAAAATAGACAAACAAAGTGAGACTTTATTTCTGTCTGCCCAGTCCAACTGATCACGTGGAAGAAACTGGCAATTTTTTTTTGAAATTTCGGCAATCCTTGATCTCAAAATGGCGATATCACGGAAAATGCAATTTGAACACGGTTTAGGCCAAATACGATATGCTTGAATTTTGCGCCAAAATGGGCAAACAAAGTGAGACTTTTTGTTTTTGGCCAATCAAACTGATCATGTGGAAGTCACTGGCAAAAAAAAATGAAATTTCGGCAATCCTTGATCTCAAAATGACGATATCGCGGAAAATGCAATTTGAACACGATTTAGGCCAAATACGATATGCTTGAATTTTGCGCCAAAATGGGCAAACAAAGTGAGACTTTTTGTGTCTTCCCAGTCCAACTGATAACGTGAAAGACACTGGCATGAAAAAAAATTTTGAAACTTCGGCAATCCTTGATCTTAAAATGGCGATATTGCGGAAAATGCAATTTGAACACGATTTAGGCCAAATACGATATGCTTAAATTTTACGCCAAAATAGGCAAACAAAGTGAGACTTTATTTCTGTCTGCCCAGTCCAACTGATCACGTGGAAGACACTGGCAAAAAAAATTTGAAATTTCGGCAATCCTTGATCTCAAAATGGCGATATCACGGAAAATGCAATTTGAACACGATTTAGGCCAAATACGATATGCTTAAATTTTGAGCCAAAATGGGCAAACAAAGTGACTTTTTTGTGTCTGCCCAGTCCAACTGATCACGTGGAAGACACTGGCAAGAAAAAAAATTGAAATTTCGGCAATCCTTGATCTCAAAATGGCGATATCACGGAAAATGCAATTTGAACACGATTTAGGCCAAATACGATATGCTTAAATTTTGCGCCAAAATGGGCAAACAAAGTGAGACTTTTTGTGTCTGCCCAGTCCAACTGATCACGTGGAAGACACTGGCAAGAAACAAATTTGAAATTTCGGCAATCCTTGATCTCAAAATGGCGATATCACGGAAAATGCAATTTGAACACGATTTAGGCCAAATACGATATGCTTGAATTTTGCGCCAAAATGGGCAAACAAAGTAAGACTTTTTGTGTCTTCCCAGTCCAACTGATCACGTGAAAGACACTGGCATGAAAAAAAAAAGCGAAATTTCGGCAATCCTTGATCTCAAAATGGCGATATCGCAGAAAATGCAATTTGAACACGATTTAGGCCAAATACGATATTATGCTTGAATTTTGCGCCAAAATGGGCAAACAAAGTCAGACTTTTTTGTGTCTGCCCAGTCCAACTGATCACGTGAAGACACTGGCAAGAAACAATTTTGAAATTTCGGCAATCCTTGATCTCAAAATGGCGATATCACGGAAAATGCAATTTGAACACGATTTAGGCCAAATACGATATGCTTGAATTTTGCGCCAAAATGGGCAAACAAAGTGAGACTTTTTGTGTCTTCCCAGTCCAACTGATCACGTGAAAGACACTGGCATGAAAAAAATGCGAAACTTCGGCAATCCTTGATCTTAAAATGGCGATATTGCGGAAAATGCAATTTGAACACGATTTAGGCCAAATACGATATGCTTAAATTTTACGCCAAAATAGGCAAACAAAGTGAGACTTTATTTCTGTCTGCCCAGTCCAACTGATCACGTGGAAGACACTGGCAAGAAACAATTTTGAGATCTCGGCAATCCTTAATCTCAAAATGGCGATATCACGGAAAATGCAATTTGAACACGATTTAGGCCAAATACGATATGCTTGAATTTTGCGCCAAAATGGGCAAACAAAGTGAGACTTTTTTTGTGTCCGCCCAGTCCAACTGATCATGTGGAAGACACTGGCAAGAAAAAAAATGCGAAACTTCGGCAATCCTTGATCTCAAAATGGTGATATCACGGAAAATGCAATTTGAACACGATTTAGGCCAAATACGATATGCTTAAATTTTGCGCCAAAATAGGCAAACAAAGTGAGACTTTATTTCTCAAAATGCGATATCGGAAAATGCAATTTGAACACGATTTAGGCCAAATACGATATGCTTGAATTTTGCGCCAAAAGGGGCAAGCAAAGTGAGACTTTTTTTTGTGTCTTCCCAGTCCAACTGATCACGTGAAAAGACATTGGCATGAAAAAAATGCGAAACTTCGGCAATCCTTGATCTCAAAATGGCGATATTGCGGAAAATGCAATTTGAACACGATTTAGGCCAAATACGATATGCTTAAATTTTACGCCAAAATAGGCAAACAAAGTGAGACTTTATTTCTGTCTGCCCAGTCCAACTGATCACGTGGAAGACACTGGCTGGCCAGAAAAAAAATTGAAGATTTCGGCAATCCTTGATCTCAAAATGGCGATATCACAGAAAATGCAATTTGAACACGATTAAGGCCAAATACGATATGCTTGAATTTTGCGCCAAAATGGGCAAACAAAGTGAGACTTTTTTGTGTCTGCCCAGTCAAACTGATCATGTGGAAGTCACTGGCAAAAAAAAATGAAATTTCGGCAATCCTTGAACTCAAAATGACGATATCACGGAAAATGCTATTTGAACACGATTTAGGCCAAATACGATATGCTTGAATTTTGCGCCAAAATGGGCAAACAAAGTGAGACTTTTTGTGTCTTCCCAGTCCAACTGATAACGTGAAAGACACTGGCATGAAAAAAAAAGCGAAACTTCGGCAATCGTTGATCTTAAAATCGCGATATTGCGGAAAATGCAATTTGAACACGATTTAGGCCAAATACGATATGCTTAAATTTTACGCCAAAATAGGCAAACAAAGTGAGACTTTATTTCTGTCTGCCCAGTCCAACTGATCACGTGGAAGACACTGGCAAAAAAAATTTGAAATTTCGGCAATCCTTGATCTCAAAATGGCGATATCACGGAAAATGCAATTTGAACACGATTTAGGCCAAATACGATATGCTTGAATTTTGCGCCAAAATGGGCAAACAAAGTGAGACTCTTTTGTGTCTTCCCAGTCCAACTGATCACGTGAAAGACACTGGCAGAAAAAAATGCGAAACTTCGGCAATCCTTGATCTTAAAATGGCGATATTGCGGAAAATGCAATTTGAACACGATTTAGGCCAAATACGATATGCTTAAATTTTGCGCCAAAATGGGCAAACAAAGTGAGACTTTTTTGTGTCTGCCCAGTCCAACTGATCACGTGGAAGACACTGGCAAGAAAAATTTTGAAATTTCGGCAATTATTGATCTCAAATGGCGATATCACGGAAAATGCAATTTGAACACGATTTAGGCCAAATACGATATGCTTGAATTTTGCGCCAAAATGGGCAAACAAAGTCAGACTTTTTTGTGTCTACCCAGTCCAACTGATCACGTGAAAGACACTGGCAAGAAAAAAATGCGAAACTTCGGTAATCCTTGAACCCAAAATGGCGATATCGCGGAAAATGCTTTTTTGATCACGATTAGGCCAAATACGATATGCTTGAATTTTGCGCCAAAATGGGCAAACAAAGTGAGACTTTTTGTGTCTGCCCAGTCAAACTGATCATGTGGAAGTCATTGGCATGAAAAAAAATTGAAATTTCGGCAATCCTTGATCTCAAAATGGCGATATCACGGAAAATGTAAGTTGAACACGGTTTAGGCCAAATACGATATGCTTGAATTTTGCACCAAAATGGGCAAACAAAGTGAGACTTTTTTGTGTCTGCCCAGTCTATCTGATTACGTGGAAGACACTGGCAAGAAAAAAGAATGAAATTTCGGCAATCCTTGAACTCAAAATGACGATATCGCGGAAAATGCAAGTTGAACACGATTTAGGCCAAATACGATATGCTTAAATTTTACGCCAAAATAGGCAAACAAAGTGAGACTTTATTTCTGTCTGCCCAGTCCAACTGATCACGTGGAAGACACTGGCAAAAAAAAAAATTGAAATTTCGGCAATCCTTGATCTCAAAATGGCGATATCACGGAAAATGCAATTTGAACACGATTTAGGCCAAATACGATATGCTTGAATTTTGCGCCAAAATGGGCAAACAAAGTGAGACTTTTTGTGTCTTCCCAGTCCAACTGATCACGTGAAAGACACTGGCATGAAACAATTTTGAAATTTCGGCAATCCTTGATCTCAAAATGGCGATATCACGGAAAATGCAATTTGAACACGATTTAGGCCAAATACGATATGCTTGAATTTTGCGCCAAAATGGGCAAACAAAGTGAGACTTTTTGTGTCTTCCCAGTCCAACTGATCACGTGAAAGACACTGGCATGAAAAAAATGCGAAACTTCGGCAATCCTTGATCTTAAAATGGCGATATTGCGGAAAATGCAATTTGAACACGATTTAGGCCAAATACGATATGCTTAAATTTTACGCCAAAATAGGCAAACAAAGTGAGACTTTATTTCTGTCTGCCCAGTCCAACTGATCACGTGGAAGACACTGGCAAGAAAAATTTTGAAATTTCGGCAATCCTTGAACTCAAAATGACGATATCGCGGAAAATGCTATTTGAACACGATTTAGGCCAAATACGATATGCTTGAATTTTGCGCCAAAATGGGCAAACAAAGTGAGACTTTTTTTGTGTCTTCCCAGTCCAACTGATAACGTGAAAGACACTGACATGAAAAAAAATGCGAAACTTCGGCAATCCTTGATCTTAAAATGGCGATATTGCGGAAAATGCAATTTGAACACGATTTAGGCCAAATACGATATGCTTAAATTTTACGCCAAAATAGGCAAACAAAGTGAGACTTTATTTCTGTCTGCCCAGTCCAACTGATCACGTGGAAGACACTGGCAAGAAAAAAATTGAAATTTCGGCAATCCTTGATCTCAAAATGGCGATATCACGGAAAATGCAATTTGAACACGATTTAGGCCAAATACGATATGCTTGAATTTTGCGCCAAAATGGGCAAACAAAGTGAGACTTTTTGTGTCTGCCCAGTCCAACTGATCACGTGAAAGACACTGGCAAGAAACAATTTTGAAATTTCGGCAATCCTTGATCTCAAAATGGCGATATCACGGAAAATGCAATTTGAACACGATTTAGGCCAAATACGATATGCTTGAATTTTGCGCC
Source organism: Amphiura filiformis (assembly GCF_039555335.1). NCBI lineage: Eukaryota > Metazoa > Echinodermata > Ophiuroidea > Amphilepidida > Amphiuridae > Amphiura > Amphiura filiformis. Next base: position 11,537,820 of record NC_092631.1, read on the forward strand.
AAAATGGGCAAACAAAGTGAGACTCTTTTGTGTCTTCCCAGTCCAACTGATCACGTGAAAGACACTGGCATGAAAAAAATGCGAAACTTCGGCAATCCTTGATCTTAAAATGGCGATATTGCGGAAAATGCAATTTGAACACGATTTAGGCCAAATACGATATGCTTAAATTTTACGCCAAAATAGGCAAACAAAGTGAGACTTTATTTGTGTCTGCCCAGTCCAACTGATCACGTGGAAGACACTGGCAAAAATTTTTTGAAATTTCGGCAATCCTTGATCTCAAAATGGCGATATCACGGAAAATGCAATTTGAACACGATTTAGGCCAAATACGATATGCTTGAATTTTGCGCCAAAATGGGCAAACAAAGTGAGACTTTTTTGTGTCTTCCCAGTCCAACTGATCACGTGAAAGACACTGGCATGAAAAAAATTGAAATTTCGGCAATCCTTGATCTCAAAATGGCGATATCACGGAAAATGCAATTTGAACACGATTTAGGCCAAATACGATATGCTTGAATTTTGCGCCAAAATGGGCAAACAAAGTGAGACTTTTTTGTGTCTTCCCAGTCCAACTGATCACGTGAAAGACACTGGCATGAAACAATTTTGAAATTTCGGCAATCCTTGATCTCAAAATGGCGATATCACGGAAAATGCAATTTGAACACGATTTAGGCCAAATACGATATGCTTGAATTTTGCGCCAAAATGGGCAAACAAAGTGAGACTTTTTGTGTCTTCCCAGTCCAACTGATCACGTGAAAGACACTGGCATGAAAAAAATGCGAAACTTCGGCAATCCTTGATCTTAAAATGGCGATATTGCGGAAAATGCAATTTGAACACGATTTAGGCCAAATACGATATGCTTAAATTTTACGCCAAAATAGGCAAACAAAGTGAGACTTTATTTCTGTCTGCCCAGTCCAACTGATCACGTGGAAGACACTGGCAAATGTTTCCTGTAATTTCGGCAATCCTTAATCTCAAAATGGCGATATCACGGAAAATGCAATTTGAACACGATTTAGGCCAAATACGATATGCTTAAATTTTGCGCCAAAATGGGCAAACAAAGTGAGACTTTTTGTGTCTTCCCAGTCCAACTGATCACGTGAAAGACACTGGCATGAAAAAAATGCGAAACTTCGGCAATCCTTGATCTTAAAAATTGATATTGCAGAAAATGCAATTTGAACGCGATTTAGGCCAAATACGATATGCTTAAATTTTACGCCAAAATAGGCAAACAAAGTGAGACTTTATTTATCAAAATGGCGATATCACGGAAAATGCAATTTGAACACGATTTAGGCCAAATACGATATGCTTGAATTTTGCGCCAAAATGGGCAAACAAAGTGAGACTTTTTTGTGTCTTCCCAGTCCAACTGATCACGTGAAAGACATTGGCATGAAAAAAATGCGAAACTTCGGCAATCCTTGATCTTAAAATGGCGATATTGCGGAAAATGCAATTTGAACACGATTTAGGCCAAATACGATATGCTTAAATTTTACGCCAAAATAGGCAAACAAAGTGAGACTTTATTTCTGTCTGCCCAGTCCAACTGATCACGTGGAAGAAACTGGCAATTTTTTTGGAAATTTCGGCAATCCTTGATCTCAAAATGGCGATATCACAGAAAATGCAATTTGAACACGGTTAAGGCCAAATACGATATGCTTGAATTTTGCGCCAAAATGGGCAAACAAAGTGAGACTTTTTTGTCTGCCCAGTCAAACTGATCATGTGGAAGTCACTGGCAAAAAAAAATGAAATTTCGGCAATCCTTGAACTCAAAATGACGATATCGCGGAAAATGCTATTTGAACACGATTTAGGCCAAATACGATATGCTTGAATTTTGCGCCAAAATGGGCAAACAAAGTGAGACTTTTTTGTGTCTTCCCAGTCCAACTGATAACGTGAAAGACACTGGCATGAAAAAAAAAGCGAAACTTCGGCAATCCTTGATCTTAAAATGGCGATATTGCGGAAAATGCAATTTGAACACGATTTAGGCCAAATACGATATGCTTAAATTTTACGCCAAAATAGGCAAACAAAGTGAGACTTTATTTCTGTCTGCCCAGTCCAACTGATCACGTGGAAGACACTGGCAAAAAAAATTTGAAATTTCGGCAATCCTTGATCTCAAAATGGCGATATCACGGAAAATGCAATTTGAACACGATTTAGGCCAAATACGATATGCTTGAATTTTGCGCCAAAATGGGCAAACAAAGTGAGACTTTTTTGTGTCTGCCCAGTCAAACTGATCACGTGGAAGTCACTGGCAAGAAAAAAATTTGAAATTTCGGCAATCCTTGATCTCAAAATGGCGATATCACGGAAAATGCAATTTGAACACGATTTAGGCCAAATACGATATGCTTGAATTTTGCGCCAAAATGGGCAAACAAAGTGAGACTTTTTTGTGTCTGCCCAGTCCAACTGATCATGTGGAAGACACTGGCATGAAAAAAATGCGAAATTTCGGCAATCCTTGATCTCAAAATGGCGATATCACGGAAAATGCAATTTGAACACGATTTAGGCCAAATACGATATGCTTAAATTTTACGCCAAAATAGGCAAACAAAGTGAGACTTTATTTCTGTCTGCCCAGTCCAACTGATCACGTGGAAGACACTGGCAAAAAATTTGAAATTTCGGCAATCCTTGATCTCAAAATGGCGATATCACGGAAAATGCAATTTGAACACGATTTAGGCCAAATACGATATGCTTGAATTTTGCGCCAAAATGGGCAAACAAAGTGAGACTTTTTGTGTCTTCCCAGTCCAACTGATCACGTGAAAGACACTGGCATGAAAAAAATGCGAAACTTCGGCAATCCTTGATCTCAAAATGGCGATATCACGGAAAATGCAATTTGAACACGATTTAGGCCAAATACGATATGCTTGAATTTTGCGCCAAAATGGGCAAACAAAGTGAGACTTTTTTGTGTCTTCCCAGTCCAACTGATCACGTGAAAGACACTGGCATGAAAAAAAATGCGAAACTTCGGCAATCCTTGATCTAAAATGGCGATATTGCGGAAAATGCAATTTGAACACGATTTAGGCCAAATACGATATGCTTAAATTTTACGCCAAAATAGGCAAACAAAGTGAGACTTTATTTCTGTCTGCCCAGTCCAACTGATCACGTGGAAGACACTGGCAAGAAACAATTTTGAAATTTCGGCAATCCTTGAACTCAAAATGACGATATCGCGGAAAATGCAATTTGAACACGATTTAGGCCAAATACGATATGCTTGAATTTTGCGCCAAAATGGGCAAACAAAGTGAGACTTTTTGTGTCTTCCCAGTCCAACTGATCACGTGAAAGACACTGGCATGAAAAAAAAAGCGAAACTTCGGCAATCCTTGATCTTAAAATGGCGATATTGCGGAAAATGCAATTTGAACACGATTTAGGCCAAATACGATATGCTTAAATTTTACGCCAAAATAGGCAAACAAAGTGAGACTTTATTTCTGTCTGCCCAGTCCAACTGATCACGTGGAAGACACTGGCAAAAAAAATTTGAAATTTCGGCAATCCTTGATCTCAAAATGGCGATATCGCGGAAAATGCAATTTGAACACGATTTAGGCCAAATACGATATGCTTGAATTTTGCGCCAAAATGGGCAAACAAAGTGAGACTTTTTGTGTCTGCCCAGTCAAACTGATCATGTGGAAGTCACTGGCAAGAAAAAAAAATTGAAATTTCGGCAATCCTTGATCTCAAAATGGCGATATCACGGAAAATGCAATTTGAACACGATTTAGGCCAAATACGATATGCTTGAATTTTGCGCCAAAATGGGCAAACAAAGTGAGACTTTTTTGTTTTGTCCAAGTCAAATTGTTATGGTGAAAGACATTGGCATGAAAAAAATTGAAACTTCGGCAATCCTTGATCTAAAATGGCGATATTGCGGAAAATGCAATTTGAACACGATTTAGGCCAAATACGATATGCTTAAATTTTACGCCAAAATAGGCAAACAAAGTGAGACTTTATTTCTGTCTGCCCAGTCCAACTGATCACGTGGAAGAAACTGGCAATTTTTTTTTGGAAATTTCGGCAATCCTTGATCTCAAAATGGCGATATCACAGAAAATGCAATTTGAACACGGTTAAGGCCAAATACGATATGCTTGAATTTTGCGCCAAAATGGGCAAACAAAGTGAGACTTTTTTTGTCTGCCCAGTCAAACTAATCATGTGGAAGTCACTGGCAAGAAAAAAAAATGAAATTTCGGCAATCCTTGAACTCAAAATGACGATATCGCGGAAAATGCTATTTGAACACGATTTAGGCCAAATACGATATGCTTGAATTTTGCGCCAAAATGGGCAAACAAAGTGAGACTTTTTGTGTCTTCCCAGTCCAACTGATAACGTGAAAGACACTGGCATGAAAAAAAAAAAGCGAAACTTCGGCAATCCTTGAGCTTAAAATGGCGATATTGCGGAAAATGCAATTTGAACACGATTTAGGCCAAATACGATATGCTTAAATTTTACGCCAAAATAGGCAAACAAAGTGAGACTTTATTTCTGTCTGCCCAGTCCAACTGATCACGTGGAAGACACTGGCAAAAAAAAATTGAAATTTCGGCAATCCTTGATCTCAAAATGGCGATATCGCGGAAAATCTTTTGATCACGATATAGGCCAAATACGATATGCTTGAATTTTGCGCCAAAATGGGCAAACAAAGTGAGACTTTTTGTGTCTGCCCAGTCAAACTGATCATGTGGAAGTCATTGGCAAGAAAAAAAATTGAAATTTCGGCAATCCTTGATCTCAAAATGGCGATATCACGGAAAATGTAAGTTGAACACGATTTAGGCCAAATACGATATGCTTGAATTTTGCGCCAAAATGGGCAAACAAAGTGAGACTTTTTGTGTCTTCCCAGTCCAACTGATAACGTGAAAGACACTGACATGAAAAAAAATGCGAAACTTCGGCAATCCTTGATCTTAAAATGGCGATATTGCGGAAAATGCAATTTGAACACGATTTAGGCCAAATACGATATGCTTAAATTTTACGCCAAAATAGGCAAACAAAGTGAGACTTTATTTCTGTCTGCCCAGTCCAACTGATCACGTGGAAGACACTGGCAAAAAAAATTTGAAATTTCGGCAATCCTTGATCTCAAAATGGCGATATCACGGAAAATGCAATTTGAACACGATTTAGGCCAAATACGATATGCTTGAATTTTGCGCCAAAATGGGCAAACAAAGTGAGACTTTTTGTGTCTCCCAGTCCAACTGATCACGTGAAAGACACTGGCAAGAAAAAATGAAACTTCGGCAATCCTTGATCTCAAAATGGCGATATCACGGAAAATGCAATTTGAACACGATTTAGGCCAAATACGATATGCTTGAATTTTGCGCCAAAATGGGCAAACAAAGTGAGACTTTTTTGTGTCTTCCCAGTCCAACTGATCACGTGAAAGACACTGGCATGAAAAAAATGCGGAACTTCGGCAATCCTTGATCTTCCGATGGCGATATTGCGGAAAATGCAATTTGAACACGATTTAGGCCAAATACGATATGCTTGAATTTTGCGCCAAAATAGGCAAACAAAGTGAGACTTTATTTCTGTCTGCCCAGTCCAACTGATCACGTGGAAGACACTGGCAAGAAAAAAATGAAATTTCGGCAATCCTTGAACTCAAAATGACGATATCGCGGAAAATGCTATTTGAACACGATTTAGGCCAAATACGATATGCTTGAATTTTGCGCCAAAATGGGCAAACAAAGTGAGACTTTTTTGTGTCTTCCCAGTCCAACTGATAACGTGGAAGACACTGGCAAAAAAAAAAGTTGAAATTTCGGCAATCCTTGATCTAAAATGGCGATATCACGGAAAATGCAATTTGAACACGATTTAGGCCAAATACGATATGCTTAAATTTTACGCCAAAATAGGCAAACAAAGTGAGACTTTATTTCTGTCTGCCCAGTCCAACTGATCACGTGGAAGACACTGGCAAAAAAAATTGAAATTTCGGCAATCCTTGATCTCAAAATGGCGATATCACGGAAAATGCAATTTGAACACGATTTAGGCCAAATACGATATGCTTGAATTTTGCGCCAAAATGGGCAAACAAAGTGAGACTTTTTTGTGTCTACCCAGTTCAACTGATCACGTGGAAGACACTGGCAAGAAAAAAAATTGAAATTTCGGCAATCCTTGATCTCAAAATGGCGATATCACGGAAAATGCAATTTGAACACGATTTAGGCCAAATACGATATGCTTGAATTTTGCGCCAAAATGGGCAAACAAAGTGAGACTTTTTTGTGTCTCCCAGTCCAACTGATCACGTGAAAGACACTGGCATGAAAAAAATGCGAAACTTCGGCAATCCTTGATCTTAAAATGGCGATATTGCGGAAAATGCAATTTGAACACGATTTAGGCCAAATACGATATGCTTAAATTTTACGCCAAAATAGGCAAACAAAGTGAGACTTTATTTCTGTCTGCCCAGTCCAACTGATCACGTGGAAGACACTGGCAAAAAAATTTGAAATTTCGGCAATCCTTGATCTCAAAATGGCGATATCACGGAAAATGCAATTTGAACACGATTTAGGCCAAATACGATATGCTTGAATTTTGCGCCAAAATGGGCAAACAAAGTGAGACTTTTTGTGTCTTCCCAGTCCAACTGATCACGTGAAAGACACTGGCATGAAAAAAGATTTAAATTTCGGCAATCCTTGATCTCAAAATGGCGATATCACGGAAAATGCAATTTGAACACGATTTAGGCCAAATACGATATGCTTGAATTTTGTGCCAAAATGGGCAAACAAAGTGAGACTTTTTTGTGTCTTCCCAGTCCAACTGATCACGTGAAAGACACTGGCATGAAAAAAATGCGAAACTTCGGCAATCCTTGATCTCAAAATGGCGATATCACGGAAAATGCAATTTGAACACGATTTAGGCCAAATACGATATGCTTGAATTTTGCGCCAAAATGGGCAAACAAAGTGAGACTTTTTGTGTCTTCCCAGTCCAACTGATCACGTGGAAAGACACTGGCATGAAACAATTTTGAAATTTCGGCAATCCTTGATCTCAAAATGGCGATATCACGGAAAATGCAATTTGAACACGATTTAGGCCAAATACGATATGCTTGAATTTTGCGCCAAAATGGGCAAACAAAGTGAGACTTTTTGTGTCTTCCCAGTCCAACTGATCACGTGAAAGACACTGGCATGAAAAAAAAAATGCGAAACTTCGGCAATCCTTGATCTTAAAATGGCGATATTGCGGAAAATGCAATTTGAACACGATTTAGGCCAAATACGATATGCTTAAATTTTACGCCAAAATAGGCAAACAAAGTGAGACTTTATTTCTGTCTGCCCAGTCCAACTGATCACGTGGAAGACACTGGCAAATGTTTTTTGAAATTTCGGCAATCCTTAATCTCAAAATGGCGATATCACGGAAAATGCAATTTGAACACGATTTAGGCCAAATACGATATGCTTAAATTTTGCGCCAAAATGGGCAAACAAAGTGAGACTTTTTTGTGTCTTCCCAGTCCAACTGATCACGTGAAAGACACTGGCATGAAAAAAATGCGAAACTTCGGCAATCCTTGATCTTAAAATGGTGATATTGCAGAAAATGCAATTTGAACGCGATTTAGGCCAAATACGATATGCTTAAATTTTACGCCAAAATAGGCAAACAAAGTGAGACTTTATTTCTCAAAATGGCGATATCACGGAAAATGCAATTTGAACACGATTTAGGCCAAATACGATATGCTTGAATTTTGCGCCAAAATGGGCAAACAAAGTGAGACTTTTTTGTGTCTTCCCAGTCCAACTGATCACGTGAAAGACATTTCGGCAATCCTTGATCTCAAAAAGGCGATATCACAGAAAATGCAATTTGAATACGATTTAGGCCAAATACGATATGCTTAAATTTTGCGCCAAAATAGACAAACAAAGTGAGACTTTATTTCTGTCTGCCCAGTCCAACTGATCACGTGGAAGAAACTGGCAATTTTTTTTTGGAAATTTCGGCAATCCTTGATCTCAAAATGGCGATATCACAGAAAATGCAATTTGAACACGATTAAGGCCAAATACGATATGCTTGAATTTTGCGCCAAAATGGGCAAACAAAGTGAGACTTTTTTGTGTCTGCCCAGTCAAACTGATCATGTGGAAGACACTGGCAAAAAAAAAATGAAATTTCGGCAATCCTTGAACTCAAAATGACGATATCGCGGAAAATGCAATTTGAACACGATTTAGGCCAAATACGATATGCTTGAATTTTGCGCCAAAATGGGCAAACAAAGTGAGACTTTTTTGTGTCTTCCCAGTCCAACTGATAACGTGAAAGACACTGGCATGAAAAAAAAGCGAAATTTCGGCAATCCTTGATCTCAAAATGGCGATATTGCGGAAAATGCAATTTGAACACGATTTAGGCCAAATACGATATGCTTAAATTTTACGCCAAAATAGGCAAACAAAGTGAGACTTTATTTCTGTCTGCCCAGTCCAACTGATCACGTGGAAGACACTGGCAAGAAAAAAATTTGAAATTTCGGCAATCCTTGATCTCAAAATGGCGATATCACGGAAAATGCAATTTGAACACGATTTAGGCCAAATACGATATGCTTAAATTTTGAGCCAAAATGGGCAAACAAAGTGACTTTTTTGTGTCTGCCCAGTCCAACTGATCACGTGGAAGACACTGGCAAGAAAAAAATTGAAATTTCGGCAATCCTTGATCTCAAAATGGCGATATCACGGAAAATGCAATTTGAACACGATTTAGGCCAAATACGATATGCTTAAATTTTGCGCCAAAATGGGCAAACAAAGTGAGACTTTTTTGTGTCTGCCCAGTCCAACTGATCACGTGGAAGACACTGGCAAGAAAAAATTTTGAAATTTCGGCAATCCTTGATCTCAAAATGGCGATATCACGGAAAATGCAATTTGAACACGATTTAGGCCAAATACGATATGCTTGAATTTTGCGCCAAAATGGGCAAACAAAGTGAGACTTTTTGTGTCTACCCAGTCCAACTGATCACGTGAAGACACTGGCAAGAAAAAAATGAAACTTCGGCAATCCTTGATCTCCAAATGGCGATATAACGGAAAATGCAATTTGAACACGATTTAGGCCAAATACGATATGCTTGAATTTTGCGCCAAAATGGGCAAACAAAGTGAGACTTTTTGTGTCAGCCCAGTAAAACTGATCATGTGGAAGACACTGGCAAGAAAAAAAATTGAAATTTCGGCAATCCTTGATCTCAAAATGGCGATATCACGGAAAATGCAATTTGAACACGATTTAGGCCAAATACGATATGCTTGAATTTTGCGCCAAAATGGGCAAACAAAGTGAGACTTTTTGTGTCTACCCAGTTCAACTGATCACGTGGAAGACACTGGCAAGAAAAAAATTGAAATTTCGGCAATCCTTGATCTCAAAATGGCGATATCACGGAAAATGCAATTTGAACACGATTTAGGCCAAATACGATATGCTTGAATTTTGCGCCAAAATGGGCAAACAAAGTGAGACTTTTTTGTGTCTTCCCAGTCCAACTGATCGTGAAAGACACTGGCATGAAAAAAATTGCGAAATTTCGGCAATCCTTGATCTCAAAATGGCGATATCACGGAAAATGCAATTTGAACACGATTTAGGCCAAATACGATATGCTTAAATTTTACGCCAAAATAGGCAAACAAAGTGAGACTTTATTTCTGTCTGCCCAGTCCAACTGATCACGTGGAAGACACTGGCAAGAAAAATTTTTGAAATTTCGGCAATCCTTGATCTCAAAATGGCGATATCACGGAAAATGCAATTTGAACACGATTTAGGCCAAATACGATATGCTTAAATTTTGCGCCAAAATGGGCAAACAAAGTGAGACTTTTTGTGTCTTCCCAGTCCAACTGATCACGTGAAAGACACTGGCATGAAAAAAATGCGAAACTTCGGCAATCCTTGATCTTAAAATGGTGATATTGCAGAAAATGCAATTTGAACGCGATTTAGGCCAAATACGATATGCTTAAATTTTACGCCAAAATAGGCAAACAAAGTGAGACTTTATTTCTCAAAATGGCGATATCACGGAAAATGCAATTTGAACACGATTTAGGCCAAATACGATATGCTTGAATTTTGCGCCAAAATGGGCAAACAAAGTGAGACTTTTTGTGTCTTCCCAGTCCAACTGATCACGTGAAAGACATTGGCATGAAAAAATGCGAAACTTCGGCAATCCTTGATCTTAAAATGGCGATATTGCGGAAAATGCAATTTGAACACGATTTAGGCCAAATACGATATGCTTAAATTTTACGCCAAAATAGTGCAAACAAAGTGAGACTTTTTTCTGTCTGCCCAGTCCAACTGATCATGTGGAAGACACTGGCAAGAAAAAAGATTGAAATTTCGGCAATTATTGATCTCAAAATGGCGATATCACGGAAAATGCAATTTGAACACGGTTAAGGCCAAATACGATATGCTTGAATTTTGCGCCAAAATGGGCAAACAAAGTGAGACTTTTTTTGTCTGCCCAGTCAAACTGATCATGTGGAAGTCACTGGCAAAAAAAAATGAAATTTCGGCAATCCTTGAACTCAAAATGGCGATATCGCGGAAAATGCTATTTGAACACGATTTAGGCCAAATACGATATGCTTGAATTTTGCGCCAAAATGGGCAAACAAAGTCAGACTTTTTTTGTGTCCGCCCAGTCCAACTGATCATGTGGAAGACACTGGCATGAAAAAAAAAGCGAAACTTCGGCAATCCTTGATCTTAAAATGGCGATATTGCGGAAAATGCAATTTGAACACGATTTAGGCCAAATACGATATGCTTAAATTTTACGCCAAAATAGGCAAACAAAGTGAGACTTTTTTCTGTCTGCCCAGTCCAACTGATCACGTGGAAGACACTGGCAAAAAAAATTTGAAATTTCGGCAATCCTTGATCTCAAAATGGCGATATCACGGAAAATGCAATTTGAACACGATTTAGGCCAAATACGATATGCTTAAATTTTGAGCCAAAATGGGCAAACAAAGTGACTTTTTTGTGTCTGCCCAGTCCAACTGATCACGTGGAAGACACTGGCAAGAAAAAAATTGAAATTTCGGCAATCCTTGATCTCAAAATGGCGATATCACGGAAAATGCAATTTGAACACGATTTAGGCCAAATACGATATGCTTAAATTTTGCGCCAAAATGGGCAAACAAAGTGAGACTTTTGTGTCTGCCCAGTCCAACTGATCACGTGGAAGACACTGGCAAGAAACAATTTTGAAATTTCGGCAATCCTTGATCTCAAAATGGCGATATCACGGAAAATGCAATTTGAACACGATTTAGGCCAAATACGATATGCTTGAATTTTGCGCCAAAATGGGCAAACAAAGTGAGACTTTTTGTGTCGCCCAGTCCAACTGATCACGTGAAAGACACTGGCAAGAAAAAAATGCGAAACTTCGGTAATCCTTGAACTCAAAATGGCGATATCGCGGAAAATGCTATTTGAACACGATTTAGGCCAAATACGATATGCTTGAATTTTGCGCCAAAATGGGCAAACAAAGTGAGACTTTTTGTGTCTGCCCAGTCAAACTGATCATGTGGAAGTCATTGGCAAGAAAAAAAAAAATTGAAATTTCGGCAATCCTTGATCTCAAAATGGCGATATCACGGAAAATGTAATTTGAACACGGTTTAGGCCAAACTAGGATATGCTTGAATTTTGCGCCAAAATGGGCAAACAAAGTGAGACTTTTTTGTGTCTGCCCAGTCTATCTGATTACGTGGAAGACACTGGCAAGAAAAAAATGAAATTTCGGCAATCCTTGAACTCAAAATGGCGATATCACGGAAAATGCAATTTGAACACGATTTAGGCCAAATACGATATGCTTGAATTTTGCGCCAAAATGGGCAAACAAAGTGAGACTTTTTGTGTCCGCCCAGTCCAACTGATCACGTGAAAGACACTGACATGAAAAAAAATGCGAAACTTCGGCAATCCTTGATCTTAAAATGGCGATATCACGGAAAATGCAATTTCAACACGATTTAGGCAAATAGGATATGCTTAAATTTTGCGCCAAAATAGGCAAACAAAGTGAGACTTTATTTCTGTCTGCCCAGTCCAACTGATCACGTGGAAGACACTGGCAAAAAAAATTTGAAATTTCGGCAATCCTTGATCTCAAAATGGCGATATCACGGAAAATGCAATTTGAACACGATTTAGGCCAAATACGATATGCTTGAATTTTGCGCCAAAATGGGCAAACAAAGTGAGACTTTTTTGTGTCTGCCCAGTCCAACTGATCACGTGGAAGACACTGGCAAGAAAAAAAATTGAAATTTCGGCAATCCTTGATCTCAAAATGGCGATATTGCGGAAAATGCAATTTGAACGCGATTTAGTCAAATACGATATGCTTAAATTTTACGCCAAAATCCAGGCAAACAAGAAAAAAAGTGAAATTTCGGCAATTATTGATCTCAAAATGGCGATATCACGGAAAATGCAATTTGAACACGATTTAGGCCAAATACGATATGCTTGAATTTTGCGCCAAAATGGGCAAACAAAGTGAGACTTTTTTTGTCTGCCCAGTCAAACTGATCATGTGGAAGTCACTGGCAAGAAAAAAATTGAAATTTCGGCAATCCTTGATCTCAAAATGGCGATATCACGGAAAATGCAATTTGAACACGGTTTAGGCCAAATACGATATGCTTGAATTTTGCGCCAAAATGGGCAAACAAAGTGAGACTTTTTTGTGTCTGCCCAGTCCATCTGATCACGTGGAAGGCACTGGCAAGAAACAATTTTGAAATTTCGGCAATCCTTGATCTCAAAATGGCGATATCACGGAAAATGCAATTTGAACACGATTTAGGCCAAATACGATATGCTTGAATTTTGCGCCAAAATGGGCAAACAAAGTGAGACTTTTTTGTGTCTGCCCAGTCTAACTGATTACGTGGAAGACACTGGCAAGAAAAAAAATGAAATTTCGGCAATCCTTGAACTCAAAATGGCGATATCGCGGAAAATGCTATTTGAACACGATTTAGGCCAAATACGATATGCTTAAATTTTACGCCAAAATAGGCAAACAAAGTGAGACTTTATTTCTGTCTGCCCAGTCCAACTGATCACGTGGAAGACACTGGCAAGAAAAAATTTTGAAATTTCGGCAATCCTTGATCTCAAAATGGCGATATCACGGAAAATGCAATTTGAACACGATTTAGGCCAAATACGATATGCTTAAATTTTGCGCCAAAATAGGCAAACAAAGTCAGACTTTTTTGTGTCCGCCCAGTCCAACTGATCACGTGGAAGACACTGGTAAGAAAAAATTTGAAATTTCGGCAATCCTTGATCTCAAAATGGCGATTTCACGGAAAATGCAATTTGAACACGATTTAGACGAAATACGATATGCTTGAATTTTGCGCCAAAATGAGCAAACAAAGTGAGACTTTTTTGTGTCCGCACAGTCCCACTGATCATGTGGAAGTCACTGGCAAAAAAAATTTGAAATTTCGGCAATCCTTGATCTCAAAATGGCGATATCACGGAAAATGTAATTTGAACACGATTTAGGCGAAATACGATATGCTTGAATTTTGCGCCAAAATGTGCAAACAAAGTCAGACTTTTTTGTGTCTGCCCAGTCCAACTGATCACGTGGAAGACACTGGCAAGAAAAAAGATTGAAATTTCGGCAATTATTGATCTCAAAATGGTGATATCACGGAAAATGTAATTTGAACACGATTTAGGCCAAATACGATATGCTTAAATTTTGCGCCAAAATGGGCAAACAAAGTGAGACTTTTTGTGTCTGCCCAGTCCAACTGATCACGTGGAAGACACTGGCAAGAAAAACAATTGAAATTTGCATTTATCCTTGATCTCAAAATGGCGATATCACGGAAAATGCAATTTGAACACGATTTAGGGCAAATACGATATGCTTGAATTTTGCGCCAAAATGGGCAAACAAAGTGAGACTTTTTTGTGTCTGCCCAGTCTAACTGATCACGTGAAAGACACTGGCAAGAAAAAAAATTGAAATTTCGGCAATCCTTGATCTCAAAATGGCGATATCGCGGAAAATGCTATTTGATCACGATATAGGCCAAATACGATATGCTTGAATTTTGCGCCAAAATGGGCAAACAAAGTGAGACTTTTTTGTGTCTACCCAGTCCAACTGATCACGTGAAAGACACTGGCAAGAAAAAAAATGAAATTTCGGCAATCCTTGATCTCAAAATGGCGATATCACGGAAAATGCAATTTGATCACGATATAGGCCAAATACGATATGCTTGAATTTTGCGCCAAAATGGGCAAACAAAGTGAGACTTTTTGTGTCTGCCCAGTCAAACTGATCATGTGGAAGACACTGGCAAGAAAAAAAATTGAAATTTCGGCAATTATTGATCTCAAAATGGCGATATCACGGAAAATGCAATTTGAACACGATTTAGGCCAAATACGATATGCTTGAATTTTGCGCCAAAATGGGCAAACAAAGTCAGACTTTTTTGTGTCCGCCCAGTCCAACTGATCACGTGGAAGACACTGGCAAGAAAAAATATTGAAATTTCGGCAATTATTGATCTCAAAATGGCGATATCACGGAAAATGCAATTTCAACACGATTTAGGCGAAATAGGATATGCTTGAATTTTGCGCCAAAATTTGCAAACAAAGTCAGACTTTGTTGTGTCCGCCCAGTCCAACTGATCATGTGGAAGACACTGGCAAGAAAAAAGATTGAAATTTCGGCAATTATTGATCTTAAAATGGCGATATCACGGAAAATGCAATTTCAACACGATTTAGGCCAAATAGGATATGCTTGAATTTTGCGCCAAAATGTGCAAACAAAGTCAGACTTTTTTGTGTCTGCCCAGTCCAACTGATCACGTGGAAGACACTGGCAAAAAAAATTTGAAATTTCGGCAATCCTTGATCTCAAAATGGCGATATCACGGAAAATGCAATTTGAACACGATTTAGGCCAAATACGATATGCTTGAATTTTACGCCAAAATAGGCAAACAAAGTGAGACTTTATTTCTCAAAATGGCGATATCACGGAAAATGCAATTTGAACACGATTTAGGCCAAATACGATATGCTTGAATTTTGCGCCAAAATGGGCAAACAAAGTGAGACTTTTTTGTGTCTGCCCAGTCCAACTGATCACGTGGAAGACACTGGCAAGAAAAAATATTGAAATTTCGGCAATTATTGATCTCAAAATGGCGATATCACGGAAAATGCAATTTGAACACGATTTAGGCCAAATACGATATGCTTGAATTTTGTGCCAAAATGGGCAAACAAAGTGAGACTTTTTTGTGTCTGCCCAGTCCAACTGATCACGTGAAAGACACTGGCATGAAAAAAAATGCGAAACTTCGGCAATCCTTGATCTCAAAATGGCGATATCACGGAAAATGCAATTTGAACACGATTTAGGCCAAATACGATATGCTTGAATTTTGCGCCAAAATGGGCAAACAAAGTGAGACTTTTTGTGTCTGCCCAGTCCAACTGATCACGTTGAAGACACTGGCATGAAACAATTTTGAAATTTCGGCAATCCTTGATCTCAAAATGGCGATATCACGGAAAATGCAATTTGAACACGATTTAGGGCAAATACGATATGCTTGAATTTTGCGCCAAAATAGGCAAACAAAGTGAGACTTTATTTCTGTCTGCCCAGTCCAACTGATCACGTGGAAGACACTGGCAAATGTTTTTGAAATTTCGGCAATCCTTAATCTCAAAATGGCGATATCACGGAAAATGCAATTTGAACACGATTTAGGCCAAATACGATATGCTTAAATTTTGCGCCAAAATGGGCAAACAAAGTGAGACTTTTTTGTGTCTTCCCAGTCCAACTGATCACGTGAAAGACACTGGCATGAAAAAAAATGCGAAACTTCGGCAATCCTTGATCTTAAAATGGTGATATTGCAGAAAATGCAATTTGAACGCGATTTAAGCCAAATACGATATGCTTAAATTTTACGCCAAAATAGGCAAACAAAGTGAGACTTTATTTCTCAAAATGGCGATATCGTGGAAAATGCAATTTGAACACGATTTAGGCCAAATACGATATGCTTGAATTTTGCGCCAAAATGGGCAAACAAAGTGAGACTTTTTTGTGTCTTCCCAGTCCAACTGATCACGTGAAAGACATTGGCATGGCAAGAAAAAAAATTGAAATTTCGGCAATCCTTGATCTTAAAATGGCGATATTGCGGAAAATGCAATTTGAACACGATATAGGCCAAATACGATATGCTTAAATTTTACGCCAAAATAGACAAACAAAGTGAGACTTTATTTCTGTCTGCCCAGTCCAACTGATCACGTGGAAGAAACTGGCAATTTTTTTTTTGAAATTTCGGCAATCCTTGATCTCAAAATGGCGATATCACAGAAAATGCAATTTGAACACGGTTAAGGCCAAATACGATATGCTTGAATTTTGCGCCAAAATGGGCAAACAAAGTGAGACTTTTTTGTCTGCCCAGTCAAACTGATCATGTGGAAGTCACTGGCAAAAAAAAATGAAATTTCGGCAATCCTTGAACTCAAAATGACGATATCGCGGAAAATGCTATTTGAACACGATTTAGGCCAAATACGATATGCTTGAATTTTGCGCCAAAATGGGCAAACAAAGTGAGACTTTTTGTGTCTTCCCAGTCCAACTGATAACGTGAAGACACTGGCATGAAAAAAAAGCGAAACTTCGGCAATCCTTGATCTTAAAATGGCGATATTGCGGAAAATGCAATTTGAACACGATTTAGGCCAAATACGATATGCTTAAATTTTGCGCCAAAATTGGCAAACAAAGTGAGACTTTTTCTGTCTGCCCAGTCCAACTGATCACGTGGAAGACACTGGCAAAAAAATTTGAAATTTCGGCAATCCTTGATCTCAAAATGGCGATATCACGGAAAATGCAATTTGAACACGATTTAGGCCAAATACGATATGCTTAAATTTTGAGCCAAAATGGGCAAACAAAGTGACTTTTTGTGTCTGCCCAGTCCAACTGATCACGTGGAAGACACTGGCAAGAAAAAAAATTGAAATTTCGGCAATCCTTGATCTCAAAATGGCGATATCACGGAAAATGCAATTTGAACACGATTTAGGCCAAATACGATATGCTTAAATTTTGCGCCAAAATGGGCAAACAAAGTGAGACTTTTTGTGTCTGCCCAGTCCAACTGATCACGTGGAAGACACTGGCAAGAAACAATTTTGAAATTTCGGCAATCCTTGATCTCAAAATGGCGATATCACGGAAAATGCAATTTGAACACGATTTAGGCCAAATACGATATGCTTGAATTTTGCGCCAAAATGGGCAAACAAAGTGAGACTTTTTTGTGTCTACCCAGTCCAACTGATCACGTGAAAGACACTGGCAAGAAAAAATATTGAAATTTCGGCAATTATTGATCTCAAAATGGCGATATCACGGAAAATGCATTTTGATCACGATTTAGGCCAAATACGATATGCTTGAAATTTTGCGCCAAAATGGGCAAACAAAGTGAGACTTTTTTGTGTCTGCCCAGTCCAACTGATCACGTGAAAGACACTGGCAAGAAAAAAATTGAAATTTCGGCAATCCTTGATCTCAAAATGGCGATATCACGGAAAATGCAATTTGAACACGATTTAGGCCAAATACGATATGCTTGAATTTTGCGCCAAAATGGGCAAACAAAGTGAGACTTTTTGTGTCTTCCCAGTCCAACTGATAACGGAAGACACTGGCATGAAAAAAAAAAATTGAAACTTCGGCAATCCTTGATCTTAAAATGGCGATATCACGGAAAATGCAATTTCAACACGATTTAGGCGAAATAGGATATGCTTAAATTTTACGCCAAAATGTGCAAACAAAGTGAGACTTTTTTCTGTCTGCCCAGTCCAACTGATCACGTGGAAGACACTGGCAAAAAAATTTGAAATTTCGGCAATCCTTGATCTCAAAATGGCGATATCACGGAAAATGCAATTTGAACACGATTTAGGCCAAATACGATATGCTTAAATTTTGAGCCAAAATGGGCAAACAAAGTGACTTTTGTGTCTGCCCAGTCCAACTGATCACGTGGAAGACACTGGCAAGAAAAAAAATTGAAATTTCGGCAATCCTTGATCTCAAAATGGCGATATCACGGAAAATGCAATTTGAACACGATTTAGGCCAAATACGATATGCTTAAATTTTGCGCCAAAATGGGCAAACAAAGTGAGACTTTTTTGTGTCTGCCCAGTCCAACTGATCACGTGGAAGACACTGGCAAGAAACAATTTTGAAATTTCGGCAATCCTTGATCTCAAAATGGCGATATCACGGAAAATGCAATTTGAACACGATTTAGGCCAAATACGATATGCTTGAATTTTGCGCCAAAATGGGCAAACAAAGTGAGACTTTTTTGTGTCTGCCCAGTCTATCTGATCACGTGAAAGACACTGGCAAGAAAAAAAGTGCGAAACTTCGGTAATCCTTGAACTCAAAATGGCGATATCGCGGAAAATGCTATTTGATCACGATATAGGCCAAATACGATATGCTTGAATTTTGCGCCAAAATGGGCAAACAAAGTGAGACTTTTTTGTGTCTACCCAGTCCAACTGATCACGTGAAAGACACTGGCAAGAAAAAAATGCGAAACTTCGGTAATCCTTGAACTCAAAATGGCGATATCGCGGAAAATGCTATTTGAACACGATATAGGCCAAATACGATATGCTTGAATTTTGCGCCAAAATGGGCAAACAAAGTGAGACTTTTTGTGTCTGCCTAGTCAAACTGATCATGTGGAAGTCATTGGCAAGAAAAAAATTGAAATTTCGGCAATCCTTGATCTCAAAATGGCGATATCACGGAAAATGTAAGTTGAACACGGTTTAGGCCAAATACGATATGCTTGAATTTTGCGCCAAAATGGGCAAACAAAGTGAGACTTTTTTTGTGTCTGCCCAGTCTATCTGATTACGTGGAAGACACTGGCAAGAAAAAAAAATGAAATTTCGGCAATCCTTGAACTCAAAATGGCGATATCGCGGAAAATGCTATTTGAACACGATTTAGGCCAAATACGATATGCTTGAATTTTGCGCCAAAATGGGCAAACAAAGTGAGACTTTTTTGTGTCTTCCCAGTCCAACTGATAACGTGAAAGACACTGACATGAAAAAAAATGCGAAACTTCGGCAATCCTTGATCTTAAAATGGCGATATTGCGGAAAATGCAATTTGAACACGATTTAGGCCAAATACGATATGCTTAAATTTTACGCCAAAATAGGCAAACAAAGTGAGACTTTATTTCTGTCTGCCCAGTCCAACTGATCACGTGGAAGACACTGGCAAAAAAATTTGAAATTTCGGCAATCCTTGATCTCAAAATGGCGATATCACGGAAAATGCAATTTGAACACGATTTAGGCCAAATACGATATGCTTGAATTTTACGCCAAAATAGGCAAACAAAGTGAGACTTTATTTCTCAAAATGGCGATATCACGGAAAATGCAATTTGAACACGATTTAGGCCAAATACGATATGCTTGAATTTTGCGCCAAAATGGGCAAACAAAGTGAGACTTTTTGTGTCTGCCCAGTCAAACTGATCACGTGAAAGACACTGGCATGAAAAAATGCGAAATTTCGGCAATCCTTGATCTCAAAATGGCGATATCACGGAAAATGCAATTTGAACACGATTTAGGCCAAATACGATATGCTTGAATTTTGCGCCAAAATGGGCAAACAAAGTGAGACTTTTTGTGTCTTCCCAGTCCAACTGATCACGTGAAAGACACTGGCATGAAACAATTTTGAAATTTCGGCAATCCTTGATCTCAAAATGGCGATATCACGGAAAATGCAATTTGAACACGATTTAGGCCAAATACGATATGCTTAAATTTTACGCCAAAATAGGCAAACAAAGTGAGACTTTTTTGTGTCTGCCCAGTCCAACTGATCACGTGGAAGACACTGGCAAATGTTTTTGAAATTTCGGCAATCCTTGATCTCAAAATGGCGATATCACGGAAAATGCAATTTGAACACGATTTAGGCCAAATACGATATGCTTAAATTTTGCGCCAAAATGGGCAAACAAAGTGAGACTTTTTGTGTCTTCCCAGTCCAACTGATCACGTGAAGACACTGGCATGAAAAAATGCGAAACTTCGGCAATCCTTGATCTTAAAATGGTGATATTGCAGAAAATGCAATTTGAACGCGATTTAAGCCAAATACGATATGCAATTTTACGCCAAAATAGGCAAACAAAGTGACTTTATCTCAAAATGGCGATATCACGGAAAATGCAATTTGAACACGATTTAGGCCAAATACGATATGCTTGAATTTTGCGCCAAAATGGGCAAACAAAGTGAGACTTTTTGTGTCTGCCCAGTCCAACTGATCATGTGGAAGACACTGGCATGAAAAAAATGCGAAACTTCGGCAGTCCTTGATCTTAAAATGGCGATATCACGGAAAATGCAATTTGAACACGATTTAGGCCAAATACGATATGCTTGAATTTTGCGCCAAAATGGGCAAACAAAGTGAGACTTTTTGTCTGCCCAGTCAACTGATCATGTGGAAGACACTGGCATGAAAAAAATTTGAAATTTCGGCAATCCTTGATCTCAAAATGGCGATATCACGGAAAATGCAATTTGAACACGATTTAGGCCAAATACGATATGCTTGAATTTTGCGCCAAAATGGGCAAACAAAGTGAGACTTTTTTGTGTCTACCCAGTTCAACTGATCACGTGGAAGACACTGGAAATTTTTTTTTGAAATTTCGGCAATCCTTGATCTCAAAATGGCGATATTGCGGAAAATGCAATTTGAACACGATTTAGGCCAAATACGATATGCTTAAATTTTACGCCAAAATGGGCAAACAAAGTGAGACTTTATTTCTGTCTGCCCAGTCCAACTGATCACGTGGAAGACACTGGCAAATGTTTTTGAAATTTCGGCAATCCTTGATCTCAAAATGGCGATATCACGGAAAATGCAATTTGAACACGATTTAGGCCAAATACGATATGCTTAAATTTTGCGCCAAAATGGGCAAACAAAGTGAGACTTTTTGTGTCTTCCCAGTCCAACTGATCACGTGAAAGACACTGGCATGAAAAAAATGCGAAACTTCGGCAATCCTTGATCTTAAAATGGCGATATTGCAGAAAATGCAATTTGAACGCGATTTAGGCCAAATACGATATGCTTAAATTTTACGCCAAAATAGGCAAACAAAGTGAGACTTTATTTCTCAAAATGGCGATATCACGGAAAATGCAATTTGAACACGATTTAGGCCAAATACGATATGCTTGAATTTTGCGCCAAAATGGGCAAACAAAGTGAGACTTTTTGTGTCTTCCCAGTCCAACTGATCACGTGAAAGACACTGGCATGAAAAAAATGAAATTTCGGCAATCCTTGATCTTCAAAATGGCGATATTGCGGAAAATGCAATTTGAACACGATTTAGGCCAAATACGATATGCTTAAATTTTACGCCAAAATAGGCAAACAAAGTGAGACTTTATTTCTGTCTGCCCAGTCCAACTGATCACGTGGAAGAAACTGGCAATTTTTTTTTGGAAATTTCGGCAATCCTTGATCTCAAAATGGCGATATCACAGAAAATGCAATTTGAACACGGTTTAGGCCAAATACGATATGCTTGAATTTTGCGCCAAAATGGGCAAACAAAGTGAGACTTTTTTTGTCTGCCCAGTCAAACTGATCATGTGGAAGTCACTGGCAAAAAAAATGAAATTTCGGCAATCCTTGAACTCAAAATGACGATATCGCGGAAAATGCTATTTGAACACGATTTAGGCCAAATACGATATGCTTGAATTTTGCGCCAAAATGGGCAAACAAAGTGAGACTTTTTTGTGTCTACCCAGTCCAACTGATCACGTGGAAGACACTGGCATGAAAAAAAATTTGAAACTTCGGCAATCCTTGATCTTAAAATGGCGATATTGCGGAAAATGCAATTTGAACACGATTTAGGCCAAATACGATATGCTTAAATTTTGCGCCAAAATAGGCAAACAAAGTGAGACTTTATTTCTGTCTGCCAGTCCAACTGATCACGTGGAAGACACTGGCAAAAAAATTTGAAATTTCGGCAATTATTGATCTCAAAATGGCGTTATCACGGAAAATGCAATTTGAACACGATTTAGGCCAAATACGATATGCTTAAATTTTGCGCCAAAATGTGCAAACAAAGTCAGACTTTTTTGTGTCTGCCCAGTCCAACTGATCATGTGGAAGACACTGGCAAGAAAAAAAATTGAAATTTCGGCAATCCTTGATCTCAAAATGGCGATATCACGGAAAATGCAATTTGAACACGATTTAGGCCAAATACGATATGCTTAAATTTTGCGCCAAAATGGGCAAACAAAGTGAGACTTTTTGTGTCTGCCCAGTCCAACTGATCACGTGGAAGACACTGGCAAGAAACAATTTTGAAATTTCGGCAATCCTTGATCTCAAAATGGCGATATCACGGAAAATGCAATTTGAACACGATTTAGGCCAAATACGATATGCTTGAATTTTGCGCCAAAATGTGCAAACAAAGTCAGACTTTTTTGTGTCCGCCCAGTCCAACTGATCACGTGGAAGACACTGGCAAGAAAAAAATTGAAATTTCGGCAATACTCGATCTCAAAATAGGCGATAAAACGGAAATTCAATTTGAACACGATTTAGGCCAAATAGGATATGCTTGAATTTTGCGCCAAAATGTGCAAACAAAGTCAGACTTTTTGTGTCTGCCCAGTCAAACTGATCATGTGGAAGACATTGGCAAGAAAAAAATTGAAATTTCGGCAATCCTTGATCTCAAAATGGCGATATCACGGAAAATGCAATTTGAACACGATTTAGGCCAAATACGATATGCTTGAATTTTGCGCCAAAATGGGCAAACAAAGTGAGACTTTTGTGTCTTCCCAGTCAACTGATCACGTGAAAGACACTGGCAAGAAAAAAATGCGAAATTTCGGCAATCCTTGATCTCAAAATGGCGATATCGCGGAAAATGCAATTTGAACACGATTTAGGCCAAATACGATATGCTTAAATTTTGCGCCAAAATGTGCAAACAAAGTGAGACTTTTTTGTGTCTGCCCAGTCCAACTGATCATGTGGAAGACACTGGCAAGAAAAAAGATTGAAATTTCGGCAATTATTGATCTCAAAATGGCGATATCACGGAAAATGCAATTTCAACACGATTTAGGCGAAATAGGATATGCTTGAATTTTGCGCCAAAATGGGCAAACAAAGTGAGGCTTTTGTGTCTGCCCAGTCAACTGATCACGTGGAAGACACTGGCAAGAAAAAAATATTGAAATTTCGGCAATTATTGATCTCAAAATGGCGATATCACGGAAAATGCAATTTGAACACGATTTGTGGAAGACACTGGCAAGAAACAATT